>NC_083366.1:37869166-38517500 GCF_030254825.1 Meriones unguiculatus
AGAAAAATAGCAAAATTAGTAAAGCATGTGTATTACACGAGAGAAAGGTGAATGAAAGGCTTTGAGGCCAGACAAACTGAAATGATGCAGGGTGACCCTCAGTGTGAGAGAGAAAGGGCAGAAAGAGTGGATTTAGAATTAAGACTGCGTTTGTATCTGTGTCCTTTATGCTTCCTTGATGGTTCTTCCTGATTGTCCACTTGACACATATTAAATCAGCTTGTAAGGGAGTCTTGAGGAGGGTTTTTTCTGGTTAGACTGGCCTGTGGGCATGCTTGTGAGGGATTGTCTTAGCTGGGTTAGGCTAGGTGGGAAGAATCACCTAGAATGTCGCTCACACGGTTTCACAGCCTGTACCCTGGACTGAATGAAGAGGAAAGAAGAGCTGGCCCTGGCATGCATACATTAATCCATTTCTGTCTCCTCCTCACCATGGAGAATGTGACTAGTTCTCCAAGCCTCTTACACTGGCTTCCTGGCCACAATGGACGACAACATGGAGCTGGTGGCCAAATGAACCTCCTCTTCCTCAAGTTGCTTTTGTCGAGCTGCTTCATCACAGCGACAGAAATGGAAATAATTCATTCGACAATCAGCTTGTGCTCCCTGAAATACCATTTAACTATTTCTCCACAATCTTCTTTAAAACAAAACAAAACAAAACAAAACAAAACAAAACAAAAACTTCCTTAAGGAATGGAAGCTAAACTGGACAGGGTGATGCAGGCCTACAGTCCCGTCGATTGAGGAAGTGGAGGCAGTAAAACGGTGATGTTGAGGCTATCCTGTGCTGTCTCAAGAACAACAGTAAAAACAAACAGAACAAGAAAGGGAACTATAGAAAGTGTATGCCTTAACTCCGGGGACGGGGGGATTACGATTACGGTATTCATCCTCTCCAGGGCAAGTTTCTCAGCATCATCACTGCTGAGAATTATGACCAGACAACACTCTGATGAGGAGGACAACCTGTACCTTGAGGATGTTTGGTAGCATCCAAGCCCTCCACCCACCGCGCCGATAGTAGCAGCCCCTCGTCTCCTAACTATGATAATTAAAATGGCTCCCAACTCTTCCAGTTGTCCATGGGGAGGCAAAAATCCACCCCAAGTCTTGAACCATTAAACTAGACAGGCAAGCCCAGCAAATCACAGGCATTTTAGCAGCATTTCTGAGAATGCTAGATCTCAGAGGCACAGCTGTCTTTGGGTCTGGAAAGACAGGAAATAGAGATGAAGTATAACATATCCTCTTGACAATCTCTGAAGATCAGCCTCGTTCTTTCTTATGAAAGGTGAGAGAACAGATGCTCAGAGAAGGTGAGTGTTCACCTATCCAGAAAGACACTGCCAGGGGGTAGTCATAGCCCACCAATTCTAGGTGCATAACAACATATAAGCCAGAAAACCTAGAACAGGAGGACATGGGCTAAAATGGAGGCAAATTTGTGTGACACCAAAAACTCAGTGCTTCCACTGATAAGATTTTACCCACATGTCGAAATCCTCCAGTTTGTTTAGAATTACACTGTCAGCAAAATTGTCATTGGAGTATTTTGCGTACTGATTGGGCTCTGCAATTAAGTCTTCCTTGATGAAAGCGCATTAGGGCTAATTTTAAATCTGATTACTGTCAGCAAGGCATCCACTTGAAGCTGCTTTCACATAAGCACCAGTGATTTTCCCAGGAATGCCAGCGTCAGAGCTTGCTGCTCGAAGTCTCTGCAGACACTTCTCCTTTCCCACCTTGGTAAAGCCCTCCAGAACTGTCAGTTTACACTGTGTTAAGCTCAAAATGCTTTGATGCAAGGAGAGCCCCAGCGTGTCTCTCAAGAGCCCAGAAATACTGTGCATCTTAGTGCTGGCCTGAGTCAAGATAGCAACAGAAGATTGAGCATCTAATGAGATTAGTGAGAGAGGCTCCCAGGCTATGGCCTGAGGTCCCCTGACTGGAATTCTCCCCTATTAATAAAAATAATGTATGGCTTGCTCTGCTCCCTTGCAGAGGGATAAAGGCAGAGAGGGATTGACATGGATTATTAAGTAGCCTCTTAGCCCTAAAGCCTTCCACTATGTCTCAGATTTTTCAGTCTATCTTTGAATAAAACATGTATTAACCAAGATAGAATTTGTGAAGTCTGGTCTCTGTAGACCCATGTCAACCAGTGGAAGGGCTGGCCGGTCCCCTTCTACTATCTAAAATGAGGTTATGCTCCAGTGACTGTGCCAAGTTATGTCAAGTGGGACAGTGCCATCCCAGAAGCCCTGTATCTTAAAGGTTTTACTGTCTCAGTACCACCACAGAGAGCAAGCTCTCAGCATAGGGACCTTTGGGGACAAACAGAATCTAAGCCACAGAATAGCCCAAGGGGAAACAGCAAGTCAGCCATACACGAGGATGTTTGGCAGCATAAGAAAGAGCAGCATAGAGAGCATGGGAAGATGCTTCTGATTTGGGGTCTATACTTTCAGGTCCACAGTTAAGTTCTGGGAAGGTTGCTGAGCTGTAGCCTTGACCTCCAAGCTCAGTGTGGCAGACCTCAGTTTTGGCCCTCCAAGAACCATTCAGACTCAGAAGTTTCCATGGCCTCTGTAAACAATGGCGTGTTTTCTTGTGACTTTCATCAGTGTCTTTATTGTTTTTAATATTTCAAGTTTAGAATTTAATGAGTTTTAGCCTTTTGATTTAATTTATTAATTGTTTTTTTTTTGTTAATTTTTATTTTTCTACTTTAAGGTGTCTTCTTACTGAAGTCTGTCCCCATTCACTCTTCAACCTCCTGTATTTTCAATTTTTGTATGCTTTTAAAAAATTTATTCTTTGAGAATGTTATATGCTTTCATAATATTCTTTCCTGTTCATTTACTCTTCCCAGACTGCCCCCTCAACCAAGTCCATATTCTTTCTCTCTTAAAAAATATAAAAATAAAAAGCCACTATAAATGTGGAGTTCTAAAATCTGTACATCTAAAGAAACTAATCAAGAGAGAGGACCCTGACTAAAATGCTCAGTCCTCATCCCAAAATGCAAAGAGGAAGGACATCAGAAGAAGAAGAAAACAGGAAACAAGCTAACCCCACCCCCCACCCCCCATGGAGGGCCTCAGAAAGGCTCTGCCCTGCAGACTATCAAAGCAGATGCTGAGACTTATGGCCAACTGTTGGGCAATGTGCATGGAATCTTATGTAAGAAGTGGGAAATAATAAGATCTGGAGAGGACAGGAACTCCACAAGGAGAGCAACGGAACCAGAAATTTGAACACAGGGGTCTTTCCTGAGACTCATACTCCAAGCACCATGCACGAAGATAACCTAGAACCCCTGCACAGATGTAGCCCATGACAGTTTAGTGTCCAGGTGGGTTACATAGTAATGGGAAAAAGGACTGCCTCTGACATAATCTGATTGGCCTGCTCTTTGATCACCTCCCCCTGAGGGAGGACCAGCCTTACCAGGCCACAGAAGATGACAATGCAGCCACTCCTGATGAGATCTAATAGACTAGGATCAGAGGGAAGGAGAGGAGGACCTCCCCTATCAGTGGACTTGGGGAGGGGCATGCGTGAAGAGGGGGGAGGGAGGATGGGATTTCGAGGGGAGGAGGGAGGGGCTTATGGGGGGATACAAAGTGAATAAAGTGTAATTAATGAAAATTTTAAAAAATGTGGAGTTCTCTATTCCTTTGTTGCTGCTTTTTCACTCTCATGTTACATGACGAATTATAACAAACTAGGATTTTTGAATAAAAGTTCTGGATATAATTCACCCAGTTTTTGCATGAGAACAGACTAGATGTCATTCACTTTTACTGTTCACTCAATTTCTTTGTGGTGTCACCAATAGGTTTTTCCACATAGGACTTTAGAAATGAAGCTGCATAGTACTCACAGCCACACTTCTTACCCTGCAAGACAAAGCCTCTTTTACTTCAGAGTTAAAGTTAACTTCCACCCCAGTGCGGAAACAGCTGGAGGTGAGCAATCAGCCAGACTCTGTTGTCAAAACAAGCTAAATTGGGGTGATCTTAAGTCACAAGCCACAGGATCTGAGAAGCTGTTTTATTGCATGGGGGATAGTGTTGAACTCTATCTCTCATGTAGGTTTAGGCTCAACTTATTTTTCTTTAGCCATTGCTTTCAGAACCTTGCATTGCTCTACAAAAGGATATGGATGGGATAGGTGTGTTCCAAGAACCAGCTATACTAATAAAAACACCTTCTGAATTCACTATTTGCAAGTAGTAAGCATATTCTCCAACAGGGATTCTTAGCTTCTGCTATTTTCACCAAACAAGCAAATAAATGGATAAACTGTGGGTAATTCAGCCAACTATCAGTGCTTTGTAGAAGCACAGCTCTGGCTCACTGCTCCAACGGAAACATCCCAGGCCTCATCATTTTGTCTGGAACCCAGCAAGTATTCAAAAATAATTCTCAACCATATGATATACGCACAGAGAGTATTGTGGTGGAAAATAACCGAAACCAACTCCCGCCAAGGTCCGTGGCCACTGTCATAGATCAAAACCAATAACAAAAGCTGTGTCTAAAAAGTGTACAAGTGTTTGATCCACTTCCCTGAACCACAGTCCTCTCTCATCTGTAGGACAGAGATTAGCTTGGAGATGCAGTATGAGTGAATTATTTATATAAATATGTTTGCCCTGTTGCTGACCTAAAAACAGTCTTGCACAAGGGGTATAGCTCAGGGTACAGACCTTTGTGTGCATGTAGGAGGCCCCAGAGTGTGTCCCTAGAATCACAAACAATTTTTTTTTCATAAAGAGATTTAAGAGAACCATTGAGGAGACCTATGTCTAACTATAGCATGATTAGTAGAAGCAAGAAGTTGTTAATGCTTAGTACTCTTTAACATTTGCAAGTGAAACTTCAGCTTGGACTGTTTTGAAAGAGTGGCCAATGGGACCAATTCAGAGAAATGTTCTCATGGACTATCTAGTACCCTTCCTCAAATGACTACATTTGATATTTCACAGTCTCTCTGAGTCAGCACTGTAAGGGGGAGCTGAGTACCACCCATAAGATAGGGCTACAGTCATCCATCGGTCTGATTGGGGCCCAGGAACAGCCTTCTCTGTGGCTCATTCACAAGACTGACAACCTGTGCTTACTGTCAGTGAGAATCCCTGGCTTCTTGCAATAGGGATCTATAAAATTCCTGAGTGTCCTCAGGAGATGACAGCAGACTTTGTCCAGAGAGAAGTCCAAGGGCATACAACATAGAAGCTTCAGTAATTTTTATCATCTAGCTGTAGAAGTGACACTTCGTGGCATCTGTCATATTCTGCTGGTTATAAAAATCAGTCCTGTTCATTACGGGAAGGCAACCACAAGGCATGCATCCTAGGAAATAAGAGATGTGGACAGCCACCTTGGCAAATGGGAGACTGCTCTGCAAAACACCTCCTCATTTTATCTGTCAAACATAAAAACCAGCACTCCATCTGCACTTTAGGCAAGCCTCTTAGGACTGAGTGTTCCAGTTTGAGAACAATTGCTCCATCATACTTAACACATGTCTACCCATTCTTCTATACAAGTGTAAAAGTATTGAAGTTATTGTAAATTCTTGTTCTGGGCAGTAAATATTTAGGGTTAGGAGTGACAAACTTATGATACATCTTCTAATAAAAAATCATTTTAAGTGTTATTGTGCAAACATCATAGATGTTCTTGTGTTATGTCTGAATCTCTTTGGACTTTAAGACAGAATGAATGATATATAAGAACACAGGCTGTAAACACTGATAACATCTCCTGCTACATTAAGACAGAAGCTAATTCTGTGGAGCACCACTAAAGGAAAAACACCTGTTCTTGCTTGCCATGTTCCTCTCCAAAGAACTGGAATCTAATCAAGGAGAGGCAAGGCGGCCCAGTTTCTCTTCCTCATCCCTCCTGTCTCTGTGCTTGAAAACCTACAGGATAGGACAGACATTTTGGAGAGAGCTTGGCGGCACGAGTGAGTGAGGATGGCCTCGTTTTTTACAGCCCAACTGTTTTCATTGTCCTACTTTCAATTTCTATTTATACAGCCCCATACAACTTAGAGGTTTCCCAGATCAAAAATCCCCAGATGATTTCAATTGGTCAAGGCCTTGCACTGATCAAGGTCCTCTCTAGGAATGTTATCTAGATTCAGGCTTTGAGCAGCAAGAGTATGTATAGAAGGATGAACAGAGGTGAGAGAGGAAAAGGAATGAGACAGAGGAACGTGCACTCGTATGAGCAACAGACCACCCAGAGCGCTGTCTTTGTTAGATATGGCTTAACTTTACAGTATCACACTATCAATGCTTTTCTGTTCTGGAAGTTCTGGGAAAGAGAAAAGCTGAAACCCAGATTCTGTGCCCAGGGTCACTTCTGTGTTTAGTGAGTTCCTGTCTCCATACTCCTCCCTTGTCCTTTGCACACCTTTGTCTCACTGGGATGAAGCATCCATTTTTAATTTACCTGGATAAACAGCCCAAATTAATTCCTAGGTCCAAGAACATGAGCAACACCTTGAGATCCTTGATTCTTGTCCATTCAATAGGAAAATATTAGCTTTCTCCCAAAGAATGGCCTTTTATTGACATTTTCTGAAGCAGACATGCATTTATGGACACTATTAAAACCAGCAGAGCTTTAATAGTATATAATGTATATAAAAGTTCACTTACCCCAAACATACTGGCTTGGTATGTTTAAAAGTGTTTACTCACTACTGGTTGACACAGACTTAGAATGCAAAGTCATGCTCAGTGTAAAAGGTGATGATTTTTGTCCCAGGATACTTAAACAAACCTGTACATCTAGTTTATATGATCTAGGCAGCCTATGCCAACTGAAAAAGAATCCATGCCTTGATGGTTAAATGTAAATATTCCAGCACTAGGATAGGCTTTTATAAATTAAGTTTCAATTTATGAATGATAGGAGTCATCTCTTTCATAAGTACAATTCAATGGCTTTTAGGATATTAATAATGTTGTAAACCATCACGATTATCTAATTCTAGAATATTTTGATCACCCCCACAAAAGAAACTTTATTGCCATTACCAGTCATTCCAAGTTTTTCTAGACTGCCATCTGTGGCAACCACCAATCTGCTTTCTGTCCAGATCTGCCCATTCTGGATACTTCATTGGAGTGTCATAATGTGATATATTATCTTTTATGATGTGAACATTTACTTGTATAATGTTTTTAAGGTAGCCAGTGCTACCTCTTCAGTTTATGTGGTGCTGGGTAACAAACCCAGGTAGGCATGCATGCTGGGCAAGCTTTCCACTGACTGAGCCAAATCCCTAAACTGAGAAATTTTTAAAATTGCTTTTCATATATATGTATGTATATCAGCATATATATGTGTGTGTGTATGTATGTATGTATATCTGTAGGTATATGTGTATGTACATATATGATGTACATGCATATATGTATATGATGTATATGTATGTGTACATGTGTATATGTATATGATGTATATGATTTATGTATAGTATATGTATGTAAGCATAAGTATTCGCCTATTCGTCTGTAGGAGTACCACGTGCAGAGGCCAAAAGAGATCACCAAATCGCCTGGAACTAAAGTTATGAATAACTGCCATATAGGTTTTGGGAAGAGAACCTGGGTCTCCTGCAAGAACAGCGAGTGCTCTTAAACACTGAGACATCTCTCCAGCAATGTGTGTTTTTAGAATAAGTCTTACAGTATAGAATTCATACAAAAAAGAATATCAATCACAAGTCCATCTCTTGAAGAATCCTTGCCAAGAGAGTCACCAGCATCCAAATCAAAAAACAGGATGTTACCAGACTGTTCACAGCCTGTTGAGTCCGCTTTTAGCCTTCAGTCATTCTTCAACTACAACCGCTCCTAATGCCATCAGTCAACCTTGGCCTTTGCAAAGTCTTCCACAGATGGAGCTGTAAGGTTTGTCGTCCTCTATACTCAGTTTCTTTACTCTGCTCAACATTTGTGAAATTATTGGTTTATGCAGCTGTGGTTGGTTCTATTTCAGTGCTCTCTTGTTTTCCCTTGTACACACCAGAGTTTCATCATAAACTATTGATGAATATTTGGGTTGCAATCTTTAGCTTTTGTTAATTGTGTCACTCTGACTTCTTCTATATGTCTCTCAGTGACTATATACACATCTTTTTTGTTTGGGAGTAAAATTGTTGGTCCTTAATAAATTCCTATACTCAGTTGAGTAGATACAGTTTTCAAAAAAAAAAAAATATGGTTTTCGTCTCAGCAGTGCGTAAGTGTTACAGTTCCTTCCACCCTCACCAACAAAGGACTGTTTGGCTATGTCAAGTTAGCTATTCTAGTAAATTTACTAGTATCTTTGCAGTTTGAAAGTGTGCTAGTGACTATTGGTGGTCAGCACATTTTTTACATAGGTACTGGTCATTTAGATGCCCAACATTTCTGGGGTGTTCATTCAATGCAAGTTGTTTATTCTAATTAATTTGTAGAATTTCTTATGTACCAGATCTCATTCTTTTGGGGTGATATGTATGTTAAAAATGTATTTTATTGTGCCACTTGCTCATTCGCTCTCTTAATGGTAATTTTTGAAATGTCTCTCAAGTTGAATGTGATCCAGTTTGTCAGTTTTTCTATTACAATTAATCATTTAAAAATATTGCATTTAAGAAACTTTTTCCGGGGCTGGAGAGATGGCTCATAGGTTAAGAGCACTGGCTGGCTGTTCTTCTGAGAGGTCCTGAGTTCAATTCCCAATAACCATATGGTGGCTCAAAACCATCTATAATGAGTTCTGGTATGCAGGTGAACATGCAGGCAGAACACGGTATGCATAATAAATAAATCTTAAAAAAAAGAAACTTCTTCCTCCTCAGATCACGAGATTGCTGTTTTGAGAAAATAAAAGCAAAAAGCTATCTCATTTCGTAGAGTATGTCAGCACCTCCTCGGATCTCTGCAGTCTTTTCTGATACTATGTTTAAAGGAATATGATATAGAGTCATCTCAGCTAGCATCTCATTATGTCTCAGCTTCCTTTCCAGCTGGAAAACATCCTCCTTGTGGCAACAATTAGTTTTGACTCATTAATCTCTGTCTTTTCATAGAAGGAGAATTCACACTTCATGACTCAGTTTGTAACTGGTTCAGGCAGGAGCAAGGAGCTTTCTGGGAAGGGCAGTTCAGCAATGTTCGGCTAGATTTATCTCACCATCTGAAGTTGCCAAGTGTTCTTTCAATTACCAATCTGGTGACAATACAGCATCATAATTTATGTCGTAGAGAGCCAAGGGGACAGGGAATAGAAATTAACCAGCTTTTCAATGGCTTTGCACTGTCATATGAAACAGAAAGACTTGTACACATGTCATCCCCTATTCAAGGGTCAAAGTGCCTTCCATAGCTCACCCCAGTACACACGGTTCTCACAACAAATTGACAGTGGTGGCTGACTCTGCTACTGCCAATTATTGTTTTATTACTACTTTCTTTGAAACATAGCCTAAGTAGTTACAACCAGGTGGTGGGAGAAGGATCTCTTGGTGGGTGCTCAGGTCCACAGAGCAGTAGAGAGATTCAAGCTCTCTGAAACACAGCATTGACCTCTCTTCATGGTGGGAGGCTTTGGCCTTTCATAACAATAAGGATCATGGGAAATTTCACAAAACATGGCTGCTGGGAGGATTAGGACTGTGAAAAACAGTCGAAACAGCCCCAGAAGTATTCCAAAATTCACACAGCAGCTGTGAGATAATAAGACTGAGGACGTTGGATCATTGTCCAAGACACTGGGATGGAGAATGGCCTGGGAAGATGTGACAAAATACATTTGATACTTCCCTCAAAGGCATGGCTTTCTCATGATCCACAAGAAACTATTTGACAAGGAGCAAAGATGATAAGAGATACGTATTAAAAACTCACTTATGAAGAATCAAGGATTTCCCAAATATTACCTATTACATCTTTTCTAGACCATGCAACATTTCAACAAGTTGATTTGCAGGAGTAATTCCTATTGCTTTTCAAAAAGGACAAGAGATGTTGAAGGCAGTGGGAGGGTAGCAAGGCTACAAGATTGGGATGAGTACTGTGTTGAAGGGACACCTGCTTACCTGATGCCAGTGTCCTGAGTGTGCCAGGAAAGAGACTCAGCGTTGACATAACAGCTACTTGAAAGAACTTTCTGGTTTGCTTTGCCAATATAGGGCCTTGACCTGCTGTTTTCTGCATGGATTCTTACCACAAACTGTTCCCTTGCAACTCAAACCCCAGAGGTTTCTTTACCCATGTAGAAGAGATTTTTAACTTGTTGTAGTCTCACAACTAGTTACCCTCATGTATACTGTTGCTTATTTATTCCTTGAAATACCAAATACAACCATCCCTGAACATGCAGTATATCTGAACCCTGCACGAGATATGAGCTTTGTTGCTAGTCTTGAAGCCTGAAACAGGGGCAAATATTGTTGGTGAGTCTATATTTGAGGAAATAATGAGAGATGGTGACAAAAATATGGTTGATAATTAATGACCAATATTTTAGAATATAAACGATATACTTTAAATTGACAAAAGCATTGCTGTATGACAAGTTCTGAAGACAGGCATTTCTACCCTGAAGTTGGAATGCTGTCCCAGTTGTTCAATAGCTTGTGACAAATGACTCTAAAATTTAGCAGGTGAAAATAATAATTTCTTTATTTAGTCTGTGGGGGTTCGGTGCACAGGGATGTCTAGAAGCCTGTTCCTCTGGGTCTCACGTGAGATTACAGATAGAAGGAACTGACGTCTCTGAAGAATTTGTGGTGATTTCAGGATTCAGTTGCGGGCTCACTTGCGCTGCTTTTGTCTCAGTGTTGGTCTCTCTGAGGCACTGTTCCGAACACTGCCTCCTCTGGAGCAAGTGACTCAAGATGGTCACAGGACAATAAGAGCCAGCAGAGCCTCTGAAATGCTTACAAATATTGTATAATCACTTATGCAGTTTGCTGTGAGATTGTGTCTTCTAAGAATGTCAAAAGTGTACACCCATAAAAGTCTCATTGCTGTGCCTGTCCAAACATGACCTGCACAAGAATGACACTAATAGACATGCTAATGTGGGTAGGGGAAAGCTCAGGAGGACTCAACTCTAGAAAAAAAAATTACATTCAATTCAGGAATGCAGAAAGTGGAAGAAATAGTCTTTCTCGGGGAAGAACCCACAAATTGCTCGTTCAATACCAATTGGTCAGCTCTGAAAACATGCATACAAGTAACATATAGAATGAGCAGGATATATATATATCTTTTTTTGTTAAGAGGCCAAGGATTTGAAAGAGAGCAAGGAGGGGTACACAGGACGGTTTGAAGAAAGGAAAGAGAAGAAGAAAATTATGTGATTATAGTATAATCTCAAATAATTAGCTAAAAAAACAAAAAGCATACAATGGCCAGATAATGCCCTAAAAGAGTTTCACAGCCCTCTGCCCCCTCTTCTGGCTCTTACACTATTTCTTCCCCTTCTTCTACCATGCCTGAGCTGTGGAGGGAATGTTATAGACAGCTCAGTTACGGATACTCACTCAACAATCACCTGTTTTCTTATAGCTTTGATCAGTTATAAATTTCTGCCATCACTGGCTAAAAGAAGCTTCTTTGGCCAAAACTGGCAGCAAAACTAATCTAATCTATGGACCTAACATGATTCTTTGGAAGGTGATTTGAGAGATAAATATCCATTTGCTAAAACAATAGCAGGAACTTCCTTACTAGGATGTATGACTTCCATATCCATGGACATTTGACCAGGTTTATATTCCAGATGTGACTAGCATCCTGTGGAAAGGATCTCAAATCCAGTTAAAACAAACAAACAAACAAACAAAAAAACAAACAACAACAAAAAAAACAAGCAGTTGATTACTCTCATAGCAGACTTCCCACTGTTGCAACAGTGCTCACTTGCCGTGTGCTTACTGCTCTCTCTCAGCTCCTTACCCTTAGGGAGACCCCTATTCACTGTTGTGGAAGTGTAAACTGGTACACCCACTATGAAAATCAGTGCAAACATTCTTTTAAGAGATAGACTAGCACACGCTTTTAATTCCAGCACCCAGGGAAGCAGACATAGGTGGATCTCTGTGAGTTTAAAGCCAGCCTGGTCTATAAAGCCAGTCCAGGACAGCCAAGCATACACAGAGAAACCTTGACTTGATAAAGCAAACAAACAAACAAACAAACAAACAAACAACAGACTAGGATTCCCATATGATCCAGTTATACCACACCTGGACATATGACCAAAGAACTTTATATCCTCCTTGTACCTTTGTACGTCCATGTTTATTGCAGCTGGATTCACAGGAGCTGGAAATGGAATTGGCCTAGATGTTCATCAGCTGATGGTAGGACAATGAAAATGTGTAAGACATACAATGAAAATGTATTCAGCTCTAAGAAAAATGTAATATCAGGTAAACGAATAAAGCTGTCTTTATTACTATGATAATAAAATATTACTATTACTACAATAACCTTAAGTCAGTTAGAGTGATGCCACCAGCATATTCTTTTTCCTTAAGATTGCTTTAGCTTTTCTAGTGGTTTGAATAAGAATGGGCCCTATAGTCTCATGTATTTGAATACTCAGCCACCAAGGAGTGGCACCATTTGAAAGGATCAGAAGTATTAGGAACTGTGATCTTTTTGGAGGCACTATGTTACTGGGAGTGAGCTTTAAGGTTTCAAAAGCCAATGTCAGACCTACACGCTTTTTCCTTCTGCCTACATGTAGCTCTCAATGACTGCTCCAATGCATGCCTGCATGCCGCCATGTTCCCTGCCATGATAATTTAAACCTCTGAAACTGTAAGCCAGCCCTAATTAAATGCTTTCTCTTATTAGAATTGCCTTGAAAATACCTGTTTTCCCATGGAATAGGACAGGTGCTTACCACAGAGGGACTCTGAAAGACTCTAACCTACAGGGTATCAAAACAGATGCTGAGACTTACAGCCAAACTTTGGGCAGAGCTCAGGGAATTTAATGAAAGAAGTGGGAAATAGTAAGACCTGCAGAGGACAAGAGTTCTACAAAGAGAGCAACAGAACCAAAAATATGGGCACAGGGGTCTTTTCTGAGATTGATACTTCAACCAAGGACCATTCATGGAGATAACATAGAAACCCTGCATAGATGTAGCCCATGGCAGTTCAGTGTCCAAGTGAGTTCTATAGTAATAGGAACAGGGATTGTCTCTGACATGAACTGATTGCTTGCTCTTTTATCATCTCCCCCTGAGGGGGGAGAAGCCTTACCAGGCCACAGAAGACGACAATGCAGCCACTCCTGATGAGACCTGATAGACTAGTATCAGAAGGAAGGGGAGGAAGACCTCCCCTGTCAGTGGACTGGGGGAGAGGCATGGGTGGAGAAGAAGGACGGAGGGAGGAATTGGGAGGGGAGGAAGGAGGGAGCTACAGGTGAGATACAAGGTGAATAAACTGTAATTAATAAAAAAGAATATTTTTAAAAGAAAATATCTGTTTTCCAATGATCTCAGGAAATTCCTGTGAAAGGGTCATTTGACCCTAAAGGGGGTCATAACTCACAGTTTGAGAAGAAGTGCTTTAGGTTATCTTACTATGAAATTATATCAGCTACAAATGAGGACACTTTGATTTATTCCTTTTCTCTTTTTATTTCCTTCTCTTGTCTTACTGCTCTGTCTAAGATTTCAACCATTTGATAGGTGTGAAGAGAATGACACCTTGTACTTAAAGTCACTGTTCTTGGTTTGGCTTGTTCTTACCCAATACTCTCAGGTACATCCAAAAGTTGCTTATCTGAGATCTTTGACTGCTGTAGGTATTTACAACTATGTATCCTATGGTTCTCTTTGTTGGTTTTTCCCTCCATTTTCATTCAAAATAAGATTTTTAAGCCCCTTTTTGACTTAAAAATTTTAAAACAGATTTATAATTATTATGAAGTTGAAGTGTTGAAATACGTTCACTGAAATATTTTGACTTGCATTAATGCTTTACGTCCTCATTTATATAAAAAATGTACACACAAATGAAAATAGAAAAACTACTAGTACCTGATACCTGCCCCCTGCTTTTCTACTTGCAATCATATAGTTAGATACTCTTGTACATTGTTATGTTGGAATTAATGTGTGATCTTGGGGATGACCAACAACCACAAAAAAAGAAGGCTATGGCTTAACAATGATGTGTTTCTCTGTCAAGTCGACAAGGGGTCAATTTCGTTGCCTTGTTTTATGTCCAGTTGTCACAAATTAGAGTCATCTGAGAGGAGGAAACTTCAAATGAGAAATTTCTTCCATGATATTAGGTTGTAGCCAAGCCTGTAGGTCATGTTTTTAATTAGTGATTCACATAGTAGGGCATAACACATTGTGGGTGATGGTACTGGGTTTTTTTTTTTTTTAACAAAGCAGGATGAACAAGCCATAGGAGCTAGCCAATATGCAGCGCCCTCCTCCATGGCCTCTGCATCAGCTCCTGCATCCGGTTCCTGCCCTGCTTGAGTCCTTGCCTCTGACTTCCTTCAGTGATGAGCAGTGCTATGGCAGCATAAGCCAAATAAACTTTTCTCCCCAAGTTGATTTTATTCATGGTGTTTCATCACAGCAATAGTCATCCTAACTAAGACAGGTACCTTTTGACGCTATGGAAGGAAACAACTAAACACACGGAACGTCTGATAAAAAGAATAGGAAAAAAAATGTGGGTTTTCAGAATGAAATGTTTCCCTTAGAGTGGATTGTTAAGCACATTCTTCACATACGCGGCCTGCTGGCTAGTCATCTTTTGGCATAATTGTTGCAGGGTTTGACACACAGGTTGATTTTACAACAAGGACAGCCATTCTGGTAGTGCAGACCTGTTCTGAAGTCCAGAGCAATTTCTCACACCAGATAGTAAAAGGGAAGCTGTGACTCAAAAGTTGGGTGGTCTTCCGACAGTGTCTGATTTCACAAGGTGCCACTGTACCAGCCTGAAGTGATGAGGTTCCGTCACCCCTCCAGTAGAAGGCACACACTTTTGACTGACTCTAGTAGCCAGTTGTTTTCCTGGAGGCTTTACCTACTGTGGATCGGCAGGCAACAGGCTCTGTACCAGCCATGGTATAGGTACCTCCTTACTTACCCGCTTCTTCCTGGGCTGGAGCTCAGCGGGTGGGAGGCAAGGCTGGCAATTAGAGAACGGCTGCCCCTTCTTGATTTTTAAATTACCCCATCCATCATTCTAATGTGTGCTGTTTAATGTACATGAAATTATACACTGTGTGTGTGTGTGTGTGTGTGTGTGTGTGTGTGTGTAGTTCTAGCTTTAGTCATTTGTGGTCACCTAGGATATAAGAATATTTTAATCTCCTTTTGTTTGTTGGAACTTGCTTTCTGTCCTGTTATATGATCTCTTTTAAAGTGCTAAGGCTGCTGAGAAGAATTCCTGCTCTGCAGCGTGGGGTTGGAATGTGTAGTTAGTTGTAAGGGCCGGTTGATATAGGATGCCATTTCACTGCAATGCTTCTCTATTGGTGAGAATCAGAAATTAAAGTTACTCGCTCCTGTGATGCATTCATCTTCCTTTCTATCTAGAAGTATTCGCTTTATCGAATGGGATGTACCTGTGGTGGGTGGGTACATAGTTATAATTATGTTGTCTTCTTGATGGTTGTTCCCTTAGTCAATATGAAGGCTACTTCTTTATTTGTTCTAAATAACTTTTATTTAACGTCTATTTTTGTCTGTTTCTTGAAGGTAGCAAATAAGTGAAGCCTGTTTTTTGGTTCCAATTGACTGCTCTGTATCTTTTTATTGGGTGAATTAAGACCACTAATATTCAGAGTCATTACCAAAAAATATATCATTTTGCTGATTTTATAGTGTCTGCTGTTTTCCTAATCCTTGTTTGTTTAATATCCCTTCTAGAATCTCTTGGTTTTCTTTCTTTTTCCTCTGTAGCCCTTTGGATTTATTGATTGTTATTTTCAACCTGAAGAGTTCTCTCCAGTAGTCACTGCAGAGCAGACACAATGGTCGTAAATTACTTAAGTCTGCTTTCATCGTGTGAAGTTTTGCTTTTTTCCTTCAATCATGGCAGACAGTTTTGCTGCACAAAATAGCCTGGACTGGTATTGGAATCTTTTAAAACCTAAAATATGTTGTTCCAAGCGTGTCTGGCTTTTAAGCTTCTGTTGAAAAATCAGTTGTTGTTGTGATGGGTCTGCCTAGAAATATGACTCTGTGTTTCAGGTTTCATCCTTGCAGCTTTCAGTCCACTCTCTTTGGTTGCTTTTAATTTTTTTTCTTCTGGTCCTGTGTATTGGGTGTTCTAGCCAATGCTCATCATTTATAGACTGAGCCTTTTCCAGATGCCTCAGGCACTCACATGTTCCATCCACATGTTTTTATTAATTTACCTGTGCCTAAGACTTGATGCTCCAGTTCCTCTATCTTGTCTTTAAACCCTGATATTCTGTCTTTGTAGTATCCATTCTACTGGTGAGGGTTTTAGTAAAGTTTGTTCTTAACCCACTAAGTTTTCCATTTCCAGATTTCAGCTTGGCTTTTCTTCAGTATCTGTCTCTTTAACTTCATTTTCATATCATGCATTGAGATCTTTGTTTTATCATTAAGCTCTCTTGTGCATTTAGGAGTTTGCTTACTTTTCAATTTCTTTTAATATCTCATAATTCTTTGGAACTTTTGGTCTGGAATTTAGTCTAAGACGCTCTCATTTTGTACTGTTAATGTGAGATTGGTAATTTTGGGATGATGTGTGTTATATTGGCTTTTCATGGCCCTTATGCTTTTGCTCTTGGGATGTACATATCTGGAGCTAGACCATTAGTTAAGTTCCTTTTCATTTGTCACCTTTTCCGGTGAAAATGTTGGCAATGTGCAAGAAGGCCTAGATTGTAGTAGCCCATCATTTCTTCTGTTAGATTGTTTACCAGGGAACCAGGCTCCAGTTCTAGCATTCTTCCTAAGAGAAGAATACTATTTAAAGCAATAGTCACTATCAAGAAGTTGATTAACTGTGAAATGAGCTTTTTATGAAAATAGCTTACACTCAACCACACACACACAAAAAAATCACTCCTTAAATGGCAATCATGTTAGGTAGTTAATAAGCAATAGCAGTATTATATTATGCTATGTTATGTTATGTTATGTTATGTTGTGTTGTGTTATATTATTATATTAGTATGTATGCTTATGTATTAATTATAGAGGGTATAAGTAAAAAAAAAAGAGTAAAAAGCACAGAAATTTGGTGTTGTAGATTGTTGTGGTTAATATAATACTGTTTGCTCCTGAAAAGTCCAGGAGAGCTGGCCCATGAGCTTCCCTGGATTCTCCAGTCTCTCATTTCACTGTAGGGATGCTGGGATCACAGACATGTACTACTTGGCCCAGCTTCACGTGGGTCCTGAGGATTTGAAGCCAGGTTTCTACACACTTATGGCAAGTGCTTTTCTCATTGATGCATCACTCCAGCACCTTTAATTTGCTATTATTATGGCTTTTGTGTGTGTGTGTGTGGGTGGGTGGGTGCTTTATACAAGATCATGTTGTCTGCATATGACGGCTTTATCTTCTATTTCTAATATGTTTAGTGCTTCTTTAACCGTGCTAGAGTTTTGTATTTTTTCAAATTGTTTTTCTATATATGGATTTTCTATTCTACTAATATGGCAAAACTGATTTTTTTTTAATGTTTAATTATCCTATGTCACTGCAAGAATTAACAATTTGTCATAAGCCTGTGATCGTGTTTATATACTACTGAACTTTATTTACAGGTGTTTTGTTGAGGTTTTGTATTTAAATTCATAAAGGATATTAGTTTGTAATTTTTTTTCTCTTATAACATCAGTGTATTGGTGCCAGTGCAATGTATATGAATAGAATGAGTTAGAAAGTGTTGCTTTATCATCTTCCTAGAGCAGCTTTAGAACTGGAGTCACATATTCTTTGATTGTTCACTAGAACTCACTAGAGAGATTCTGCAGACCTGGTCTTTCCTTTGTGGGAAGTTTTTAAATGGCAAGTAAAGTTGCTTTCCTTAGATTCATTCACAGTTTTCTCTGTCTTCTTGAGTCAGCTTTGGAAGCCTGTGTATTTTTAGAAACTTGCCCATTTCTTCAGCCCAGTTTTACTTTTTGGCATAGAATTGTTCACAATCTTCTGTAATCCTTATAATTGCTCATGATATTCTCCTTTAATCCTTTTCTTTGTATGAATTTGATAGTAGTATCACTGCTTTCTTTCATCATTTTAGTAACTTCTGTATTCTTTCTGTTTTCTTGCTCAGTTTAGATAATGGTTTGCCAGTTTTGCTGATCAAATAGCCCATTTCTCTGTCTTTCTGTAGCACTTTAAAAATAAATTATATGCACTTTTTTTGGTTCATTTCCAGGTATTTGATCGTAAAATAGTTTAAAAATATATGTGGTGTTTTTCTTTGGTTCATTCCCAATTATTTAACAGTTCTAAAAAAATTTCCCCTTTCTCTTTTTCCTTGCCTCCCTCCTTTCTTCCTTCCCTCCTTTCTTTCTTCCTTCATTCCTTGAAAATAAAACTTGTACCACTTGCCATTTACATATATACATATATTATATCATGGAAAAATTCAGGTACTTAAAATAGATTTACCTTATACATTTATTGTATGTTTTGTAGTGGAAACACCAGAAATCTTCTGCCAGCATTTTTCTAAGTGGAAGTGTTATATATCGATTATAATTATAAGGAAGTAGAAAGTGCAACGGAGTGTTACCAAACATAGTCATTGTTGTACGATAGAGCTCTACAACTTGCCCCTGTGTAACTGATATTTTGCATCCATTGACCAGTATCTCTCCAATCCACCCTTACACATAGCCCTTGGTACATTCCAACTTCTACTGAGGGTTGTTTTTGTTTATTGTGATTTTGAAGGTTTGAACCCATGAGTTCACACAGGGGCTCTAGCACTGAAATACATCCCCAGCCCTCTTTCACCTTTTATTCTGCAATAGGGTATCATTAAGTTGCCCAGACAGACCCTAAACTCGCTATGTAGTCCAGGCAAACCTTGTATTTTATTCTCCTGATTCAGCCTTCCAACTAACTGGGACTAAAAGCCTTAGACACCAGACCAAGCTCTACTTTTTACTTTCTTTTTCTTTTTCTTTTTTCTTCACAATTTATTCATTATATATCCTGATTGAAGCCCTCTCCTTCAACTGCCCCAGTACCTTCATCCCCTTCCCCTAGTCCACTGAAAAGGGGGAGTTCTCCACTATTGCCATCTGCCCATAGCTTGTTAAATCTCATCAGGATTCCTTGGATCCTCTTCCTCTGTGGCCTGGTAAGGCCGCATCATCAGGGGCGAGTGATCAGAGAGCAGTCAACTGAGTTCATGATAGAAGCAGCCCCTGCTCCCCTCACTCAGAGATCTACATGGAGACTGAGCTGCCAATTGGCCAAGTCTGAGCAGAGGGTCTAAGTCCTCCCCATGCATGGTCCTTTATTGGTGCTTCAGTCTCTGCAGGACCCCCTGGGTTCTCGTTTCTCTTCTGACTCTATAAATCTTTTGCCTTTCACTTTTTACTTTTACAAGATCATTTTAAATATATCCTCATGTGAGATAATGTAATATTTGTCTATCTGTCAAAAATAAAAACAAACATTTAAATAATACAACAGTTAAAACAAAAACTATTAAAAATAGTTTTCCAAATGGTGAACCAAGAAATATGGTGATTCCACAAAAATAATTATTTAACAGTCAACTACGTTTGGAAAATCCTACACCATATCGACTATGTGTATATGGATATATATACGAATGCCTCTAAGGCCTCCTCCAGATAAAGAAACTTGTGTGATTTTGTTCAATCCACATTTCTCTAAATGTAGATTTATATCTAAATTTATATAAATATAAAAATATAAATATAAAAATTTATATCTAAATTTTTGAAAGGTATTTTATAGTATTTGTATCTGTATGTATGTGTGTGTGTGTGAGAGAAAGAGAGGGAGAGAGAGGCGGGTGTGCAGGTAGCTGTGGAAGACAGAAAAAGGCTTTAGGTCTCCTGGGTCTGGAATTGTTGGTAGTTGGAAGCTGCCTTTTGTAGGTAGTGGGACCCAAACTTGAGTCCCCTGGTACTCTAAATACATGTGCTATATGCCAATGAGAAATAAGAAAGAAGACACGAAGTAGTTCAAGTAGAGTGCTATTAAAGACTCTTAAAAGCTGAACCATCTTGCCAGTCCTGAAATCTATTTTTCAAGGATCACCTATCAGAGTACAGTTTTTATATTTCTTTCTTTCTTTCTTTCTTTCTTTCTTTCTTTCTTTCTTTCTTTCTTTCTTATTTTTTTAATTTATTTTTACTGAATATTGTTTGGAAAATACTCAACAGTGACAAGCAATTTACATGGAAAAGTTTTGTAACTGGCATAACATCAAAAAACTTGTGAGTAGCATCACTGAACTATGGATTAAGGTCTGATGCAGAAATCTGTTTGGTCTTCTTTTCTATACAAGGCCTCCAAAGATACATTTTTCTAACCTTCGTGAGACTTGGAGGTGTGCTTGCTAAAAACAAAACAAAACAAAACAAAACAAAACAAAACAAAATAAAACAAAATCAAACAAACCAACAACCTTAAAAACAAACAAACAGAAAAGAACACTGAATTTGTTAGGTGCAAAGGAAACTCCAATTCCCCAAACTCCAAAAGGCAGTCCAAATATCCAGAAACAGGCTCAAGCTGGATTCCAGGAGGATTTCTGGTGGTTAGATAAAAGCCAGCATTCCTCAGGAACTTGTGAAGCCCGTTGCCCTCTACCAAAAGGAGTCATTCCCCTTACCTCTAGCAGAAGAGACATGTGGCTACTCTGGGCTGCCTATTAGCATACCAAGGCTATACTGCCCCTCAGGATCCCTCTGTATCACAAGTACCTGTTACACATTTCAGGGTCCATGCTAGCTAGCATCCTAGGCCTTCTTACCTCCTTCTCCACCCTAAACTTCTCCAGCTCATGGATTCTTCCCCCCCCCCAGCTACTCATTCTCCACATACTTTGGCTCTCCCCCCTCTTCTGCTGTGTCCCTGTTTCTCTCAGTGTGTTTTCTTTAGTCTGTATCCCTTGCTCTTCTCCCCCTTCACACAGATAGTCCTGGTTGTGTCCAGCCTGCTGGCCATGTCCTGCCGACTTCTTTGTCTCTCTTCCCTGGATTCTTCCAGATGCCTCCAATTGTTTTCACTTTCTCTCTCTCTTATATCTACAATAATAAAGAAATAAAAACCTTCCCTTTAACCATACCATGGAATGGTAATGTTGTCAGTTTATTCATCTGGTGTGGAACACCAGGGAGGGGCAGAAGTGGACTCCTTTCCAAGGGTCTTGCCTCTCCTAAATGAAACCAGCTGGCAGTCATGTCATCAGTTTAGACAAAATTCATAGGCTACTTTTCATGTTTTCAAATGACACATCCTTTATATTTTGTGAGTATGATATCTCCTGACAAAATGTAGCTAATGTCAAAATAGAGGTATAACTTGAGCGCAGTTCCAGAGGCTGTGCCAATGTTTTCACTCAATCGATTCATTAAATATTTGAGCATCTACTACAGCTGTTGTTTGGGGTACATGAAGTACGTAAAGAGACTAAAACCCCTTCCTTTGGGTATCATTTGCTTAATGAGAGAGACAGAAACAGAGAGAGAGAGAAAGACAGAGAGAGAGAGGGGGAATCGATAATCTGTGATCTCTACAAATAAAGACTTTTGCTTTACAAGTTTCCATGGGAAATAATAGAGTAATGTAAACTGTCACACATGTGGAGTTGGAGAGGTAAGCTAAGGAGGGCTGAGGAGGTCCTCTTTGACACTATGCTTGGATATAGCCAAAAGCCATAGAAATTATATGGATTGAACCTTTAGGGCTAATGAGGTGGCTCAGTAGGTAAAAAAAAGCTTGCTACCAAGCCTGAAGACATGAGTTCAACCCCCAGTCATCACATGGTAAAAAGAAAGAAACGGCTCCTGGAAATTTGTCTTCTGACCCCCACACCCACACTGTGGCCCACATGCTTGCACATGGACACACGTACATATGCTGCTTGCTCACAATGTGAGGATAAATAAATGTAAAGACATTTAAAAAAATAAGTCAATATTTCAGTGAAGACTTGAAGATAAAGGAATAAGTCATGTAGATTTGTGAAGTAAAACATTTACTTGATGGGAAAGGCCACTCTAATGTCCTATTGGTAATTGTTCCTGTCATGTACAAGGTCAAGCAAGTAGCTAATAAGTTTGGAGTTCGGAGGAGGGACAAAATAATCTTCTTTTTGTAAGCCCACTTGGGGACCACTTGCTGGCCTTCCTTCAGGAGGAGATGTCTTTGCATAAACACCTGGATTTCTGCACACACACACAAAAAAATTGTTATGTGTAGACTACCTGCCCTGATTTTGGAGTCCATAAAGAAGAGAATGAACATTCCTGTGCTTAAGAGCTCACAGGCTCGATAAAATAGGTAGAGATATGTGGTCTCTTAATAGTAAGAGTGGATGTCAAAGTAGAAATAGTAAAAGTTAACTCAATAAGGGCCAATGAGAGAGCTTTCTGCCAGTGCCCCTCCCTGCCAGTTTCTCCCTACCAGCCCCTCTCCTTGGCAACTACTATAGCCAAGACTTTAAGTTTTTTGATATCTAGCAGACTGAGTATCTCCTTTCAGACTTCTCAGATCCATGTGATGTAGTTAAGAGATATAGTTGCTCTGGAAACAACCCAGACCTGGCTTTATGTCCTGCCATTTGATTGTTGAGTAACTGGGGAGATTTAATTTTGGATTGTGGTGAGAATTTGAGAACACGAAAGAGAAAACACAGTATTTTCATTCCTGATGGTTGATGGATCAGTCCCCCAGGGCCAGTGTGCCACAGCCCACCGGCTTAGAGAATTGTTCTAAGTTCATGTTGAAACCTAGGCAATTCCCTACCTCTAAACCCCACAAACTGTAACAAATGAGACTGTCAAAAAACTGGTGAATAGCCTCAAAGTAGACAACTGGGCACATCTCGACGTACGCTCCTCACTCAGCACCTTGAGGCCAGGATGACAAGGGGTCAGGAACATCTGAACTGAAGCAGCTGGGGGTCAGAGGCATGAGCTCTGTGGTCTCTAAGACCAGGGTGTGGGCAATAACTTCAGCTACACTTATGCTCCCGGCTCTGATGAATTACAGTTGTGGGGTCATTACTCTGTTTGGTTGGACATTTATTAGGAAAAAAAAAAAAAAAAACAACACAAGATGGTTAGAGCCTTATCGATACACTTTTTCTTTGTTATTCTTTTAGAATAGTGCAAACCCAGTGACTGAAAAATTTTCTTTTCCAAGGTTGGAGCCATCTACAGTTTGCATAGCAGGTGTGTGCTCTGCCAGAAGCAGATCTCCTCTCTGAATAACGAGCTAGGTTTCAGTCTTTATTTCCCAGGGGTCTCCAACCTTCCAAGCTGGTGCTGCTTCCTTGCGAATATCACTCAAAAGCACCTTCGTTTGAAATCTCCCATTGGCCTACGTTTCTTTAAAATTGGGTTTGGGCCATTCACTCTCCAACGTAATTTGGGAAGCCACACCAGTAAACAAGAATGCCATCAGGCATGGTATCAGCTTCTGAATGGGCCTGAAATACACTGACTGTGAAGGCCAAATGCTTTAATTTGGGGACATGAGCCGAATGTAAAAGCTTCACTGTTATGTTCAGGGATGGGAGGGAGAGAGTCCATCCTCCTGTGGCAATTTCTGATTAATCAGACCAGCTAACCGTCTGTGGGCTTGGCTCTGTAAACAGAAAGCAGATGCCACTGTGGGGGCTGCCAGGAGAAGGAAAATAGCAGAAAGGACTTGGAGCTGTAGCAATTTCAATGAAAAGAAACTGGAGAAGTAATGTCGAAGGCTTCAGACCCTTTGCTATAATTAGGAGGGAGCAGAACACATATAACATCTTACTCAGAGGGAAGCTGCCTGGAAGGGGTTTTGGACAAACATCTCCAATCTCCTTGTCAAAAGCAAACAACAACAAGAAGGAATGGGGACATAAATTATCAACTAGATGTCCAGTCATGAGTTCCTGGACTTTTACATATAGCTTTTGTTTACAAAGTGTATGCTTGTTCTCTCAAAAAACATAGCATCCATATTCAGTAGGTCTGCGACAAGCACCTTACAACTGTTACCTGCTTGGTTCCTATACAGGCTCTGTCAGAGAACTGGCTTTTGTTGTCTTGTTGCTGCCTTCCTAATTGTCTTCTTCTAGACAAGGAGATAGAAGACAGAGGGACAAAGCCCCTTGATGTGGCTCCCAAACTCAGCAAGGGAAGGCAGAGGAAGATCAGGTCAGAGAAGAGCAACTGCTGTCCAGTCATATATACCAACCTCTATTTGACATACTGGGTCCAAAGCCATTGTCTGATAGTTTTGCAATCCTTACCGTTACAGTGGAGGGAACTGAGGCACAAACAACTTGAGGCATTATAGCGAGTGGGAGATAAAATGTGCATTGCCAGACTGAATATGACATGGGAACACTGACCCTCCAGTTCCTTTACAGCCAACCTAGGAAGTCAAACTGTAATTTCAAAAGCTAATCTGCAAGCACCACCTGTCCAGGAACCAGGTAATTTCCTGAAATGCTGGGAATTTTAGACCTCAACATAAAACCAGACACACTAAATTAGTTAGAAGAAAAAGTGAGGAAGAGCCTAGAACTCAATGGCACAGGAGACAACTTCCTGAACAGAACACTAACAGCACAGGCTCTAAGAGAAATAATCAGTAAATGGGACTTCATGAAACTGAAAAGCTTCTGTAAAGCAAAGGACACTGTCGTCAGAACAAAATGACAGCCTACAGATTGGGAAAGGATCTTCACCAACCCTATATATCTGACAGAGGGCTAATATCCAGAATATGTAAAGAACTCAAGAAGTTAAACAGCAACAAATCAAATAATCCAATTAAAAAAATGGGATACAGAGCTAAACAGAGAATTCTCTATAGAAGAATATCAAATGGCAGAGAAACACTTAAAGAAATGCTCAATATCCTTATCCATCAGAGAGATGCAAATCAAAACGACCCTGAGATTTCACCTTACACCCATCAGAATGGCTAAGATAAAAACTTAAGTGACAATACATGCTGGAGAGGATGTGAAGAAAGGGGAACCCTCCTCCATTGCTGGTGGGAATGTAAACTTATACAATCACGTTGGAAATCAATCTGGCGCTTTCTCAGACAGTTAGGAATAGTGCTTCCTCAAGATCCAGTTATACCACTCCTAGGCATATATCCAAAATATGCTCAAGTACACAACAAGGATAGGTGTTCAACCATGTTCATAGCAGCTTTATTTGTAATAGCCAGAACCTGGAAACAACTCAGATGTCCCTCAGTGGAGGAACAGATACAGAAATTGTGGTACATTTACACAATGGAATACTGCTCAACAATTTAAAACAAGGAAATCATACACTTTGCAGGCAAATGGTGGAACTAGAAAAGATCATCCTGAGTGAGATATCCCAGAAATAGAAAGATACACATGGTATATACTCACTTATTAGTGGATATTAGACATATAATATAGGATAAATCTACAAAAATCTGTACACCTGAAGAAGCTGAGCTAGAAGGAGGACCCAGGGTAATATGATCAATCCTCACTCAGAAAGGCAAAGGGATGGATATTGGAAGAAAGAGAAAACAGGAAACAGGACAAGAGCCTACCACAGAGTGCCTTTGAAAGACTCTCTCTACCCAGCAGTATATCAAAGCAGATGCTAAGACTCATAGCCAAACTTTGGGCAGAGTACAGGGAATCTTAGGAAAGAAGAGGAAGATAGTAAGACCTGGAGAGGACAGGATCTCCACAAGGAGAGCAACAGAACCAAAAAATCTAGGCCCAGGGGTCTTTTCTGAGACTGATACTCCAACCAAGGACTATGCATGGAGATAACCTAGAACCCCTACTCAGATGTAGCCGATGGCAGCTCAGTGTCCAAGTGGGTACCCTAGTAAGGGGAACAGGGTCTGTCTCTGCCATGAATTCAGTGACTGACTCTTTGATCACCTCCCCTTAAAGAGGGAGAAGCCTTGCCAGGCCACAGAGAAGGACATTGCAGCCAGTCCTGATGATATCTGATAAGCTAGGGTCAGATGGAAGGGGAGAATGTCCTCTTCTATCAGTGGACTTGGAGATGGGCATGGGAGGAGATGAGGGAAGGAGGGTGGGATTAGGGGCATGGGAGGAGATGAGGGAGGGAGGGTGGGATTAGGAAGGAATGAGGGAGGGGGCTACAGCTGGGATAAAAAAATGAATAAACTGTAATTAATACAAAAAATAAAAATTAAATTAAAAAAGAAAAATAACAAAGCCTCATGGGAAGGTAAGATGGTCTACAGGTTTTTCCTTATAAGCCCCTGAAACACGTGGCTCTGGGCCCTTCCAGTTGGAGAATTCCAGGGGAATGGTCCTGCTCAAAGTCCATCTGTATTTAATATTTAATGAATGTTTGCTTTAAATTTGGCCTAAAGTGATGGAGTTGGTTTTTCCAGCCAATCACAGAATTAACAAAACCTCTGTTGTTAATGCACATGATGGGCCATGGGCAGTAAGTGCCAGCTGCCACAATTACCTTCCACCCTAGAACAACCAGACAAAACCAAACACACCCAAACAAGCCATCCATACAGACTGCCACCTGTCCCTCCAAATCAGCAGGGCACCAGAAGTTGCTTTATCTGTAACTTTCCCCTTCCTTGTGTGTTTTTGTGTCTCTGTTGTACAACAGAAAAGAGTCCCCTTGCTACAGTGGCCCTGCATAGGCTGTGTGTGTGTAGTCAGCTGTATAATAATAATAATAACACCAGCCTCACAGGCTTGTCAACAGCATCAGCACAGTAATAGGAAAGTCCTTAAAGTACAACTTTATCATCTACTCACAGTTACTCTTCTGAGCCAGTTTCACAGTGGAAAGGCAGATTCTAACAAATGATTTGCAAATGAGAAAATTTGAACGCTACTACGGCACAGGGATTTGGGTGAGCATTTAGTCGTGGCTCTTCTGTAACACCCAGAGCAATATTGTTATTATCACTCTATAAATGAGAAGTCAGAGACTTCAGCAGAGCTGGAATCAGAGAAGAAAGATTTATGCCAAGCTCATGCAATATCTACTTCTCATGTTCACCCTCCAGCAGGAGTTTTAAATAGGTTTCCTTGCAGATATCTTCTCCTTGGGGTTTCATGCATGCCCAGCTTTGATTGAGCACAGAGGGGGTGGGCCACAGAACTTCTTAATTTGTGTATCCACCAACTACTTTTATATCATGAAGTAATATAATGATGGAACTTTCTGAAGTAGGTGCTAGGAGTTGAAATTAAATAGGTTTACGGAATGGATCCTCAGGAGAACAAGACCAAAGCAGACTGTTTTCCAAGCATGGTACTGTGATGGAGAGAAGGAAATAAGAAACTTACCCTGATGAAATCTGTGTTTCCCTCTCATCAATGGTTCAAAGATATCTCATGATTATTAGGTAGATAACTAGATTGCCTCTTACTTGATGGGTTGTATTGATTACTAATATGAAATAGAATCCACAGCAGAAACCATTGGAAATAGACATTCATTCGTATTACATAAAAGGATGCTTGGGGCTATAGTTTTACATAAAATGAAGAACACTTTCTAGAAAACTTTAGGTCCAGGATTTGATTTCAAGTGCCACAAAACAAACAAGTAAAAAGGAAGCTACTTTAAGGCTATTTAGACATCACAGAGAAAGAAACAGGGAAGAACCTTACCCAAGAAGTAAGCTTCTGGTCCCTTCCAGAGGATGCTGCTGTTAGAAATAAGAATAGAACTGCTAAAGATTTTGGAGCTTAGTGAGTGTCTTAGTTAGGCTTTATTGCTGTGAAGAGACACCATGACCACTGCAACTCTTACAAAGGAAAACATTTAATTGAGGCTGGCTTACAGTCCAGAGATTTAGTCCATTCTCATGGCAGGAAACAAGGCAACATGCAGGCAGACAAGGTGCTGGGGAAAGAACTGAGCATTCTACATCTTCATCTGCAGGCAGCAGGAAGAGAACTTGAGTTTCTGAGACTTCAAAGCCCAACCCTCTAACCATGCACCTCCTCCAACAAAGCCACACCTACTCCAAGGCCACACCTTTTTTTTATTAATTACACTTTATTCACTTTGTATCCCCACATGAACCCCTCTCTCCTCCCCTCCTAATCCCACTTTCCCTCCCCTTTCTTCACTCATGCCCCTCCCCAAGTCCACTGATACAGGAGGTCCCCCTCTCCTTCCTTCTGATCTTAGTCTATCAGATCTCATCAGGAGTGGCTACATTGTCATCTTCTGTGGCCTGGTAAGGCTGCTCCCCCCTCAGGGGCAGGTCATCAAAGAGCAAGCAAGGCCACACCTTTTGATAGTGCCACTCCCTGTTAGCCAAACAGTCTAATCTATGAACCTATGGGGGGCATTTTTATTCAACCCACCACATTGAAGAATGGAAATATAAACAGGAATTGATGAAGACCTCTGTTCCATAGAGAGTTCATTTTGCTACAACAGAGACATAATCTGAAATATCCCCATAGAGCCTGGAATGGGAAAAAAGATGAATAAGCAAATGTCTACAAGGTGTTCAGTTGGATAAGTTAGCCACAGAACCTATTATACCCCAGAAGGTTTTGCTGTTTTGACACACATTTTGACTGTAGTAGTGCATGCCCTTGTAGCCAAAGGCGTGGCTCATGAATTGCCTCATATTGTGTCAATGATGCTTTCTTGTCTAAACTGAGGAAGGATATGGAGGACCGCATGTTTAAGTCTCTTCCTTCCCTAACTTGATGACAAATAAATATTAGGAGATAGTATGGCTGGTAGAGAGGGTGAACTCAAACCCACCTCCTACAGCAGTCCAACCTCCCCAAACACCTGAAGATCTCACAGTCTCAGGAGGGAGGAGCCAGAAGCCAGGGCTCCTGTGCCCAGAGTCCACCAGCAGTAGGAGCGCTCAGCCTACAAGCAGTCTGAATTTACTTCGCTTACTTTATAAAACTCTTGCCCCTGCCACTGCCACATTTGTCTATCTCTCCTGTAAGAATGAATTCCAAACCTGAAAAGAAAGTTTGGTTTGTCTTTGTCTGTGTAAGCAATTAAAAAGAAAAAAAAAAAAACATTCAATATATTTCTGTAGTTAAAAAAAATTTTTAATAGAAGGAATCTCTCCCTATAGATAAGGTAACAAAGGCCAAATACAGATAACATATTAAAAAAAATATGTTCAACATCTTAATGTGACTGAAGAAAATTCTGTACCTTTGAAAAGCAATCTAGGCAATGAGAAAATGATTACTTAACCATAAAATTTGGGATTAGTGGAGCTGTAAGTATATGAGCTGATTTGGGAGATGCCTCCATCCAATGGTTGTCATCATTAGAAAGCAGAGACTCTGTGAAGGGCAAGCTGTGACTGGCAATAGCTCCAGCAGAAGAACCACTGTGTTAGCAAGGGCAGGAATTCTCCAAAGCAAGGTCCATAATCACCTGTTCAGATGTTCTACTTTTTGATGTAACCCAGCAGAAGCCTTTCAGCCCACCTGATAGATTTGCTGAAAATGGTGGCATGAAGTCTATTAGACCCATTTATAGAAGGGGCAGGTGAGCAGGAGGATAAGCTAGGTGACAAAAGCCTGCAAAACTGAGTACAGATGTGTCTAAGACTACCAGGTGTCACAAAGCAAAAGGCCAGGAGAGTGTGAGGCCACCTGGATTAGAGTCTCTTGAGAAGAATGACCACGTGGGAAGGCAGCAAGCCAGGGCAAAAGACACTTTCAGAAATAATCAGAGGAGCCAGATCAGAACTTCGAATATTTTCTGATACCAACAGTCTTTTGTCAAGTTTGTTAGGTGTAATGGTGGCATGATGGTAATGTAAGAAACTCCCATCTTATTTTAGACATACAGACTTCAGTGTTTACGGGTGAAATTGACAGAATATCTTAGATTACTTAAAAAATATGTCAAACAAAAACAAAGGGAAAGGTATTTTTAAGTATTAAAAAATCTTGATTATCGTTGAATCTAAGTGCATTTTCCCTCTAGGTTTGTCTTGCACTCTTTTTATCCTGATAATGGTCCTGATGGTCATGGGTATTCACAGTATGTCCTTGATGGGATTTTCTTTATCATAGTGGATAACCTAATGCCCAAGTATTCAGCCATGATCATGATTCTTGGGAGAAATTTGTGTTACTGGCAGATGTAACTATGGCTCTTGTCTTAAACGTCCTGTTTTTTCCTAAAAAGATGGATGTTGTCTATGAGCGCTCTGAGGGCAAAAGAATTTAGGTTCAGGTGTGTCAGCCAGGTGAGAGTAGGGGGCATGAACAAAATACATGAAATGGCAAAAGCAGTAGATCACCTATGGATTAGTGAGAAGGCAGTAATGTGCCTTGAAGACCAAAGATAAGCTGTCTGAAACATGGTTGTCCATCCAGCCAGTAGGGATAAAAAGAGAAAGAAAAGGCAAGGGACCGAGACCTACAACCTTTCCTGAAAGGTTAAGCAAAGTGACACAGTCCACAGAGTCACTCTGACTGACAGATGACCACACTGGCATTCATATAGTCTGTATATAGCATGTGGATCAGTGGGCTGAGTGAGGCAGGCTGTATTCACCTTGCACAAACAGAACCCCTACCAGGAGGTATGGTAGACAGCAGATACCCAAACTGGCCACTTTGAGGCACTGGAAGGAGGCAGAACTACAGAATCAAAGTGACTGAGCCTGGCTTCTGGAATGAATAAGTCTGCTTTGTATTCAAAATAGAGGCTGACGCAATATATAATTATATGAATTCACCTAGGTAGTCTATTGTAAACATTTAAAAAAATGTTGGTATATTTGAAAATAGTCATTCAATAGTTTTCATATTGTATTGTGATACCTAAGGGATCATGAGCATCATATTCACTATCTGATACATTGCTCCTCATAGCTACTATGACATGTTGTTCATTTGTTTTTGAATCTTCTACTCTATAACTATCATGTATTAATTCTATATCATGAGATCTAAGGGTACTGGGTGCTTTTTTGTATGTGTCCTTTCAGGAAAGAGAAATTTCCCCAGCTTCACAGAAGGCTTTCTACGGAGGTCCCAAAAGAGACCTGGGGCAAAGGGGATACCTTGTGTGAAGTCATGGCTCTTCCCACACCAGTAGCTCACAATCCAGTTCCTAAAATCCACATAGGAATAAAAAACCACCTGTGTCTCTGTAAATCTGAAGGCATTCACCATCTCTATAAGGTGGTTGAGGCTCGTCTTGTGAGCATGGCGATTGGTCTTATCCTGCTGATGAAGCCCATTCCCGTTACATTCCACAAATGTTATTCCACAAAGAAGGGGCCAATAATCAAGGAAAGATCTACATGATCTATTGCTGAATGAGTAAAGCAAATCACACAAATAGTATGAACAGAAAATTTCCTTACAGATAATGAGAAAACAAAAGCATGTGTTTATTTTGTGCATGTGAATGCTCAGATAAAGGAATACAACATATTCCCCTCTGTGCATGTGGGTGTGCGTGCATGCGTATTTGTGGGTATGCAGGAATTGGCAAGTGAGTGAACATCGGTGTGCCTATGCAGAAGCTCAGGGGTCATTCTCATCCACCTTGGTTTTTGAGGCAGGGCCTCTCACTGCCCTATAGTTCTCCAGATCAACTAGATAGACCAGCTAGCAAGCTCCCAATTATCTGCCTAGTTCTGCCTCATAGCACTGGAATTACAAATACCATACTCTGGATTTTAAATATGGATTCTTGGGGTTGAAATCTAGCCCCTCTGTTCACAAGGCAAGCCCAAAAAGAAATGGAAGAAAATCTTATAAGCATCCAGAAATTAAAATTAAGAATTTTCTGAATATAAATCAGCTCATTTGATAGGAGAATTAAAAAAAAAAAAGCCCAATGCCAAATTTAAAAAGAATTAACACTGCATTTGAGAAGAAAATATCATGATGGAAGGATAATAGAAGAAGTACCAGGAAAGTCTGATCTACGTGAGGAGTAAACATTTCCCACCCATATACCATGTACCATGCTTTTATCAAAATTGTTTAAAGTATCGATGGAATGATTTTCTCAGTCTGGAACTAAGTTTGTCTTCCTTTGTGATAAAACAAAAACAAAAAGTAAGACTAAAGAAAATAGTGCACGAATCTGTTACCTTATAAAGAAAGCTGACTTAGATTAGCACTTTGGAATCTGACAGGTCCAAATGAGAGCTTCTCGGAAGCTCCCATTAATTTGGCTTCTGGGAAGACATTACTTGGCTGTATTACAGCGTGGTAGAGGAGCATTAAGGGAAGTGACTGCAAAGGAAGCTGAGTGCATGCAGTGGCCCTGCTTTCCTGAGAACTAGTTCACCCTACACAAGTACATTAAAGATTCATTTTTATGAATCTGAGTGCTTTGTCTATATGAATATCTGTATACCATGTGTGTGCAGTGCCCATGAAGGCCAGAAAAAGGCATCATATTCCCTGGCCCTGGGGTTACAAGGTGCTGGAGCCAGTACACAGGTGATGGAGACCTGGAAGAGCAGACTGTCAACAGCACTAAATTAACCCCTTCTTATGAGCAGAAACCCTAATGGCCTCATTCTCTTCCATTAGACCCACTTTAAAAGAGTGTTACATCAAGGTACAGGGTGTTATGTATCATCGGGGCACTTGTGAATAAATTGTCTTTTAGTAGATTCTCCATCGTCTTCTTTTCTACCCTCCTGCTACCCTTAGTCTCCTCTCCTACCCCAGCTCTCATTTTCTCTCTCAGGTGCTATGTGTCCCCTTCTTTTTCATCACGTTTTTTTTGTTATCCTGTTGGTCTCCTCTTTAGATTTTTAAGCTTTACCTACATTTACACACACACACACACACACACACACACACACACACACTACAGACTATAATCTGCCTATGAGAGGGAACATGATGGTTTGTAGACTCTACATTTTAAAAGTCCCCTACTTGAGGACTTCCACACCGGGCATCAATCTTTAAGCGTGAATGCAAGGCTGTGGGGAGGAAACACAGCAGATACAGAATTAATAGTGATTCTGTTAGAGTAAGCACACTGGCATAAGCAACTGGTATTAACTTAAAGTGAAACTTCATTGAGTAGCTATCATTAGTTTTAAAGTAATGTTCACAGCGTAAAAAGAATCACTACTATTACTAAACTAAATGGAAAGTTCATTGTTTATTGGCAAAACATGATGGGAATTGGGATGTAGGAAGAAGGAAGGAAGACAGAAGTATAGATTTGTTAAAGTCCCTGTACTTTAAAAGACATTTAAAAAACATGAGATGATTCCTAGATTAAATATTATCATTGACAAATAAAAATTTAATTTCTAAAAATATAGGGGAAAGCGTTAGAACAATTTGCCAATATAATTTTAAAAACAGGATATTAAGCTAAGAAAGATAAGAGAAATGTTTGTAAGTCTAAAACAAACTGACAAAATCAGAATGAAATAAATTAATTATTAACATGAATATTAATAGATGAACGTAAGCATTAGAAATGAAAAGTACATCTTAGTTACAATTATATGTGATTATTTTTCAGAAACTCAAATTGAGAAAAGTTAAAAATAATAAAGTGGACAGAAAGAGAAATAAAAATCAAGCAAATGAAACAATGAGATTAATGAAGATGCACTAAAGGCAAAAACAGAATAGAAATGGCAATAATAGCATTATCATCAAGTAAGGATGAAATAAAGAGAAGTACCAAATAGGATATTTTATATTTTTGAACAACTACAATAAATATGAAACAGTTTTAAGTGATGTCGAATCTATCAACAGAATCACATAGTATTAAAATATTGAAGCACCCATTAGAAACAGAAGTTGATTTAAAATAAAGCATCTAATAGTATACGTTGATACAGAAAAATAAATTAGAATGAATTTTTTTAATTAATGTCATTAATAAACTCATATCTCAAGCTAGCTAGCTGTTGTGAGTTACAATTATTAAAGTCATCCATAATAATTTATTTTCAAAAACCAATTTCTTGGGTTATAAAACAGATTTCAATAATTCCAAGTAAATTATGATATCAACCAAATTTCTCAAAAATGGTACATTATCAACACACTGGCTTTTAAAAACAATTATTTGCAAACTGAAAAAAATTACTAAGCAATAAAATCAAGGAAGCAATTAAAAATACAGATAAGGATGATTGAGAGAGTGGTTATCACTACAAGCATGAACAAGATCTAAATAGAAAACAGCTAGGTTATAGCAAAGGTACTTCATAGTTCAGTCCTTGTTGTATCAGCTCACAATGTCTGGAATTTTCTAGCTCAGCAGCCTGAGCATTTGTATGCAGGTGTGGCTTCAAACAATTATACCCAGCAAGTAGTTGAAAGCTATGCATCCTATCTTACCTAGCCCCCATCAGAGCTATTCCCAACAGAGCAATCATCCCTATGGCCAGTAGAGTTATAGTACTTATCACCAAGCAGAGCAGCTATGGTTCTTATGGACAGACACAGAACATGGGCTATAATAGTCAGTTTCCTGGAACATGACTCTCCTGGAAACTAGGGCAGCAGCTTGAGTTCCCCAATCTTATGGGGAGGGCGGCAGTCCCCCAACCCTGCCTATGGCCAACAGCCAGCTCCTAGCAATATCTCTGGAAAGTTATGGTGGCCAGAGCAAAAGAGGTGGGCAGCACCAGAGGTGAGGCTGTGGCCAACAGTCTGACGAAGGTGGACAACAACAAAGCTAGGGATGGAGGCAAAGCTCCTATAACCTGCTGTAGGATTGTGGACAACAGAACCAGTACAATGGTGGCAGTGGAAGAAAGTGGTGGTGGCAACTGTGCCCAAGAGTATTCCTCTATCAGTGGTGATGGTGGTAGTTATGGCAATCAAGAGCAGAGTAACAGTGGGCAGTGGATACAGGGGAGACCAGCTGGACAGTGGGAGCCATGGATAGAAGTGATTGAGGTGACTACAGCTGCAGCAGCGGTGGCTATGATCCCAAGGCCATGAAGGTGGCATAGGCAGAAGTGACCATGGTGCTTCCAATAAGTCTGGATCCTCCAGATCAAGGATCATATCACAATTCCAAACAAGATTATGCAGACAACAATACAATTTTGTGCAAGGCCTGGGTGAGTAATGTTGCAATTGAGTTTGTGGGTGATTACTTCCAACAGATTAGAATTATTAAGACAAATTAAAAAAAAACTGATGGCTTACAATTATTTTTAATACAGGGAAATTGGCAATTTGAAGGGTGAGGCAACAGTTGCATTATATGACCTACCTCCTGGTAAAGGGGCTATCACGTGGTTTGGTGGTTTCAGTTGCTACCTGTGGAGCAGACTTCAAACAGGGTTGTGGAACTGGCTGTAGGGTCTGCAGGCAAGGAGGACCCATTGGCTGTGGAGGAGATGGTACAGTGGTGCTGGTTGCCAGGGAGAGGTGGCAAACAGCAACAAGACAGGCCCTGGAAGTGTCCCAGTCCTCTGTGTGAGAACATGAACTGAAAAGAATGCAACCTGTGTAAAGCTTCTAAACTAGACGGCCAAGGAAGGAGAGCCAAGAGGTTCTCAGATGCAGGGTAACTCTGGAGATGATCAATGCAGCAAAGGAGGAAATAGTCAGGGCAGCTGCCAAGGCTGAAGCAGGGATGGCAGGGCTTCTGAGGGGAGCAGGGTGATGGGGGAGGGGGGCTTCTTTGCCTCGGCAAGATGGGCTCCAGGGGTGAGCACAAACAGGATGGCAAGGAGAAGCCATATGAACTTGGCTCCTGCCTTCTGGGACAGCTCTTTGTAGCCTGTGTTACCATTGTTATTTTATAACCTTTCCTGTGTGTGTGTGTGTGTGTGTGTGTGTGTGTGTGTGTGTGTGTGTGTAGGGGTGGTGGTGAGACTATTGTAATTGTAACCATATCACTTTAGTTAAAACAAAAAGATACTTCATAAAAAATACAAGTATGTGGTTCATGTTTTTTTTAACATGAAAATGAGTAATAGACACAGAAATTAAAGTTTGCAAAAGAGTTTTAATTTTTGACAAGGCTAAAATAAAAAGATGGACTATAACTATATAAATATACATTATGGATGAGAAGTACCTATTACTGTGGAAAAAGAAATAGTTATATTTATTGGTGAGGATAAGAAGGAGGTCACAGGCAGAGCACAGATTACATTCTTGACTGTAGACAAAGGTCATCAGATAATATAGGTTTTTTAAGTAAAAGACAAAGAAACACATCTAGCAGCAAATAATCAGAAAGTTTCAAATAAAACAGTGAGTTAAAGATTGACTTAGAAAAAGGACAAGTATACAAAAAGCCAGGGGTAGAAATATGTATAACCTGGTTCAAATGCATTAAATAAAGAAGTTTATTTCTTTTACTGAACAAGAATAGAACTTATAATGGAAATATGGCAGGCACCCACTTTACATGTCAAATAATGTGTTCCAGAAATAAGGTAAAACAGAGCCTAAGCAAACACCCACAGTTGTGATAGCCATAGGAAATGCTGGCAAAACTTCTGCGTGTGAGAGCTAGACTCCGTGGCATTGCCATGTAAAATGCCACCATTCTCTTTGAAAACAAATGGAATTAATAAGCTGTAGCAGCCTTTCCAAACCTCCTATTCCTTCCCAAAGAGACCATGAAATGCTAACAGAACTCCTTTGAGCACTCTCTCTGTGTGGAAATGACGCTTGCTTGCTGTTTAACGTTTCTTCCAGACAAAAAGAACAAACAAACAAATCAAGGCAGTCCCTATGCATTTCAAATATAACAGCTTATGATTTGCTGGGATCCTGGAGCACACTAGCTCCACATCAGGAGGAAGGCTAAAAGGGAACATGACATGCCCCGCCTAGAGCCAGCTCCCTCGTAGATCTCACCAACCCTGGGAACCCTTCTTCCACAGCACACTGTTTGCAAGTCCTCCTTGGATTCAAGGAAAACCAGACAAACATGAAACCATGGGAACACATGGAAGCAGCAAGGAAGGAAAACATCATCTCTCCCTATGAGGGCCCCTCCCCACTTAGCCAAAGGATGAAAGCACTTTGGGTAACATCTGAATCTCAATTAGGCTTGTATTGATTGCACTCTGTGTTTTGAAGCTGCCCCATATTCATCTTGCTACATTTGGAAGACTCAGAGTAACATCTAGCTCAGAGAAACAATGTCTCACTTTTAGGAAGACTTAAAACACAATGGAAAATTTTTAAAATAGTTTTCTTCATAAACTTAGATCAAATAAACAAAAGCTCATACCAGTTTAGAGGCTCTAAGCACTGATAAATAAATAAAGATTGGGCTGTTTGCCATATTTATTTCTAAAACGTTGACAAAAGTGAGCCAAGGTGGGCCGCAAATATAACAATAAACTTAAAAATTGAAATTTTGTGAGATCTCTTCTGTCTGACTCAGGCATTCATTCAATATTTAAGAGAAGCTATCAGCCAAGCAGTATGCTAAGTACTGATAATGAAGCCAGAAAAAAATTAAACTTTTGGGGAAAATTAAATTTATAAAGTTCTCTTTTGAGTTTGGAGAACTAAAAATTATTTATACAAAATAACCAGAATTAAAGAATAACTCAAATTGCAGTTATAAGCTATTTTGAAAATATTAATTAGAATACTTTCTAGTGAAAACTGTTCTTAGGGGAAATTCATACCATTTAATGCTTTCACTATTAAAGAAGCAAGACATAAACAAGTAAATAAAGTGTTTCCCTTAACTACAACTAACTAGTTAGTGAAAATGCTGATCTGGAAATGTATTCATAGATTGCCACATTGCCACATGAACCATCCATGGAGAGAACCCAGTTTTTCCATAGGAATATGTGAAAGAATCATAAGAGAAAAGTAAGGGCTCAGCCTTGAGAGCTTGTCAACCTTTTCTTCAGGATGCTGAAAATCTGTTACAATCACTGTACATCTCTGCTTTCTGAATATGGGCTCTTAAGTGACCTGCTTCAGGCCTGAATTGCATTATCTGAAGATCAAGGGAGTCCTGGGTAGTAGGGAGGAAAACAATTTCTAAAGAAAGGAACTCTGGGAAACAAGAAAGAGGTCTACTGTAGTAATCATTCTGGTCAGGATTAAAGAAAAAAAAATAACAATACAAAATAAGCCGTGTGGTTGGGGAACTATTTGACTGTGGGAAGCTGGCCTGGAGCAAGAGTGAGATTGTGCTGCCCCCACCCCACCTAGTCCTGATCTTGGATCTTCGTGTCCTGGTGCACATGGCCCCACACTCCCACCTTTGCCCCGGTGGTCATGTAGCCTGGTAGCCAGGTTAAACTTCCTCTCCCTGTGGAGAGGAAGGTCATGTCCAGCAGCACCTGGAATTCCTCCTTCTGCAAGTGAGGTACCCCCAGACTCCTGGTCTCAGCAAATGCTGTACACTCACCCTGAAGGCCCTTGTCCATCCCACAAAGGTTTAAATAGTCTTTCCTGTCTCCCTTAAACAAGCTGTCTCACTGAAGCTCCTGAGAGTGAGAGTGAAGTCTCCTGAGAGTCTGTTTTTATTGGGCTCACCACCGCCTGAGGGCTCTTCCTCCTAGCTGGTCTCACCTCATTTCACCCTTTCAGGATCCACAGTCATGATCATCGCTGACAGTGTGTGCTGCCATGGGCAGAGAATCAAGGCGTGAACAGTACTGAGCCACCAAACAAGAAGACCACATCCACTGTAACACACTAAAAGGTGGAGGCTTCAACACCACACTTTCACGGAGAGATAGACCTTCTGAACATGAAATCAGTGTAGAAATCTGAGAACTAAATTCTACCTTAGATCAACTGATTGTCACAGCAACAGATAGCAAATAGACATTCTTCTCAGGGGCACGTGGAGCCTTCTCTACAAAGACAATGCAGCCACTCCTGATGAGACCTAACAGACTAGGATCAGAAGGAAGAAAAGAAAAAGAAACCCTACCCTACCAGTGGACTTGGGGAGGGGCATGCATGGAGAAGGGGGAGGACAGGAGGAATTGGGAGGGGATCCGAGGGAGGGAACTAGAGGGGGGATACAAAGCAAATAAAGTGTAATTAAAATTAAAATTAAAAAAATTGATCACAAAGCAAATCTTAACAAACATTTCATGTTAAAAACAGACATTTCAAATATAAAAATTTCCTCCAGCCTGTCAGACTGCAGTGAAATAAAACTAGAAATCAGAAAAATATACCTATTCCAAGATTAAATATACTTTTGAGTAAACAGTTGATTATTTTTAAGAACTCCAGTAACCAAATTGAACTATTTCTAGTACTAAAGAAAAATGAGAGCACAGTCCAGTAAACCCCTGTGACATAGCCAAGGCAGTCCCACAAAGAAAACTCACACCTTTTCCTGTTCACATTAAAAACAAAAATCAGATTTAATACTATGTCCATTTAGCAAAATAACAGTAGTAAGTTCTCCCTAATGGCCTTTGACCTACTGAGTCACAGACTCTTAGCACTAACAGTGCTAAGGGGCAGGCAGGTCCTAAATCCAATTATAAAGTGTCGATGATCCTACATATGGCTCTACGCCCATTCAAATAGAGGGGAGCAACAAGCAAAAACAGTGCTCGGTAGATTTTTAAAAGAAAACATGAACACCGGTGAGGTGATACATCTGTAATCCCAGAACTCTGGGAGGCAGGGACAGGACAGATCTCTGCGAGGCCAGCGTGGTTTACAAAGTGAGTCCAGGACATCCAAGACTACACAGACAAACCCTGTCTTGAAACACTCCCCCACCCCCAAGAAAAGCATGAAATTGTGAGGAAATAGTGGTGTGGGGTGATAGGGGAGAAACTGGAGGAAAGAGAATGGGTGGGTATGTGATTGAACACATTTGCATTCATGTAAAATCAGAGATACTATTAGAGATGAAAAGAAAGTTGTTACAGCTGATTCCAACGGAGTCCAGAAGATCATCAGGGGATACTGTTTAATAATTACAGTATTTTAAATGAATTTTAACAACCATAATAAATTAATCCCTGGAAGCTGGAGAGATGGCTCGGCTTTTAAGAACACTGGCTGCTCTTCTACAAGATTCAGATTGACTTCCCAGCACGCACAGGACAGCTCACATGTCTATAACCCCAGTTCTAAGGAATTGTATGTGCTTAACTGGCCTCTACAGACACCAGGAAAGTGGGCACAGATATGCATGCAGACAAAGTACTCATACACACATTAAAAAAACAAACAAACAAACAAACAAAAAAACCGAGAAAACCAACCAATAAGGACAGTAGTGTTCAGTAGAGATTCTTTACCTCAATCAGAAACAGTTAGTAGGAAAAAAGAAAGAAAGAAAGTGAAGAGGAGAGGAATAGAAATAATTCAGATCAACATACATTTTATTGAAAACTAAAACATAGTTATTCTGTAATCTTTTGTGGTAGATGCTATCTGATTGGAGTGCTTGATCAGTGGTTCACATCAACTGTTTCTGTAACACATCTTTGCTTAGCACTAAATCCTACTGCTAGGCGATTACTTTCCAGATTTTAGCAGTTCTCTCTCCCATAACTAATGCAATGACAAATGTGAGGCAATTCGTGTCGTTGTTGTTGCTATTGTTTGTTTGTTTGAGTCAGCGTCTCACTCTGCAGCTACATCTGGCCTCACCTTCCAATCTCCTTTTCTTAGCTTGCTGTGTGCTAGAATCCAGGAATAAGCCACTTTACTTTTAATATGGAGACTTTCTACAACATTCAACCAAGTTTTCGGGGACACAACTTTTCTTCACATTAACATCCATTGTCTTTTTAGTATTTAAATAGATAACGAAGTTGAAATGATTTTCATAAATGAGTCAGTGGATGATGGTTAAAAGAGCTCCTTGTATAATAAAACTGCAATCTCATTGTTACTCATTATTGCCTCACTTTTATCATGGTTATAGAAGGATGAAATTGTCTCCAACATCTCAATAGATAAACACACAGACAGAGAGAGAGATAATAACATTTAATAACCTTAGGAATGAGAAACATTGAAGCACCAACATGGGAATTAATTAAGAACATTGCAGAAGAGATAGAAGTAGTGCCACATCCTTTAATCCCAGCATGCAGGAGGCAGTAGCAGGCAGATCTCTGTGAGTTTGAGGCCAGTCTGGTGGTTTACATTGTGAGTCCCACGATAGCTAGCACTATGTAGAGAATCCTATCTAAAAAAAAAAAAAAAAAAATCAAACGAAAGACAGAAAGAAAAGAAAACCACTCCAAAAGGATCTAAGTAAAATGATGTGCTAATAAATTAAGAATCTGAATAACATTAAAGAAAACTATAGTTTTTTAAAAATGTTAAAATCTCACATATAACAAGCAAACACTGAAGAAACTGGAAAACAAAATCATTAAACTACTTCTGTGCCAATATCCAATTGATTTTATAGGAATCGTACCAAACATTTGAGCTCCAGCATGGCATGATAGCACATGAACTCCAGCACTTGGAAGGCTGAAGTAGGAAGGCTGTGAGCTAGAGGTCAGCCTGGACCACACAGAAAGACACCCCTTCCCCCAACAAATGTCAAACATTGAGACAGTAAGTCTCATCTCATTTGCAATATCTCAAAAATCAGAAAGAACTAACCTCTCTTGGTCTATTTTACAAGAAAAAAAATATAATCTTTATATCACAACCCAAGATCAGTAATAATAAAAATTAGAAATTTAAGATAAATATTATGAATGCATGTACTATAATTCCCATGAAATTTTAACAACCAAATCAATCAGGCCTTAATGAAATAACACACCGGGAGAAAGCAAACTTGATGGCTGAAATGCCCAGATGGTTTGACATTAAAAAATGTCTTACTTGAATATGTTAATTGGCCAAAAGATTTTCAAAATGCATTTTATCATGATATAAAAGAATATGAAAAAGGCAAGTTTCAGTTATTAAAATATATAAACATAAGTTTATAAATAAAAACACAATTGTGTAAATATAAAAAAAAATGTCTTTGTAACCCTTTTGTCCATTAGGACCTTCCTGCTCCTCAGGAATTTGTACTTTTTTCTATGGTCATTAAAAATAAAAGAATTTTTCCCTAAATCTCAGACTTTATACATTGTTTTCTTACAGCCGCTAAACAGTCCTTTAGTATCAGCCACATGACAAACACACTATATTCCTTCTCTACTGTCTGTAAGAAATTTGACTTCCGTATTCATTTTTTACCATTTTGAAGTGTTTGATTTAGTATTCAATGGTATTTCAAACAAGGAACCTTAACAATGGTTCTAGACACCCTGGTAATGTTCTTTCAACTCCATCTCCTTCTAATGTCACTAATCCTAAGGGTTAGCTATCCTTCTTCATCTGTGATTTTACCTCCATCTTCATTTCTGATTCCTTATCAGCTATTCACCACTTACATTACTCTGAAGTATATTTAAAAGTATTTTCTAATTAGGAAATATTAATGTAATTTTTATTATAAAATTATAAAGAGGTTATGGGAGGGGCATGCAATGATCCAATTAGACAGCTTGGAGAGTATGTTCTCTTCTCCCAGTATGCACTTTAGGTCCTGTGGATCAAACTCAGTCATAGTATTGGGGCAAGTGCCCTTGACCTACTGAGCCATCTTGCTGGTCCATTCCTTTAAAAAAAATAACTGTGGGCATGAATGATATGTGTGTATGTGAATGCTTGAGACTGTGGGTGCTTGTGTGCTGAGGTGCATGTATGGAAGTCAGAGGACAGCCTTGAGCGTCACTGCTCCCTTCATTCACCTCATTTGAGACAGGGTCTCTGTTATTTACTGCTGCAGTACAGGCTAGCTGACCTGTGAGTTACTAAAGATTAGTCTTTCTTTGCCTCCCATCTTGCTACAGGAGTACTAGGATTCCAGGTGCAGGATACCACACCCAGCTTTACATGAGTTGTGAGAATTTAAGCATGAATGCTCATGCCTTGCCCAGTAAGAAAGGACTTTACCACTTAGCTGTCTCTCCAGATGTTAGCATTCATTCATGGTTTGTTTGTTTGGTTGGTTTGGTTTGGTTTTCTCAAGACAGGGTTTCTCTGTGTGGCCTTGGATGTTCTGGACTTGCTGTGTGGACCAGGTTGGCCTCAAACTCAGAGAAATGCATCTGCCTCTGCCTCTGCCTCTGCCTCTGCCTCTGCCTCTGCCTCTGCCTCTGCCTCTGCCTCTGCCTCTGCCTCTGCCTCTGCCTCTGCCTCTGCCTCTGCCTCTGCCTCTGCCTCTGCCTCTGCCTCTGCCTCTGCCTCTGCCTCTGCCTCTGCCTCTGCCTCTGCCTCTGCCTCTGCCTCTGCCTCTGCCTCCAGTGCTGGGTTCACAGGCGTGTACCACCACGCCCAGCTATCATTCATTCTTAATGTAAAAGCTTGATAAATTTTTTTAAAAAGAGAGAAACAATCATATACTTAGGTCATATGATAAAAAGAAACACTTGATATGATATTAAACTCTGAAATAATAAGGGCACCTTTAGTAGAGTTAAGCATAGACCATCTATATATGCCTCAATGGCCTCTGTTAGAAATCCTTGTTCTGTGAATGCAGGGTAATCTAACTTGATAGAAAAAAATAAGTATAAATAGATGCTTGAAGTAAAAGAACCATTATTTTTATAAACTATAATTACCACTTTGGAAAAACCATAGGAATCAACAGAAATAAGAGAATTTGGTATGGCAGTAATGAATACCAATAAAGATATCTAATGTCTCTGTAAATAGACAATACCACCACAGCCTTTTAGAAAATACAGCATTAGCATAAGGTTCTGAACCCAAGACTTAATCAGAACTACACTTCGTGTTTCTAAGGAAACTATTTTCCGAATGGCATAAGAAAACATACTCTTGTAGCATATTTTTAAGAATAGATATGGACAGATGCTCATTCACACCTGAAACTATTGTCATAAAAAATCTCAGATGTTATGACTAAGCAGTGGCTTTGTTGTTGATTCACCTGTTTACTAAAATTAATATTTTAATAAAAATAAAGAAATAATAGTGGGCAAAAGAGATGGTTCAGCAGGTGAAGGAACTTAATGTTAAACTTGATGACATGAGTTCAGTTCCTGGAATCATCTGGAAGAGTGGACAACTGACACCCATAAGATGACTTCTGACTCACACACACACAAACACACTAGATAAATAAATATATTAATTAATTAATAACTCCAAAACAAATAGCATACACAGTTTTAAATCTCACATGTGTTTTTGCTTTGGGTTTTCAGCACTGAGTTCTAGTTTGTTAATGAAAAAAATGATATATACTTACGGAAGAAAATGCCTGAGATTTATTGTGCTTTCCAAATTTTTATTTTCTCCTGAACGCTAACTCAGGAAGTCCCAGGTAAAAAGCCATCAACAACCGTTTTTCCTGTATTTTAAGTTATTCTCAGCTCTATTACGTATAATCGTTGATTTGCTCATGATTTCTGAATTGTTCTTTTACTTCATTTTTATCTTTCCATGTATATTTCTTCCTGTACTATAATTGCAGTTGTAACACACACAGGTGTGCTGAGACACTGAATCTCTTGCTTCAGCAATGGCTCTTACCAATGAGTTTTCTGAGCTCTAATCTTGTACTATATGGGACCAACAGAGAATGGCTACAAGGAAACTATAGCCAAGGGTTAACCAGCACTGTCATGTGCTTAATGGTACAGAACTATCACACTCTAGTTGAGACCTGTGTTAAGTTTAAGAGGCAGGTAGATAGAAGTACAAGTCATGGTTCCATTTCTGAGACTCCCTATTCCCTTCCACAATCAGCTATCATCTCCTCTTGCAGACACACAGAGACACATACACATTGTGAGTGATGCCATTATATTACAGAAAGATCTCCTCATACCCCAGCTCCCTGTACTGAAATGTAGATGCCTATGAGTGCTCAGTGTACAGTTGGGACTTGCTGTGGGTTTATATATAAAGGGCTTTGCACTTAAGACAGCCTTGGTACCCTTTCTCAACTCTATTGCTGGCTGTACAACCATGTCAAGTCATTTGACCTTCCCCTAATTCTCAGTCAGGTGTGTGTGTGTGTGTGTATGTGTGTGTGTGTGTGTGTGTGTGTGTGTGTGTGTGATTGTGGTGGTTTGAATAAAAAATGTCCCCCATGAGCTCACATATCTGAAAACTTGTCTCCAGCTTTGGGGGTTATGGAACCTTTTAGATGTGGAGTGTTGATGGAGAAGTATGTCACTGAAAACGGGCTTTAAGAATATATAGCTTCATTGCACTCTCAGTTCACTCTGCTTTCTGATTGTGGTTGAAGATGTGCTCATTTCAGCTTCCTGCTTCAGTTCCTGCTGCCATGTCTCCCCTGGATTTACAGAATTTCCCTCTGGAACTGTAAGCCAAAATAAACCCCATTGTCCATTAGTTTCTTTTGGTCATAATATGTTATCACAGCAACATAAAAGTAACTAATACAGTAATGGACACAATCACTCTAAAGCTTGAAAAGTATGTCTTTTTTTCGGTGTATTAAGGCTTCAATCTGAAATGACCTTCACAGGTTCATGTGATTTTATACCTGGTCCCTATCTGTGTCATTGTTTGGGGATGCTGTGCAGCCTGGCTCTTAGAAGTAGGTTCCAAGGAGCAGGGTGATAGCCCAGAGCTGTGGCTGGTCCCATTCTACATTCTGCTTTCTGATTCACCAAGATGTGAAGAGCCTTCAACACATATTCCCACCACTATGAATTAACTGCATAGTGCGTTCTCTGCTATGATGGACAGAAATAACAAGTCAGATAAATTCTCTTTCTCCTAAATTATTTCCATTAGGAATGTTGTCACAGTAAAGTAACTAGTAAGTAGTACACTGTCCCACTAAGGAAGAGCCTTCAATGCTGTTAGCATTTTTCAAGTGTGAGCATGACACAGTCAATCCCCTTTCTGCCCACATACCACTCTCAGTTCCTTCACTGCTTCTTTTTCTTGTTTCATTTTCTCACTCTATTGTTCCATGGCACCTCCAAATGAGACTGAGACATGGGAAAAGATGAAAAACTTGGACATAACAAAGATATCTATGGCTTTATCATACAACTAATGAACTGGTGGAGTAAGAGATGACCACACCCCTAAATGTTCAGCAAAAGGGTTTTGTGAGCTTTATAGCATAAATATCTCTGGCCACCATAGTCACATCTGAAGTTAGGCACAAGTGTGCTTGTGTAGTTACATTTTAGGATATTTGTGGGGTCAGAATTTTTTTAACACCAACTAGTTTTCAAACTGTAATGAAGTAGATCTTTCATGAGGATGTTTATGTGTTTTCTGTTGACATTGATTTGGCATAGACTTTTAATCTCAGAAGTCATTAAGACAGTACACTCTAAGTTTATTTCAAGTACATGATGGGTAAACTGGCTAATGGAATCTAGCTTATTTCCCTGTACACATATTTCAATTCCTGTGAAGCAATAGTAATGATAATAATAATGTGGCCCATTGTTATTCAACGTTTGCAGCATCTCATCTCATACTGAAGGCTTCATTCTCCTCTACTATCATGGGTATCTTGATGCGTGTCATATACAAAACTCTACTTTCTTAAGCAACAAGGGACAAAATGTTACCAGTAAAATTGTCATAGAAGAAAAAACATTGAGAATGAATGAATGACTCCATTTCATGAGTTACAAGTTTACATGATTTTATCCATGTGTTGAAGGTATCTTACAGCTGTGCAGCCATGACTCTGTGTAAAAAGTAAGTATTGATCTTTCTCTCTCTCTCTCTCTCTCTCTCTTTATGTCTTTGTAAACATGGGCTTGAAGGTGTGTCCATAGCAATATACTTGATCTCTCTGGAAAATCAACAGTTTCTTATTGGATGAGCATAGAACCCATCCTCATATTCCACACAAATGTGTCTCCATACACCTATTATGTTGGTGCCTACAACTTGAAGTTCAGGTTTGATATGTCTACAAATAAAGCTTGGAAATAAGTGTGGAGTTTCTCAGGAAACTGTATCTCTGTGTGGTGGTGCATGCCTCTGTCCCCCGCACTTGAGAAGCAAGGCATTTTGAGGCCAGATGAAGATACATGGAAAAGTCTCTAAGGGATCAAGGAGAAAGTGCAAGACAAGCCGGGGTTATAGAGTGAGATCTTTTCTCAACAAAACAAACAAACAGAACATGACTTTACCATGACCCTATGATGCAGTTATTCCACTCCTGACTGTATGCTTGAAGGAATCTAAGTCACCATCCAGTGGTGCTTGCATATATGTGTCTGCTGCAGCACTGTTTACAAAAGCCAAGATCGAGAATCAGCCTAGATTTCTATCAACAAATGAACGAGTAAAAAAGGTGTGAGATGGTGACTTTAGCTTCACCCCTCACCAAGGAAGCTTCTCTTTGCAACAGGTAGAAAAGCAAATTTGTAAAGCAAAATGCCAACTAATACATTTACAACACAACTCCTGCACCAAAAGCACAGGAATCTTTGCATAAGGTGGAGTGGGATTAAGATCAAGAGAAGCTTGAAGTTTGCTGTGGGATTGTGTCTCCTAGAACTGTCCAAAATATAACCATGAAGTTTAACCAACATGGCTACCTACACATGATCTCAACAAGCACAATACCAAAAGACACCCTTGGATAGCAGAAAGCTCATGAGGCCTCAGCTCTAAATAAGGTATTACAGACAACTAAGAAAAGATAAAAGCAGGAGAAATAGTCTTGCCCATAGAAGAACTCACTAATTGTACACACACACACACACACACACACACACACGTATACATACATATATATACATATATGTGTACACACACACACACACATAAATCCTTATATCAACCCTACATCAGATATACTGGGTCCTGTGTCACAGTATATGGTATCTTTATCAATAGGGACTTGCTTTCAGCTTCTGGGAGGCGACAAATAGCCTATATTGTTTGGGGAGTCACTTGGATTATCCTGACCAACAAATTCAAATATCTCTATCTCATCGTACAAAAATACTTCAGAAAAAGAAGGGGACCGGTCTTCAAGCAGAGGAATAAGAGATGGTAGCAAGGAAGGCAAACACAATTAAAGTAAATAATACATATGTATGACTCCCCCTTGCAGTGGACTAGGGAAAGGGTGTGGGGGGAAGGTGGAGAGAGGTTGGGACCAGGGGTTTCAATCGGGATATATAGTGACTAAATTGTGAAGAAAAAGAAATTAAAAATATGTATGTGTGAGAAATCTCATACTAAAACTCATTGTTTTGTACAATAATATATGCGAACTTAAAATTAGGAATCATCTCTTCATTATGATGAGCTGTGTTTTTATGTGACAGTCTCCATTTGCTTCAAAGAGAGACTTCTTAGATGTGGGATGGGAACCATTGTCATTCTGACAGAAGATTAGTCGGCAAAGTCATAAATATGGAAGAACTTCAAGAAAGAACTTTGAGGAATCACTAGGAAGATAATATTTCTGGTGTAAAGTTCCATAGTCGTTGGCCCAAACATGTTCCTCCATTGTCCCATTAAACAGCCCTGCAAAGTTCTGACCTTCACGGGTGGAGCTTCGAAGCTTGAAACTGGTAAGCAAGATCCAGGACTTTCTCAGACGTGACTACTTTGCTGGTTAATTTTTTGATGACCTTGGCATAAACTGTAGTAATCTGAGATGGGGGGATTTTCATTGAGAAATTGGTTTATCAGTTTGGCCTGTAGGCAACTCTGTAGGGCATTTTCTTGTTTAATGGTTGGCGTGGAAGGGCCCAGCCCACTGTGGGTAGTGCTGCCTTTGAGGAAATATTTCCTGTTTTAACAAGCAAGCAAACTGAGTGAGCCATGGAGAGTAAGCGAGTGAGACATTTTTCTGCCTGGCCTCTGCCTCAGTTCCTGATTCTAGGGTTCTGATTTGAATTCCTGGCCTAACTTCCTTTTATGATGGACTGCATAGCTGTAAGATAAAATAAACCCTTTCCTCCTCAAATTGCTTTTGGTCATGGTGTTCCTCACAGCAACAGAGGCAAAGGGGGATACAATTTGTTATGAGGAGTGAGGAGTTACAGTGACAGAACTACCATGTTCTTTTTGAGGGGAGAATTTTAAGAGGAGTTTGAAACTTTGGACTAAAAAGCCATTGAGTGTTTTGAGTTTAATGGGCTGCTCTGTGGGGGCTTGCAAGATAAGCTTTTTGAGAGCAATGCAGACGATGCAGGAATGACTCATGAACTTTCAGAGTAAAGCAAACACTCTTTCTGGGCTGTTCAGATAACAGATTGGACAAGGAATCTGTAGTTTCTGGTCATCGGGGGCTGAAGAATCAACAATGACACTGAAGTGAAACGTTTGTTTTACTGAGACAATTGATACTGATTAGCTAGAGGCTATGATTAAGATGAGACCAGCTTCATAGAGGTGAAATCTTCTGTGAAGTGTTTTCTCAGCTGAGGCCTGCATACAGACACTGTGGTCCTGAAGGTACCAAGGCTGTATCATGTGTGGGAAGCTGAACTTGGTAATCTGTAAGCCTACCACATAGTACTGGTCTTGAAGTTTGAAGAGCACATGGACAGAAGCTGGGGCCAAGGAAGGCAACTGGGCAAGGTGCGGCCTTAGTTGCAGCAGAATGCCCAAGATTGAAAGGGCCATGGAGAGTACCTGAGGCCTGGCACCATGTGCCAGAATCAGAGACACAAAAAGAGATAAGAGGAACTCATGGTATAGGAGTAGTGTCTGGAGACCCGTCTTCTGTGCTGAAACACCTTGATCAAAAGCATGGTTTTCCTCCCAGCATCAAAAACTGGGAGGAAAGATTTATTTGGCTTACTTCTGCATCATTGTTCATCATCGGAGGAAGTCAGGACAGGAACTCAAGTAAGGTAGGATCATGGAGGCAAGAGGTCATGGAAAAATGCTGTTTAATGGCTTATTCTCAGGACCCCCAGCCTAGGGATGGCACCATGTACAATGGGCTGGACCCCCTCCCCACATTATAAATCTGTAATTAAGAAAATGACCTACAGTCTAATTGTATAGAGGCATTTTCTCAGTATAGGGTCGCTCTCCTCAGATGACTTTAGCTTATGTCAAGTTGACATTAAAACTATCCAGCAAAATTGACCCTGACACACAAACACATCACTGGTAAGCCACAACCTTTCCTTTCTCATTTACCCCCAAGATCGTACATTAAAAACAAAAGTCCTACAGTCCTTACAAATTCTAACACATTTAAAAGTTCAGTCCCTTTAAAATATCCACTCTTTTAAATATATATAATCTCCTTTAAAAGTTCAAAATCCCTCAACTGTGGACTCCTATAAAAATCAAAATTAAGATATAAATACTTAAAAAAAAAATACTTTCTTACTTCAAGAGGGAAGTACCAGGGCACAGCCACAATCAAATCAAATCAAAACCAAATTCTCAACAGTATAAATAATACAATGTCCAATATTTGGCATCTGCTCATGATCTTCTGGGCTCCTCTGAAGAGTTTGGGTTGCTTCTCCAGCTGTGCCCTCCACAGTACAGCGTGTCTTTTAGGCTCCATCTGGCTCTACCCCACTGCTGCTGCTGCTGGTAATGGTGGTCATCTCATGACACTGATGTCTCTAAAATGCTGGGGTCTTTTGGTGAATCTGGGCTGTACTTTTATAAAGAGCCTCTCGTAGATTATTTTCATAATGCCAAGTACCAACTTCTCTGTACGAGCCCTTCAATCTTGAGCCTTCAACTTCTACTGAAGCTGTACCTTCACCAATGGCCTCTCCTGGCCTCTCAGAGCGCCAAGCCTCAGCTGTTCTCCATGACTCCTTCATGTCTTCAAAACCAATACCAGCTGGGTGTTTTTTATACTACCAATTTCAGATGCCATGTGGGATACAATCTCAGCCACCTCTGGACCACAGTTTCTGTGTGATGACTCTTAGGAACACTTCCCAGAGATTTAGCCTAAATGAGATGGTCCCAATCACCCAGTTTCTCAGCTCCAGGTGGCCAGCATTGATTGCCCTAGTAACAAAGGTTTTACTTTGGTGGTTCCAGTCTCTTGTTAATCACAACTGAGTCTTCAGCTCTAGCTTACCAGAACTACAGGTTCATTACACAAATGTCCTGCTAGTCTTTGCTTCCCCCTGAAACTTCACAAGCCAGGCTTTCATTGTCTGCTCTCAACATTATTCAAAGCTCCAGCAGAACAGTCCACTGAGCTCTCAAAACTCAATGACTTTTCTAGCCCAGCATTCTGAAGTCCTTCCACAATCCTCCCTGAAACACAGTCTGGTTTGTGAATGTCATACCTCACCCACTCCTGGTACCATCTTGTCTTAGAGTTACTATTGCCATGATAAAATACTACAACAAATAGCAAACTGGGAAGGAAGGGTTTTATTTGGTTTACACTTTCACATCACTGTTTATCACTGGAGGAAGTCAGGACAGGCACTCAAGCAGGGCAGGAACCTGGAGGCAGGAGTTGATGCAGAGGCCATGGAGAAATATTGCTTACTGGCTTGAATTTTATTTCTTATAAAATTCAGGACCACCTGCCCAGGGATGACATCATTCACAATGGACTACCCACTCCTACTGTTCAAGCCAATCATGAATTAAGAAAATGTCTTACAGGCTTGCCTATAGCTTAATTTTTTTGAAGGCATTTTTTTTTTTTAAATTTAGGTTTCCTCCCCTCAGATGACTTTAGCCTGTATCAAGTTGACATAAAACTATGAGGTCTCAACATAAGACCACAGTACATTAGAGATACTAAGAGTGAGATTACCATCTAGGACAGCGATAGCTGTTGAGTGAAGCTGGCATGAACCTATGAGATGAATTATGTGTTCTCCTAATGGCAGAGCCAGAGAGATGGAATGACCCTAAGACATTTGGGACCAAGCAGTTGGTGAGTGAATTCCAGATGCAGGGCATAAAGCTACAGGACTTAATTTGCATTCTTAGAATTTGATTTTAATTTGATTTGGCTGTGGTTGTACTCTGGTTCTTCCCTCTTCGAATAAGAAGTATGAAGCTTTAAAAATTTTTATAGAAGTTCACACTCATAATATCTGAATTTTTATAGATTTTTAGATATCAAAATCCTTTATGATTACAGTTAGCTCCCTGTATCCATAGGTTTTGAGTTCATGTATTCAGCCTACTTGCATTATGTGTGCCTGTGTGTGTGTGTGTGTGTGTGTGTGTGTGTGTATCTGAAATACAATGCTATTATTATTCCCTACACACACAGTTATGGCAACAATTTGTGTAGCATTGGAATTGTGTTAGAATTTAAATAGTCTAGAGATGATTTAAAGTGTAATGGAATACATAATAAGTTACATGCAAACACTAACCCCCTTTCTATTAAAGGACTTGATAATTCATAGAGTTTGTTGTCTGCAAGGGATTCTGGAACTAGTCTGTCATATATCAATAGGAACAACTATATGTTGGTGCACCTAGATAATTCAGGATAACTCCCTAAGCTAAAAGTTGACTGATTATTTTATTTTTCTCTATCATGCATGCAATATATTCCCAGCCTCCAGAAATTAGGTTGTGAATATCTGAGGGAGGGATTCTTTTGCCTACCACTGAATAGTTAGAAATTTAAAGCTAATAAGTAGACTTTTTCTGGATCTGAATACCGATCTTTCTGATTGAAAAGCCCTAGCTATTAACCTCAGTGCAAAATGCCATCATTAACATTCTTCCAGCAACATCTCTTTCTGCGTGGTAAATACTATCTTGAATAATGGGAGTCGTTGGAGGCCTATACATAAGAATAAGAGTTAACCCTGCCCCAAAAGGGTTCACAAGTTTGTTGAAAGGCTCACAAATGTCAATAAATAACTATGATGAAAAGAGAGAAAGCAGTTTATGCAAAATGCTGTGGGTGCACAGAGGAGGTGTGATTAATTCTACATGAGTGGAAGGCAGTGAGAGATGAGGTCAGAGAGTATATTTGAAGCAGATCTGAAGGGTAATTAATTCACTAGTCAGGGGAGGAGGAGAATGCATCATACATAGAGAATGGTGTGAGGAAGCCTGAGCTATGGAAGAGGCTGGCTCTTTGTAGGAAAAATAACTCATTTGGGTAGAACTACAAAAGTAAAAAGATGGGGTCTAAATGAGTTCTGATGGTGAAGTGTCTCATTCTAGAAACTCCTAAAAAATAAAGAATTATTTGACAGATTTTGTGTGAGGCAGTAGAAATGAGGTAAACATCCAGGTGAGACATATTGAGAGGCCAAGAATGGCCATTGAGCAAAATCAACTTAGAAAAAGCACGTCTAAGAGCTTTTGTTGTGATCTCGATAGACATTTCCAGGTTTCTGATGACCATAAGATAGGAGACATAAGTGAAGAAGGTAAAGTCAGGAGTCCAAATAAGACTTCTAAGTTAGGAGTTGATGGCACCTTAAAGAGAAGTAGAATGTTGTTAAACACATTCCACCTATTATGGTTGGTTTTTAACAAAGACAAGTTAGAATCATCTGAGTAGGGATCCTCAAAGAAAGCACTGTCCTGATTGCCTCCATTGATTTGGAGGACCCACCCTGACTGTGGGCTGCACCTCGTGGTAGCAGCCTAGATAAAATGGGTATGGGAGAAGAGAGACAAGACAATACTCCGTTTGCTCGCTTACCTTCCCTCTTGTTACTGAGTTGGTTTACCTGATGTTGCTGCTTCCTTTGATGCTGGAGCCAGTGCCTCCATCCCAGACTAAGGACCATCAGATTTTGAGGAACCTTTCAGATTTTTCAGTGCTAGCCTGAGACTACTGAGGCATCCAGCCTTGTGGACAGAGCAACTACTGGAGGCTCAGGTTCTCAGGTGGGATTCAGCTGTTGCTGCTATTTTAACATAAGCAGACTTAATAAATTCATAATATTATATCTGCACACACATATATGTATATTTATATGAATATATTCTATATGTACACATATGTATGTATTATACATGCATGTATATATGTATATGTATATTCATCCATTGTTCTGTTCCTCTAGAAAACATTGGCTAATTCATTACCATTCACTGCCAAGGGTATTTGTAAATTTCACATCTGATTTTTGGGGAATTAAGCTTCTTGCTGGATGGAGTCCAAATCTCTTCACAAATCTATGTGGAAAGAATTGTTCCTATTAATGCTTGTGATTGCAAATTCTTGTGTGTGTTTGTGGTGTGTGTGTGTGTGTGTGTGTGTGTGTGTGTTTGTGTGTGTGTGTGTGTGCGTGTGTAGGGAAAAGTGAAATATCATTGTGGAATTGGCTCTTTTTCTCTATTACAGAGGGCCATAGTGAGCAGGGACTTGGGCTTCTGTATCTGTATCAAACCATATCATCCCTTACATCCCTCATCCCACCTGGGAATTTTCCCAGCTCTCTGAAATGAAGCAGGCACTGATATTCTAATGACTACTTTGGTGATGGCAGAATCTGCTTGAGAAATTTACGCACTGAGTGTGTGTTTATGTCCATGTTTGAGTTCACAAATTGATGTTTCTGCTGATCTTTGACTCTACGTGTTTGTATAAGAGTTGGCCGATTTAGCAAAGAAAAATGCAGGTTGATTGGCTGAACTGAAACCTCATTAATAATCATCTAATAATGTTGTGCGTGTTCATGTGGGGTGTACACGCATGCATGCATGTGTGTCCCTCTATGTGCATGCAAGTAAGTGCATGTAGAGTCCAGAATTTGACACCAGTTGCCCTTCTTAACTGCTTCTCCACCTTATACTTTTCGGATGCAGAGTCTTTCCCTGAACCTGGGGCTCACTGATTAACTAGACTGGCTGGCTGACAAATCCCAGGGGTCCTTTTGTCTATAGTATTCCCGTGCTGGGATGACAGCCAGGCCTGACTTATTATTATGTGCGTTCTGGAGATTTGAACTGAGGTTTTCATCATTGTGCATCAATGACTTTGCTGACGGAGCCATTTCCCCACCCCAAACACTCCTTTTAGTACACGAATATACTACATGTTTCTGCATTCAATATTACATTTTAAATAATTACTCCTGGGTCACATGAAGTTTTAATGTATAACATTATGCTTTTTGTATGTGTGTTGTATGTATAGGTTGTATATATTCTGTGTTTTCTTGCATGCTTTGTGTTTTTTATATCTAAGCATGTATTTTTTGCATCTATGAATGTGCTTTACGGATGTACATTTGTGTGTTTGGCAGATCTGGGTTACAAGACTCCTAATAAACAGTTTTCTTTATGACTGCATCCTAGGAAAAAACAAACCTTTCAGCCCACAAGAGAAACCGAATTTCCTACTGTTAATTCTGACTTTGAACAATTCATTGAAAAATGAAAAAGCAGTTGTCTCCTGTGCCAATGAGTTCTAGGCTGTTCCCCACTTTTTTTTTTTTTTCCAACTGATTTAGAGTATCTGGTTTTATGTTGAGGTCCTTGATCCACTTCGACTTTAGTTTTGTGCAAGGTGATAAATATGGATCTATTTTCATTTTTCTGCATGTAGACATCCAGTTGGTCCAGCACCATTTGTTGAAGATGCTGTCTTTTTTTTCATTGAATGGATTTGGCAGAACACCAACAGCACAGGCTCTAAGAGCAACAATCAATAAATGGGACCTCATGAAACTGAAAAGCTTCTGTAAAGCAAAAGACACCGTCATCAAAACAAAAGGATTGCCTACAGGTTGGGAAAGAATCTTTACCAACCCTTTATCTGACAGAGGGCTAATATCCAGTATAGATAAAGAACTAAAGAAGCAGAAAAGCAACAAACGAAGTAATCCAATTAAAAAATGGGAAACTGAGCTAAACAGAGAATTCTCAAAAGAGGAACATCGAATGGCAGAGAAACACTTAAAGAAATGCTCATCCTCATTAACAATTAGGGAAATGCGAATCAAAACGACCCTGAGATTTCACCTTACACCCATCAGAATGGCCAAGATCAAAAACTCAAGTGACAACACATGCTGGAGAGGTTGTGGTGAAAGGGGAACCCTCCTCCATTGCTGGTGGGAATGTAAACTGGTACAACCACTTTGCAAGTCAATTTGGCGCTTTCTCAGACAATTAGGAGTAGTGCTACCTCAAGACCCAGCTATACCACTCCTAGGTATATAATCAAAATTTGCTCAAGTACACAACAAGGACATTTGTTCAACCATGTTTGTAGCAGCTTTATTTGTAATAGCCAGAACCTGGAAACAACCCAGATGTCCATCAATGGAGGAATGGATACAGAAATTGTGGTATTTTTACACAATGGAATACTACTCAGCAATCAAAAATGAGGAAATCATGAAATTTGCAGGCAAATGGTGGGATCTAGAAAAGATCATTCTGAGTGAAGTATCCCAGAAGGAGAAAGACAAACATGGTATATACTTGCTTATATAGACCTACAAGATATGATAAACATAATGAAATCTACACACCTAAAGAAGATAATCAAGAAAGCAGACATGGGCAAAGATGATCAATCCTCATTTAGAAAGACAAATGGGATGTACATGGAATGTATGACAGGAGTCTACCGCAAAAGGCATCTGAAAGACTCTACCTAGCAGTGTTTCAAAGCAGACACTAAGACTCATAACGAAACCCTCGGCAGAGTGCAGGGAATCATATGAAAGAAAGGGAGTTAGTATGATATGGAAAGGATAGGAGCTATACAAGGACCAAATATATCCGGGCACAGGGTCTTTTCTGAGACTGACACTCAACCAAGGACCATCTATGGATATAACCTAGAACTTCTGCTTGGATGTGGCCTATGGTAGCTCAGTAACCAAGTAGTTTTCCAAAGTAAGGGGAACAAGGACTATTTCTAACAGGATCTCAAGGACAGGCTCTTTGACCTCCCCACCTCCAGGGGAGGAGCAGTCCTGTTAGGTCACAGAAGAGGATTTTGCAGATAGCCCTGAAGATACCTGATAAAACAGGGTCAAATGAAAGGGGAGGAAGTCCTCCCCTATCAGTGGACTTGGAAAGGGGCAGGGAGGAGACCAGGGAGGGAGTGTGGGGTTGGGGAGGGAATGAGGGATCAGGATACAGCTGGGACACAGAGTTAACAAAATGTAACTAATAAGAAAAATAAAATTAAAAAAAAAAAAAAAGAAAAGAAAAGTGAAGAGGCTGGACTAGATTCGTTCATTTAGATATTTACTGGTTATCCTAAGAGCAGAAAGTGCAAAGACAAATAATTTATAGTGTCCCACAGTCCATGGAAAGGACATCTATATAGCTGATGGGTTTGTGAAGCAGTAAACGCGGTCATAAACATGTATGCTGGGGCCCCCCACCCCCGGCCCCACCAACGGCGGTGGCAGTACCTTCTAATTCTTTGTGTCTGCAAAGCCAGCCCTGCACTGGAGGCAGACAGATATTTCAGGGTGATGCCTTTATAGCTTAGAATCTTTAAATTATGATTGTCGATGGAAGCATACACACAACTCTGCTAAACACAAATGATCACCCTGGCATCGGCTGTAGGGAGTATTGCTTCATTCGTCAACTTTGTTTGCCTTTAATACTAGCAGTGCTCGTGAAAGCCAAGAAATGCCGCTGCCTTCTGGATCTGAAGCATTTCTCACCATCCCTCCTGTAAACCTGGGCTGGTTACCCTGTTCCTTTCCAGGGCTGCCTGCTTCTCCTGTGGGCTATCCCCATATAGCTGGTGCCTGACCCTTAAGACTTTGCCCATTCTTACATTTTCTTGGTTCACCCAACCCTCTCAAGCCCTCTCTTTCAATCTAAAATTAGATGGCTATGTGTGAACTTGGCCTTTTTTTTTTTCTTGAAATCTGCCTCAAGCTCACTTTCACACTTCTATAAGAATATGCCTTAATAGCGTAATTGAGAAATTATGTAGGAGGTTCGAAATCCAATAGTACAAATTAGAAGGCAAGCCAAGCTGCTGGGCAGCAAAATAGATGTCAAAGGGTTGCAAGCAAACACAGTTTACTTCTCTTTACTTCATGGTGTGAGCCCCCCCCCCGACTGAAGCTTAGTCCAGTGGGACAAGGAGCCCAGTTTCTTTAGGATTCTTCCTCTACTGATTTTCATCTATGACAACCAACTTGTGATCTAGAACAGTTCATGGCAACATGCCCCATTCCAGCCATCAGGAAGGAGACAGGGCAACACAGGCCTGTTTCCCATAATGGGCAAGACCTAGAAGTGTAGGCATTATCTCTATTCACAGCCACAGGTTATCACCATATCTAGGCTCAATAGGGCAGAAATGTCTTCACTTGGGTCATCAGAAGACTTTTGACATTGTGGATTAAAGGAAGTATGGACATCAAGAGACATCAAGTAAGTTCACCTCAACCAAAACCATTTGCATGAAAATATTCAAGAGCTTGAAAAACAATAAATGTTTGCTACATTTATTGAAATATTATATGATATCCTATAAGTATGTCCAGTTGTCCTATTACAAATATCAATAAATGTTATCTCTTTATAACTGTAGGTATAAGAACAATGCTAACCAAGTCTTCACTGATGTGTGAGAAACATTTAACAACTGTTACTTTGATTGATACCGATAGGCAAAGAACCCAAGAGGTAAAACAACTTGCCAACTGGGAACCACCAGTGCTGAAGGATGCCTCTGTGATAGAGCCTTCCATGAATCACCTTCCCACCTACAATCTGGTGACTGAGTTCTCCGATATGAACTCAGCATCTCTACCTGTCCCACACATGTGTCTTTACCCCAGGCCAGTCAGAGACATTGAAGGCTGAAAAGGAACAGAGGCTCTCATCCCACTGTGGTGGCTCTGTATGCAGGTGCCTGAGCAGATTAAACTTCAGGAGGTTCATGGACCTCCTTAGGAACTCCTAGATTTAGCCTTTCAGGCCCAGATCTTGGATGATGGCTTCTCAGCTTTTTCATACCTCTCCATTAGCTCTTTATGGTTGTGACAACCCCTGATTACTATAGAAAATTACCCATCTATCTTAAGGTTTCTATTGCTGTGATAAAACACCATGATCAAAAGCAACTTGGGCAGCAAAGGGCTTATTTTAATCTTACAGCTCCACAGCACAGTCACCACTAAGGGAAATCTGGGCAGGAACTCAAATGCCAGAAACCTGGAATGAGGAATTGAGAACAGAGGCCATAGAGAAGTGTTTCTTACTGGCTTGAACCTATGGCTTGTATAACCTACATTTTTATAGCTACCAGAACCAACTGGCCCAGAGGTTTCACTGCCCATAGTGAGCAAGACTCCCCTTCATCAATAATCAATCAAGAAAAATATACCAAATCCTTGCCTACAAGCCAGTTTGGGGATGTTGGAGAACATCTTCTCAATTAAAGTTCCATCATCCCAGTTGACTCCAGTGTGTATCAAGTTGATGTAAAAATATCCAACACAATTGACCCCTTGTCAGCTTGACACACAAACACATTGCTATTAAACCATAACCTTTCCTTTCTTATTATCCCCAAGAAGACATTCCAACTTTTAAAAGTCTCACAGTCTTTAAGCACTTTCAAAGTTCAGTCTCTTTAAAACATTCAAAGTTCAAGCCTCTCTGAATATCCAAAGTGTCTAAAATATCCAAAGTCTCCAAAATACCCAGTCCTAAAATATCTATAGTATGTCTAAAATCTCTAAATCTCTGTAAGACTTTAAAGTCTCTAAAATTCCAAAGTCTCTTAACTATGGGCTTCTGTAAAATAGAATTAAAAAAAAATGAGTTAAATACTTTCTTACTCCAAGAAAAAAAATAAACAGGATGCAATCACGATCACATCAAAGCAAACCCAAACTCCAACAGACATCTGAGATTTACTCATGATCCTCTAGGCTCCAAAGGACTTGGCAAATACATATATCTGATTCTGCCATTCACAGTACATGCAGCTTATCTTCCAGGCTCAGGTCAGCTCCACTCCATGGTACTGCTGTCTTTGGTATCTCAATGTATGGCGTCTCCAAAAACTGCTGGAGTCTCTTTATCTTCACCAATAGCGTCTCCTGGGCTTTCTTCAGGGACTCCAGTCCTGCCACATGGTGCTAAACCTCAACTTTCTTCTGGACTCCTTCAACCCTGAGCCTCCTACTGCTTCTGTGGCTGTGCCTTCAACAATCACCTCTCCTAACAACCTCTTTTCAGGGATTCCACAGTGTCGAACCTCAGCTGCTCTCTATGACTCCTCCCTGCCTTCAAAATAAACACCACTTAGGTGACTCTTACACATGACTAGTTCGGCTGCCAGCATCAGATGCAGACTTGGCCCCCTCTGAATTATAGATTTGGTGTGAAGAGGAAATTTGGTGTGCAGAGATACTTCTGAGGAAATTCCCCCCCCCCCCGCCACACACAGAAGATTTCATCTCAATGATGCAAATTTCTTCTTACCCACTGCTAATATCTCAGCCTCAGAAAAGCAATAGTAACTGTCCAAGCAAAGCAAAGGTTTTACGTTAGTGGCTCTTAACTTGAAACATGACAGGAATGGCCCTTTTGTAAATTTTTAAGGGACTCTCAAAGAACCCTCTGAAATGTCACAAACCAGGCCTTGTCACCTGAATTGCTCTCACCATTCTCATCTTGCAATTTCTCACAATAATCCCATTAATCTCTAAACATTCAATGGCTTTTCTAGCCCAAGGTTTCAAAGTTCTTCACTCTTCTCAAGACATGGCTAGGCCTGTCACAGCAATACCCCACTTCTAGTATCAACTTCTCTCTTAGTTGGGGTATCTATTGCTGTGATAAAACACTATGACTAACAGCAACTTGGGAAAGGAAAGGTTTATTTCATCTTACAACTCTGAGGTCACATTCTGTCACTGAGGGGAGTCAGGACAGGAACTCAGAGGTAGGAACTGACAGAGAGGCCATGGAGGAGTGATGCTTACTGGCTTTGCTTCCATGATATGTTGTTCTCCTCACTTTCTTATAACACCTAGGACCACCAGGACCTAGGTATCCCCCGTAGTGGGCTAGGTCCTACCACATCAATCATCAATTAAGAAAATTTACCATAGGCTTTCCTACAGGCCAGTCTAGTGAGAATATTTTGTCAGTTGAGAGTTCATCTTACAAAATGACAAAAGTCTGTGTCAAGTAGCTATAAAACTAGACAATACAACATTCCTGGATCCCCTCATGCCTGGTAAAAGCATGAGATTATTTGTGTGGGAATATTTCTCTGTATACAGCACTCTATTTATAGCCAAGCCTGCCTCAGGCACCAAATGTAGTCTGTACGAGCTTCACCGTATTTTCCTTATCAAGAACAATTAATTATCAACAAAACCATATTTAATAATAATTAAGGTAATAAAAGTAGCATGTTATTATTACTCTTGTTGTCGTTGTTGCTAATAAAAGCTAAGCATTTTTATAGATGCTGCTGTATTTAATCCCAAGCATCTCTGTTTATTGTAATCATTCCTGTTAAAACTGAGAAAGTTGAGAAACAGAGCACTAACTAATCTGCAAACTAATTTTGAGAAAGCTGGGAAATGAACCCCATTCCTTTCATTTCAGAATTCACACTTTTTCAACAGACTAATTTAGTCCCACTTCTTTTATAGCAAATAGTTTGACAGAGTTACTCCAAGTGCAAATCAGGGCTTAGGAGTCAGACAGTCACCAGTAGAGTCAGGGAAACAGGGGGTGAGTGGGTTAGTGTTCTCTTCACACATCTAAGATGGCCAACTCCACACTTCTTCCTTATCAAAACAAAGACTTGGTGGGATTTTCCACTGAGGGAACTGTTTGATGGGACTCCTGTAGTGGGAACTGAGGGACTGGGAATTCAACAGACTTCTGGGTAGGCACACAAGTAGGAAGAAGAATCATGGTTAGGTATTAAAGGTGATAAATATCCAAGATGGCACCTTCTTCCTCATCCTCCTGACTTGAGACAAATGCCTGGCAGAGAGTTCCTAGGCTTTTATCTCTAACAAGCTGGCCCCCATTGATAGACTGTTCCTACCTCCAACCCTCCCTCCATCCCCTCAGTGATGGACTGGCTCAACAAGGTAAATGCCTGCTCTAGACATGACACACAACAATTCTGGGGTGATCATTGTCCTACCTTTCTTCAAACTGGTCAGCCCTAAGTTAGAAGAAGAAAACTCTTCAGAGGCTTAAAAAAATCTTGACAAGAGACTGGATACTGGCTTCCTGAGTCCCCACCTCTGCTCCACAGAGGGTTTTTTTCTCTGTGTGTCTGCTCATGTGTGTTTCCCCACCCCCAGTAAACACCTTTCTTAACTGCCAGTTCTGTCTGCTCTGTATGAGATATCTCTGCTGTTACTTGTTGCATTTTAGATTTCCTGCCTTTTAATTTTTTAACAGGCAGAGAAGACAACTCAACCATGACCCATAGACTCTGTTATTTCTACATTGTATCCCTCCCCCACTTTTTTTTCTGTATTGTCCAATCCCCTAAGATTGTTCAAATCACTAGTTGCAACAAATTATTGGGAAAGAGAAGCCATTCTCATCACCAAATGTAACATCAATTTCTGCTTTGCCAGACAAACTTGAACTTTGAGATCCACATCCCCTTCCCACTTTGGAAGGCTGTCTCCTTTGTGCTTGGCTTTCTCTCTCCCATTGAGTGTACGTGTGGGTATGTATTTGTTTGTTTTTGCTTTCAATACACTTTGTTGAGTGTTGATACCTTCCCTTCTTCTGCCTTCTTATTCTTTAAAAGTACAGAGAAAAAGAACCCATTTCTGCACCCTTAGTGAACTCACTAAAGTCATCACAAACTGCCAAGGAAGTCTCAAATCTTCAAATACATGTATAATGTATCCATGTACAGGGTCTCCTTTTAGTGAGCACAAAGTCAATAACAACAATCAGAATATAAGGAATGGAGAGAAATTTCTTATCTACAGCATGTAAGAAGAGTATAGGTGTTATTTCCAAAACAGTACCCTCCTGGGACAAAAGATGTGTGAGGATTTTATTCCATAGTCCAAACATGTTCATATTAGAAAGCACATGGGGAAATTAGTTTGCATTCCTGAGCATCCTCAGTTTAAGATATGGTATACATTACTGACTATTCTCAGTTAAGGTCATTGTGTAAGAAGAGAAAATGGTGAACATGTCGTGTGTCTGGGGACATGGAACATGCTTATCTCAAGGCCTTGAACAGATGTTCAAAAGCAAGAAACAGCAGGCAGGCACACTTTCAGTCATACATAGCTTAAAGACAAAGAGGAAGGAAGAGGAAGAAGAGAAGGAGGAGAAAAGACTAGATTATTTAGTGCAAACTAAAAGAAAGGGTACTTTGAAGATATGTTAATGTGATGTTTGCCCTTGCATACATCTGCCTTGTTTGGTTGATGACAATACATTCCTAACAATTTTATTTAATGTATATACTTGGTAAGGAACCTAGTTTCTGGCTAATTACTAGAAAAATATTTTAAAGAACTAAGAGCCTTGATTGTTCACCTGGGAAATACATGTTGCATAGGATATGTGGCAATGTCTGAAAGCATTGATTCAACTAGGGGGAAGGGGTTGATAATTGGCCAAGAATGCTTCCACACCCACCAATGCTCAGGGCACCATCAAATGCCAACAGTGTCACTCTTAAAAAACACCTCCAAACAATGTAGAATATCACCATTGCTCTTGGTTGCCCACCAGAACTAACTGGCAAATTCCTACTGCTGAAGACACAACAGGTTTTGATTATACAACATAGAGAAATTAAGTTGGAATCAAGTTTGAAGCCTCCTCTCTGCTAGTTACCATATATAAGTATCAGGTGTGATACAGACTGTTGGGCTAAAAAAAAAAAAAAAGTCATCAACCGTCTTATTGAACTGTAAACCCTAGAAGCTACAATATCACCTTTCAAGGCCAGATGTGTCCACTGGCAAACAGTGCCATGAATATTATGGGGTAATCAATCACCTTCTGATTAGCTTGGAGTCATGGTCTACAACAAAGAAATTGTGCTTGGTACTAGATCAGTCAGGAGCCTGTGGCTGGTTAGCTGGTAAGATCTAGGAGAGAATGTATTACTGTTACTGAACTGTTACATCAACATGCTGTCAAACCTCCTTCCAATATGTCTATGACTTAGTGCTGCTCTCAGCCTTCATCAGGGAGACTTCTTATTGCAGTTGTCAGTGGTTAATTCAGGCTAATAACTGGTCAGCGTTCTGAAAGTAAATGACTGCTGTATGTTCAGCCCTAAACTGGATGTCTGTATCATTCTCTACATACCTTAGGGAACAGTGCAGAAGAAAGGACTAAAAGAACGTTAAGAGCCAGAACATTCGGGGGTATGCTTCATAAAGAAGTCTTCTGGATATAATACGACCACTGTACACATGAACTCATGACAGCTATGGTTACCTGAGCAAGATCTGTACAAGACTGGCCCTGTGAACAACTTATCATGGGTGAGGAAGGCTCTTATGAAGCTCTATTATCCTCCCTGCCCCACGAGAGACTATCAGCAGTTAATGATTACTGGGAAAAGGGGATCTAATTTTCTTCAGTGATGTAGCCACTAGTAAGTTGTACATATTTCAGTGAATATCCCAACCACCATCAATGGTCATGCAATCAACCTAACTAAACTCAGTTGGTCACAAAATTAATATTAATTTAAAAAACATGAAAGTAGGAAGGTGTGGTAGTTTGAAAGAGAATGGTCTCTGTAGGCTTATATATTTGTTTGGTTCCCAGTTAGGTAGACCTTTTTAGGAAGGATTAAGAGGTGCGATCTTCTTGGAAAAGGTGTGTCACTGATGGTGGGCTTTGAGGTTTTAAAAGCTCATGCCAGACCTAAGCTTTTTCTCTCTCTGACTATGGATCAGAATAAAGTTCTCAGCTACTGCTATGGCCTGCTTGCTGCCAACGCTCCCCATGATGATTAAGATGGACTGAACTTCTGAAACTGTAAGCAAGCCTCCGATTAAATTCTTTCTCTTGTAAGAGTTGCTTTGATCATGGTGTCTTTTCATAGTAATAAAACAGTGACTAAGACAGAAATTGGTACCAGGGACTGGTATATTGCCCTGGCAGGCCTGACTATGCTGTTTGGGGAAGGAGTATAGAAGAATTTGGGACTTCGGATTAGAAAAGTGGTTGAACATTGTAACTGGGGTGTTGGTATAATGTTCTTTTGAAATGTGTACATCTTACCCTTCTTCATTCAAATGCTGATTTCTCCTCCTACTCTCTGGTTTCAATCCAGATATTACATTGTGGTATTTATTCTAAGCATCACCTGTCTCAACTTTGTGTAAACATCCAAAATAAAGCAATAGCAAATATTAACTACTGCCTACAACAAATGTGCCCAACTAAAGTAGGTATCCACACTCTTTAAATCATACTTTATCATAATTTGGTAGGGGGAATAAGCTCCCAGTGACAAAACCCAAACTTAAAACCTAAAAACTCCCAGGTCAATTACTGTCTCTTTAAGAGAGACTCTTTTTTTTTATTTTTATTTATTATGTATACACCAGATCTTATTATGCACCAGAACTCATTATAGATGGCTGTGAGCCACCATGTGGTTGCTGGGAATTGAACTCAGGACCTTCAGAAGAGCAGTCAGTGCTCTTAACCTCTGAGCCATCTCTCCAGCCCAGGAGCAAGACAGCCTCCTGTGTGAAGACCTCAGACTTCTATAACAAAACTGGCTGCTGCTGTCTTTTAACTGAGAGGTAAACAAGCATGGCTCCTTTATACTGTGGCTGGCTCAACTGGCTCAGCTTCACAGCCACGGCAGGAAAGAAAGGAACTGGAGGCAAACAAACTTTTAGATGAAGTTTTGGCCTAAAACTTCATCTAAAATAAAAAAAATATATATTGCCATGGCAGAGGGTGTTTTAATCTCTTTTGGCTTCATTTTGGCTGTCATAGTCATGGATCTAATTGCAATATGTTTAATGGTGTTGGTTCTTCTCCATACCTTCTCCAAGAAAGTTGAAGGAGAAAAATAGGAAAAAAAAAGGCATTCTTCCTAATAATTAGATTAATAATGGCTAAAATCCAAAGCTCTCTGGCTGCAAGATACTTGTCAGCTCTTTCTGGTAAGGGTCCACCAATTCACTGAAACATCAACTAAAATAACAAATTGGGCTTTGTTTGTTACAGTGTAAATTGGAACAACTGACCCCAAACTTAAAATTTTCTTGTCTCTTTGATTTTCATTTAAAGGCTTTGAGTTACAATGATACTGAATTGGAAAAAAATTTATATTTCTTCCCAACACAAAGTAAAAAGAAACAGGCAGGTCTCTGAGTTCTGGATCAAGCTTATTTACATAATAAAAGCCAGGATGGCAACTCCTGCTGTTTAGCCATTTGCAGAGATACTCTAAGATTTAAAATGACAAAATTTTCCTTAAGGTTATCATGTAAATTCTTTTTTCTTAATAATAGATATTATGTCCTTACTGACCTAAAGGTGGGATTCACATCATTTTTAGGTTTATGTAAAGAGAGATCTTGGAACCACGTGGAGAGATGGACTAGACCATCTAAATGTTAGGAAACTATGAGGGCTTAGAGGTTTAGGATGGAGTAAATATTGTCCAGCACTGTGTTCTAGGTTAACTAAATAAAGCATAGCCTCTTTGTTTATGTGTGGTGATTTGATTATACAGCTGTTTAGGATTAACAGCAGCATTACTAAATGATAAACCAACAGTAAATATTAAACACTACATACAACATGAGGGCATAATAGGCCATTCTAGTAGAAGCTTGGAAGACACTAGTGTGGAGAGCAGTATGAACTGAGGCAGTATAGCTCAAGAGGTTTCAGAGGGAAAGAATACTAGAGACCATTTTTGTGATATTTTGGCAAAGAATGTATCACTTTCTGCTTTTTTCCAAAACATCTGTTAGAGGCTAAGTCAAAGGGTTTTGAATTAATGTCATTAGCAGAGGAGATTTCAAGACAGACTAATGTTGACTCTGTTATGTGGCTGTTAGTGATCACTCTTACGTAGATCTACAATGAAAAGGAGTAAGCTAGGCAAAGAGAAACCCAAAATGTACAGTTTGAAGGGAAGAAAAGAACCAAGAAATGTATTGTTGATGTCAACTCCTTTGCTCAAGAGGATAAAAAGAAAAAAAAATGTTTAAAGAAAGGCCTGATACAAAATGGAATAAAGGGAGTAGTGCCCTCAGGGCAAGACCCCAACACCACTAATTCAACAAAGGAAACCTCCAACAAGGCAATGCTTGTGCAAATGTAAGTCATGAAGGGGACCAACTCCAACCCAAGTAAGCACAAAAACTTGGCAACTTCACCTACATGGTTCTAGTTTTAAAGTCAAGGATACTGAAATGAAGGGGTTGTAGAACACGTCTGTATATTTAAGGAAAGTTGTGGAGGCCAGACATGTGGCAGCGGAGTTCCTGCATGGAGGTCTGGAGAGCCCATTGTGTGAAATTGTAATGATAAAGCCTGAATTTTGGTGGGGCCCCCAAGATGCTGGAGATGCCAGAGTAATGGGATACCTTCCAAGGAGAGATGCGGACAGGATGTGGAACCAGCACAAGAGAGAGAAGTGTGTTGTAATCAACAAAGCTGGAAGGAATGGAAGATCAAAAGAGCCAACTAAGTTAGGACGTGGAGTTTTCCCTACTGGGCTTCAGTTTTGCCTTGGTCTGGTGTTTCCACATTGTGCCCCCCTCTCCTCTCTTTTGGAATAGTCATGTATGTTTTGTTCCGTTGTATATTGGAACTATGTGATTTGTTCTTGATTTTATAGTGGGATACAGTTAAGAGATTGCCTGAGTCTCAGAAAAACACTTTGGAATTTTAAACAGTGCTGCAACTGTGAAGAACTGTGGTGACTTTTGAAGTTAGATTGAATGCATTTTGTGATATGGCTACCAAGCCTAAGGGCACGAGGATGTAGAATGAGGTGGTGATGCTAGTGAGAATGTCCCCCTCCCATAGGGTCATATATTTGAATGTTTGGTTCTCAGTTGTTGGAAATGTTTAGGAAAAATTAAGAGGTGTGGCCTTGTTGTGTCACTAGGGGTAGTCTTTGAGGTTTCAAAAGCCCATGCCAGGCCCAGTTTCTTTCTGTCTGTGTTTCTCTTCCCTCTCTTTCCTCAAGCTAAGCTCTTAGCTACTGCCCTAGCACCATGCCTATCTGCCTGCTGCCATGTACTCTGCCATGATGATCATAGATTAAACCTATGAATATGTAACAAGCCCCTAATGAAGTGCACATATGCATATATATATATATATATATATATATATATATACTGATCTTGATCATGACGTCTTCACAGCAATAGAACAGTAACTAAGACTGAGAGATATTTGCTGGGAAGAAGAAAGGTTTCAGCATGAAAGAGATGGGGTGAGGGAGGGTAATGGTGGATGAAAATGTTTGAAGTTCTTCATATAAATGCATGACATTATGAAATAAAATAATTTTTAAAATATTGTTTTAGAAAGAAGAATGGATTTTCTGCTTGTAGTTGGAATAGTGCTGAATCTCTAGGGGTGTGTTGTCCAAAACTAATTTAAATTCAAATTATCTAAAATAAACTGAAACTTGAAATTTAATTCCTCAGTTGAATTAGCTACATTTCAAATGATCAATAGTTAGATGTGGCACAAGAATAAAAGTATTTTCATCATTTCAGAAGATCTTCTATCAGGAAATTCTCATGCTTTATTTACTTTTCATGTCATGAGAAAGCAAATATTAAAAGTACAGCTTCAAAACCAATTAATAAGACCTATTTATTCATACTGTAAAACTGGTTTTTCTGAAATATCTGCTGGTATTTCTCTTCATTAAGCTATTGCTTTATTTATTTACAGATCATCACAACTGACGAGAGAATGAGAATTTAAGCCTGGGATTAGCACTGCCAGTGTCACTAGTAACTCAAGGACATGGCACTGTTCTGAAATCTCAGTCTCAATAAAACTTATAGAAGCTTCAAGCTTAAAACAGAACTTGGCTAATCTTGAGGAAATTTGATTTGAACCATTCTGTTAGGAGTCATCGAGTAGAGAGAACAGGCAGCTATAGGACATGAAAAGGAAAATCTCTCTCCTGGGAATCTGGTGAAGCTTCTCACCAGCTTAGAAGCAAGTTTCAGAGTGGCAACTTCCACTATATGACTACCAGCACAGAGTTCATATTCCTTCCACATTTACTTACCTTATGTTAGAGCAACAGTGGACCAGGTTCAAGGCTTAAAAGCTTGAAGTTGTAGCTAGAGCAGTAAGACAACTAATGGAGATCAAGGGTATACAAATGGAAAGGAAGAAGTCAAAGCATCACTATTTGCAGATGATATGATAGTATACATGAGCAACCCCAAAAAATCAACTAGAGAACTTCTTCTTCTGATAAACACCTTCAGCAAAGTGGCTGGATACAAAATTAACTCAAAAACATCAGTAACCCTCTTATATAAGAAAGACAAAAGGGCTGAGAAAGACATTAGGGAAACTAAATCCTTCACAATAGCCACAAATAACAAAAAGTACCTTGGTGTGACTCTAATCAAGCAAGTGAAAGACCTTTTTGAAAACAAAAACAAAAACAAAAAATTGAAGTTTCTGAAGAAATTGAAGAAGATATCAGAATATGGAAAGATCTCCCATGCTCATGGATTGGTAGTGAAAACGACAATCCTGCCAAAAGCAATCTACAGACTCAATGCAATTCCCATCAAAATACCAACTCAATTCTTTACAGACCTTGAAAGAACAATTCTCAACTTCATATGGAAAAACAAAATACCCAGAATTGCCAAAAGAATCCTGAATAACAACACATCATTTGGATGTATCTCCATCTCTGATCTCAAGCTGTATTACAGAGCAATCATAATAAAAACTGCATGGTACTGGCATAGAAACAGAATGGTGGGTCAACGGAATTGAATAGAAGAGCCAGAAATAAATCCACACACCTACGGATACTTGATTTTTTACAAAGAAGCCAAAACCATACAATGGAAAAAAGACAGCATCTTCAACAAATGGTGCTGGTCTAACTGGATGTCTATGTGTAGAAAAATGCAAATAGATCCATATTTATCACCCTGCACAAACTAAAGTACAAGTGGCTCAATGACCTCAACATAAAACCAGACACACTAAACCTGTTAGAAGAAAAAGTGGGGATGAACCTTGCACTCATTGGCACAGGAGACAACTTCCTGAACAGAACACCAATAGCACAGGCTCTAAGATCAACAAGCAATAAATGGGACCTCATGAAACTGAAAAGCTTCTGTAAAGCAAAGGATACTGTCAACAGAACAAAATGACAGTCAACAGTCTGGGAAAGGATCTTCACCAACCCTATATCTGACAGAGGTCTAATATCCAGAATATATAAAGAACTCAAAAAGTTAAACAGCAACAAATCAAATAATCCAATTTAAAAATGGGTACAAAGCTAAACAGAGAATTCTTTGTAGATGAATATAGAATGGCAGAGAAACACTTAAAGAAATGTTCAATGTCCTTAGTCATCAGGGAAATGCAAATCAAAATGACCCTGAGATTTCACCTTACACTCATCAGACTGGCTAAGACCAAAAAACTCAAGTGACAATACATGCTGGAGAGGATATGAAGAAAGGGAAACCCTCCTCCATTGCTGGTGGGAATATAAACTTGTGAAACCACTTGGAAAATCAATCTGGAACTTTCTCAGACAATTAGGAATATGGTGCTTCCTCAAGATCCAGCTATAGAACTCCTAGGCATATATCGAAAAGATACTCAAGTACACAACAAGGACATTAGTTCAACCATGTTCATACCAGCTTTATTCATAATAGCCAGAAGGTGGAAACAACCCAGATGTCCCTCAACGGAAGAATAGACAGAGAAATTGTGGTGCATTTACACAATGCATCACTCAGCAATTAAAAACAAGGAAATTATGAACTTTGCAGGCAAATGATGGGATCTAGAAAAGATCATCTTGAGTGAGGTATCCCAGAAACAGAAAGACACACATGGTATGTACTCACTTATAAATGGATATTAGACATATAATATAGTATAAACATACTAAAAATCTGTACACCTAAAGAAACTAATCAAGAAAGAGGCCCCTGGGTAAGATCAATCCTCAGTCAGAAAGTTAAACAAGACCGGCATTGGAACAAGGAGAAAACAGGGAACAGGACAGGAGCCTACCACACAAGGCTTCTGAAAGACTCTACCTAGCAGGGTATCAAAGGAGATGCTGAGGCTCATAGCCAAACTGTGGGCTGAGTTCAAGGAATCTTAGGAAAGAAGGGGGAGATAGAAAGACCTGGAGGGGACAGGATCTCCACAAAGAGAACAACAGGACCAAAAAATCTGGGCTCAGGGGTCTTTTCTGAGACTGATATTCCAACCAAGGACCATGCATGGAGATAACCTAGAACTCCTGCACAGATGTAGCCCATGGCAGCTCAGTATCCAAGTGGGCACCCAAATAAGGGGAACAGGGACTGTTTCTGACATGAACTCAGTGGCTGGCTCTTTGATCGCCTTCCTCTGAGCAGGAAGCAGCCTTACCAGGCCACAGAGGAAGACAATGAAGCCAGTTCTGATGAGACCTGATCGGCTAATGTCAAATGGAAGGCGGGGAGGACGTCCCCAATTAGTGGACTTGGAGAGAAGCATGGGAGGAGGTGAGGGAGGGAGGGTGGGATAGGGAGGGAATGATGGAGGAGGCTACAGCTGAGATACAAAGTGAATAAACTGTAATTAATGTAAAAAAAATTAAAATTTTAAAAAAGCTTATGATCTTGAGGAGAGTCTCATCTCCCCCCAACACACAACAGTATTGATATTGTTTTTTAGTAAAAAAAATATCCTGCCTTTCTTTGTCTTGGGTGTCTTTTCAGTTATAATCTTGTTGAATACCTCTCACAAACCATCCTATGATCTCATTTAGTTTACTTAACAACCTTTAAAGACAGTAACATCAAAGCCCACCCACATCCTATATATGACTATTGTTAAAAAAAAAATCAACCTACACCCACACTTGGGTACGTCTTACTTTCCATGACTCTTACTTGCGAATTCCACACCCACACTCTGCAGTGTCTCTTTCATTGTGTGTTGACCCTTTGCCTTGACCCTTGTGCTTAAGCCAATATTAAAATATCTTTATTAAATACTATTTCTGCTTTGTCAACAAGGTTATCCTGAGAGTCTTCTCTTTGGTCAGAGTCAAGGCTCCGAAGCATTGATAGTAACTTCTCAGGCAGCTGAGAGTGACAGTGGGGAGCTATGCCTCCTTTCTTTGTTACCCAGAATAGTGACAGGAGAACATAGGGAATCTAGAGGAGTATGCTGATGAATACTATGAGACATATACTGGGGTTTCTACTTGACTTCACAGTCAATGATTTCCTAAAGCCTTCTCTGTTCTATTTCATCTCTTCCCACTATTGCCATGTAACAGAAGAGAAAATTAAAGTTCTGAAAAAAATAAAGTGTTTTTCCTCAAAGTTTACACAGAAAACAAATGTCCCAGTTTCTAAGTCTTATGCATTTGATTAGAAATACTAATCCATTCAAAGCATTAAAAGACTAGTCTGCTGTGTGCCAAAGGACATGTTACTGCTATTCAAAATACTCTCCTTGACCTGTAAGGAGAATGACAACTCTGAGATGGAAAATGACCTTCAGTTTGGCCAGAGAAGCAAAGAGGGAAATATGCACGTGTAGAATGAATAATAATAATGGTTGCAGGAAATTATTATGGCATCAGTTATTCCTAAACTATCTATTTTCCAAATAAAAGACAGAGAAACTTGTTAAACTTATAGTAAGCCTTAAAGCACTAGAGCTGGGCAGATATCAACCCTCTAATCTATTTTGTCTGCTTCCCATCCAAAATCCTAAATACTTGCATATGTTCCATTTTGGCTGCTTCTGATCCATCAGGCAAGTTGTCAGTACAAGCTGCTCTTGGGCACACGCTCCTGGTTACCCCATGGTGATCTGTTCCCTCTCTGTCTCTGTCCTCCTCCTTTCTACTCCTCTTGTGGTCCTCCTCAGACTCCAAGCCTGGGAAACCTAAACTCCGCCTACCTCTCTTTTGCCTAGTCATAGGCTTCAGCATCTTTATTAACCAATCAGAGATAACTGGAGAACAATCTTTACATCACATGGATACAGGAGATGGTTCAACATACATAACAATGCCTGTGACAAGGCGGTAACCAGATCTCTGAACACCAAAATCAGCACCTGAAAACACAGTACACAAGATCCTCCTCCAATATCTCCCCTTTTTAGTCCAATAAAAGGCTATTTTTTATATAATAATAAGCTATATACAGTATGAAAAATTATGAGCCAATCAGGAAAAACATATATATGAGTTATATTCATAGTTTCTTGACCATATGTATTTGGCAACTTAGGAGAAAGTATCATACTGATTTAAGAATAACTGCTGCCATAACTCCCTGTGTTTAATTAACATATACAGAATAATCAATTCCTGTTACACACAGACTGGACTCCACAGACTGGCTGGGTCAGGATGCTCTCAGAATTACCAAGGACGTTCTGTGTGATCACTGGCCTCCAACTGTTCTGTCTTTGGTAATCCCTTGCCTTTGTCCATACCTCAAGTCCCAGAAAAAATTCACTCTCCACTCAATTGCATGACTGCCTCACATCTTTCAAGTAAAGCTTCAGGAAGCAGTTTGTGAATTTCATTTTGAAGAGCTCATTTATCTATTTGCTTTTGTCCCTGCCTTCTGTCGCCTCTCCTGTATTGTTGTCTTATTTGTGCTTTTTCTTTTAAGTCAGCGAAGAACCTAGAAAACTCCCTTATGTAAAATTCTAAAATTTAACTGTGTTTTCACCCCAGGTTTAATTACGAGAAGTTGTGCCCTTTCGTAGGTCAGGCTTTTCAGTGTTCCATTATGCAGAACAGCAAGCAGATGCAAGAAGTAGTCACCTCATTGGCAGTCTAATCCGCACAAAGCTGCCACCGCCGAAATGCTGTAAATAGAATATTCTGCAAAAGGAAGCTGCCTTGAGGGCCCTGTCTGACTGATCTTACAAAACCCAAGCAGAGCTTGTTGAATTAAGCATATCTCTGCTTAGTGTCTGGAACATAGCAGTTGCTTGAAAAGGATCCACGAGTGAGTGAGCTGAACAGGCCCATCTTTCACTCTTCGTTTCCCCTCCACCCCTGCTGTTCATTCTCTCTTTCCCTCCCATCCATCCTGGCCCTGAAGCTTTGCATCTTTCTGGAGCACTTCCTGGGTGCTTTTCAACTGGATTCAAGCAGGAGAAGCCAGAGGGTAGAAAGAGAGATCCATCAGCTATCTGCTTCTGTTTCCCTGTGCTCTTGGACTTTGCTTTGGAGTAGCTGCGTCCTCCATAGTCACAGCTCTCTTGGGGTCACCCTGCTCCTAGGTGTCACTTTCTTCCGTTCAGAAATATTATCTTTAGTCCTGTCCCCAGTTGGTCTGGACCTAGTAATTGCTTTCTATGTTACTAATTCCTTTTGAGTCCCTTGAACTCTGTTCATTCCTCAGCATACTATCCTTGATTAAAGTCCTTAAAAGTTGGACCAAATGAGTTTTATTTGAACCTTTTCCTGGAGTCTGCTATGTCATGAATAGTGACTTACCTCAGGGACAACTACCTTTGAAGCAATTCTGAATATACTGTTGTTAGATTAAGGAACAGTGACTGCACAAATAAGTTCCCAAACAGCAAAATCTCAGTTACTAAAGTTTTACTTAAAGATGTTGCGTGAGTATACACATTTACTCTTATGTAATATGTGAAGAGATAGGGCAGCTAATGTAGTTGAAGGTGTCAAAAAAAACTACTAAGAATATTAATAAATGACAGTGTGCTATTAGCTTATACAGACATTATAAAGAAGTGTGTTACATGTTCATGCACATATGTTGTAAAATAGTGTTAATCATTCATAAAAGTGATAGGCCAGACTAGTACATCATCCGTGTCCCCACTTATCAGAAGGAGGGGTTCTCTTTCTCTACGACAGTTGCTTCACTTGAGGAGCTGGGAGTCTGAGTAGCACTCGGACATTTCAGATTACAGGGCAGCTAATTTCTCTCCCCAGCACGTTGGCTTTGTCTCTCTCCACCTCACACTAGCTCACTGTGATTCATTCTATTTTTCTTTCTCTAAAAGTAAGATACATCCAACAGGGAAAACATTTTTTAAAAAAAAAACCCTAAAGATAAGAAAAAGGGGAATAAAATCTAAAATGACCAATACTCTTTGCACACTGAGATTAACAGGTTTTGCAGTTTGCCGTGTAGCCTTGAACTGAAGTGATTGATGTGCTAGCAGGGGAGAAGATGAAAGGTGGATGTTTTCTAGGGAAAAGCTAATCAAATGCACATTTTATAACTTGCTGTTTTCATTTAACAATGTGTTTTAATATCTTTCCAGGTAATTGCCCATCTCTACCTCGCATTTCTTATTTCTGAGACACATTTGATTGTATGTATTTTTTTCATGGCTTTTCTAGCCAACTCCCTGCTATTAGAGATATAGATTCCTTCTAAAATTCCTCATTTTCAATGATACTTTTTAATACTACTTTATAACTACTCTCAATTTCAATAGCAGAATCATTGTCATGCTTGCAACTTTTCAGTGCAATGGATGTGAGCATTGCTTACCTTTCTTATGTCTGAGGGGAATAGGGCCTGCATCAAAATACTAGGATTACAGTATTTACTGAATCTTTTTTGTCATTTTTTAAATTTATTTTTATTTTTATTAATTACAATTTATTCACTTTGTATCCCCCCTGTAGCTCCCTCCCTCCTCCTTTCCCAATCCCACCCTCCCTCCCTCTTCCCCACCTGTGCCCCTTCCCCAGTCCACTGATAGGGGAGGTCCTCCTCCCCTTCCCTCTGATCCTAGTCTATCAGGACTCATCAGGAGTGGCTGCATTGTCTTCCTCTGTGGCCTGGTAAGGCTGCTCCCCACCCCCTCTCAGGGGGAGGTGATCAAAGAGCAGACCAATCAGTTCATATCAGAGACAGTCCCTGTCTCCATTACTATGGAACCCACTTGGACACTGAAATGCCAGGGGCTATCTCTGTACAGGGGTTTCAGGCCATCTCCATGAGTGGTCCTTGGTTGGAATATCAGTCTCAGAAAAGAACCCTGTGCCCAAACTTTTTGGATCTGTCGCTTTCCTTGTGGAGCTCCTGTTCCCTCCAGGTCTTTCTATCTCCCCCTTCTTTCATAAGATTCCCTGCATTCTTCCCAGAGTTTGGCTTTGAGTCTCAGCATCTGCCTCGATACTCTTGCAGGGCAGAGCCTTTCAGAGGCCTTCTGTGCTAGGTTCCTGTCCTATTTCCTGTTTTCTCCCTCCTCCGAAGTCCATTCTCTTTGCCTTTCTGAATGGGGATTGAGCATCTTAGCCAGGGTCCTCCTTCTTGATTAGCTTCCTTAGGTGTACAGATTTTAGTATGTTTATCCTATATTATATGTTTAATATCCACTTATGAGTGAGTATATGCCCTGTGTGTCTTTCTGAATCTTAAAGAATGGAACCCATAGCTCCATATTCAGTAGAAATAACTCCTTCCCTCACATTTTGCAGCATTAATCCTTCCTCGTGAAATAATGCCAAATAATGCTTCTTTTTCCTCATGCATATTAGCAACAACATGAAGGAGATATGAACTCTTTTCTGATTTTTCACACTCACCTATGAACCATGTAAGTGTCTTTTAAATCATGTTATGTAGTTCATAACTAAGACTGAGAGTAGTATGCCTTTGGTTGTTGTCCCCATCGAATTATTCATGCCACCATCAATTTCTGTCCCAGAAATCATAGTTCATACATGTTTTGTAGTCTCACCACATTATTATTATTACAGCCCAGCAATCCATAGTGTCACTGAAAAAAAAAAAAAACAAAAAAACAAATCTCTACTTCTGGCCTAAATTTCACAAGGTGGCTGTATAGAAAACCCAGCTATTTAAAACCACCCATCACTAGATGGGTGTTGCCTTCTGAGTGACAATCAGGTTAATGAAATTTTTTTGGGGAATTTGAGTTTAAAAACACACTAGAGACACATTCATTTCAAAAGATGTATTTTTTGAGCACCTTCCATGTATCCAAAGCCGTGGGAGGTGTTCAGGTTACAGTGAGAGAGGAGTAACAAGTCCCTGCCCTCAGGGTCACATCCAAACTAGAGCAGTTAAAAGACTTATTCATGCAAAGCACTGGGAACGGTGAGTGGCACACGGTAGGCACCATGCAAGTGGCATCTAGCAGTGGCATCATTTCTATTATTTGTGGAATGAATGAGGGAAGGCAGGAACCCTAAAGGCTAAGCTAGCAAGAGTCTCCAGTTGCTACAGGGTATAAAGATTTGTAGAGAAGTATGTGGAAGCAGAAATGAATGCAGTTGTATCAGGCAGCTTTGTGTAACCGTAAGTACATAAAGCTATTGACTTACAAGGAGAAAAGGCTTGCTAACTTTTTCAGAGGTTCAGTTCAAGATAGAGAGGCCGCATTGTTTTAGACCACTTATAAAAACAAGGTACAGCAGGAGCATGTGCTAGAATAAAACCCTGACATCATGATCCAGGAAGCAGGGAGAGATAAGGACCCCACAATCATTTTTGGAGGGCATGCTTTTAGTGACCTAAAGACTTTCCTAGACTTTACCTCCTAAAGGTTCCACCACATGAGAGACCTATCCATATCCAAACCATCATATGAGAGACACTATCCATGTCCATATCCAAACCACATCAGTGAGCAGAGAAGCCATTGTGACAAAAGATGAGCCCTGGCGATAGTGGAGGGCGACAATGTCCCACAGTTTGCTTCATTGTTCCGGAAGCAGTATAACTTCAATACTGTTTGTGGCTTACTTCCTTGGGGCTCTTTGGTCACCATAGGCAATGGTGTGCTCTTCACAACACAAGTGACTTGACTTTGAGTTGTCAGTGTCTCAGTGACATTGCATCCTCTTCATTATTTCTCATCTGCATGGGTTACAGTGCTCTTCTGAGTTCTCTTCTGTTCTTACCAGAGGACCAGGGAATAAGGTAAACTTTACATATGTTTTAAGAGAAACATAAGTGAAGCCTGGAACCATGGTTCTTACTCATGTTGGTGAGCATACATGGGCAGGCACAGCACCCTACAGTGTTTCTGCAGAAGAGGGGAATATGAAGCAGCACTCGAAAAATACTATCTTGTCCTTGCTCCTCCTTCTGTGTTTCAGTTTTATTTCCATAATGAAGAAATACAAATTTCATTTCCTATACTTTTCTGGTTCCCTGCTTTCTTGGCTTAATTGAATCTGATATGTATAGGATTTTAAATATTTCTTCTTAGTGAAACAGGAAAACTTATAATAGAAAAATTTTAAAGATTTGGCCAAGGTAGTTTGACTACTCTTCAGGAATATAATTTTCATTGGAAAAGTTTCAATTTTTATATTTCAGGGGGGAAAAAAAACCTGTTCCAATTTAGACGGATGCTTTTATGGGTTTGTAAAGAGTGGCATGAAGTGTGGTGCCAAGGAAGCAAAGTAAATTTGGAGAGCGGTACTTTTACATTTGAGTACTCCACACATCCTGGCTATGTGAGATTTAGCAGATTAACGTTCTGTGCAACTCAGTGGTCTCAGCTGTAAGAGGAGAGAAGTCCGAGCTGGCTCATAGGGACTGTGAGAAAAGAGTCTTTCACTGGAAAAGTTGGAAGACATTAAGATAGGGCAATGCTGTCTCCCTTACTTCCTCTGCCCCCTCTTTTGTTATGCTGATCCCTGGTTCAAATAAATCTCATGTCAATGCTAGAATTTTTTTTTTAATTTTCTGCCAGTAAAGACTTCATTGACCCTCCAGAGACTGACCTTTCTGAATATAATAAGGATAAACTTTAGACAAAACACCAAAATCAGCCCCTTTAAGTCATTTGAGGCAGAGCAACATGGGCAGATTTGAAAGAGCAGAGGAACAGGACACTGCATTTGCAGTCTAGTGTTAATTATGACCCACAGGATAGCTAATCATGGGTAGAAAAGACTAAAATCCTTCTTGTCTGAGGACTAAGAAACTAGATTCGAATGAATCAAAGCTACTGGGGAGAACAAAGATGCTGGGAACGAAAGGATCAGAGAGAATCCCAAATTGAGAGCACTTGTCTATGGCCAACTCTTGAGACACATATTTGCAGTGTGGATGGAAAGGAACTCAGGTACAGAGAAAAAATGGCTAGGGAGAAAACAGCAGCCACACCAAATAAATGGGGCTTTCAGTTAAATGTTTTCTTCATTAGTGCTGATAACGAATTAGTGTCTAGGACACAATGCAAAGTTTTCAGACTCATGTAAATAACCAAAAGAAAGGGGACATGCGCAAGAAAAGGAAAATATCAATGGAGACCCTTGAGACTACCCACACACTGTAATTTAGCCAAGAATTTCAAACAGAGGCTCATGACTATGCTAGTGAAGAAAAAGGAAATGCAGAAGCAGCAAGGGGCAAGGTAAGAAACCTAGGTAACAAAAATGAAAAGAATTAAAAAAATCTACAAATTAAAAACAGTATCTGAAAAATTTAAAAATACCTGAATGTAGAAATGACCAATGGGAATGACAGAGGATAGGTGAGCTGAAAGACATCTGTCAGCCTAGATTCTTATTGTTGTAATCTTAAAACAAAAACAAACAAACAAACAGATGACTAACCCCTAAAAAAAAAAAAAACCAAAACATGGCAAAATCCAAATTGAGGTGGAGTAGCCCATGGAGGCTGGGCTTCTGCCTGTCCTTCCTTCCAGCTGTGTCTCTGTCAGCCTCTGTCCTTCACATGTGGTGCCTCGTTATTTCCAAAGTTTGCAAGTTCCCTTTCTTTTCTTTTGTAAAGGCTTTATTATGCTTCTTTTGCTCACTTGATAGTAATAGCTGTGTAGGCGCACAAAGAAAGCAAGAAAGCCTGGAAAGGTGGATACTGAATGGAGCTTTGTGATGGGGGACACTTACATCACTGGCCTGTGGGGGCCTATGCTAACTCCTCCTTACTGTTTGAATGTTGAGCAAAACTGATGGACTCCCAGCCTTTAGTCAGATAAAACCTGTGACTTTCTAAAGTGCTTCATCCTGTGTATTTATATTTACACTTTCAAAATCATGCATTAGTTAGCTGGGTGCCATAAGGCACAGTCTGAGATGCACAGACTATTGATATGATGAAAGAACATACTGAAGCCAGGATGCACATGCCTAAAAGCTCCCCAGAGAAATGCTATAGCAGCTGAGGTGGAGCTCTGACTGTTAGGAAATCGGGCAAGGTGCACAGACTGGGAAACAGACCCTAGTTACAGAGGGCCATGATTTACTACAGAACACATTTGAGGTGTGCATCAAGGGATAGAAGAATGCAAATGACCCTATTTCAGTTCATTCTTCTAAGAGCAGTCTTGAGTCTTTTTAAAACATGTTTTTTCATAGGATATATTTTGATCATGTTTCTCCCTCTTCTCCAACTCTTCCTAGGTCCTCCCTAGCTCCTACCCACCTAACTTCTTGTGGCCAAGAACTTGAGATTGGATAAGTCATGGGCCTAAAGAAAAAAACATCAACCCTACTACTATCATTCTACTAAAGGAACAGTAATATAAAAAGACTCTGATGACATATTACGGTAAGCATAGATTAGCTCATCTCTTAGCCCTCATAAAAGAAGCTTTCTTATTGCAATAGACGGTGCAGAGACTCACAACTGCACAATGTGCAGAGTAAGAGATTTTGGAGCACCCAGTCCTCCTAAGTGGGATGCTTATATCAAACCCATCTCTTCAAGGCTCAGGGATCTATGAAGAAGAAGAGACAGAAAGATTGCAAGGGCCAGAGGTGATAGATGAATCCAAGCAGACAGCATCTTCCAGACATAGCATGATTGAGGCACAGAGGAGCTCACAAAGAGTGTGGCAGCAGGCATAGAATCCTGCCCAAGCTCAAGCCAGATGGAATCCCAGCATTGAGAGGTAAGTGGACACAGGATCTCACCCCTGGCCATGAAGCTATTTGAATCTGATACTTGCTGGCAAAGGGAAAATAAAATTTTCCCAATGGAATGTCACTGGGTATATCAACCATGCTCCTGAGCAGGCCAAATGCCCAGAATAGTTGGCCAACACAAAATAAACTGCATGTTTTTATATTTATTTTTTTCCATGTAATACATTCTAACCATGTTTTTTCCATATCCTAACTCCTCTATGGTCCTTCCTTCCTCCATAGTCACCCAAGTTCATATGGCCGATGACCTAAGACCAGATTGGTCATGGGCAGGGGAGAAAACCTGCTACTATCCTGCTAAAGAAGCATAGCAATCAAACGAGCTCATCAAAGCCCACCTATCAAGGCTCAGGGATCTATGTGTAAGAGGAGACTAGAGGATTGTAGGAACCAGAGATGACTCCAAGGAAACAATGTCTTGGTTTTGTTTGGGCACTTACTGTCTTATTAGGTTTTTGTTTGTTTTGACTTGAAATTTTTAACACACACATACATGCACACACACACAGATACAGAGACAGAGATCAATGAATCTTTTCGTGCTGTTAGACTTGCTGTACCTGTAGGAAACTAATTCCATTGACTATGACTCAACTCGTATTGTACTTTTTTTTCTTATGATTAAATTTACTGATTCCACAAGTTTTTCAGACAAGTGTTAGTTTGTGTCTTACACCAGATCTAGCTTTCTGAAACTTTGGGCCCTTGACGTGGGCCTTTCCTGCCTTTGGTTTGCTGAGTCTAACCTTTGGGATGATTTTTCCACTCGTCTCCAGGTTTGTCTCTACATTTCCCAGTCAAGGGAAAAAGACATTGTTTTAAGTCAATGAGTCTTCTGCCACTGAAGTGATTCCTTTCCACGGATGGAGGATCTTATTTGTTTCCTCTTTCTACTTGTTTCCATCAGTAGAAATTGCTCTCTGCTCTCGTTTATGTTCAATACTTTCATATTAAAATAAATAAGGCACCCTGTGGTCAAATGCCTGGAGCAGTGTGCCCTTTCCTTTTCTACAATTATCTATTCTGATACTTTGTTGGGCCTCCTCTCTGTGCTCACCATTGAGCCCTGAACATCGAGCCTAATGGCTGAGCTCACAGCATTTGTCTGGTTTGAGTCTGCCTCATCATTTAGCAGTTTAGCACAACTTTGTTTTTAAAACTCTCTCTTAACTTTGCTTCCATGGGCTGCTATCTCTTGGTTTTGCCTGTTCCTGGAAGTGGCTCTCAGTTTTCTGCATGGGTTATTTCCTTATTCCACATTATTGCCTTAATTCTCTGTTTCACAGAGCCCACTTTACTCTCCGTGTTTCAGGGACAACTGTCAAACTGGGCATGTTCCCATCTGTATTTCACAAAGATACTTCTTAGGCTCTTAAAGGGGTGAAAATAATTAATTTATTAGATTTTTATTTCATACAACACTTATGTTCCTGTTTGCATTTGATGTCTTGGTGAACACCACTTTTGTTCACTCTTCTGCTTAGGAATGTTAGAATCCCTCCCTAATGTTCTTTCTACCTCCATCCCTACAGGAAGGCAATCATGAAGCCATCTGGACTTCCCAAAGGGCTCTCAATTTCATTGAATTTTTCTTTTTCTTAAATGTTCCAAGAGCCAGCATTAGATCAAAATGAATCTTATATGGGCTCCCACTTCTTAATCTAACACCTCTTCAACATATTATTTCTTTTGATGCTATATCTTATATCATTCAAATTAGCTAGCATGTGTGAATGACTGAAGTGTGTGTGTGTGTGTGTGTGTGTGTGTGTGTGTATACAATGTGTGTAATATATGTGTGAGAGTCTGGTCAGATAGAGTGCATACATGTGAAGATCATCCTGAAGTGTCAACCCTTGCCTTGTTTGATACAGCGTCTCGGTTTATTTTACCACTGTGTTTCCCAGGCCATCTAGTGATTCCTCCTGTCTCCACCTCTCTTCTTGCCTAGGAAGAGTGAAACTATAGCCTAGAATTTCTGTGCCCAGCTTCATATGGTTTCTGAGGATCTGAACCCAGGTACTCACACTTACACACTATATTAACCATTTAGTCCCGGTCCTAAATCTGTCATTTATTAATGACACCACATTGACTTAAAGATAATGTTTAAATTATGTGACATAAATGCCCAATAGAAACCTAATAGTTCTTCCTCTCATACTGTGGCAAAATGTCCCCCTGTATCCAATCCACTCTGTTTTCTGTTGTTCTTGTCCAGCTAATGAGTAAAATTTCCTTTAGGTTAGTGACAGCAAGATGGTATCATCTGCACTGGTATGGTCCAGCTCTATCACTGCACAGAAGGAAAGGGAAAAGAGTCTTGACATATTTGGTTTTAGGTTCTTTTGCAATGTGTCTTCTCAACTCACACAAGATTCTTCATTCCTTTCTGCTTCCCTTTCTTGCTGTAGGTATTAAGATTTATTTTAAATTTAGTCACTTCAAAGTCTCCTTGGCATCATATAAATGTTGCATCATTAAGTATATATTCATGAGTGCTCAAGCAGGCTGCCTTCCTGCCAAGAAGCAGAGCCCTGTAGGTGGGCAGGTGGAGGGATGACGGACACACAGCTGCCTGTGGCCTGCTGTCTTTACCTATGACAAGGACCACATTTTCTGAGCTCTAAATCAGGATGTGTGGTCTGACAAATACTTTCTCTCACAAGTTCTAATTTATTTTTATATAAAGGTTTTTAGGGATATTAAATCACATGAATTTCAGTGAATAATCTCCTTATTGTGAAGAATAAAATCTTGTGAAAATTCAGAAAAATCTCTCTGTGGTTTTAAATTGGAACTTGAGTCATCTGTGACAATTGAGAATTGCAGGTTGGTTGGCAAATCTCTGGGCTCTTGGTCCACTCTGTTTTGCTCTCAGGCATCCTTTCTTAACCCTCTCCTTTGGCACAGACATCCCTCATTTAAATTACATGACCTTGAGGAAGGCCAGACATAGGGCCCTTCCTGGTTAAAGGAACAGACCTTTGAGTGGACCCTGATTGGTGCTTGGTCCCTTGAATGTACAAACAGATCTACTTCCATACACTCAGATGTGGGAAATGACTTTCTCTCTTTGGCTCTGAAGCAGCATGTGTGGGGATGTGGATGGAGCCCAATTCAGGGCACTCTTCCTTCCACTATAGGAAGCACACCTCTCAGAACTGAAAGAGGTCACAAAGAGGCAGGGAAAGGGATGAAGGGGCGTTTCTAATGAGACCATAAAGCCATTTGGCCCAGCTGTCGCCTAATGCCACTGACTACCTTCTTCTCTGTATATGAGCCAAATGATCTTTAAAGTCTTCCGTTTTAAGCATTTATTTATTTCTTGTATTTATTTTGTGTGCATGTGTGTGGACACACCTTCGCCAGAGTACAGATTAAGAGGCCAGAGTTCAATTTGGGGGCAGTAGTTTCTCTCTTTCTACTATGGAATTTCTGGGGTTTGAACTCAGGTCATCAGGTTTGATGGCAAGCACTGTGAGCCATCTTGGTGGATCTCAATCTTTTAAAACTGAGATTATATTTATTGAAACAGAAAGAAACCCAGAAAAACACTAGAATGTCTTAAAGAGACCTTGAAAATATACAAACATAAGGAAAACAGGCAAAATGGAGAAAAATAGGGTCAGAGCTAGAGAAAAGGACACCTAGATTCAGAAGTTCTGGATCAGTGTCCAGCTTTGCCAAATACCAAAAATCAGACCTTGAGTGAAAGTAAAAGGATTTATTTTAGTTTATGATTTCATCCAGGGTACTTGACTACATTGTGTAGGGTCTGTGGTAGCAATGAACATTAGAGTTAGACCACATGGTAGAAAAGGCTGCTCATCCATGGAAACAGGAAAGGGAGACAAAGGTGAGGAGGAGCTGGGAGCCCAAGTACTGCTCCAATGGCACATAATTGTCTAAGCTTTAACTTCTAAAGGCACCACCATTTGTACAAGCTGCCAATGGAGCCTTTGGCATATGGGCCTTAGGGAGACACATGAGGTCCAAACTCTCACAGAAATATTTCAGATTCGTGGTGAAGGCCTGTGTCTTTGAGATGGCTACTTCACATGTCAGTACAGTGTGAACACTCCATAAAATACTAAGTACTTGCAAGTAGCACTTACCCCAAAAAAACTGGACAATTGATGACGATGATGATAATGATAAATCCTTCAGGTTAAAAAAGACTTGAAAGAAAAAAGATAGGATTTAAGTATTTGGATCTTGAGAAAGGAATATAGAAATCAATCTTTAATACAGATTTTTGTACTGAATGTTATTGGTTTAAGTAAAAAATACATGTAATCCTAGTGAGAACTCTAAAGGGGTGCATGAGGTAGAAATGACAAGAGAAAAGAGAGGAGGACTCAACATTTGCAAAGTTTTGCATCATCATCCATCCTGAATCAACTACAAGAGATGAACTTTGCTGTCCTTTTGTATTTGAAGAAAATAAGATCCAGAGCTTATATTCAGGGGCAATTCTTATACAATCAGATTACATACAGATAGGAACTCTGATATTTCAGTTTGAGGAAGATGATAGATAGATAGATAGATAGATAGATAGATAGATAGATAGATAGTTCCTTGCCAGATTGTAAGAACCAAGCAACAGTTTTAAGGAAACCCGAGTGTAAAAGTAGCTTTTATTCAGATGTAATTATCATCTCACAGACTTACTGCTGAATAAGCTCACCTTTTCTAGTTCTTTCTGAACTCTGGCTGACTGGTTCAACTCAGCTGTTCTGGCTCAAACTCTTTTTCTAGCTGACTGATTCCATGTGGCTTCTTTCTGCTCCTCACTGAATTGCTCTTGTTGGCTTCAAACTAATTCTGGCCATTTGTTCTAATCATCTGGTTCCTCTTTATCCTCTGGCTTCAACTACCTCGGCATGAACTCATTAATGAACTCAACTCCACTCAAATGACTGACCTGACCTGACCTTAACTGACCTGCCACTGTGCTGCTTCTTGGCTGAGTCCCCACTGGATTCCAACTGACTGAGCTCACCTCCGTGAAACACCTCTCCCTGTGCTCTCTTAAATTATCTCTCTTTCCTATGCTGTTCTTGTGAGAGTTTGGCAAATCCTACTTTGCCAAATCTTTCTCTTATTCATCACTTTGTCTGTCCCCTAATTCGATGTCATTGTTTGGGATTAAAGGTTTATACTAAGGGCATGTCTGTATTCCAGCTTGACCTAGAATGTCTTTGGATATGATCAGAGCATCTATGTTGTTGGATTAAAATTCCTCTATACCAGAGTTTATTTACACAAAAGCCATTTGATTGTGTATATTTTTTCTATTAGATTTAAAGCCTGGTGCTTTCAAGGTTGGAGAGATGGCACAAAAGTTTAGAGTTTTCCTAGTCTTCTATCCAAGTTTGGTTCCCAGCAGTCATGTCAGGTGGTTCGCAAACACTTGTAACTCTAGCTTAAGGGGATCAGTTAAATGTTTCTAGCCTCTGTAAGAACTACACCCACATGGCATGTGTGTGCATGTGCACATGCACACACACACACACACACACACACACACACACACACACACCAGTTAAAATTAAAAGTCTAATGTTTAGAAACTATTGAGTTTCTAAAACTTTATTTCTCTTTACCTATGTGTCAAGAATTTCCAAGGGTCTTTGAGTTTACCTGTCTTAGAAGTGAATGTTATCCAGTAGTTATTGTTTTATGGATGCTGGTAAAAATACATAAGACTCCAGGGCAGAGATAAAAAAAAATCTTTATTATTTGCAGCAAAGGAGTAGCCATAGTTTCATGTCTTGTGACTATTGGTTTTCACCTGACCCTTCCAAGTCCCATGCAGCTGCCACAAACAAGTGGCAGAAGCCATTTCTCTCTCGATGGTCTCCTAGGTACTCAACAAATACTAATCTAGATTTGTCGGTGAAAGGTATTTTATACATATGAAGTGTACCATCAGTTGATTCATCAAAAGGAAGATGGACTTGAGTAGACCAGACTTAACTAGAAAGACGTTAAAGACAGATTTGGGCTTTCCTGAGTTAGAGACCAAATACAGCTGCAGGTTCCACAGAGCCTCTGTAATATCCCTCTCTTCCTCTTGGCTCATCCACTCCCATGGCATTTTCTACTGATTCGTTTCTTCTTATTTTCTTACCTTATGGATTCTGGGCTTGCTGAGTCAGTCTCCACAACTGTATAAACCAATTGCTTATAATAAATTCTGAAACATGGTAATATAAATTATTATATGAATGTCAATTATTGAAATGAATACTCAGTACACATACCCTAGTTAACTGTTTCTTTAATTGAGCTCTGGGTGGTGTATGCTACCATCATGGGAACTGTTACTTTGGTAAGACTGAAATTATTTTCCTTTTAGTCAGCATTCTCAGTCTTCATCTTCAAAGGTTCCCCTTCTAACACACTTCTTTAAACACTTCTCCTCTGGATTTGGAAATACCCTTCTGGTTCTCATCCAGGCTGCTACCATTATCTCCTTTCTAGTTCTTGTTTCTGCAACTTTGGCCATTTTCTTGACAGCCATGCAATACAGCAGTTTGTTGCCATGCAATACAGCTCTATCTTATCTCACATGGGTACTCTTTCACTTCCTGGCTTTGACCACACTCAATGCCAATGACATCGATGTATGCTTCTCAATTTACCATCTTGGAATTTCTTAATTATGTTCTCATTCAGTGCAGTGAAGGAAAACCACTTGAAAAAGGAGAGCAGTTTCAAGACTGCTTGCATTGTTTGTTTCTCTGGAGCCCAGAGAAATTTCCTTCATTGTCTACATCATTACTGCTACCAATATCATAGCAGTCACTACCATTTCCTGAGCTCCAGTAGGTACAAGGAACTATCTAACATGCTTTACAAAAAATAACCTCTTTTACTCCACATAACATCCTGTTAAATAGGTACGAATCCCAGTTTTATGAAGAAACTATGAATTTGGGAATGATGATGCAACTTTCCTTTGATGACTGTCCCCGGTGCTTATTTTGTTAACTTGTCACAAGGCAGTTATCTGAGAGGGGCAACCTCAACTGAGAAAATTCACCAGATTTTCTGTAGTACATTTTGTTCTGATTAATGACTGATGTAGGAGGTCCCATGTCACTGTGGGCAGTGCCACTCCTGGGCACATAGTCCTAGGCTGTATAATAAAACAGGCAGAGTAAACCATGGGGACCAGAAGAACACTCCTCTATTGCCTCTGTTTGAGTTCCTACCTTCTGGTTCCTGCCCTGCTTGAGGTCCTGCCTTAGTTTCCTTCAGTGGACTGTAATCTGGGATACATAATCCAAATAAACTCCAAATTCCTCCCCAGGTTACTTCTGGTCATGGTGTTTATTGCAGTAATAGACACCTAAGATGGTACCACAGCTAACAGATGCCAGAATAGGCATTAAACTCTATTAAAGCCCTAACCAACTGGCACACTGCCTTTCTCAGAAGGGAAGAATCAGTAAAGGTCATTAAAATCCATAAGATCTTACCAACAAAGAAGAACAGGCATAGCTCCATCTTAAAACTGGCACTAGCCTTCCAGCAACTACAGCCTGTACTGAAGGTCAGTTCCAACTGATATAATGGCAGATCTCTTTTGCCCTTACTTTCTTGTGTAGCATTGTGGGTTTCCTGGATGCCATTCTTTTCCTTCAGAAAAAAGACAGCTGGACTTCCCTCTTGCCAAGCCCCTCTGGCCCTGGCAGTGAAAAAAAATACAACAATCCAATCACATTGTTGCTTTGCTATTAAGGCTTTACCACTACTGACCCTATGATTTTGAGATTATTGAACTGCAACCATGATGTATCTTGAAGACACAGCTGGATAGAAAATTTGGTGGTGGTTTGTGTTAATGTCACATCAACACAGTGTTAGTGCAGAAGCATGGTGCTTAAAGCATCCTGAAATAGACTGCAGCAGAAAAGTGTGGCAAATAGAAAAAAAAATGCTTACTTCCTCAAACAAAATGCTTGGCAATTGTTTTAGTCTTGGCTAAAGCATATATGATTTTTGGCTTGTGTTTACTTTATGGGCCAATCATCAAACCCTGATGTGACTATGAATAAAGATTATGTAGAATATGAAAAACAAATTACAGAGATGACTATGGGAGCCTTACAGATTCCAAAGAATGAGTGCCAGGATGGAAGAACATCTTGGCAGACGCTGCTTTTGGAATAGATGGAGTAAGGTAATTACTAACTCTTAGGATGTTTGCCCTCTATGTCTTTGAAGGAGAAATCACAGATGAAATGTACCTTTACCTTTACCAACCTCTTTTTCTAGTACACTGATGTCTCTGGTCTACTTAAACATATTTTTCAATTGCCTATTGACTTATAGTATTATTCAGAAGTTTAACAAATTCACTGTGTCATCTAGCTTAGCCTGTATAGAGATCATCAGCTTCTTTGTTAGTTCAGTGACATGAAGAACCTCAGGATGGCCTAGTGGTAGCCTTAACTCTTAGAACATCAAACATTAACTTAGCCACTCTTATTTCTCTTGGATTATAGATCTTGTATTCCATTTATAGAGAAGATAGTGCCAGGTATTGGCTGCTGGTATAAGTCATAAGTTTATAAGGTTTCCTTTCAGCAGGCTGTTCGAATGATATATCAGTCCATAAGTTTCAGGGAGCTAGAAAAGAACAGTCAATGCTAAAAGAAAAACAACAACAACAACAACAAAAAATTGCCACCACTTTCCCCACTACATTAGAAGCTTGGATGGTCATGATGACATTCTGTAACCACCTTCAAAGGATAACGTATTTGTAAGTTCACAAGAAAAAAATGCTTGTCTAAGAATTCTGAGAAAGGGGGTTGGAGAGATGACTCAAAGGTTAACAATGCTTGCAGCCCTTGGAGAATATCAGACTTCATTTCCCAGCACCCTCATGGAAGCTCACAACTGCCTCTAACTCCAGATCCAGGGGACCAAACACCCTCCTCTGGCCTCTATGGAATTCCCATGCACCACACACACACACACACACACACACACACACACACACACACTGACCTTAAGAAAAATAAGAATTGAAGACAAATGTATATTTATGATACTATATCTTTCTATGAGGACAAATTGTCCCACTTCATGGAATGGTGTTTTATTAGGGACAGTTGGTCTCAGCTATTGGAATGCTGGACAGTCAGCAGTGGTTCTAGCCAAACGGCTGCAAGGATAAAAAGCCCATATCAAGCCCTAATTTTCACATCTTTGCCCACTGTGGTAGTGGCTTGTTGAACAAACAACAGTGGGGCCAAAGAAGGAAGCTGGCTGAGAGCCACATTTCCTGCCTGTTTTTTTGAGACTGTTCCCAAACCAATAGTTGAAGACCAGGTGACAAAACTAGGCTTTAATTTGCTCCGATGACATTATTATATGCAAAACCTCAGCTGTGATTGCTGTAATCACATAGTTAAGCCTGGGACAATCCACAGTTATTCTCGGAGACCCATCTGCCTTTTGTAGCAGCCAAACAGACAGTGGAATGCGGTTGTGGAGGGGATAATCATCTTACCCTCTCTCCAGTCTCCAGTGGTGGACTAATCTTTCCCAGTGTCTACAGAGATAACCATACCAATTTGGGTCTACTAACTTGGTACTTCTGTTTGGGTCTTTGCATAGTTGCAATTCTTATTCCTCAGCATAGAGAACTATGAGTACTTAGAATGGAGTGGAAGAATGAAAGGCTAAAAATGAGGTGGACTAAAGTCTCATTTAACAGCCAGTTTTACAGAGAGCATCAGACAATTTTTACCCTGAGGGTTGAGAAATGTCACCTGAGTAAGGTTCTGATGAGTTCAAGATGTATATAACCACAAGGACAAACTGTATGTGGCAAAAACACGTTTTTCCATTGAGGCATATACACAAATAATAGTAGCGAGTTGTAATGAAAAAAATCTAAGGCAAATTCAGTCCTATCCATTGTTGAGCTGAGTTCTCACACTCTACTGGCTGTTGTTTATTGGAGTGTAGAAGGAAAACGAGCATAAGAACATAGAAAAGTGAAGTACCTTTTTGTGTTATTGGGCTTGAATATAAAACGCCCCTTATGAGCCACATTCGGGGCCCTTAGTCACCAGCTGATAACACTATCTTGGGAGGTTGTGGGTATATGGGGACACAGTCCTAGCTAGAGGAAGTAGTGGAAGGAGGCATACTTTTGATGGTTATACCAGGTTCCCAATCCCATATCTTCTCTGCTTCCTGGTTTCAATGTTATACATTTTCTTCTGTGATGACATGCCTTCATGACAACACCTCTGATAACGTAAGTCAAATAACATTTCCTCCATTTAAGTTGTTCTTGGGTATTCCGGTCCAAATAAAAGTAACAGTGAGACCCACCGTGAGCATCACATGTGGAGAACACATGCTAGTTTTATGTCTTCTCTCCTTCCAACGTGGGCACCCCAGTGGGAGGTAGGTAGCGTGTTCACACAGCAATCTGAGTGCTTAATGAAAGAGAAATTTTCAAGCAATGGTAGATTTACGGTGAACTAATGAAGGCTGGAAAAGTACCATGGGGCCAACATCTGTGGGGTTGAGGGAAAAATCACTGAAGCTCAGAAAGCTTTGTAGCCCTTGGCAGGAACTGTATCCATTGTCCTGCCTATGGCCTAGCAAAGGAATAACACAGTGACAGAAGTGTTGGCACTAGAGTTAGTACCTGACTTCTTTTTGCTCTTGTGTTTTATTGTTTTTTGTTCGTGTGTGTGTGCGTGCGTGTGTGTGTGTGCGTGTGTATTTGTTTACAGCACTTTATTTTGGTTCTTATATTTACCACCCTTAACCCCAATCCCTTCTAGCACCTCAACACTAGATAGGAGAGGAAGAAAGTTAGAGGGAAAAGAGAACATAAATCTCTATAGGGTACTTCCTGCCAATTAGGGGAACTGGGTTTTTGGGGTAAATCCAATCTTCAGAGCTCTAACTTCTGCTTGTCTCTTTGCTCATGAACACTTGACAAACCAGAAGAGCAGCAGCAACAGCAGGAGCAGGAACCAGCAGGAGGAACAGCCACTCCTCCTTTCTTGGGACTCCGGACTTTTTTTTTTTTAACCCCCTTTAAATTCTCCAGAATTAAAGTATCTTTAGCTGGGAGAATCACACCCATGCCAGAGCCTGCACGAGGCAAACAGTCTGCTGCTGTGGACAGTCTGAAGCAGCCCCATATCTCACACCTGAGAGTAAAACAAAACATGTTTGCAAACACAGCCAGGTTTTTCAAGACACCAAAATTCTTGCTACATGTGTGCCTGCAAATGCAAGTGTGTGCAAGTATGTGTGTGTCTGCCTGTGAGCATGCATATGTGTGTATGTGTGTGTGTGTGTGTATGAGTAGGTGTGCATGTAGAGAGGTCAATCTTCATTGGCACTACCCAACTTGTTTTATGAGACAAGGTCTCTCACTGGACTGAGATCCAAAAAGAAGACTAGGCTGCCTGGCCAGTGAATGGCAGGAACCCACCTATTTCTACTTCTCCAGAGCTAGCTTTTATTTTATTTATTTTTTAAACATAGGATTCAGGGATCAAATTCAGGTTCTCATGATGTGTGATAAATACTTCATGGAGTCAGCTATCTACTCAGCCTCTACTTTTTCATTATTTCTCTTTAACCAACCAAGTGGGAGGGCAGCCCCAGAAGGCAGTCCGTATAGGGCACAGAGTAGGGCGAAGACAACACATAGGTCTGGAGGTGCTAAAAGAAGGGATCTGGTAGTTTTCTCCCCAAGAGCCTGCCATTGAACACTCTGTTAATCTCTAGGCTCCTCTCTGGCTCTGCCTTCCTAAGACACCCATGATTGTCAGCGTTTGTAACCATTTTGTGTTTGCTTATACCATCTCCTCATCTCTCAAATGGATAGTATGCCTTCCTAGAACACAGCCATTTACTCATTTTGTTCCCAGACATTTCCAAATGGCCTAGCGTAGTGGTTGACACATAGTAGGTGGTCCAAAAATATGTAATGAAAAGTAAAAATGATGAATGGTGGGTAGGCAGAGAGAGTCATATGCAAGTTCTTTATTATGTGTTAGCATTATAGCTCTTCTTTTCTAGTTGTTCTAAGAGTTGGAAAAAAGTCAAAAAGGAGAAAGTAAAGGACCAGCAAACATTTAATTTACTTCGTAATAGGAGAGAGAGGAAGACTTGGTGTGGCTTGTTTGTAGATAACTAAGCAAAGGAGTTAAGCTGAGAATTCACGGAAGAAAACTGACCAGTGTTGAAATGGGTCACACAGACTAGTGGAATTTTTCTGCGTCCTATTTTCTCCCAGGTATCCTTTTGTTCCCTTTTTGCTCAATGTCACCTGCTCCTTTGCTCAGCTGACAGCGTGGGGAAGTGCAGGCATAAGGTTTGTGTGTAATTCAGAAGCTGATAGCTGCCCATATCTGATTGCAATCCTTGTTCTGAGAATCTCCTATCTCCACGTTGTGTAAACACTGCTCCCCAATTGTCCCCTGATATGCCAATAAAGCAGTCACAGCCAATTGCTGAGCAGGGGAGAGAATAGGGCTGCACTTCCTCCCAGCCAGGGGAGGAGGAGTTGGAGGAGGAAGTGGAGGATTCAGCCAAAGGAGAGGGGGTATATCTGGGGAACAAATGAAATAGCATTTCTTGGGAAGACTCACTCCTATAGTTTGCTAACTCACAACATGAATATACATATGCCACCAAAACAAAAAGATGCCAATAGCATAATAGCACGGGCGAGGCAAAAAACTTTGTATCCATCATGACAACTATGGAAACAGGATAAAAGGCACCTACTACTCTTGCTTGCCTGGCACGTCTTTCTCTTCATTTAGAGATAATGGAATACCTTACCCAGGGAGCGTTATAGATTTAATTGTGTCCCTCCAGATTCATAGGTTAGCACATTTCTTCCCAATGTGATTGCAAATGGAGGCAGGGCCTGTAAATGAGGTAATGAAGGTGGAACTCTAACCCACTCTAACTGATGTCCTTCTTAAAGGAGACAGAAGGGAAATAAGCATAGGGAACAGGCCATATCAGAGTAGTAAGAAAGCAGCCAGCCATTTGCATGGAAGAAAGCAAGCTGCCAATTCTCATACTGAGCAAAGAAATACCTGTTGTTTAAACAACTCAGAGTCTGCTGTCTTTTTATAGCAGCCTAGTGACAAAAATGGGTCTTAGATGGGGGACCCTGTGCTGAAGGGGAAAGTAGACATAAGCCCCATCCTTAACCCAAAAGCTACGTCCACCAGATACCTGCTCACAAAGGAAAAACTAGCTTTCTTCAGTGGAATCTTTCTGGATATACAAGTAACACTTAAGAGGAGGCCCTCTGAAGAGCTGCAGATGACCAACGCAAAACAAATGCAATGATATTTTTGGAGGATTTTTATTTTCTTCTTTTGATGCTTTGGCATTTTCTTTCTTCTTTCTTTCTTTCTTTCTTTCTTTCTTCCTTTCTTTCTCTCTCTCTAAAATACAAACAAGAATCTAAGAGAATGAAATAAAGAAAGAAAAAAGAAAGAATGAAAAAGAAGAAGGAAAGAAAGAAAGAAAGAAAGAAAGAAAGAAAGAAAGAAGGTGTGTTGGGTGGGTGGGGAAGTGGGGGAGTATCCAGAGGGATACTCTGAGTTCAGAGAAGGGAAACCATAATCTGAATATATTGTATGTATGAATATATATTGCATGTATGAAAAAATCTATTTTTAATTAAAAAGAAATGTCATTAACCTTTTCTCTTTAAGTGTGGCATGCTAAATCAAGCAACAGCTGCTCTTACACACCATGGCACACGTAAGCTAAGCTTATGGCTCAACTCAGTCTCTCTGTCTCTGTCTCTCTCTCTGGAAGGACAGTATAGCAAATATTGGCACTACCAAACAATTTTTTTTCTCAAGTTCTTCCTACAAAATCTGCAGAAATGACTACACTCTTAGACTTTGCAAAGTTTTCTTGTCAACAGCCCCCTGAAACAATATTTTCTTCTTTTGTTTGAGTTAATCAGAATCATGTTGAATACCAAGAATATTTTATACATTACTCTCTAGTAGCTTGAAAGTTTTCTCTCCAAATCCAACTTCTGCCCCCAAATTAATTCTTTTTTATTTTCTTATAAAAATCTTAGCTTCCATAAGTAAAGTATGTTTCAATGTTGGGTCCTGAAAAAATATGAATCAATATGCAAGAAGAACAGAGGAGAAATGTGTGGTCTTGATCAATAGATGGTTAGTCTGCCAGTGACTGTTGTGAAACAAAAACAGAATTTGACCTTAGAGGCCAAAGAATATTTGGAACAGACCACATCATTTCCCAGGCAATGCTAGATTAGAGATTTTCACCAGTTCTTCAGTGAAATTAATAATAAAGTCAAAGGAATGGTCTTCTAAAAAAGTATTGAGCATAATGATGCCCAAGTTAACAATGCCATAACTGTATATTATTTTCATTCCTTATTTTTATTGTATCCACAAAATCCAACGGTATGACAATGCATTGTGATAAAAAATATTGCTTACATTCTAAGAGACTGGAGCTTTTTGCCAGAACTTACAGCCAGAGTTAACAATATACCTTGAGGTCACTTAAAACTTAATACTGCTCTCCTATTGAGTATTCAGCTTTTTGTTTAACCTGCTTTTTAAGAGAACAATGTTACAGTCAACCTGACTTGTCTTGTATTTCTCATATAATCAGCTTTAACAACCTAAGCTAATGCATAGCTGAAATCTTATAATGTGCTTTCAGCACTTATATTGTTGAAAGCAGCAAATACAGAGGTTGAAAATACCTTTGAAAATGAATATCTGCCATAAATGTTGTGTTCACAAATGTTGAACACACTACTTGATAAGCAATGATATTTGTAGTAATGTTTGTTGTCTGGGTCACTTGAGGTTGGTTGGAGTCAATGACTTAATCCCTTGTAAAACTCTGTTAAATATTTCTGTAAATATCCCTCTTTCCTTCCCCATGTGATGCTTTCTGTTCTGTTTAATAGATAGAGCAAAGTCCTTTGTTAGTGACAGACACAAACAGAGATACAGATTCAGGGACAGATGCACAAGAAAGCCTTCAGGCAGGAACAGATTCAGACTTAAACAACAGATGCATGGAGGATGGAAGACACCGAGAGCATGAAGTAGAGAATTAAAAGCTCGACTCTCTCTTGATTAAACCACTCCAAAAGTGAGGTGTTGTTATTTCTTTCCTTTCCTCAATGCAACACAGATGCATTATTGATGACTCAGAGTTAATCACTAATGCACTTAATATATGCACGACAGTTTAAGAGTGAAGTTAGGTAATGTAAGATAAACACCCTAACTACAACTTCCCACAATTTTGCTAGGAAAAGCCAAGCAGATCCGAATGGCTCTACACGGAACCTCTTTCTGTCAGGGCATGCTGCACCAGCAGGGGTGACTACACAGGCAGACAGCCAAGAGCCAAGTTGAGAAAGATCCACACTTTGTTCCATGCTCTGTTATAGCCATCATGAAAATGTTAATATTTTTTTCTGAAGTTTTGGTTTGCACACGCAGTGGTACATTGGAGCATGTGCAATAAACAGAGTGTGCTGTGTGTCAGGCATAGAGCCTATACAGGCAACCTCAGGAGAGCATGCTCCGCCTTCCACTCAGAGTTTGCTACGAAGGAGAAAGAAGGCAATGACTTTATGAGAAATATGAACAGCCAAAGGGCTCTGCATACACTTTCTTACCCTCCATATTTTCCTTCAGTAGATGACCACATTTTGAAAGATGATGACCTCAAAAGCAAGAGGACAATAAGACAAGAGTCCTATTTCTTTTTAGTCTTGCCTTCTTTGTCAGTAGACTGGGGGATGGTGTTAGTAGAACATATGCTTTTTAAGAAGTGAAATAAAAGCAGGCTTTTCTTTGTTCCTATTGTGCAGTGTGTCAGGGAAAGCAGGATCTATGCAAGTATATACTGTGAAACTTGAAGAATTATGATTTGGAAGATTCCATAAACTTAAACATGTTTTCGTATTTGCATTTACATTTTATAATTACATTTAAAGATTTATTACAAAAAAAACAAATACAAAAAGTGAAAACTCAAGGTAACAATTGAGAAGCTTAATTTTTCTTTACCTTTAGAATAATACTAAACAAAAAAAAAAATTCAAAAGTGTTAACAAGACAGAAGATAGACTTTTTTAAAAAAAGCTTTCATTGTAGAATTTTAGTCATACATTTTTTCCCCCATTGGGACAAAGGGTTCTACATTTTCCCTTTTTGCTGGGAACTATCAGTTAGACAGACAGACAGTGCCCATGAATACACAGACTTCAGTTTACTGGGCATTACGACACTTGAGCCCTGCTGTGAAAAGGGCAGGGATGGAAGTTCAAAAATCACATGAACATTATAAATGGTTTGCAGAAAGCAGGAAATCAGTCTGTATGGTTGCATTAGCTAGTTTGCAATGCACTCCAGACAGGCTGCAAGGAACAACAAGGGCAGCAAGACAAAACAAGGGAAGCTAGTGTAAAGATTAGTTCCCCCCCATTAGCTTGGGTTAGAGCAATTTCATCTGAGAAATAATGCTGCAGAAAGGCTTTCTCCTCTTATGATCATTTGATAACGTCCTGTCAATTCCTTGAGTTCGATACGGAAATGCATTTCTGCAGAGAAGCTGGCACATTTGTTCCCAGAAAGGCCAAAGAATGATGCAGTAGATCAATTGATTTGTCAAGCCTGGGCAGACAGAAACAATTTCCTGGGCTAGAGTTTTCTTAGGCCAGACTTAGTTAATGGGATGGTTGGTTCCTTCACCCTTTAACACACCTTACACTGGCAGTAGATTACACTCCCAGCAGGATTACACTACCTTTCAGTAGACAGTCCTAGGCTCTTTCTTTAGGCATTTTGAGGAAGAGATTAAACAATACAGTGGAATTTATTGACAGGAGGTGAGGGTGTCTGGATGAACAGTTAGGTTAGTATCGTGTCTGCTGGGCATCATGCTAAAGTGGGAATCCTGCTGCCATTTTCTGTCAAGTCAAAAAGCCACATCTGGCAGTGTATATTAAAACAATGAACACAAAGAACACTTCATTGCCTGCTGATTCTTCATACCTGGAGTGCCAACTCCCAGTCTGAGTGTCTGCAAGGCTGAGCTGTTATAAAGTGTGCTGACATAGACTTAGCTGCAGTCTGTTCTCTGTTCCAGGTCTCCTCCTACCTGCTCTCACTCTGTAGGAAAAAAAAAAAACTCTTGTGTATTGTACACATGCAATACTTGTCAATTAAAAAAATCCATGACCTATAGCTAAGGCAGAAAATAAAAGGTGGGACATCTAGCAGGCAGAAGAGATTCTGGGATAGCGCCTGGCATGGGAGATTCAGCCAGCAAGATGTGATAAGAACAGACACATGATACCTGAGCACAGGTAACCAGCTACATGTCAGAATATAGATTAATAAAAATGGGTTATTACAGTATAAGATAGTCAGAGAAGAGTATAGGTATATGGCCTAGGTATTTATAAAAAAATATTTTGAGTCTCATGATTTGCTATTCTGGAAGCTAAGGGACAGAAGAAATCCCTCCCCCCAACGCACACAACACCATATCCTTTCTCTTCTTCATAGTTTGAAGGCAGTAGAAAAAGAAAAACAGCAAATCCCCCCACCCAAATGTAGAAATGTGCAAATATAACCAACTGTTATTTAGGATGGAACTGCATTCTGAGCTTTGTATCAGACAGATTCAATGTATGACCGTCAGAGCACTGAAACTCACATGAATGGCTTAGGTCAGTCACTCAACGTGGACCTTTGAGGTAATCATTAGATATGTGAGGCTTCCAACAGCATAAAGCAACAGACTGCTTTTTACCATAAACCTTTTTATATGTAGAAGTACATTATAAAATAATGATATAAAGGACAGTAGAAAAAATATAAACAATGATTTCTGTTTGTTATCCAGTGTTACATATGATGGAATACTTCTATAAGACTGCTACCATGGTGGGTTTGTTTTTATAATCATCTCTGATGTATGTGTTGGATGTTATGCTGTGTTCATGGAACAGCTGTGATATCACTAGGTGACAGGAATTTCCAGCTCGGTTATAATCCCATGAGGCTGCTCTCCTGCATGTGGTTGGTTGCTGAGTAAGACATCATTGTCACCTCACAAATGCTCTTATTTTCTTCTTTTTCATAAATGTTCCAGCCATCGCTGGTCTCATACAAGGGAGGGGGACTGAGCAGTATACTGTTGACATTCTCTCTGCAACCTCTCCTTTCCTACAGTATTCTGGCAACACCAAATAACACATAGTTTCTGCCTACACTACAGAATCTCTTGCTTTACATACTTTTCCACACTGCTCTCCCCATTGCAACTGCTTAAATGTCCTTCTCCTCTTCAGGGACTGTTGTTAATCTAACCCACTTCATTTTCTAGGATACACAGAAAAGACCATGTTTTCAAGCCCTCTCAGCTATTAGTGTGGCCACATGACTGAGTTCTAGTTCATAGAATGTGAGTGGCAGTACTGTAGGACCTACATGGATCTCCCACCCAAGGTCCTCCAAGCTCGTCTCTTCCTAGATTATAAGTACCAGGAAGTCCTGAAACATACCAGAATGCCACAGAATAAAGGTCTTGGGAAGGAGGTCATCTAGATTTTTCCATAACCATATGGAGAGGTACCTACTGATGATAAGGACCACTGTGCATAGGCTCAACCTCAGAAATAAATGACCTTTTATTATTCTCAAGGACTGATTTCTAACAACACTCACATTCCTGGGAATTATGACATAGTTGAAACTCAGGTGTCCTTCAGCAAGCTGGAGTCCTCTCTGTTCTTTCGCATTTGATTTCAAAGGCTGAAATACTGTCTTACTTATATTAATGGCTCTCCTCTGCTCACTTCCACACCAACTAACATCTGGTTTCCAAAAAGACTTACAGGGATCTTGGTCACTTATGTTTCTGAGAGCTTTGCTGACTTTTTCTGTGTTGAATACAACCTCAGGTGTGAATAGCAAGTGGCATTGTGCATGCTTTGCTTGTTCAGTGGATGCTGTGACATTCTTCCTTTGACCTCACTTTGAATCTTGCTAAACTCCCACAGAATGAGTCGCTGGCATTCTATGCTGATGATGTGTTACAATGCTATATAAGGATAAGGAAAATAAGAGAGCACATTCATGTCACATGTATCTTCCATGCTACTGTACATTTGTCAGCATTCCATGAGCCTCACTTACAGAGCATTACTCAAAATCAAAATTACTCCTAACTTTAAGAGAGTACATGTCCTTGTTGTGTACTTGAGCATCTTTTGGATATATGCCTAGGAGTGGTATTCCTGGATCTTGAGGAAGTGCTATTCCTAATTGTCCGAGAAAGCACCAGATTGATTTCCAGAGTGCTTGTACAAGTTTACATTCCCACCAGCAGTGGAAGAGGGTTTCCTTTTCTCCACAACCTCTCCAGCATGTGTTGTCATTTGAGTTTTTTATCTTAGCCATTCTGATGGGTGTAAGGTGAAATCCTAGGGTCATTTTGATTTGCATTTCCTTGATGACTAAGGACGTTGAGCTCAACCATGTTTGTAGCAACTTTATTTGTAATAGCCAGAAGCTGGAAACAACCCAGATGCCCCTCAACTTAGGAATGGATACAGAAATAGTGGTACATCTACACAATGGAATATTACTCAGCAATAAAAAACAATGAAATCATGAAATTTGCAGGTAAATGGTGGAATCTAGAAAAGATCATCATGAGTGAGGTATCCCAGAACAGAAAGACACACATAGTATATACTCACTCATAAGTGGGTATTAGACATATAATATAGGATAAACCTACTAAAATCTATACACCTAAAGAAACTAATCAAGAAGGAGAACTCTGGCTAAAGTGCTCAATCCCTATTCAGAAAGGGAAAGAGGATGATCATCATCAGAAGAAGAAAACAGGGAACGGGACAGGAGCCTGTCACAGAGGGCCTCTGAAAGGCTCTACCCTGCAGGGTATCAAAGATGCTGAGACTCATGGCCAACCTTTGGGCAGAGTGCAGGGAATCTTATGAAAAAGATGAGACCTGGAGAGGACAAGGAGAGCAACAGAACCAAAAAATTTGGGCACAGGGGTCTTTTCTGAGACTGACATCCCAACCAAGGACCATTCATGGATATAACATAGAACCCCTGCAGAGAAGTAGCCCATGGCAGTTCAGTGTCCAAGTGGGTTCCATAGTAATGGGAACAGGAACTGTATCTGACATGAACTGATTGGCCTGCTCTTTGATCATCTCCCCCTGAGGGGGGTGGGGGGCAGCCTTCCCAGGACACAAAGGAAGACAATGCAGCCACTCCTGATGAGACCTGATAGACTAGGATCAGAAGGAAGGGAAGGAAGACCTTCCCTATCAGTGGACTGAGGGAGGGGCATGGGTGGAGAAGGGGGAGGGAAGGTGAGATTGGGGGAGGAGGAGTGAGGGAGCTACAGGGGGGATACAAAGTGAATAAATTGTAATTAATAAAAAAAAATTAAAAAATAGAGTACAATGGCAACACTAAATCTCACATAGTGCCTCTTGAGCTATGGTGTCTATGTGAAGACAAATTAACCATGGAGGACATCTCCTTTCTAAGTTGTATAGCAACTTCCCCTGAATTGAATGGAACCGTGTGTTTTGTAAGCAATCTCATTGAAATTTTAGAAGTATTGTAGTTTGCTTTCTTTTGCCATGAAAAACACTGACCAAAAGCAACTTGGGAGTGAAACGGTTGATTTCATCTTACAATGCCCATCACTGAGAAAAGTTAGGACAGGAACTTGGAGGTAGAAATTGAAGCAGAGACCATGGAGAAATATTGTTTATTGACTTGACCTCCTGGCTTGTTCAGCTACATTTCTTATATAGTTTAGGCTCACTTTCCCAAGAATGGTAGCACATACAGTGATCTGAATCCTTGTCAATCAAGCCCCAAATAATGTCCCACAAACCAATCTGATAGAGACAAAATCTCAATGGAATTCTCAATGAAATCTCAATAAGAATTCTTACCAGTTGATTCTAGTTTTTGACAAAAACTAACTAGCACAGGAAGTAAACAATTCACAAGTCTTAGGAAATCCTGAAACTCACCAGACTTACAAGGTACTGTCTTCATTAAGATCACATGAGCAGTAAGGACTGCTGTGGAGAGGAGACTCTCTGACTTCTGGAGATGTCTGGAAATTACACAGAGGGTTTTAGGATGCAGCTTTTATAAGTCATCACCAGTGCTGGTGTGGATTTTTCAATGACACAGCTACCTTTGAGTCATCTTATGCTCTGGTAAATAACCCCTCACATACTACTGAAAATAGCCCCGACAAACTTATTGACCCACCGAGTTGGATTTTGATAAATGTTTTCTTTCTGTTATTTGTACCCTATCTGGGATGAATGGATGCCTGTTTGTGTTTGCCCAGGAAAAGTCATACAGCATCCTGTCACCAGCAGGCAGAGCATATAAGTAAGTTCTGTGAAAAGGGTGATGCTGAGGAGGGATTAATGAAGACTGCTTAATGCAAGGTCCTTTTCTCAGTCTTCCACTGAAACTCAAGGTGTTTTTGTGAGCCATTTTTCTTTGGGGGGATGTGACTCAGTGCTGAGTCATGCTTCAGGCCTCATGAGGGACAAAAATATATCCAGAAGGTGGGACACTGCCAGACAGTTTACAAGAAGATTTGGGCTAGGATTCTCATACAGCAGTGAAATTCAAGTTGAGTGATTGATCTCTGCTTTATTATCTTTGGTCTAATCTGTAGCTGGGTACTTTTCCTTTGGAAGCCTCACTGACTGCTTCTTCTTATAGATTCAGCCTGCTCGTATTTACCTTAGTCCTTCCCTCTTGGATGGCCTTTGAGAACAGAAACCATTTTCCACTTACTAGCAGAAGAATTACTTCCTTCTTGAATCACTACTAGTTGATTATTTGTCTTGGTAGATCAAAGTGTCTCATCAAGATGATTTGCCTAACAAAACAAGCTGGCATATTTTCTTAAAGAATTTAACTATCAGCATTCACATATATTTTTCTCCTTAGTTCTTTGCTACCTGACATCCTTCTCATGGAATCCTCATAAACCCTTTCACATGCACTATGTGGGTTTAGATTCTCTTCTTTGGTCTTCTTTGAAATCATGTGTATACCACACATACTCAACTACAAATGTGTATGCCTATTGTCTAAGATAAAATTGTCTAACGCAGCTGGATATTAGTTAAAATGCAGAATCATTTTATTTAGGAACTACTAATGTAGAGAAAGAGCGAAGCTCCACATGGATTTCCATGGTATGGCTGGCCTCATTGAAGGGAAGAATGAATTTGTAGAGAGCGGGGCAAGCAGAGACTCAAGTGTAGAGGGAAGGGAAATATAGTAGGCTGGACAATGGAAATGCGGAGCTGGCAATTGTGAAAGTTAGAACTCTAACCTTCTGCTAAGGCTGCAAAGAAGCCAGCCCTGCTTTTCATGATGAGCACTTTTCAGAGAAATGGCACTCAGGTTCTGAGATGATTTTTTAGCATTGCAGGGGATTTAAAGTCACAAATGTAAGGTCTTTTATTTTTCTTCTTTAAGCTATTCTTATCTTTTCCATGCATGTACTATACATATTTAATATATACATGATTCTGTGAGATACATATGTGCATTTGGGTATATAAAATTGTTAAGATCGTGAAACAAATTAAGAAGTATCATATCATATATTGCCCATTTTAATTTTGGCAAAATCATTCCTCTCAGAAAACCTGAGTATTAACCATGGTCCTCTTTTTTATTAACCATGGTCCTCCTGTTGAACCTGTAGGATGAACACATCTAAGCCACGAAGTGGTCTAAGAAAGGAAGAATCACAGCTGAAGATTTCATCAGAACAAGCAGTAAATTTTCTCAGTGACTCTGAGCTTACTCTAGCAAGAATTTAAGAAAAAGTCAGGTCACATAGGTCATATAGAAATTGTGACAGGGCAAGACAATGCAGAAATTCCTCCATCTACAACCTCCAATTCCAGCTAACTGCTTATCTTAGCTTCTGTTAAGCTGCTTGTTTGCACAAAACATCCCCTTGCAGCTTCCTGGTGTGTGTGTGTGTGTGTGTGTGCCTTTAAAATCCCTTGCTCTACTTCTGGGAAAGCTCACTCGGGATGATACTTTCCAGGTCCCACCATTTACCTGCAAATTTCATGATTTCCTTATTTTTCATTGTAGAGTAATACTCTATTGTGTAGATGTACCACAGTTTCTGCATCCATTCTTCAGTTGAGGGGCGTCTGGGCTGTTTCCAGCTTCTGGCTATTACAAATAAAGCTGCTACAAACATGGTTGAGCAAATGTCCTTATTGTGTACTTGAGCCTCTTTTGGATATATGCCCAGGAGTGGTATGGCTCCATCTTGAGGAAGTGCTTTTCCTAGATGTCTGAGAAAGCGCCAGTTTGATTTCCAGAGTGGTTTTACAAGTTTACATTCCCACCAGCAGTGGAGGAGGGTTCCCCTTTCTCCACAGCCTCTCCAGCATGTGTTGTCACTTGAGTTTTTGATCTTGGCCATTTTGATGGGTGTAAGGTGAAATCTCAGGGTCGTTTTGATTTGCATTTCCCTAATGGCTAATGACGTTGAGCATTTCTTTAAGTGTTTCTCTGCCATTTGATATTCCTCTACAGAGAGTTCTCTATTTAGCTATGTTCCCCATTTTTTAATTGGATTACTTGGTTTGCTGCTTTTCAGCTTCTTTAGTTCTTTATATATGCTGGATATTATCTCTTTGTCAGATAAAGGGTTGGGGAAGATTCTTTCCCAATCTGTAGGCACACACGGTATATACTCACTGATATAGACATATAACATAGGATAAACCTACTAAAATCTGTACATCTAAAGAAACTAATCAAGAGAGGGGACCCTGATTGAAACACTCAATCCCCATCCTGAAAGGCTAAGAGGATGGACATCAGAAGATGAAGAAAACAGGAAACAACCTAGGAACCTGCCACAGAGGGCCTCTGAAAGCCTCTGCCCTGCAGACTATCAAAGCAGACGCTGAGACTTATGGCCAACTGTTGGGTAGAGTGCATGGAATCTTATGTAAGAAGTGGGAAATAGTAAGATCTGGAGTGGACAGGAATCCCACAAGGAGTGCAACAGAACCAGAAAATTTGAACACAGGGGTCTTCCCAGAGACTCATACTCCAACCAAGGACTATTCATGGAGATAACCTAGAACCCCTGCACAGATGTAGCCCATGGCAGTTCAGTGTCCAAGTGGATTACATAGTAATGGGAAGAGGGACTGCCTCTGACATAATCTGATTGGCCTGTTCTTTGATCACCTTCCCCTGAGGGGGGAGCAGCCTTACCAGGCCACAGAAGATGACAATGCAGCCACTCCTGATGAGATCTGATAGACTAAGATCAGAAGGAAGGAGAGGAGGACCTCCCCTATCAGTGGACTTGGGGAGGGGCATGCGTGAACAAGGGGGTGGGAAGGTGGGTTCGGGAGTGGAAAAGGAAGGGGCTTATGGGAGGATACAAAGTGAATAAAGTGTAATTAATTAAAAAAATAAAATAAATCCGTTGCTCTAAATTCTCTGTTCTACACTTAAGTTCTGAATACCTACATATAGTCCCAGCTGGCTGGATTAAAGACTTTCAACTGGCTATAAACTGTGTCTGAGTGGTCTACTGGAGGGGAGGAAGGAGCCACATAATAACACTAGGAACCAAACTACTGTTTGGTGTGTCTTATATAGAAGTTGAATCTGAGTCATTATATGCCAAGAGTTCTTAAGTTCTCAAAACATTCCACATGGACATAGACATATATGTCTGCATATGTATATTTTCAGTGATTTTCTAAAAATAATCATTCATTGGTATCTACTAACATTTAAAAGAAAAGTGTCATACTCTACAGATAACAAGGATTATGTTATATTGGAAATCTATAAAAACTTTCTTAAGGAGTACCCAGGGATGGCATATAAATGTACAAAGTGTTTTCAAAGTATAGAGGACAGGCATCAGCTTCCTCTGGATTACAGCTTTTAGGTACTAACCTTGATGAAATAATTCACAAAAGAGTCTGCCTGAATGATGTGGTTCTCTCGTTAATTGTTGCTGTTTCTCCAGCCCTAGATAAGCGGCATCAACTGTTCCAGCAAAGTAATGGTTTTACTTCAATAGTGCTGGCCTCTTGTTAATCACAACCAATTCTTCAGCCCCAGAATAGCAAGGCCTTAATTTAAAATATTACAAAAATGGCCAATAGTAAAGTATTTACTTATCTCTGAAACTTCAAAAGCCCAGACACTGTCATATGCATTGCTCTCAGCATTATCTTCTAACCTTCCAGAAAACAACTCCTTATGCTCTGAGCACTTAGTGAATTTTCTAGCCCAAGTTTCAGATACCACAAAATACTCCCCACAAACAAATGGTCAGGTCTGTCACAGCAATACTCTATGACTTTTTACCAACCAAGTGATCCAAACACCTCCAAAAGCAAGGTGGGAAGTAAAAGGTTCATGTTATTTTACAGCTTGTAATTCATCATCTAGAAAAGTCAGGGCAGGAACTCAAGGCAGAAACAGCTACAGGAGCCATGGAAAAGCGTTGCTTACTTGTATGTTCCCCATGGCTTTCTCAGCCTGCTTCTTCATAGAACCAAGAACTAACATCTCAGGAGTATCACCCACAGTGGTCTGGACCTTTCCAATTATCAATTTAAAAGAATCCTCTTACCTACAGGCCGTTCTATGGAGTCAATTAATTAAGATTCTTTCTTCTTAGATAATCCCAGTTTTGGCCAATTCAGTATAAAAACTAGCCAACACACCTACCAAACATAAATTGAGATAACTAAAAAAATTATATAGACTCATAGCATCCAATGAAATAGAAGAATTAATTTAAAATTTTCAAACTACAAAGCCCAAAGCCAGATGAATTCAGGATAGAATTCTACCAGGCTTTCCAAGAAGAATACTAATATTTCTCAAATTATTCCACAAAATAAAAAATGTAGGAATATTTTCAAATTATTTTTACAAAGCCAAGATCATTCTGAAACCACAATCAGACAAATACCCAGCAAAAACTAAACTTACAGACCAAATATCGCTGATCAATGAAATAAAATTAAGGATGTGCATAACAACACACACTTATGCAGTTACCTCATCTTTTACTAAGAGACCGACAATGCATGTAAAAAGACAACATCTTCAACAAACTGTGCTTGTCAATGGAAGGGTCCATGTAAAAGAATGCAAATAGATTCATGTTTATCGCCTTGCAAAAAGCTCAACTCCAAATGCATCAACAACCTCAATATAAGATCTGATACCCTGAATCATATAGAAGAGAAAGCAAGGAATATATTTGAACCGTTGACACAGGAAAGTACTTTCTGAATAGGATCATAATAACACAGTAATTGAGACCAACAATTAATAAATGTCAATGTATGAAACTAAAAATTGACATGGCAAAGTGAAGAAACACCCTCCAGAATGGGAAGAATGTCTTTACCATCTATACACTAGACAGAGGGTTAGTGTCTAGCATATACAAACCAAAAAATTCAACATCAAGGAAACAAATAACTAACTTTAAAGTAGAGCATGGAATGAAATAGTTTTCAAATATAAAATACAAATTTTTGAGAACCATTTTTGAAAATGTTCAACATCCTTACCTCTCAGAAAAACGTTAATTAAAACTAATTTGAGATAGCATCTCACTCCAACTAGAATATCTAAGATCTAAAATACTAATGACAAATTTTATCATGGATGTGGGGAAACAGGAATATTTATTCACTGGTCATGGGAGTGCAGACTGGTACACAAACTATGAAAATCAATGTGAAATTTTCTCACAAAAGCTAGAAATAAATCTACTACAAGATCCATCTGTACCACTCTTTAGTATACACCAAAGGACCCGCCTCCCTACTACAAATGAGATACCTGCTCATCTATGTTCATTGCTACTCTAGTTACAATTGATATGAAGCAGAAACAACCTAAATATGCATCAACTGATAAATGAATAATGAAAATGTCGTACATTTGCACAGTGGAATGTTATTCAGCTATTAATAAAATGAAATTTTCAGGTGATGGGTGGGAGCTAGAAAGTCCTCAGAGTGAAGCAACCTAATTTGCCTAAGAATGGCAAATGTTGGATACTTTCTCTCATTTGTGGCTTGGGTCTTCAGATATGTGTGTTCCATTTAGAATACCATTTATGTGTGTTCCATTTAGAATACTCATAGAGAAAAAGAATTACTAAGGGGCTCTCATGGAGAAATTTCAAGGGAGTGGAATTATAACACAAAAATATATAGTATCAAAGAAAAAAATGGTACAGAAACAGTCTAATGAGAAGGGGATAGAAGGGCAAAATAGAAGAAGAATCATGGGAGAGAGACTTTTTGAAAAAGTTATGTGAAAACCTACTGCTGTGGAATGTTCTTAAAATATATACATATAGTTATCTATATCTATCTATCTATCTAGCTAGCTAGCTAGCTAGCTAGCTAGCTATGTATATATTTTAATGGAATTGCCCTAAAACAGGGTAACAATGTCCTTACATAGACAACATGACTAACAAATATAAACTTTAGTACAAAAAATTGATTGCCTCCTTTGAAACTGTTGGTTAATAGTCCCGTAGGTCCAAAAACAATGCAGTCTGTTGTCAGTTACCTTCTAGAACTTGACAGTAAGACTCTATAGCTGAAAGCACTACACCCTTGAAGCATAGAACATGATGAAATCAAGCTGGTGCTCACGTGGAAGCTACGTCACTATTAGCTGGCTTCTACAATGGAGGAAAGTGCTACCTGCTGCTGGAAAAAGAAAGGACTCAACCGATCTTACCTGGTTGTGAATCTGGGACCTACAACAGTGACAGGTTTGGCAAGGTCAGTGCTGTTAACAGTGGTTTACATGTCATGTGAGTAGCCAGCCATGTTCCGATTGGGCTTGAGGCCCACTCTACAAGTGGCCTAGGCTACCCTACTTGCTAATTTTATGTCAACTTGACATAAGCTAGAATAGTCAGAGAAGAAGGAGCCTCGTTTGAGAAAATGTCTCCAAGAGATATGAATGTGGGCATGCCAGTAGGGCATTTTCTCAATTAGTGATTCATGGGAATGCCCCTGGATTGGTTGTCCTGGGTTTTATAAGAAAGCAGAATGAGCAGGCCCTGGAGAACAATCCAGTAAGCAGCACCCCTCCATGGCCTCTGTATTAGTTCCGCCTCCATGTTCCTGCCCTGCTTGAGTTCTTACCCTGACTTCCTTTGATGAGGAACTATGATGTTGAAGAGTGAGCCAAATAAACCATTTTTCCCCACGTTGCTTTGGTCATGCAGTTTCATCATAACATTAATAGCCCCAATTCAGCTTCATACTGAGTTCTAGGCCAGCTCCCAAAATGAGAATTTGTCCCAAAGGGAGGAGGAAGGCAAGCTGATTTTGTTACTGTACACCATTTAGCAAATACACATTTTAATCTATATTGGGAATACTCATTTTAGCATGCATCAGACTTGTTTTATCGTTCAAGAATTTTAAGGATTATTTATTATTATTTCAAAATCTTTTATGTATCAGTTTTATCTATACTATTTTGCACTTTTAATAGAAATCACACATATATATATATTAATTTGGGGGAAATCAATTCCCTTTCATAGTGATGCTCTCTTGCTCAACTCTGTCTTTCTGTGTGTATAGTTTATTAAGCTACAAGACCAGGACAGTTTGATAGGACACATAGGATCTTCAGCGGTGTTACGGAATAGGAAGGGAAGATATAGATGCGACACACACATGCCTCTTAGGCATCACAGGTGGAGGCCGGATGTAGCAGCTTGGCCTACATGGGCCAGCTACTTGAGATTTATAGCCATGTTTCCAGGCCTTGCTCCATGAGAGGGAGGAATTTTAATTGCTTGTGGGTCTCTAATGTGACCACAAGTCCAATTGAGTCCATAGTGGGTGATTAATGATTTGTGAAATTAGTCAAATGTGGACTTTTTAATAGCTCTGAGGATTGGGAACAATAGGTTTGAGAAGCAGTTTTCTTTCTGCATTTTCTTCAAGGTTTTCTGTTCAGGTTCTTCCCTGGCATAACTCCAGCTACTCCTACCCATGATACCCCTGCCTTTGTTTTCCTCACAACTAGCAGGTCTTGCCTGTGTGACCTCGGGGTCTAACTCCCATGTCAATCAGAGTGGCCCCTCCATAGCAGCTGTACCTCTCACTCAAGGCCTAAAACAATCCCTCCATGAGCTGCCTCATCCATTGTTGACAACTACAATTGAGTGCCAAACTTGGTGGGATCACTAGGAACACAACCAACTACAAACCCCCGACTCAGAAAGGTCATTCAAATCCTTAAAGAGAGAAGGAAAGAGAACAAGAGGCACAGAAAAGTCCCACCAGATATGGAGGATGACTCAGTAGTCACATTTATGCTTTTGCGGTTCCATGGGTTCCTAGAAAGCAGAACAACTGAAGTAATTAAAATTACCAGTGCAACCGGGCACAGATGTCCAAAAGGCCTTGAGGAAAATGGCACCTAATGGGATCTGAGTCATTTTGATTTTTAAAAAATTTGTTTCAGTCTTTACTGTACAGCTTACTTAGTATCGGGGACTGTGCCCAGCCACTTTAACCTGAAGATTCACTCTCATTTTAAGGCACCAGGAGTCAAAACAGTGCCTAGGCCAAGCTTCTGGACATGGTCCATGTGTGCCACACTTTTCTCTCAGATACTTATCATCCAGGAGAACCCGGAGACTCCACTTTCTGATCAGTGAAACTTTCCAAGTACTTTGTGAGAGCAGCCAGCTCTTAAGTGACCCGGCCTGAGAGTTGACTCTTTACCCTCAGCTCCTAGGAGCCCTTAAGCTTTTATAGTTTGAGGTCTGGAGCTATGACATTTGTCTCAAGAAAAACAAATAACAACCAGGAGATGGTGTCTCCAGGAGTGTGGCCTTCTCATCTGAAATTAGAAAGAGTTTTGACAAATCAAACCATGGACATCCAAAATGCACAAAAGACACAGCAAGCATTCAAATCTTTAAATATATATCTGTATACATATGAGCCAAAAAAAAGAGAGAGAAAAAAAATTCAATTTCAAAAGTAAAAACAACAATGATGGAATCTTTTTTTTGACTGTTGATGGAATGAGGGAGAAAATAAAATCTATGAAGTACAAACTGGCAAAGAATTTCTCATAAGAAACCTTAGCATATAAAACAAAAAGTCTTTAAAAGTGTTTGTGATGGTTATACTCAAAACAGACAAAACAAGCCCACAAAAAAGAAAAGACACAGACTAATATCACTCAATATTACAGATATATGATTCATTAAATTCTTATGAAATTATCTTCAACAGTATGGTAAGTGAATCATATAGCATAGCCAAATTTAGCTTGTTGTATGGAAACAAGCCTATTTCAATATGGAAAAAACCCAGCCAATATGAGTGATCATTTGTACAGGTTGAAAAGAAAAAAACATCATCATATGAATCCATATTTAGAATTTCTGACAAAGTTCAACATGTCTTATAAGCAGTAGCATCTGATTTTTTTTTCAGTTGGGAATGAAAAACCTAATTATTGGAAATAATATACATTTTTAAAGAAAAAGGATTTTGCATTTAAATTCTCATTTAATGAAAAATATAACTATTGACATGAAAGAAATTATTACTGGAAATTTTAAAGAGAAAATAGTTTATACACATTTATGAACAGTATTTTTATTTTTAAAAATCTATATGCATAAAGTATCAAGAATATATTGAGCTGTAAATATTGGTTAGATTTAGAAGAAACTCACTGATGAGGATATTTGAGGACACTCTGACTAGGGTTTTTTTTTTAAATCTTTAAACAAAAGAATGATTTAATATATGGTAAAAAGAAGTTTAAAAATAAACAAAATTTCTAGATTGAGAGTTGCTTTTTGCTGAAAGCAAAGACTTGAGAAACTTAATTTAAAAATAAAGTCAGAAATGGGCTTAAATCTAGAAAACATTTATTCTCCTTCCCAAAGCCAGGTATGGAAATGTGTATTAAAATGGCAATTCACAGTTGCTTAAGTAAACAGTGTAAAGTCCAATGTATGAACATTTCTTTTGATTTATGAATTTGACTATGATGCCAAAGCTGTTTTAGTGTTAATTAAGTTAATTAACACAAAGAAAACACCTAAAATTATAATGAAATATTTACATGAGTATACACACCTGTCAAAACTTATCAAACTAAATTTAAGGTCTGCACATTGTGCTATATACAACATAACTCAGAAATGTAAAGGCAGACAAAGACATGCATACAAATGACACAAAATATCCTTACCTTTGTTAAATTTTTTATACAATTCTAAGCCTACTATATTGATTCAATTACAAAATAAGTGCAAAATAACTTTCCCTTCTCACTGTGATGGAGTGATTGGTACCTGATGAATTATTTTCATTCCACTGAAAATAATTACAGACTGACCAGAAGAAAACAGCTTACCTGGAGACATTGGAAAGATGTCAAGAACGCTGAATTTCCTTGGCTCTAGATGAGGGAAAGCCTTTCTGAGAAAAAGCCTTCCTCAAGACATTGGCTGTCCCTAAAGTACAAGACAGCAAAAGAAAAAAGTGACTTCCTAAAGGGCAAATATTCAGCAGGAATTTCCATGTGAGATGCACCAGGGAGGAAAAAAAATATGTTGAAGACATGAATATTTGGAAGGGCCCTTTATAGGAAAATCATACTAAAATCTGTATACCTAAAGAAACTAATCAAGAAGTAGGACTCTGGATAAGATGCTCAATCCCCATTCAGAAAGGCAAAGAGGGAGAAAACAGGGAAAAGGACAGGAGTCTACCACAAAGAGCCTCCGAAAGGCTCTACCCTGCAGGGTATCAAAGCAGATGCTGAGACTTATAACCAAACTTTGGGCAGAGTGCAGGGAATCTTAAGAAAGAAGGGGGAAATAGTAAGACTTAGAGAGGATAGGAGCTCCACAAGGAGAGCAACAGAACCAAAAAATCTGGGCACAGGGGTCTTTTCTGAGACTGATACTCCAACCAAGGACCATTCACAGAGATAAACTAGAACCCCTGTACAGATGTAGCCCATGGCAGTTTAGTGTCCAAGTGGGTTCCATAGTAATGGAGACAGAGACTGTCTCTGACATGAACTGATTGGGTCTCCTCTTAGATCACCTTCCCCTGAGGGGTGGGGAGAGCAGCCTTACCAGGCCACAGAGGAAGATAATGCAACCAGTCCTGATGAGACCTGATAGACTAGGATCAGAAGGAAGGAGAGGAGAACCTCACCTATCAGTGGACTTGGGGAAGGACATGGGTGGAAAAGTGGAAGGTGGGGGAGATTGAGAGAGGAGGAAGGAGGGAGCTACAGAGGGGATACAAAGTGAATAAACTGTAGTTAATAAAAATAATAAAAATAGAAAAAGAAAAAGTGTTCTTGGCTTCTATTTGAAACTCTCAGAAGATACAGCCAGATAGTGAGTACCAATTCCTACATTAACCTGGACCTTTTCCACTCAGCTGTTCAACAAGAACAGAATCTTGCCTAGAAGAAAACAACAGCATGTAGAAAACCACTATTTTCTCTTCTATACAGTTCAATATTAGTGCAAAAACTAGCAAGTGTGACAAGAAATAGAAAGACATATGTGCAAACAGATTGAAACGCCCAAAATAACAACCAAAATACTGTAAGTATATAATATATCAAATATCAACTTTAAGGTAACTTAAAAATTAAATATGGAGAATTTCCTCACAGTATTAGAATGCACAGGCAAATTCAAATGGAAATCCTAGGACGGGCAAACATAGGCTGTGGTAGCAGTTCAGCAGACAAGTTTAGTCACATAGCAGACACTGAAGAAGGAAGAAGATACTGAGAAGCTGATCAGCAGAAAATATCCAAATTGAAAGGAAACAAGAAGGGGAAAAAAAGGAAATAAAAATCAGAAAAAAAAATCGCTCCTCAGGAAGTGTGTACTTGCTGTCAAAAACTGATGAATAAGCATGGGTAGATACAATATTTTAAGGTATTGTCAAAACAATTTCCCAAAACTGATGATAAGAATAAGTCAAACAACAAAAATAACGAACAAACAAACAGGTTTGCAAAATTCAGCGGCAGTCCTGAGTGAGACTGACTCAACCAAGCCCAAGCCTGTGCTCATACAAGTAAACTGTGGGAAACCACAGATATAGGGGAAAAAAAGTCAGAGAATAAAGGAGGCATGTCATCCAAATGAATTACAACCTAGTCTCTACATGTTTTTCAACAGAAACTGGAACTCAAAACACAGTGGGACAAGATCATTAAAAAGCTGAAAGAAAATAACTTCGGAGATTTCCTTCAATATATAGATTAAAATAACATCAGTGGGTATGCAAAACATGATGAATTCAACATGAGCCAGTTCACGGGGGTTAAGGGTAAACCTTCAGGCAGAGTAAAATTGGTCCCATAGGAATGATATTAATAAAGGTAGAAGAACCTGAATTGGAGTCACCTCAGTGATTATTGTTTAAACTAACGCTACTGTTTATGAAATTCAATATATTATATATGGCATATAGCATAAATGTAAAGCATCAAATACAATGCAACACTAAATGGATGTCCCTGAGACACTAGAACATGAGGAAGGAGGAGATAAAATTGAGTTAGTAATGTAAAAGGTCCTTATATCAGATGAAAAGTGACATAAGAAGGAATTAATGCATGTCACAATCTTTAGATCAGTAACTCTTAACCAAGGGCACGTTTGCTCTCCAAGCAATGTTTTAACATGTCTGGAGACTTTAAATGTCACACTTAGTGGTGGGAGGTGGGAGCAGAGAGACCACAGGAGGACATTTACTGGGTAGAGGTTGAAGGAATCACTTAACAACCTATAGAGCACACAGCGGCCCTCACAACAGCCACCTGGCTCAAAGTCTCCATATTCCTTAGGTTGAAAAGTCTTGCTCCTCATAATCAGTAAAATAAAAATGAGTGACTGTATAGCTTAAAAGCTAACTGAATTTGTAAATATAACATGGAAGTAATTTATTCATCCAAAAGAAAAGAAGGGTTTCAAAGAAATAACGCTGAAGAGAAACACAAAACAAGAATAACATATCAAAACTTTGATCCGTCAGCTGTTACAGCCTTTCCTGTAGCTTCTGCTTAATATATGCTCACTTCCATCCCCCTCTGCTCATCATGGGGAAGAGCGGAAGGAGCCTACAATAGAGGTTGTCAACCTGTGGGTGGCGACCTCTTTGGGGATTGCGTATAAGATAGTCAGTTTATGAGATACTTGCAAAATTACAGTTATGAAGTAGCAATGAAAATAATCTTATGGATAGGGCTTACCACAACACAAGAGATTGTATTAAAGGGTTGTAGCATTAAGAAGGTTGAGGACCAATGGGAGGGTGAAAATTATGACTTTCCTGAGACTCCATGTTACTGGAAAGCTGTAGGCTATCTAAAATCTTCACTGAGTATTCTTTTTTTTTTCTCCCCAGAAACATGAAGTTTTTCATTTGATGTCATTAAAAACTAACAAACTTAAACATGTAAGCTGCTTCATTTTTGTTATTAGAAGGGTATTATTAATAGTGTTTGTGACTGACGAGTCAAAATTAAATATATCAACATAGTATATTGTGATATTTCGATATGTGACATACAGCTGGCCGATTAAAACAAGCTAATATAACAGTCATCTCACTTATTACTTTTTATCCTGAGATGTTTAAAATTTGTTCTAGTTATTTTGAAATAAATGATAGTCTCTTATTAGCTAATATCTTTCTTTGAAAATCTGTTCTCGCAGCACCGCGTTCATGTCATCGGCTGTATCGTTATAGACCTTCAACTTTATCTTACGAACACATGGGGATCACGTGCTTGCTCAGGATTCTGTGGTCCCTCCCTCCCTCTTGCCTCAGCTCTTGGTAACCACCATCCTGCTTCTTACTCATCTGAGTTTAACTTGGTTAAATTCCATGCATGGAATTGTATATAATTTGCCTTGATGCTTGGCTTACTTAGTGTTATGTCCTTCTGGTTCTTCTATGTTGCTACAAACAACAGCCTTCTGCCCCTGAAAGGCTGAAGAGTGTCGTTGAGGACGTCTTCCACACTCCATTTAGGTGTTTACCCATTGATGGGCATTTGGATTGTTGTCATAGCTTGGACATTGTGATTAATGGTGCAATGGGCATGGAAGTATAGGTATTTTGTTAACATGCTGAATTCATTATCTTTAGATACTATACAACTGCTGCTATGGTTTGAAGGAGACATGTCCCCATAGGCTCATGTATTTGAATACTTGCTACCTGGTTGGTGGTGTTTAGGGAGCTTGTGAAACCTTTAGAAGGAGTGTCCTTGTGGGAAGAACGACACCGCTGTGGAAAGGTTTTATAACCCCACCCTACTTCCTGTCCTCTCTATTTCCTGTGTGTGGCTGAAAATGTGATAAGCCAGCTCCTTGTTCTTGCTACTAAGCCATCCCTTGCCCACCATGATGGGCTCCAGCCCTCTGAAACTGTGAGTCACAATAAGCCCTCTCTTCCTTACTTTGCTTTTGGTCCTGGCATTTTATCAGAGCAATAGAAAAGTTACTGTGAAGTCTCAGGTAGTCCATGTAACCGTAAACTAGCTCAAACTGGACAGTAGAAATATTTCTGGAATTTCTATTAGACTAAAGCCAGCATTCCTCATGAACTTGTGAAACAGGAGTAATTTCCCTTGCCTTGGGTGGAAGGGGCACAAAGCTCTCAATTGACATCCCTGGGAGTATATATCCCAGGCTCCTCAGGAGTAGCATATTTGGCACACATTTCAGAGCTCCCTTTCTAGCATCCTGGCCTTTCTGACACCTAACCTTTTCCTAAACTCCAAGGACTGCTCCAGCTCACAGGTTTCTTGCCTTCAGTTACATATCTTTTTCTTTCTTTCTTTCTTTCTTTCTTTCTTTCTTTCTTTCTTTCTTTCTTTCTTTCTTTCTTTTTCTTTCTCTCTCTCTCTCTCTCTCTCTCTCTCTCTCTCTCTCTCTCTCTCTCTCCTCTGCTATCTTTGCTTACATAATTCCAGCCATGTCCAGTCTTTTTCTATTTCTCTCTGCTCTGGACTCTTCTAGATGCTCTGGATATCATCTCTCTTTTACCCAAAATAACATACTCACAATAATGGAGTGGCCATTTCATCAGTTCCTTTACTATGCCCCTTACATACAGTAACCAGTACGCTCAAGTTCACTGAACACTCTTAAAGGAGAAAAGAGGAGGGAGTTGACTTTTACCTATTCGGATTTGGTATCCTTCATCCTGACTACCACCAACTATACAGAAGCTTCAATTGCCCCACCGAGAAGCATCCCTTAAATTACTTTAACTCTAGCACTAGCCAGCCTCTGGCCTCAGCTTTGGACAATACTTCTTGACCTGGCATAAAAATGTAGTTTCTTTAGCACCCAGTGCTCATCATCTGCCAATAATTGAAGTTCCTCAGCTAGACTTTGTGGGCTTTGTTTTTGTTTTGTTTTGTTTTCAGTATTGGAAACTGAAGCCAGATCCTCACACATGCTAGGAAATTGATCTCCACTGAGTGATGTCTCCAGACCTCTTCACTTTTTATTTTGAAACTGGGTCTTACTAAGTTGCCCAAAGTATTATTGAACTTACTATGGCTCAGGTAGTGGTGACTCAGCCTCCGGATTAGGTAGCATTACAGATGTATACCACCACATGCAACTTTACACTTACGGTGAAATGCATACAGCGTGAAAGTTACCGTTTTACCCAGTTTTAGATCTCCAACCTGTTGTCATATAGTATTACTCATCATTGCCCAACCATCACCAATATTTATCTCAAGGACATCTGCTTCCTCAAATGAAATTCTGCACCTGTTCATAATTCTCTTGTCTCCCCTTCCTTGGCTCTGGCAATCACCATTCTATCTGCCTGGGCATTTACCTGTCCTGTGTGCTGCCTTTATGTGAACTCATATATTTGCCTTTTATGACTGGCTTATGTCGCTTAGCACAATGTCCTCAGGGTGCCTGTATGCTGTAACATTCCCACTCACTTGTTGAAGTGACTGTAATCTCCCTGTGTGGCTATTCTGCCCTTTGTTTATCTATTCAGGCATCAATGGACACTTGTTTTGCCCACTGGCTGTTGAATAATGGAACTATTAACTGTTATTGTGAACATGTAAGTATCTCTTCAAGATTCCTCCTCAGTTCTTCCTGGGTTTTCCCATAATGGTACTGTTGGGCCTATGCCAATTTCACTCACTTTTGAAGAGCAGCTACACTGTTTCCAGTAGCAGCTGCACCACTTTACATTCCTCCCAAACGGTTTACAGTGGCTCCAATTTCTTCACATTCTTTCCAATGGCTGTTATTTTTTGCCTTTTTAGAGTGTCAGTCCTGGCAATGGCTGTGTGGTAGTGTCTCAGCATTGTTCTCCTAACTACTCGGGTGGCTCACGCACCACAGGATGCACTCCCAGGAGGCAGCCTGCCATGCTGGTGTCCTCTAGAAAGAGGCTGAATGGAAGGAGAGAGAGTAATCCTTGGAGCTCATTCTCTGTTTCTGATATTGTCATCTGTTGAGCTGCACTGCTTGTGAGAGCTAAGAATATCTGCCATGCACAGCTCCAGTATAGAACCTGGAAGGAGATAATAAGATGACTTACAGAGTTCTAGGAGTCTCTGAATGAGAAAATTAATGGAGGAAGCTTGTGGTTTTATATCTATTTGTGCTGCACATACGGGATTTCAGAAGAATGACCATGGCTGAACAACAACAACAACAACAACAACGACATGGTGACTAAATAATTTTCTAAAAAGACCTTTTGGCAGCTAGCCTTGCAGGGGGAAGGGGGGCAAGTCAGAGCTGGGAATAAGGACTTGATGAAGTAGAAGCTACCGTTTAAAAAATGTAAGTCCCACTCACTCACCAAACAGATGAGTTATGCAGAGCATGCGAGGCACCACAGGCAATCGAAATCCCCAAGTCCTTGAATTCCAACCATTTCAGACCCATGTGCCCTAAGATAAAACATCAAAACAGTCCATCCAGTGGCTGCTGCGCCCAGCCATCGTCCCAAAGACAGGATCACGTGCTTTCCAGAAATTCCCCAACTCACAAAATCTGATCCAACCATGACAGCTAATCCCACCGCACCCCCAACCTGTTGTATACCACTTGCCTGATCCTCCCTTTAAAAATTCCCTGAGCCCACAGTGTGCAGTGTGCTTTGCAGCTATGCTAATAGGTCTAACTTTGTGGGTGACAGGTATGTTCCAGATGGTCACAGCTGAAGGATGATGATGAGTGTCAAATTGTCCAGAATACTTGAGGTCAGCTCTCTGCAATGTCATGATTTGGGGAACGGTGAAAGCCATTGTTTCTAGCCATTTATTCCTTTCTTTTATTCTTACCTTCTCCTTTCCCCTCCCCTAAGATCTTTGAATGGCCACAACTGGACACTTAGATACTTCACGTCTATTTACAAGTGTTTCTTATTGAAATCAATAATTTAATACCATAAGAAAATTCTCAAGTTGACCTGAGAATAAAGCAACCAAAACTACATTAAAATATTTTCTCTCCTAAGACTCATTAAGGAGATGAGAAGAAATCACTAGAGTCACCTGTTGTGACATCCCAGTGTAATAGTTAACCAGTTTTCTGCTTTTGAGTAATACTTCCACTATTTGTTGCCCTTTTCCTTGCCATTTTTCCTTAAGTTATATACTGTAATAAAACAGAAGAGTGAGAGAATTGTGCCAAGTGAGCCACAGGGCCCCCTCTCCCTGTAGCTGTGTCTTGACTAACCATCCAGGAGAGTGTTGACTCAGCTTTCCCAAGTTCAAGGCCAAGAAAAAGAAGGTCCCGGATTTCTTTTACTCATTCCCCTTCCATTCCCACTTCTCCTTTATCTCTAGAATCTGTTTAATGCTCTAGAAAGAATGCCAGCCCTTTTGAGTATCCTGGGGAAAGAGGCAGACTGTCTCTTTCACACCCCATACCATCTTTCCTCCTCCTGCAATGTGGCTTTGAGAGAAGTCTTGTGTTCTTGATTCCCCTTTCCTCTGCCTAGAGCTGACCGGTGTAGCAAAGGCCAACCAATCTCTTTATGAGAAATTTAGACCAAGATCTAAAATGTTGGCCCCGAAACATGTAAACTTACAAGCCCAAAACACAAGATAGTTCAAGGCCTTGGAGAAAAACAAAACAAAAACTTTGAGAAAACACAGAGGACTCACTTTGAACTGGTTACTTTGGGCCTATTTCTGATGATAGTTGACACAGTCCTTCCTGTGTATGGTCTGGTGACAAGAACCTGTTGACATTGCACCCACCGTCAAGAAGCATTCAGCTCACTGATCTTTTTTTCTCTACTCTACAACCCCTGGTGGCCCACATTTGGATTGGGGAGTCTTCTCCGCTCAATTAAATCTCTCTGGAAATATCCACACATGAATGTCCAGAGTTGTGTCGCTTAGGCATTTCTAAAATTCAGTCACGTTGATGATGAATAATAATCATCACAAGCACACTCTTAGCTAACACCCAAACACATCATTTTTAAACCTTTATGTCTCAATCCTGCTCTCATTGTCTCATAGCCATGTCGTATTGCAAGAATGTTTTTGTTCCAATTTCAAAATCATGCATAGTCTCAGAAAATGGTTCTCAACCTTCTTAATGCTATGACCATTTAGTACAGTTTCTCATGTTGTGGTGACCTCCCAACAATGAAATTATTTACATTGCTACTTCATAACTGTAATTTTGCTGTTGTTATGAATTTTAATGTAAATATCTGATATGCTGGATGGGCTTAGGTGACCTCTTTGGAAAGTTCATTTGACTCCCCAAAAAGTGTGACCCACAGATTGAGAATGCCTGGTTTAACAGTTTTAATGCTGTTCAAAAGTCCAAAATCTCTTCTGAGAGCCCCTAATTGTGATCCCCTATAAAGTAAGATTTAAAAATTATGTGTTATTGGAACATAGCAGACCATTCCATTTACAAAAGTAAGGGCCAGGAAGAGAGCAAAAAAGAGATTGGATTAAATCAATACTGAACCAAGCAGAGAAAAAAACAAACTCTTCAGGCCCTTGTCCAATACCATGCCCTGACCAGTGGGGCTTCAACGTGTGTTCCTAAGGAAGGAGAATGGAAGGAATGGGGGGGAGGGGACGAGAAGCACAAGGAAGGAAGCCAAGTCTGTTTGTCTGATCAAGGCTTCCATTTATTAGAAATTTGTACCCAACTTATATAGGGAGAAGACAGGAAAGGGGGAAGGTTAATTTACTGCTGCAGGAGATAGGAAGAGTACTTTCATGGGTTAAATATTGCACCTGCAAGATGCCATAAGGATGTTTTCTTAAAATATCTCACGGATGCTCTAAAACTAACAGACGGATGTTCTCATAATCTATCACCCATGATTTCGGGTCCTAGGTAACTCTTCAACTAAATAGCTTAAGGTCTCCACTAAATGACCTTTGCTCACTACTTGGCTTTGGCTTCAGTAAATAGCTTTGTCTCCACTAGATAGCTTTGGCTCACTGTTTTTGGCTTCAGTAGATAGCTTTGGCTCCCGGCAATACCAGATGCTCATGGTGGCATCATCTGAACTCCAATAGGTTTGGGTATCCCTGCCTCTCAAGTTCTGCTCTGTGCAGTATATATAGTCTCCTCTTGAGCCAACTGACCTTGGTACCTTCAGCTTTCCTCATCAGCCCTTTTTGGGTTCTAACATTTTCAGTATCCTTGGGGTCTCCATTGCAATTTGGGGTTCACTCTTACACATTTGTGCAATGACCTCTTAGAGCCTTTCTGCTTGGAATGCAACTTTGCCACACACTTCCTGGTTTCAGTGGCTTTCTTAATGTAGCCCAAGCCTCCATGAGCTTGTGTTTCTTACATTTTGTACATCTGCAAAGCCTTAAGGCTGATGCTTACTATGTTCCCTGCTACCTCAGAATGTTATCTGGTTCTCTTTTACAATAGCTATGCTGGCCCCTGTGTGCCTTAACTAGCTGAATGTAGAAAATATTTCCCAAAGCTGTTGTTTTGAGCAGGGAACCTCTTTGGTAGCATTCTCTCTGCTGTCAAATAGAAATAGCACAGATCCTTTGAAGGGCGGTAGGCTTGCCATTAAGGAATCTTTATTGTGCAGACCACAACGTGTTCCTTTAATGATACTGTTGTGTGACTTTCCCTGGGGAAACCTGAACAAATGTCCATTTACCCAGATATGATACTAACAACAGACTAAAGTAATGATTCTACCAAAGTCTAAATTGGCAAACCAGTGAGTTCTTTGGGCTCAAATTCACAGCATGGGTAAGGGATACCTACAGGAGCACGGATGACTCAAACATAGCCACATCACTGGAAAGCCCACTCTGATATAGGTGATAGCTATGAGAGCTGCATCCCCAGATATCCTGGCAGGACTTGCAGATAGCTTAGATGAGCATCTTCTCCATTCAGTAACCGTTAAATTCTCATACAACCTTGAGAAAGGGCCTTGCGAATTTTGTATGCTTCACTAAATTCCTGAAACTTATGGATTTTGTTTACTTCCTGCATCTTATTACACTCTCTTTCTCCCTTTGGCAGTGGATGTTTTAATTCAGAAGAAATCATTACCTAACGGATGCTAATGTTTTTAGTAATTACATCAGGTTTTTCATCACTTGCCTTATCTGCAACTTTAAACTTGCTCAAACATCCTTTAAAAATATCAAACTATATTTTTTTCACATGGTTTTGCTTCTTCTCTTTGTAACTCTGACCAAAGGCAATCAGCAGTGGCCATACCACAGCCTGCATGCTATCTTCTTGACATTTCTGTAGCCCATTACTATTGAATTTAGTTTCAATCAAATTTTTTCAGGGCACAGTCAAAGTCCTGCTGGCCGTGTAACTAGAATGTAACCTAAATAGTTTCCAGCTGAGTTCCTAAGTCCTTGTCCCCTCTAAAACCACAGAAGACAGGCTTCCACTGTCTGTACAATTCCAACATTTCAAATTTCTACTAGAATGGACAGTTAAGTCTGTTTACAGCACTCAAGGCCTCTCTAGTTCACACCTTCAAATTCTTCTAAATTCCTCTCTCAATGGAACCCCCAAAGGCTTATGAGCCACATACAGATTTAACACAGAGGATGGCAGCTCCTTGGTACCAATTTTCTGCATTAGTTACCTTTTTCTTGTTGTGACAAATTACCTGAAGGAAAAAAAAAATTCAGGAAGTTCATGTCAGAGACAGTCCCTGTTCCCATTAGTATGGAACCCACTTGGACACTGAACTGTCATGGGCTACATCTGTGCAGGGGTTCAAGGTTATCTCCATGCATGGTCCTTTGTTGGAGTATCAGTCTCAGAAAAGACCCCTGTGCCCAGATTTTTTGGTTCTGTTGCCAGGCCACAGAGAAAGACAATGCAGCCACTCCTGATGAGAGCTAATAGACTAGGATCAGAAGGAAGGAAAGGAAGACCTCCCCTATCAGTGGACTTGGGGAGAGCCATGTGTGCAGAAAGGGGAGGGAGGAAAGGATTGAGAGGGTTTCTTCCTGCTTACGATTCTTGAGTTGAACAGCCTCTCCTGGTTCTGCGTTCTCTCTTTGTGGGTTTCTTTCAGGAACCTCAGCCCTCTGGACTCAGTCACTCATAAATTTGACCAAGAGATGACACTTGAGGACAGGGTCCATCCATTCTAGATACCTTGTCTTTGCTTCCACATGTACTGAGCTCCAAAATTCTATAAATGGCCTGGCTGCTTAGGTTAATAAGATGTGACTTCTTTATTTCCTGCTAATGATAGAAGTCTTTCTTTTATCTTGTAGGCAACCAGCATGAAGGGTATGATTATAAATGGGATATCATAACACTATTTGTTATCAAAAGTCACTGTGAAAGCTTTGTTGGAATCTGCTATAGGCATATTAAGGCTCTCGAAGGCTTTTTGATAACAATTTCTTCACACATTCATTCATCATTCACTTAGTTAATACTAATGGAACATGATCCACATAGCAGCTAGGTCTGGGTGATGAGGAGACCAGATGCCCAGTAGGTAATAAACAGTCCCCGTGCTCTTGTGGGGTTAATCTGTCTGATCCTACTCTCTTCATCCATGATATGAGGTAATGATACCTGTCAGGTAACCTGCACATCTGATCTTACTTCTAGTTTAACCTTTCATCCCACCAAAATTAGATCATATGAGTGTTCTGTTCTGATTACAATAAATTACAAAATTATGCTAAAACTCAGACTTCTCTTACATATTTGGATGTCTGAAATCCAAAAGGTTCTTGAAGACCAAAATCAAAGTATTGGCATATCTGGGTTCTGAGATGTTCAGAGAAGGACTACTCTACTTTCAGAGACCACCCATATTTCTTGGCCCACAGTACCTTTTTTTCTATGCTCCAAGCTGTTTTCCTGACCTCATCTTCTACTCTTATTGAGGCTCTTCTGGCTCTTTTAATAATGCTGTTTGAGCTATTGACGTAGCATGTACAAGATCCTGTGTTTAACTCCCCAAACTACTGGAATAACAATGCCTGAAATTGATAGTCTCCTGACTTTAAGACAGAAATTAATCTAAAATCAACAAGTAATTCTTTTTTGCCAGATAAGCAAATATGTTTGTAGATTCCAGGTTAGTACATAAACATCTTTGGGGAGATAATGTACAGGTTCTCACATTGACTAATAACTTCCATGACCAGTTATAAGATAATGTCACCATTACAGCCTCACAAAGCACCCCAGCCACAGCTGCCTTCAGTAGATTTCCTCAAAAACGAAAAGAGGAATGCAACCTTGCACTGAAGAATATGGTTAAATATGTGAAATTACACATACAGAGGAGCATGGTTTTTGTTTTTGTTTTTTTTTTTTTTTCTGTCCAAAACTAGAAAGAAGAAATGAAGGGAACTCAACTGCAGGGCATCTAGCTTGCAAAAAGAAAACCAGAACTTGGGCTGCAATTTTCCCACAACCAAGATCAACTCATCAGCACAGACATGTGCTCTCTGCTGATCTTGCTCAACAAGAAGCACATATTCCACAATCTAACAGCATGCCAAGGGATTTCACACAATGTCTTCACCTGAATTACTAACTTTAAAGACAGGAATCTCATTCATGTAAGTTTCACATGTGTGACATAGAGAAAATGTACTTAAGGAAAGTAAGGCCTTCCAGGCCAAGAGTTCTTGGCGAGGTGAGATTCCTCAGCTCTTAGAACAGTGGTTCTCAACCTGTGGATTGAAAATCCTGCATAGCAGATATTATGTTATGATTCATAGCAGTAGGAAAATTACAGTTATGTAGTAGCAACAAAATAATTTTCTAATTTGGAGGTCACCATAACATGAGGAACCACATTAAAGGGTCATAGCACTAGGAAGGTTAAGAACTACTTCCTAAGAAGATAAGATTTAAAAAAAAAATCACATGTAACTTTGGTTGCAAGACATACAGAAAGCAAACTAAAAATGACCTGGGTACTTCCTCCTTGTTGGTAGCTTTCACGGTGCCAGAAGGTGCTATGTAGACCACTAAAGAAGAAAATCACCTATGGGCTTACTCAGTGGTGGACCCCAAATGCTCGAATGCTAGACTATTTACCCACCAGCCAAGATATCCACAACCAAAATGGTATCAGAAATGCTATTGGAGTAACCCAACATTTTCCATTTGGATTTAAAGCTTATTCCACCGGAATAAGTTTATTCATGTCTGGTGCTATAAAATCTGGTCAAGAGCCCATGGCTGGGAAAGTTATAGGTTCTACAGGAAAAATATACATCTGTTGTTTTTCTAGATAGACATGTTGTCAACTGCCTTCTAAATTTTTAATGTTAGCCTTGGGTTTCAGCCTTGGCCAGAGAACCTACTCTTTTCAGTGGGCAGCAGTTACCATGGACTCATAACTGGCCAAATGCTGAGAAGAAGTGACTGTTGAGTTCCCAGCTCTAAATCACCCCAAACCTCAAGGAACATCACAGAAGAGGAGGAAGAAAGAGTGTAAGAGCCAGAGGATAGGAAGAGGGATGGGGAAAGCTGTCTCCTAGATATAACACAGTCATTGCCATTGTGAACTCAAGCCAGTTATGGTTACCTGCATGTGATTGAGCCCATCAAGGTTCCATCATAGATGGGGGAGGAGCAAGTTAGGCCTCATTTCACTGATGAGCTACTGCAGTCAGCAGTGTGTGGAAGAGGGAGAATAAGTCTACTTCAGAGCTGTAGCCACTGGCAAGTTGCCCATGATCCAGGAAATAACCTCACCGACATGCACTTACTAGAAATTAAACTCTGTGGGCTATACTTTTTAGAAGATACAAAGGTGGGAGAGGAAATGTGCTAAAATGAGGCCTCCAGAGAGAGTAGGAAGGAGGGGTGGGAAGGAAATGTTCAATGAATATGATCAAAATATAATAAATTACTGTAGTGTTTGTATGCCATTACATGCATGTATGTAAAAAATAATTTAAAATTACTTTAAAGTTTTATGTACTTAAAAGAGACAAATAGCTTTCCTAATATTGTCAGAGTGGTTTGTGACTCTAAAATATAAAATGCATTTTATGAATAATTATGAATAGATTAAAAGGCCTAGTGATTAGTTTTTTGCAAGAGGGTCTTTTGTTTTCTTCTAGCACATGCTGCAAACAGCACAGTAATCATCCTGAACAGAGGTGCTAAAGGCCAGCCTCAGCTACAGCAAAAGATACTGCAGCCCAGATTCAGCTGTTTGTGGCAGCAATGGGCTCCTGAGTGTCCTAGGGTCAGGATTTGCATGTACCTGTCAACTCTGATTATGTGACTAAATAGTGACAAAATGCAAAAGTGATTCAACTACTTGAAATCAATCAATTTTCCAGATTGCACCAGTAGTCAACAGTAATGGCAGAAATCTATGTAAATTTTCTTAACATTCATGTCTGTAACAATGCCGGCCTGGAAATAATCAATAAATGTGCATTGAGTAAATGAATCAATACCGTTTTCTAGCACCTTGTGAAGGCTGTTGAGCCAATTAATTTAGGCCTGTTTTTTTTGTTTGTTTTCACATTATATACATATATACTCTATATGTATATAAGATACAAATATATGTATATAAGGAAGATAAGGTATATATCTTATATTACATATGTATGATACTTATATACATAAAGTATATGTGTATATGTAAGTCATATATCTTAAATACCTCATATATGAGATCATATATATGTATACATACTTACATATATACTGACATTAACACAAATCACAACTTTTATGCATAATAATTTTAATACTGAAAGTCTAAAAGATGTTCACTGAAACATTTTTACCATTTCAGTGTACAATTCCCTTGAGTTTATATTAAAATTCACATATGGAAGGAAATGAGGAAGAAGGGTCAGTTCTGATTCTTTTCATTCATCACCTTACAATGCAGGACGTTTGACCGTGTGGGAGCACAATGTCTACATTTTGAGTTGTCAGTGACAGGACAAAAGTCTCTGTTGTCAGCGGCTAAGAACATTCCATTTCCCTACACAGGAGCCGGCAAGCACGCCGCACACCTGTGTCTGATCACTCCGATGCTGAACTCTCAAAGCTGTTGGGATTAGGCATTTGGGTGTAAACCAGTGCAGATCGCTTCTACACATGTATCTTCATGTAGGCCCTTCTAAGAAGCTGCCTTCCAATCTATATTGTTTTTGAAACCTAAGCAATTCCTCATATCAAAGAATGGCAGGAAATCTTTTAAACCACAAGTAAGATTTCTTATTTTAAGGCTGAGGCCACAGGCATTCTTCACCGGTACAGAAAAGAAATCTCAAGTAACTGAATCGAATTTCTGCTTGGGTGTTTTACTCACACTGCTCAGTTTGTAGTGAGATGTCTTCCTAAGAGTCACTCCCTGGAAGACATCAGATGGGCCATTATATTTTCATGAGCTACGAAGAGTGAGTCACAGAGGCAACAGCACTCTGACAGTGTGTGGCAAAGCGCGGGTGCCATTAGCATGAGGATGAGGAGTTACCAGGTAATAAGCAACATAATGACTGACCTTTCAGGCTTTACCACGAATTCCTAATGACGTCTCTGACTTGGAGTGACTCCAGCATTTGGGACATCCTAACTCAGAAACTATCAGCTGCAAACAAATCAAGTAACTAAAAATCCAGGTATCCCCTGGACTTCAGCTGTGAAAACCAGTGAGATGGAACCAATCCCGAGCCCAGATGGACAAGGGGAGGTCACCTGAACACTGCTACTGAGGTGATATTCTACCAGGAAAAATATCCAACTTGACATAGCCACACCTTATCTGAAGGAGTCTCAGTTAAGAATTACCTCGCTCACACTGCCCTGTGGTCATGTCTGTGGGACATTTTTCATTGCTAATTGATATAAGAGAGCTCAGTCTACTGAGGACAGTACCACCCCTGGTAGCCCTCTTCTTGGGTTGTATAAGAAAGCTAGAGGGCAAGCCAGTAAGCTGTGTTCCTCTAGAGTTTGTGCTTCAAACTCTCTCCTTGAGTTCTGGCTTTGGCTTCCCTCAATGAAGGAGTGGAACATAAAAGTTGAATAAACCTCCTCGAAGTTGCTTCAGGATGCTTGCTCATGGTATTCACCACATCAGCAAAAACAAACTGGAACCCATGAAAAGACAGGTGGGTGGGAAAGATGTCGTTTGAGAAGTCAGGCCCCTCCACTGAGATTTCAGCAACACTGGTGGTATCAGGTAGCCTCCTAGGCTTCATGGGAAAGGACGAGAGTTTGGTGGCGGCAGAAATCTAGTAAAAGGAGGATTGCACTTGTTTGGCAGGAGCTGAAGCAGTCATAGGCAGATCCTGAGTCAGTAGTCCGGAGCTCCCTGCAAAGAGACTGACCATTTCAGTCTCTAGCATGAATAGTTGACATGCCTTCCTGCTCTGGATTGAATCAGATGAGGGCCCAGGGCTACCTTTTTCTATCTGTGACTAACCAACGAGGTTAGTCGAACTTTGACCTTTGCCTAGTGGCAAAACCCAAGCATAATGTCCACATATATAGAAGTAAAAGAAACGATTTGGTAATTGTTTTACTAAGGCATATCAAAAGAATAGCTTTCCACATTGTGGAATTTAACAGCCACATAGATTTTTTTTTTTTAAATGTAGGTTCTTTCATTCTGATTGTAATTTGGCATGTGATTTCTATTCAGCCAACAATTTTGATCTTACTTTTATATCCTCTTGCAAAATATTTACTCAGTTGAAGTGTGAATGACTAATATGTTGGTCCTTTAGAACGAGTGGGAAGTGAGAGCACTTGAAGGAACATGAAAGGACACAGCAGAGTTAAGTTCAGCTTCAGAATCAGGAACAGGCCTTCCACCCTGTCGTCTGTTCCTGTAGTAGTCTGCCCATGTTTCCAGCTACTAACTTCACTGTGGGGTCACCGTCTCCTTGAGAGTGGAGTCAAGGCATGTGCTCGCTTGCCATCCTGGGGGTGGGGGGTGGGACATCAACCTTATTGTAACTGTCAGTTTCCACTCCAGAGGCAACACATTTAACAACCCTGGTTGGGTGACCTTGTGACCCCCCTTTTTCCCTGCCTGCTACCTGAGGCAGTAATGACAAGCAGTAGCAGTATTATCAGGAGACTGGAAGGGTGAGAGAGCTGTTTGACGATATTTATCTTTGGAGATCTATATATACAGTTCTTTCCTGAGTCTTGGAACATGCAAGGTCACCTCTGATCACTAGACACTGCCTGTGTTTTGAGACTGGGTTAATCTAAATGAATAATGTTAATGCGCCCTTAGCACAGCATTAAAGAAATAGACCTAACTGAGTAGGACCCTTAATAACCCGGATGTGGCACACACTGACAAACCCTACCTAATCCCAAGGTTACACCCTGTTCCCATTATCTGTTGTTGCACACAAATGTTCCCGAGAGACAAGGCTATAAACAACCCCCAGTTTTAAACTGAATTGTATCGTCTGAACTCAATTGTGCAGTTCTTGGATCCTATTACAATTACCAAGGGAGCTGAATGGTATATTCTTGCAACCCAGCCAGTCAAAAGAGAGCCAGAAATGGATTCTCTCTGGTCTGGGAGGTCAACGGGCAGAATTCAATCACACACACCAGGTTTTCTTGCAGACATAGATGAGAGGTCAGGGCAGCAGAGCCCTCTCCTTTATCCTGCCACCTCAGCGTCCATATGGTCTCTGAAACAGACTTTGTACACCAAGGCAGAGGCTTCTACTTCTCTTAAAGATGAGACCTCACATCAAGTTGTATCAGGACTGGGCACACTGATGGGAGGCCTCATCTTTAAAAGAAGAAGAAACCTTCACGTTGTTATCTTGGAGTCCAGACTTTTGTGTATGAAGTCTGTCTGTTTCAGAGACCACATGGATTAGTAGGGGGGAGAATCCCCTTTTCTGAGGAGTAGGGGAGGAGAGATAAGAGGAAGAGTAGGGTAAGGAGAGTGCGCCTGGGAGTAGAGGAGGGAGGAGTTGTAAAGTGAATAAATAAATAAATTATTTAATTGAAAAATTAAATGTTTTAGCTCTCCGTGTGTGTGTGTGTCGGGGGGCTACCAAGATAAGGCCACACACAAACCCAGGCATTTGGCCACAGGCCCATCCAGACTCAGCCAAAAGGAAATTCTTAATAGGAACACACATGGTGACAGATTCTGTCCTTTAGCACAGCTAACCAGGTTCCTCTGAGACCTCATGTCACATCTACATCTTGGCCTGAAGGCTTAAGCCAATGGTAACATAGATTCTGACAGCTTAAGGCTTCATGCTCAGGGTGACCTTAACTAGCTACTTACTAGCTCACTTAAGTAAGTACCTGCCTAGGAAGGATCAAGGCTGCCTGGAAAATTTGTTTTGTTTCAGTGTACATGAGGTCAAGACTCCTATCTCCCAGTGCTCTGTGTGTGTAGGGGGAAGGGAATGCTTTGGAAAGTACCAGTTAGCAGTAGCAGATGGACTCCACGTGGATTGGACTCCTGTGTCCCTTTGGTAATTTTTCACTTCCTTAGCTCTGTCAGCCCTCATCTTCATCCTCTGACTTCCCTATTCTCTTGTAAAAATGCACTAGTACATGGCTAGAGATGTGGGAAGTGGCAAGGTACCTGTCAAGCATGTGCAATGTCCTTGGTTCCATCCTGAGACACACACACACACACACACACACACACACACACAGAGAGAGAGAGAGAGAGAGAGAGAGAGAGAGAGAGAAAGAGAGAGAGAGAGAGAGACTCAAATGTCTCAAGACAAATAAAAATAAAAAAAATCTTTGATCTCTACCTTGAAATTGGGTTCAGTTCATACTGAACCCTGTACCTTCTGACAGTGCTCTGCTGATCAGAACTTGTCCTCCACTGCTTCTCTCCCATAAGCATATTCAAAAACTATAGAAGGCCACAGGGTCACTTTTCAAAGTTCTCTTAAGAGGAGCAGGTGGAAAAGAAAAGCACAGGTTCTCTCGGATGGACTTCCGCCCCTTTCACCAGGGTGCAGGATAACCGCCTCTCCTTGTCACTCAGTAATCCAGGTCTACGTTAGATGCTCTTTCCCACCACACGTGAATCTCAAGTCATAGCTAGGGCAATAAAGACACCTCTAAGCTGAAGGGGACCGGCTGCAGCAGGCACACACACCAAGGGCACCCTTTCTTCTTTCCCCTGACTAGGGATCAGACTGCATGCCACCTTCCAGCCCTGCAAGCAGCTCTGATTCGGAGGAAATCAGCTCTGCGAAGTGTCTCCAGGACTGCCCTTTGTCCCCTCCACCACCCCCAGGCTGGGCCAGGCACAAGTCTTTAAGGAAATAAACTTTGCCATCTTGATAGGAAAGTATGAGAGACTTGCAGGAAATTGTGTAACTGCGGACTTCACGCGCCCACTGAGGCGCTGCCCTCTGGCTTCCTGTTTTCTCTCTGCACAGTCCTGGTGCTGCCTCTGGAATCCCCTCTTGATGCTCAGTGCACACTGCCTCCAATGCTGATCTTTCTTCTCAGCGTTGACACCAAGCTTCAGTTCAGAGGCCCAAATTTACTGCCTCAGATGCTTTTCTTTTACATAATACTCTCCAAAACAACAGCAAAAAATATCTATTCCCCTTACTTTACGGACTGCAATATCTAATATATATATATATATATATATATATATATATATTATTTTGCTCTGTTTCACTCATTTTGTCTCACTAACACTCCATGAGTATCTGCCTAGAGTCCAGTATATGCTTTTTAGTGATGATACCAAATACCCTGCCATCCAGGAACCCACAGCTACCGGGAGACACAGATGAACACTGATGTCAAAGTGTCTGGTGAACACCGAGACTGGAGCAAAGAACCCTTGACAAAGGACAGGGAGCCCTTCTCAGAAAATAACCCTGAAAGGAAAGGAGCAGTCTGCAGGGCCAGGCAAGGGATATTACAGGCAAGTAGTAGCACAGGCCAAAGCAGTGGGGCATGGGTGTCTGCTTGTGTCTTGGGGCATCAAACATAATTCAGTATGATCAGAAAGCAGAACACAAGAGAAATGTGATTAGAAGCATGGTTGGAGACATGAGCAGGCTCCGGATGACTCAGAGATCTGTGGGACTATCTGAAGCCTTTACTCTTGATGAGATAGGCCCCGGGGAGCTTTGAACTCTTCAACTACAGAGCAGTACGGCACCTGTTCTCTGCCGCCCACCTTGCAAAGAGGGTTGTGGTCATCTGAGCACACCTATTCTCTGAGTCCAATCACAAGGACTTGTAAAGCCAGGAACACATCCAAGCTCACGTGGGCATTCTGGCAGATGGAGTGAAACTGTCCTCCAGAGCGCAGACATGTCTTCACTTATCCAGACACTGGATGGCACAGACCTCGTGACCGTCACTGCCTTGGCCAATGAATTTAAAGATCCCACACAACTGCAGGGCTCTATGTCATCTGCCCGGAACACAAAGCACTTTGTGGCATTCTGTTTATCCTTGATTTCCAGCTTCCTGTCTGGACGTAAATCAGGAAGCACATAGCTAATCCACAGCTTTACTTTTTGAAATGTAGATGCAATCCCCCTGTAAGACAGGAGCCTACTTCCACACATGGCCCCACCCAAGTGAGCCTCAACAGCCTCAAATTTTCGCCTGGGCTTTTGGAGAACAAACCAGGGTGTGGGTTAAAATGCTTCCAGGGAACATCAATATCCGCCCATCATTAAAAAAAAAAAATAGGCAAAACTGTGTTTCTACTCACCTTCCTAAAACTTGTAATAAAAGATAATAAAAAATATAATTCAGAAAAAAATCGCCTAAGCTCACACATGACTTATATGTTGGAGTTGAGTACGAAGACCACATTTTTCAAAGCATAATGCTGACCACATTGCCCACAGTCTAAAACAACTCATGCCTACTTCCTATGCAGTTGTGAGTGAACATGTGACTCCGTTTCCAAGCCCCCTTTGCAACTGGGTGTGGCTGATGAAAAGCAAACAGATCTTTCTCCTAAGGGAACATGTGATGTGCTCTTCATTCTGCTTTCTTCTTTTGGCCTGCAACATAAGCAGGCTGGTTGGCATGCTCGCAGTCATTTAAAGCTGTGAGCTACTCCAGAGGGCAAAAGCCAGTCCTAGGGTAGAAGGACAGTCTCTGGATTTCCTTTCTCTAAAGAGAATTGAATGACCCCCATTCTTAGTGAAGCAGTGTTTATCATCATTCAAACTTACCTTCATAGCTCAGAGAACTGGGTGAAGACGGTGTAAAGCTAACTGGCTTTGATCTGTCACTTTTGAGAGTCTGAAGTCCTCCTATGATAACTTGCGAATCCCTGAGGCCTGTGTTTACATAGCTCGTCCACTTTTGTGCTTGCTTCTGCCAGTCACTCTTAGCTCTGTCCCAAACAGGAAACCCAGCTACTCATTGATCTCCACTCACTCCACAGAAGGCCTGAACAGCTCACCATCTCCCTAACACACGAAAAACTACATCACAGATCCAGAACGACCCTTGTTAGCACTGGCTTTTGCCATGTCCACCTCCCAGTACCACACCACGTCTGTGTAGCCAACAGTACAACAGTATGTCCTCCCTCTTTACTCTTCCCTCTTCAATCCACCTCAGCTCTTTCCCTTAACCTAGTGGCCAGAAGATGAAAAAGCACCCACTTAATGGAACTGATTGTCCTTAGAGGCAGCTGTGTTATAAATGACACACGTTTCTTATACATGCATTTCCAAAGAGGCGTGTGTGTGCATGCTCTTGTGTGTGTGTGTTTGTGTGCATGTGGGGGTGTGAGAGAGGATTCACACACACACACACACACAAGAGGAGGACGATATTAAATGCCTTTCTCTCTCTACACCCTAGCTTTTGAGATGCAGTCTCTCACTGAAGCTCCTCCCACCACCCCCTGCCTTTTGGCTGGGCAGGCTGGCTAGGGTCCTGGGAAAGCATAATTACACCCAGCACCTATGTACTTGCTGAGGATTTGAACACAGGTCCTCTTGCTGTCACAGCAAGTACTCTTTACTCACTGAACCATGTCTCCAGTTCCCTCTGATATCTGTATTTCTGAAAATTGATCAAAAACATCATAAAACCTCTACTCTTAGCAGATGCATCTCTTTTCCTAAAACTTTAAAATCCCAAAGTGAATGCATTGATGAATAATGAATTGAAGGGCGGGAAGGAGTATAGGGCACAAATCCTATTGGCTAGTGTGCAGGGCCTGCAGTCTTCTGATACATTCACAAGGGCATGGAGGAGCCAGCTCCTTCCGGGTAGCTGGCTCTTTGTAAATCCCTGATGTGTGCCTCACAGGAATGGTCTCCACATTTTTCTGCCAGGAAGAATGACCACAATTGATGCCCCATGAACTCATCAATAAGAACTCACATATCAAGCACGAGAACCACTCACACTTACTAAAAGCATATTTCTCTGGGGTTTTCTGAATTCCTATTGTACATTGTGATTTTGTGCTTGTATTAATAAAACGAAGCTTTTGAAGTGACCTGAGTTAGTGAGCAAGTAAAATATTAAAATTCAGTGTAACACTGGAGGAAGGCAATGCGGATTCACTGTCAGCTCTACATTTTAAAATAAAGAGTTTTTAATTGATGCATAGCAGTTCCACATACTTTCAATGTACCACGTGACCTTCCAATATGCATAAGCAGTGTGTGATGACCACATCCTGGTAGCTGGCATTTATATCACCTCAGATTTTTGTCATTTTTGGTGGGTTGGTTTACATTTATCTTGCATTAAATTTTAGGTTTTTTTTTTTTTTTTAAATAAATACGCTCTCTTAATCCTCGTAATCTTACATTTTATAGTTAAAAAAAGGGCTGGAAAGATGATTCTGCAAGAACATTTACAGCCCTGGCAGACCCAGGTTTGGTTTCCAGCACCCACACCTGGTGGATAACAAGCATCTGAAACTCAAAATCCAACACCCTCTTCTTGCCTACATGTGGTGTACAGATGTATATGCAGGCACACCTAAACTATGAATAAATAAATCCTTATAGTGAAATAAATAGCTGTTACCCACATGCTGCCTTGTCAGGATCAACATACCAGCTCCTGAGCCAGGCAGACATGGTACGGAATGGGGCTCAGACTAGGGGGAAAGGGTCTGTGTTTAGCAGGTAGCATGGACAAGTCTGGAGCCAGACCAAGGAGAGGGCAGTGCAAACTTAGGCACACCGAGAGAAAGCAAGACCAGGAGGGCCTAGTAGCAACACAAGCTTCTTATCTCCTTTTTCCTTGCCTCCATCTTTCTCTATTTCTCTTGCTGGTGAAGAACTTGCTATGAGAGAGAGGTGGAATCCAATAAAAGTCAGATGTAATCAGAAAGGGAATTCATAGGGAACAGAAGCACAGGTGCACTTTTCAGGATCATGAATTCCCAGCCCCCTGCTGCAGAGAGGATGGCTGAGGTTTGTATCCGAGGAGAGGAACAGAGCACAGCAAGGAAGGTACTTCATTCTCAGGAACAGACGGTGAGATAATCAAAATTGGAGCGACTGTGACAGCCATGCTCCTCTGGGGATGTCACCCAGGGGCCCACCAGTTCTTTCACACCACAGGTGGCTCCTGACCTCTCACCAGGAGGATCAGAGGTCTAGGCCATTTGTATTCAGTACCCAATGAACAAAGGAGCCCTGGCAGGAAATGATGCTGCAGTCTAGAGCCCCTACTTTGGTGATGGGAACCACTGAGGTGACAGTGTGCGCCTAGATGTATTACTTCTAGGGTAAGCTGGTAACTTCACTCACCCGTTTCTGTGTCCCTTTGGCATTGCCCACTAAGAACTCAGCTGCCAAATGTGAGAAGCATTGCCCTCTTTTAGGTATGGTACTACCCAGCCATAACTCTCACAAGGAAAACATCTTAACTTCTTTTCTAGTGAAGGCATGTCACCCACTGAAAGGTAAGGGACTTGCTTGCTGCTGGAGAGATAAATCAGGGTCATTTACTGTGCCAACTCAAGGTCTGAGCGCACCAGATGTATTCAAAGCTTCCAGCTCCTGGGATGGTTGTGGGTGGAGCTGACCTGCTCACACATGGATGGTGATATGATTTGCACCAGCCCTGACTATGATTCTGTCCGTGCCTGCACCCAGCTGTGCATTGGGACCGCCAGATTCTCAGGCCTTGAAGCTACTCCAGAACATCTCAGGCCTTTCTAGAACATTCCTTCAGCCTCCAAGTCAGACAGAGGACTGACTGGCCCAGAAAAGATGTTCAGTAAATTCTGCATTTTGGTGTTTTGAGATATTTTTTCCAAGCATTACATGCTGCCCTGCAGCTGTCATAGAGCTCAAAGCTCCCTCACAGCTTGGCCTGGACCACAGATGTGCTAGCATCTTTACCTGGGAAATAGCCAAAGCTTTAATTTATTTTCTTCTTGCCTGGCATGGGTTCAACATCACCTGGACCCTTGCAGTAACCCTGTAAAGTGATACTACCATTACCCAAGTTAACTGAGGAAACCGGAGGTAGTAAGCCAGCTTGCTCGCCTGATACAGTCGTCACATCAAGGCAGATGTGAAAGTCAAACATTGGCCCTTTATTGTTCATTCACTTCATCATTCTATCTAAAGCTTCTCATGTCCATGAGGTCTAGGACCAAAAGCAGCAGCTCCTTGGACAAACAAAAGACCTTTACAAAAGGCCAAATCAGCAATCAACAAGCAGTACTAATAGTACTCAGGGGAGGACATGAGGGCGAGAAGGGGGCGTGGTAGGAGGTGACCAGATACTGTGTATGTGGAGTGGGGGGATTGAGGATGAGTATGATGATGCATTGAATACATGTATGAAATTATAAAAAAAAAGAAAAGAAAAGAAAAAAGCTGTTCTATTTAAAAAAAAGCTCACCAATTTAGCTGACTTGCATAATTCTAAGTCAATAACAAGTCTTTCTCAGAGCAAAAAGAAGGAACAGTCACATGATGGTACACTCTTATCTGGATAGAGGGACTTTAGCCTTTGAGCTTGTCTGAGTGTTGCATACAACTTTGGTATATCCTATTTAAAAAAAAAACGGCATTCAGATTATATATCTTTCATTTTCAAACCCCCTTTTTTCAGATTACTTTCCCCAGAAAAACAATGCCAAATTCTCACCTTCAAAGCAGAAAAGAATCGGTCTCTTAAAAGTGAACAAATTTCCCACAGATGGAAAACAAACACATCTTCAGATTCCGAGGGGAAAATGATGCCGCCTGCCCAGGCAAGTAAATATGAGGTGCCTAGATCTCACGTCTTCTTTCTTATTAGACTTAAGAGCTAACCCTGCTGACAGCTTGTTGTTTTGTTCATATGTAATAGAAGACTTTAAGAAAGCTGGACTCTGCAAGGAATAGTCTCTCTTTACTAGAAGAAAGTTATCGCTGACCAGAAGGTTCCCTGGCAAAGCAATATCCTCAAATATACAGCCATTTAAAAGAAACCTGAGTAAATTTAAACATAATTCTGCATTATAGCTTATAACCATAATTATTATACATGACAACTGTAACTTCTTCACTCTGTAGGTGCTACCAATTGGATTCTTGAGGGGCTGAGAGTAGTTGGTGTGGCGTTTTCTTCTTTGCTTTGAGTTTGTACTTAATTTTGTTTTGTAAGAATGAAAGGGGAAGGGCCTCTCTCTTCCAACCCGACAGTGTGCTTTGGGCAAACCTCAAGGTTCATGTGGTTTATGGTCACTGACTTCAGCCAGAGGCCGGAGGTGCTGTTGCTGTCACTGTGTAACTTGGGTATTTCTTTTCCTTGAAGTCTTTGCTCAGAGGGAAGGCTCACCAAGGACTTCTCCAGTTCTTCCCAGACCTGCACAGCTGAGCTTCTCTCAGAGGTCTCAAAATAGCCAGCTCTGTCGGGTGTGCATGTGTGTGTGCATGCGCGTGCGTTGGTGCACATACACTTGCGTCATACTTGTTGCAAAGTGTGTTTACAGCAGTGTGCATTGGGATACGGTAACTACAGAGGGGCCAAAGAAGGTTCAGAAATAGAGCGATCGTGTGGACCAAGATCGTGGCTCCTGCTCTACAGCTCAGGATGAAGTCCCCCTGGAAAGGCCTCAAGGCCACCCCTCTGTTTCTTCTCCTGCTCTCTCACTCCTTGGTCTCTGTGCCTTATGTGGACCGGCCAGGTGCCAGCTACTCTGATGTCCATAGCTGTATAGGTATGTACATTTTTTTCTATGCATTCATAACAATGAGGTCTGGTACTTTGCTGGCACAATAATTCTTCAACCTCAAAGTTAGATGTGGTAGCATGTACCTGTCTGGATTCCTAGTGTTTAAGGGGAAGAGGAAGGAAGATCGGCAGAAAGACGATAGCCTGACTACGTATTGAAACCCTGTCTCAAAAGTAAATGAACAAAGAAAAAAGACCTCTTCTGCGATTGGAAAGGTTTTCTTTTGGATCTGCTCCCCTAAAAATCTGAAATTCTCAGTTCTCTTCATGGTACTGATGTCAGACATCTGGACTGGATTGCTGCCCTGTTCCCCCTCCTTTCGCTGATCTGTAACTGGTTCTTACCTAGCCCTTTCCCTACCTTTGTGTTCTTAGTGGACAGGGCAAATAACATGTACTTTACTGGGACACTGGGAGAACTAAGCCCACACATGCATGTCTGGGATATCTGTACATGGTGAGGGCTCCTTTGTTCTTTAAGGAATTTAGCTATAGTGGCCCAGCAAAAACTCTGAACACTGGCTAAGATACATCTCTGTGTCTTCTCCTTTATAGGAATATGTTAGAGGAAGGTCCAACTGTGTTTCCAAATGCTGATTTTGGTGCCCTGAGATTTGGTTACCCTCCTGCCTGGGCACTGTTACTAATGTTGAATTATCTCCTGTACCCATGTGATAATAAGGAATGTTCTCCAGTTATTCCTGATGGACTGGTTAAAAGGCCTATACCTGGGCAGGGCAGAAGAAAAGGGCAGAGTGAAGATTTTTGGGCTTTGGGGAGAGAAGGATCACAGGAGAAGGAGACAGGTACCAGAAAAGGAAGGAAGCAGAGAGTCAGGATGGGTTAGGGTGGAGAGAAGCACATGACCAGATCAGTGTGGGTGGAGGAAAGCAGCCCAGATGGAAAACATTAGCAAGTATTATGGATGGGAAGTAGCCCAGATGGGAATTATTAAGGCAAATGGCATGGGATGGAGGCTGGGATGTGATCAGGCAGTTCTAGGAGAAAAGATTTACAGTCCCAGGTAAAATGAGGCTGTTTTAAAATACAACAGGTGTCTGTGTCTTTTATTGATTATGATAGCAGGTTAGACAATACCATTGTAATAATTATAGGGCTAATAATAAACATTATCAGTCCATGCTTTTAAGTTATCTGCAACAGGAACATTTTATTTCCAAGTTTTCACTGTATTTGCTTTGTGTCTTCTGAGGACAGTAGGGAATACGGTGAGACCTTCTACTCTGAGTAGTTTTACGTCAACTTGACACAAGCTGAAGCCATCTAAGAGGAAAGAATCTCGATTAAGAAAATGTCTCCCTGAGCTTGGAAACCTGTAGGGCATTTTCTTCTTTTTTATTTATTATTTATTACAACTCATCCCTTTCCCCTAGTCCACTGATGAGGGAGGTCCTCCTTCCCTTCTCTCTGACCCTAGCCTGTCATGTCTCATCAGGATTGGTTGCATTGTCTTTCTCTGTGGCCTGGAAAGGCTGCCCCTGAGAGGGAGGTGATTTTCTTAATTAGGGATTGATGGAGAAGAGCCCAGTTCATTGTGGGTAGATAGAGGCCTGAATTAGTCATGCTTTACCAAAGCCATGATCTTATGATGCACATCAGGGAACACATATCTAGATCCAAAGATCCATTTTCAAAATAAAACCCAAAGAACCAGATTCATTGGTTCCTTTGTAACCAGGTCTAGGAGTGGGAGGAGTCATCTTTTCTCAGTGTTCAGTTTTCTAGAAATCACAACTCACTGCCATTCCATTTTCTGACCACAAACCTTCAAGCCTGCCAAATGAAATACACCAGGAAATAAAAGCTTCTGAGAGTCAGTTCTATTTCCAGGGAGGCTACAAAAGAACTTATTGGGTTTAGTCCAGCAATCTACCGTGAGATCACCAGATCTTCACACCAGTAGAATGGAAGCAAGTTTCCCATTTTCTTTCCTGCCTGGTTCCCAGCAAGGCTATGTATGGGGAGTTGGAGGCTATGATAAGAGAATTCTAGAAATTTGCTCTGCATGTCTACTGTTGCAGAGCAAATAAAAATAACAACCATTTTGTTGCAGCATGATTCTGTAGGTGAGGGATATGTGCACAGCCTAGATAGTGATTTTCTGTGCTGTGTAGGGGTAACTGGATTGATTGGCAATCTGAAAATGATGGGTTGGTGGTCCTGAAACTAAAACAGCTTCTCCCTCCCCACTTACTCCCAGTCCATCCTCAAAAATCTATTCTATTTTCCTTTCCCAGGTTGGAGGTGGTGAGTGGTCCATGTGTCCCTGCCAGAGCCCTCCTCTTTACTAAGCCCCTCTGTGGACTGTAAGCTTGAATACCATTTATTTAACAGCTAATATATAGCCATAACTGAATCATACCATAGTTATCATCTTTCAAGATGATTTTTTGTCTAGTTCCATTCATTTGCCTACAAATTCAGGATGTCATTAAAAAAAAAAAAAACACTGAATAATACTTCAGTGTGTAAATATACCACCTTTTCCTTATCCATTCTTCAGCTGAGGGACATGGAGGTTGTTTCTAGTTTCTGGCTACTTTGAATAAAGCTGCAATGAACATATCTGTCCTCCAAGTAGGACAGAACATCCTTTGGGTATATGCCCCCGAGTGGTATAGCTGGGTCTTGAGGTAGAACTATTGGCAATGTTCTGAGGAACTGCCATATTGATTTCTGTAACGGCTGCACATGTTTGCCCTCCCCTTGCTCCACATCCCCACCGGAGTGAGCTGTCCCTTGTATTATGGATCTTAGAAGTATCTGTCTTCAGGGAAGTTACCATCAAATTTAAAGAAAGTGCTAGAGATTGCTCCTGTTCTGAAGTCATATTTTGCAGCTTTCCAACAGTTCAACAAATATATGGACTATACATATAATATATACTTATAACATGTGATTTTTGGTAAATATAAAATGATGACTCTTTGTTCTTCTTTTCAAGGATCCTCCCTTTTCTTCTATATTACCCTCAATCCTCCTTCCCCAGGTAAAGCCCCTCCCACCCATTTCCCCCGTTCCCTCCTTCATATCACCTATGTCCTGATGTTCCTCACCTACAACTCTCCTCTTCTTGGCCCCTTTTTACTTTCCTACTATAGTAGCTATGCTAGGTTTCATGTTCACATCTACAAATTTGGAGTTACGAACCACAAGTAAGAACACGCAATGTTTTTCTTTTTGAGTCTGGATTATTCCAGTTAATATAAGATGTTCTAATTCCATTCATTTACCTCCAAATTTCATGATTTTCAACAGAGTTTTATTTTTCTTTTCGAGTGTCTAATGTGTGTGTGTGTGTTTCCTAGATATGGGTCCCCTGTCAAATCTATGCCTGGCTAATTATTATTATTATTTCCTATCTCTGTGAGTTTTTTCTTTACTTTTATAACTGTGCCTCCTCTAGAACAAATTCTTTTCTATTTGATGAATCTCTATTATTTTTTTTTATCTCCGGTACTTCTGGGGTTGTATCTAATAGTTTGACTTTTAAATTGCTGTTGTCACTGTATTATTCTGTTTTCTGTATTCCTTCATCTTGATTCCCAGACACTGCATCCCTAAGCAGCATATGGTGATCAGGCATGTAATCTCTACTGAGATTTCAAGTGAGCGGAGTCAAATTGGGCCTTAGACAAGTTCAGAAACTGGATACATGGTTGGCAGGTGTGTGGCCCTAACTCCAGTTCCACTGCCACAAAACATATAAATGGATCCAACTGATTTAAGATGAGCATGAAAAGGAGAAGATTTTCTTAGGATAATCCAAGGAACGAAGTTTAGAATCAAAAGTCAGGAAAATAATAAAGCCTAAAAATGAAGCCAGGTGTCAGGAAATGGTAAGCTCCAGGCACCCAAGGCATCCTCTCTTCTGGCTCATTGCTTTCTGAACTTTGGTCGGCTATGTATGGTGGTACAACTCACAGATTTCCGGCTTCTCCATATGTCTACCGACCCCAGTTTCACAACAGAGAAAGCCTGGGCTGTCATCACACCACTGAAGAGGAGGCAAGTGGGAGCAAGGAAAGCCCTCCATGCAGACACAGTTCTCAGAAGAGTGGAGATGCTGCCACTGAGCAGACGCTCCACACGGAGCCAGCACAGAAGGTGCCAGGCTACTAAGTAACACCCCATCACAAGCGAACAAACCTCGTTCCCCACCAGGAGCCTTGTATTGGGGACCTGAACACTAGACCTGAGAACATGGGTCTTGACTTCACCCTGAATCAGGAACAGCTGTGGGAATTCCATGTCATTTGCAATCCACTAACCAGCCCATCTGCCCCCTGAACACGTGCTCACTGGACTGTGTATCAGCTTTCCAAGGTTATGGAATCAGTAATAATCCAGGTTTCATTTTGTAAAACATCAATTTCAATACAGGATGAGTTATAGGCCAGGTAGTTCTTATGCTTCTTCATTGACACTTAAGTTAGTTCATTGAGTTTTGAGGATTGTAAGGTATTATTTAATACTGATGAAGCTGGTTCAGCGTTTTACAGCTTTATTCATGCTCTCCTTCATGTTTTAAATAAGCATGTCCTCAGAAGCAGGCCCTCTCCCATCCTGAGCACTCCACAGACTGCTCAGAAACTCTGGTTGGAATAAGAGACAAAGGTACTTCTGTGGTCCCAGAACTGTGTGAATGGGGAAAAGGCGTCATTAACAAAAACAGGAAAGGTTTGGACAGAACTGGCAGGGAAGGTCGAAAATTCATGGTCATAAAATTTAGATACGCACAGAGGTTGGTCTCTGTTTCTCTACAACTGGCTAAAAGTTCATAGACAGTATTTCTGTGGGTAGCAGAAAGCATTTCCCATTACCTGCCATTCATGTGGGTAGCAGGGGTTCTCTTCCTTCCCCTCGTATAGTTGCTTTAGTTCTCAAATCACCCAGTAGTCACAGATCTCAGACTTGGGAGTAGCTCAGTGCTTTGCCCGAAGAGATTCTTGAGTTGCAGTCACGGCTGTAGAGTTCACAGGTCCATCTTACAGCTGCCCTGAGGTTCTGCCCTGTTGTTCTGCCTCTCACCCATAGCAGCTCAAAGGACTTACAGACCCCCCCCCAGAGTTTAGCCAGATCACCCCTGGTTCTGTGGGTGCCACTTTGCACTCTTTCCTCACTTTGGTAATCCTGCATAATCTCCTCTTCTTAACCTTCTGTCTTTAGCTTTAAATTATCATTGAATTTTGTCCAATCTTTATGCAAATGGAAACCTCTGATCCTTTGAGTTGTCCACATCCTGTCTATTTTCTTTTTTTCTGTAGTGTTCTGGGGTCAAAATCCTGAAAAGAAAAACCAGATAAACACAACAGAGAAAAGAGTCTGTGACTCTTTTTCACTGTGATCACACACTGAGCAAAACTTAAAAAAAAAAAAAAAAGAGGTAGCAGCATGCTATTCTTTATGGAAAAAGTTAACAACGCTTCCCCCCTCCCTTTTTATAAATGTTCTGTGGAAAAGAGGAACAAAAAAGTGTCACAGTATTCAGTGAAATCCCCTAAGTTTTAATGTGCCCATCACTCTCCATCAATCCTCCCGGAAAGACTGAACACAGGAGTGTAGTTTACAGCAGTCATACAGTTCTTTCTGAAAGCAGAGCTCACTCATGGCCTGTATTTTCTATCCAGCACTCTACTGAATTTTCTAGTTGTACAAACAGAAGCAACAGGAAGAGCAAGGGAAAGAGCATCCAGGGTCTTAGATGGATGATTTCGGAATCTGCCACTCTACACGTGTGGCATCAGGGACATTGCTTAACCCTCTCCACCTTCCTTCCCAGAAGAGAATGACCCAGGGATCTGGTTAAACATGTAGATCCCAGGGTGGGCTTAGAATTGTCTTGGCACATTGTAGGTACTGATAGTGGATGTGATTATCCAAACTTGAAAATCAAGAAAGAATGCACTTAAAATACCTGTGTTGTAAACTTCCTGAGATTAAATCTATTGCAAAGCAGAGTCCAAGGAAACTGAAGAGTAGCATATGAAAGTCCATGTTGTGTAAATATGAGGGGCTCTGAAGGACCTCCTACCAAGAAAGATTTCACAAGATTTTTCCAGAAAATGTGAATGACACATAGATACAGTATTTTGAGGCACTCGTGAATAAACTGGACAGTTGAGTTGTGGTAACAGCTGCCTGAAGAGGTGGGTGATGGTTAAAAATGTAGTTTAATAGCTAAGCAAAACAGGAATCTTCACAAAACCAGGCTCTCCTCTGAAGGGATTGTCACAGTCTGGAGAGCTTCCCCATCCCAGTAAGAGGAAGTACCCAGACTGAAGACAGAGCCTCAGAGAGTTCTTAGGAGCAATGTTTTAAGGAAAAAAAAAAAAAAGAAAGAAGGTGAATAGAAGACAGAAGCTGTACATGGCAGCTGCAAAGAAAAGGCAGACACAGGCAATCTCCCCTGGGCATTCAGCAGAAGTGGTGGGGAGAAGATATTTTAAAAAGAACCCTTGAGGATGGTAGGGGTAGCCTGTAGTTTGATCCTCAGGGCCCCACAAGCTGGAAAGAAAGAACAGATTCACCCATCTTCCCCTGACCTCTGATATGAAAATGTACTGACATAACAGAGCACTATGCCCAATAAAAATACACTAAGAAAAATTTAAAATAAATAATAGAATGATTTCATAGCATGGATTTCTATGAGCTTTCCCACTAATAAGCTCAAATCTACACATATCCGTTGTCTCACACTTTTTATACATCTGGACATCATGAAATTGGGTTCTTTGCTCAGGATTAAAAAGGTTGAAACTGAGATGTCAGATGGGTCTTAGACACTGTTCTATTGCTGTGAAGAGACACCATGACCATAGCAAGGCATAGAAGAAAGCATTTAATTAGAGACTTGTTACAGTTTCACAGGTGACTTTCAAGGCAGGAAACATGGCAGCAGGCAGGAAGGCATGGTGCTGGAGCAGGAGCTGAGAGCTTGCGTTCTGATCTGCAAGTAGAAGAAAAAAGAAAGGGAGCCAGTGGTTGTGGTATGGGCTTTTGAAACTTCAAAGCCCACCCCTGGTGACACACTTCCACTAAAAATGGCCACATCTCTTAATCCTCGCTACCAAGTATTCAAAGAGATGAGCCTCTGGAGCATTCTCACTCAAAGCACCGCAGGGCTTAACCCTCCTTTTGGACTCGGGTCCTAACTTTCACTGGTTGTTGACAATATTTAATGCCTTCTGTTAGCAGGATCAGGGTCCCTTAGCTTATGAGCTACCAGCTGGCAATGACTAGAGGTTGTTGTTCAGTATAAGAAATCAGCAGCATACTGTTTCTTTTCTGTCCAGCACCATCTAGAAAAAAAAAAAAAAAGTCTGCATTTAAAAGGATTTGCTGATTATTTCAAGCCCATGCAGGAAAAACAGTAATTCAAAGTAAATTGGTTAACACCCCAATTACATGCACAAATCCTTTTGTTATTGTGACCAAAGTAACATCAAACATACCAATGTCCTCCCTCCCACTCCCTCCCCCAGAGGAATACACAGGAACAAAGGCCTTGTTATTCTCCTAACAGACATCGAAATGCTCAAAAGGAAGGGGAAAGGCCACCAAACCTGTGATATATCACATAAGAGGATCTCTGACTTACGCCCAAAGTCATTTTCCGAATAGACATGGACTAACCACGCACATCAGCAAACAGAGAATGGTTTCTTTCTGGATGAGAGTGTTACTGGTGAGATTTTTGTAGGCTTTATGGGTTTTTATTTTCAGCTTCGTAAACTGTACTGGCTGGCTTTGTGTGTCAACCGGACACAATTTATGGTCATCAGAGAGGAAGGAACCTTAGTTAAGGAAATTCCTCCATGAGATTCAACTATAAGGTATTTTCTCAGTTAATGATCAACAGGGGAGGGTTCCACCCATTGTAGGAGGTACCATGCCTGGGCTGGTGGTCCTGGGTTCTATAAGCAGGCTGAGCAAACCATATGCACCCATCTATGGCTTCTGCATCAGCTCCTGCTCCAGGTTCATGCCCTGATTGATGCCCTATCCATACTTCTTTCAATAATGAACAGCATTATGGACATGTAAGCTGCATAAACCTTTCTCTCCCCAACTTGCTTTTGGTCATGGTCTTTTGTTGCAACGATACCTTACTGAGATAGAGACTTTTATGTTTAAGCTTTTACTCATTAGCTTCACACTGCAGATTTGGAAAGAAAAACAAATTGCTCCAATGTCATAGCCTCTTACTAATAAGCTGCACCTCTCACAACTCTCAAGGTGTGAACAAAACTCCAGACACAGCCTGTGTCTACAGAGACTGATTGATTAGAAGTTCTGCGGTGTTGAGAGATTGGAAGGTTGCAGTTCCAGAGGCTAATTACCTTATCTTGGACCAGCTTTAGCAAGGACTGCAAACTAATAAAAAAAAATGGAAAGAACTAAATTGAGAGTATTTTACCAATGTTTTGCAAATAGACTTTGAACAGACACATGACGTGTTAATAATCGGCCAAATGAGAAGTCTAGACTTGAAAAAACAATAATAGTTCACTAGATAGGCTGGGCAGATTTGAATTCACAGGAAAAAAAAAGCAATGAATTTGCACATAGATCAATGGAAATCATTCAAAACAACAGTAGAGGAAAAGTGGAATTGAAGGAAAATATTCCAAACCTCAGGAACATGTGCTACGTTGTCTAGTATCTTGATATCTGTGAAATGGGTGTTCTAAGAGGAGAGGAAAAGAAAGAGGAAGTTTGTCAAGCTACCTGGAAAAAAGGTAAAAGACAGCACCACTTCAAAACTGAAGGAAAATGTTAACCCACTGATGCAAGTCTCTTCACAGACAGCAAATGAAATAAATACAAAGAAAACTCTGACACCTCATAGTTAGTCTTCTGAAACCAAATATAATATAAATCCCTTACAGGAAAACAGCATCACTAATAGCTTGCCTCATTTCAGAGCTTATGCAGGCAGAAGGCAGTAGAATGACATAAGGTGCCGAGAGAGGACAACAAGTTATTAACCCAGAATTCTATGCCATATTAAAGTATAACTTTAAATGAACATAAAATATAAATGCATTTCCTGATGAATAAAACTGAGGAGCATTGCTGGTAAATTTGTCATGTAAGAAGTACTAAAAGGGAGCTGGAAAGATGACGCAGTGGACAAGAATACTTACTGCTCTTACAGAGGGCCCAAGCTCAATTTCCAGCACCCACATGGTGGCTAACAACCAGGCACACACACTGCACGTGCATACATGCAGGCAAAAAATTCATACAGGTAAAATAAAAATAAGCAGCTCTTTTAAAAAAAAATAGGAAGAAGTAATCTAAGGGCTGAAGAGATGGCTCACTGAATAAGGCCCTTGCCACACAAGTGTCAGGACCATACTTTGGTCTTCAGCAGCCATGTAAATATCCGGCAAGGGTGGTGACCTGCTTCTAATCCCTCTGCTTGGAGGGCAAGGGATCCCCAGAGCAAATAGATCACCTATACCAGCCAAATTCTTGAACTCCAGGTTCAAGAGAGACCCTACTTCAACATGTGAAGAGGAGCACCATCAAAGCAGTCACTCAGAGTCAAACTCTGCCCTCTGCACGTGTGCATATTCACCCTTACATGCACGTTTGTCCACATATGTGGAAACACTCATACATGCATACATGCCATATACACCTGTACATATGCATACACATACATATATTGAAAATTTAAAAAAAAATAAAAGATCTTTTTTTTTTTCAATGCAGTTTATTCAGGAACCTTGAACAATCATCTGACCCTGGGGAAAGCCAGCCCACAGCTTAAATAGCCTCTGGGTAGCCAACCCAGGCGTGCCACGGGGGCAATGCAGATAGGTCCACATACATGGAAGCAAGCCAGATCCTCGGCCTTAGCCAAATGTGGAATTGTTCATGACAGAGAGCACTCACCATCGGGAAGGTGGAAGGCGGAAACCAGCTCCATCTTTAAGGCATAGCATTCCGCAGCTCTCTACAGTTTCCCCTTTTTGTTTTAGATGCATCAGGCAAGAGTAGAGGTCTGATCTCTGATATTAGAAATAAATTGGGACTTTGTACAGATGTTCATTTAGGTGTCATCCACCCAAAGAGCATCAGACCCATCCGATACCTTTTTCTCAGAGGCGGGACCTGGGGCATCAACCCGCATGCAATCAGACATGCTCTTCTCTGGGTCCAAAGCGGCTGACCCTGAGTGCAGTGCTTAGCCTCATAAAAGATCTTTTTAACAGATAGAAAACATACTAGATGGTAACGTAGAGTCATAGGAAGAGATGGAAAGCATGGATTATGGTGCATATGAAAGAAGATATATTTATATGCACAAATACACTTCTGAATATGAACAATAATAACAATGCTTGAAACAATAATTAGAACACTCTATCGTTTGGCCTACAACACAAGAGAATTAGCTGAAGGGAAAGAGGAAGAAATGGCACAGTGTAGGAGCAAAGCTGTAAAACTTATTGCTAATTAAGTTGCTATTAGCCTGATACACAGTTTGATCGATTGAAGCTGCATGTCATAATTCAGGAGCCACTGGGAAGGCAAACACTCAAGTAAAGCAGCAATAAAAAGATCAACAGAGATAAAATAATAGTAAGTGACACTTGTTTCCAAGCACAAAAAGAGGGGAAGCAGCAAAGACAGAAAACCAAGCCAGAACACATGTGAACAACACAGGCAACTAAAAATATCAGAGTGAAATTCTTTGTGGGGTCCACATACGCCACTCAAAAGGCAAGGCAAACAGAACTAAGTTGTTCTTTCTAAAGTAAAGTCCAACTGGATTCTAAATACTAAGGACATAGCTAGATTTAAAGGCAGAAGTAGGTTGAAAATAAAAGGATGGAAAAAGATCTGACAAAGAAAGAGAATCTACAAGACTTTTTACTTTATGATACAGAATGTTTTAAGCTATAGAACAGTATAAAAACAGAGGCATATTTTATAATGATAAGGGAACCACCATACCAACAAAAGGGAGGTTATTAGATATTGTATTGCATACTGTATTGTTCCTGTGTATGTGACTGTAATGAGAGCTTTAAAATATAAGAAACAGCCACAGAATCGTAAACAAAAATATGCAATTCAGAAATATAACAAGATTTGAAGATTTCTTACATCTTAACAGATAGAACTAGACAAAAATGGACAACACAAAAGACCTTGCTAATATCTCAGAGTATTTCACCTAATGACAACAAAATAGGCATGTTTTATGACACTTTTGCCTTCCTTCCTTCCTTCCTTCCTTCCTTCCTTCCTTCCTTCCTTCCTTCCTTCCTTCCTTCCTTCTTTATTTTTAATGTGGGTTCTAGGATTCAAACTCATGCCACCATGCTTACACAGCAAGTTCTTTGCACTTAGTCATCTCCCCATTTTTAATTTTAAAAGTTTTTATTAGTTCTTTGAGAGTTTCACAAAATATATTTTGATTATATTCACCCTTCCTGCCTTATTCTCAATAGATCCAGACCCTTCCCCACCCACCTTCGTGTCTTTTACTTTTCTCTCTTTTTTCCAACCCATCAAGACCAATTTCTGCTGCCCAAATCTTCTTGAATGTGTGATCTTGCACCGGTCAGCGTACTAGGGGCCACACTCTTTGAAGAAGCTCATCTTTCTTCTTGCATCTAACAACTGCCAATAGCTGTACAACTAGGAATGGAATTTCATGTCCAATTCCCACTCTCTGTGCTGGGATATGGTCTTTCTTAGATACACAAAGGACATGTGCATGCTGATCACAACTGCTGTGAGTTCATATGTGTGTTTGCCCTCCCATATCCAGAAGACAGCTGCAGTCCTCAAGCACATCTGGCTCTTACTCTCTATCTCTTCTTAAATGATCTCTATGCCTCAAAAAAGAGGGGTCAGTATATATGTTACATTCAGGGCTGAGCATTCTGTAGTGTCTTGTTTTCTTTACCCTGGCCGGTTGTGGGTCTCTTGCACCAGCTGCTGCAAATGAAACATTGTTTGAAGATTGAGAGATGCCCTGATCTACTGGTGTAATGATGAGTCGTTAGGAGTCAGTTTAATACTGTATCCATTTAGCAGCACAATAATAGCGGGTTCTTCCTAATGGCCTATGACTTATCTAGCCCTAGGGTCTTGGCTTGATAATGGTGCAATGGAGAGCCTGTTATCCAGTGGATCAAGGATTAAGTTCAATATGAAACTTCTTGGGTACTCCCATGCCATTCGTGCCATTGTTGTGGTGGTGGGAGTGTCAGGCATATCAATGCTGTAGACCACAGGTTTCACAGCTGCATAAAATTGGTGGTTACTTTTCTCTTCAGGACCTTGCTCAGCACTTTCTAGCACTATGAAAACTAGCCAGGAGGGATGAAACTTACAGGTCTGTAACAGCTTAATTGCTCCATGTTCTAGGACTCTAGGACTGCCGTGTCTTCAGGAACAGGGTCTTACCGTTACATTCTGGAGGATAACTAAGTACATCGGCACTAGCCTGTGCAACTTCGGGAATCTCTGGAATCTCACTGGCCAACAACTCTACCCAAAAAAATCAGCTCATTTTCAGCACTGGGCTTTAAATTGTCTAGTAACAACATTGCTTCCAGATTTAGAGAGTAATAAATAACAGTAAAGACCTTTCAGAAAGTCATATGAAAAATGTACTGCTGTAGAAGCTTCCATACGTATGCATGTACAGCACACATACATTTCTATTCCACTATTCCCTTGGAACGCTTTATACCAGTGTGTTTTATATCCTCTTCCTTGAAAGCCCTTCCCTGCAACCTGTCAGTGATTTTTCTAGCCTATATAAATATTTCAAGTGAAACACATATATTTGAAGATTCAAAGCTAACATCCACCATGAGGGAATGCACATAATGTTAGTCTTTCTGAACCTGGGTTGCCTCACACATAATGATTGTTTTCAGCTCCACTCATTTACCTGAAAATTCTTTATTACTGAAAGATGAATGATATGGCATTGTGTAAATACAGTGCATTTTCATAGTTCATTCCTCAGCTGGTGGACATCTAGGCTCTTTCAATTTCCTGACTATTGTGAATGAGGCAGCAATGAACATGAGCGAGCGGGAATCTCTAGAGGAGAATATGGAATCCTTTGAGTAACGTTCAGGAGTGATGTAGATGAATCGTGGGGTAGATCTATTTCTAGCTGATTTAGCAACCTCTACACTGGTTGCCATAGTGGCTGTACCAGTTTGCATTTCCACCCAGAGCAAATAAGTATTCCCCTTTCACTACATCCATGCAAGCTTCTGTCATCATTTGTTTCTTGATCTTAGCATTGTGACTAGAAAAAGATAAAATCTCAAAGTAGTTTTAATTTTCATTCCTTTGATAGGTAGGGGTGTTGAACTTTTCAAAAATGTTTCTTAGCAATTTGTATTTCATCATTTGAGAACTCTGCTTAGTTCCATGCCTCAGTTTTTAATTGGCTTGTTTGTTTGTTTTTGCTGTTTAATTTGTTGGGGGCTTTGGGTTTGTTGTTTGTTTATTATTTGGTTTTTGTATAGTTTATATACAAACTTTCTATCACATATACCTGATATAGTTTTTTTCCCATCCTGTAAGCTGCCTCTTCACTGAAATGATAATTTCATTTGCTGTACAGAAGTTTAGTTCCAAATTTTAGTAGTTGATCTTAAAGATTATGCTATCAGGATGCTCTTCAGAATATTCTTTACTGTGCCAATGAGTAAATGAGTGTTGCCTATTTTCTTCTTTGGTAGAGTCAGAGCAACAGGTCTTATGTTGGGGTCCTTGATCCATTTGGAGATGAATTTTGTGCAGGGTGAGAGATGAAGACCCAGTTCCATTCTCCTACATGTAGCCTCCAGTTTGACCAGCATGATATATTTTTCTCTCCAATATGTATTGTTGGCCTCCATTAAAAATGAGGTGACTATAGTGTGTGGGCTTATATACGTGTTTCCTTGATTCTATTCAGTTGATCAGTGTATCTGTTTTTATACAAATACCATGCAGGTTTCATCTCTGTAATTCTACTATAACTTGAAATCTGGAATGGTGATACCTCCTATAGTTTGTTTGGCTGGTGTGTTGTTGCTCAGGATTTTTTTTTTACTATCCTAGGGCTTTGTGTTTCTATATTAAATTTAAGATTATATTTTCAATTTATGTGAAGACCTACATTGGAATTTTGAGAAAGATTGCATTGATTCTGTACATTGGTTTCAGTAGGATACCCATTTTTATATGAGTCCTACCAATCCATCAGTATGGGAGTTTTTGTTTTATTTTGTTTTTACCTTTTCAGTTTCTTTTCTCAGTGGCTTAATGTTTTCACTATCGTCCCTTGGTTAGATTTATTCTGGGATATAGTTTTGAGGCTATTGCAGATGGTATTGCTTAGGATATTCCCATGACAAAGCACAGGTTATTCACTAAAGCAAAGCATAAATTTACTTTAAAAAAATTGAAATCGTGCAGTTATCTCTGAAATTAAAATTCAATAATGAGAAATGTGACAGCAAAATAACACATTTTACTTCTAAAACGTGCTGAAAGGAACTGGCTTATGACAGCAGCTGAATCCCGCTCCGAGAGCACTGTGTAACTTTCTATAGGAGAAAGATCTAAAATCAATAACCTGCCTTCTACCTTAAGAAGCCAGAGAGACATTTCAAACTCAAACTAAGCAGAAGAAAAAAATAAACATCGGAATAAAAATTAATAAAATAGCAAGTGCTCTAATAATAACTAGATACTGTTCTTGTAGAAGATAAACAAAATCAATGAACTTTTAAGTGAACTTATCATTTAAAATGGGTAAACATAATTTTACAAGAGCTCAGGCAAAAGCATCAGCATACACCCAAAAGAAAGTAAAATGATTATAATGGAATATTATGGACAATTTTGTGTCTCGAAAGTCAAGAATTGAAATACAATGGAAAACTGTAAAAAAAAAAAAAAAAAAAAAAAAAGGACCAGAATACTGAAAAATTACTTAAAAAATAAATGGTCTTAATGGACCTGTATCAAGTCAAGAAATCATCTTAAGAATCAGAAGTTAGATTAGTATTTTGGGCTGCAAATAAAGCAAAACAAAATAACAAAATTACCATAGTTAGGTGGGCTACAACCACAAGAATGAATTCTCTTACAATTCTGGGGTTGGGGGTCTGAAGTCACCTATGCTTGTTTCTTGGCTTCTGGGTTGCAGCATGTCATTTTGGTTTTATGTCCTACAACTGCATAACCCTTGAGTCATGGTCACTTGCCTTCTCTGCTGTCTGTGTGGTTACCTCTTCTTGTGAGAGTGCTGGTTATATTTGACCATGGGCCTGCTCTATTCTACCATGACCTTATCTCCACTAATTGTACCAGTAATAGCCCATTTCCAAATAAAGCAAATTATCAAACTCCATGAAGAACATGCATTTAAGAGACATTTGGCAAGTTCATGAGATCTCAAGACCAGCTGTTTTCACTAGTGAGTCCCATAAAATATCAAGAAGGAAATAATTTCAATGAAGGGTAATTCCTTTCATAAAATAGAAGAGAAAGGAATATGTCCTAGTTGCTATATTTTGCCTTAGTGTTAAATCCAGACAGACACCACAAGAAAGAAGTTAACAGAACATTATTGTATGAACATAGACTAAAAATCTCTTAAAATACAAAATAAATCCAGTAACATATAAAGTTAAATGAGTGATACCCTATGACCAAATGGTATCTTTGCTAGAAATCCTTGGTTGACTCATGGTATAAATGTTGATTAATAGTACACACCAAATTAGCAAAATAAAGGGTATAATTACATTATCAGTCCGGCAGAAATGTTAATTATTTCATAAGTTCCATCAAGATAGCTCAACAGATAATGAAAGAAAAATGGACTCTCCCAACTTGATAAAGGGCATTTATGAAAATTCAGCTGTTCATTACAGATTTAACTATGGTTTCCTTCCAAGACTGGGAGCAAGGGAAGATGGCCACCCTCATACACACACACACACACACACACACACACACACACGTTCTTGCTTAAGTCATATAGATAAAAATAAATGGAAAATATAAATATTTCAGTTTCTAATTTTTTAGTTTTAACAAGTGTAAGCAAAATAATAGTAAATATAATTAAAAGTGAGTAGTAGTTAAATTAAGGGTATATTTATCAAAAATCAAAAAAGTGAAATATTCCATTGATTAACAATACAGTTATTCAAGCCAGTTAAATTTAGTTCTTTCAGAAAAACTAGATAAGACAATAAAGTTGTCAGGTTATAGATCATTTAAAAAAAAATCAGTGATAAATCTTTCTATAGTTTTGGTATTTAACTCAGAGGAAGATCAAAAAAACTGAGTGATTTTTCTTTATGAAAAATATCACCATTCCATCTATTTATAAAACTATCATTTTCAGCACTTGTGTGTGCAAAAATGAAAACACAGAAACAAAAGTTATGCTAAATTTTGTCTATAGATAAATAATATCCATCGACAGATATAGGCATTAATTTAGGAGACCCAACCATTTTACTAAGCTATATGATTATAATAAAATTTTACCTTATCATTCGATAATTTCAAGTATGTTTAGAATGCATTTTTGTTTATATGTTAGCTTTATTAATAAAGCCAAGCTGGAAGACCTTTAAGTCATTTTTATTAGTGTTTTTATTCTTATATAAATTTACAAAAATTTAATGTAAAAATTATAATGAGATCAATAAAATTTTACCATTAAAATGTATTACATTGGGATAAAATATGTAATGAAAGGAAAATTGGATAAAATAGAATTCAAGGTAAAGAATTATTAACAAAAAGAGAACTTGGTTGTATATTTTAAAGTGACTGTGGACAAGCATAAATCACTGGTGCTCATGTTTATTTACATCCACATGAGAGATAAGTTTCACAGTCCTACCGTTGTATTTACAATCTGTCCCATATCACTTTGCAATTAATTAAATTGACATCTACACTAGTAATTTTTTTAATTCCTAGTATAATGTGCTCTACCCTAAGACTGAAGCTCTTCGCCATCTGCCTACCTAACTCTCTCCCTTCTCCTCTCCCCAGCACCTCCATGCTCACCTTGGGTCACACACCTCTTTCTCACCTCCAGGCCTTTGGAAAGAGGGGACAATAGTCACCCAAATGCTAGAAATCTCAAAGGCTGGATGGTTTCAATAATTCTAATACATGTAATTTTATAAAATAAAAGAGGAAGGAATATGTCCCACTTGGTGCTATATTTTGCCCCAGTGTCAAATCCAACAGACATCACAAAGAAGGAAGTCAACAGAATGTTATTTTATAATCACAGAGGCATCAACTTCCCCCATTCAGCTGTTGTCAGGCCCTGCACACATCCTGCAGGCGCTCAGTGTGTGTTACGTAAGCAAGGGGGTTGATGGTGTGTAGTGTCTTAACTTCATTCTTTAGGCACAGTATTACTCTATGTCTCTCAACACAGGCTAATTTTTTTCTCGTTGCCTTGCTTGGCCTCTGCTAGCTCTCCAATGCCCCAAGCTCCTGTTTTCACCAGTAACTACCTATTATGGTGCTTTCTTGTTTCCAATGTTCTTGGTACAGTTGGCAGTCTGGAATTTGCTGAGCATTTTCTCATCGGAAGCAATGTTCTAACCGGCAGTTAGGTTATGACACAGAGCCTTAGAATCTACCCAAATGTAGAAAAATACTAGATAATGCGAAACAAAAGTCAATTCAGCCCTAGAAAACAAAGAGCTTTCGTAATGCAACACATTTTTCATAGATAAGATTCTGAACCTTGGTCTCAAAAAGCGTTCAGGAGAACCATGCCTCTGTCTGTCCCCTGTGGCCGTCTCAGCAGGTGGGAGGGGACTAAACACTTGTTAACTGTGTCTCTGCCGCAGACACCGCGTCCATGTCATGGGCTCTATCACTGTAGCCCTGCAACTTTATTACAAACCCATGGGGATCTCGTACTTGCGCAGGATTCTGTGGGCTGGGTCGCACTGAATGACTGTGGCTGAAATACCCTGGGTCCACTTGGGCAGCTATACACAGCTGGTAGATAGAGAAATGGCAGGAATAGATGAGCCAGAATGGCCTCATTCATAAAACTGCTAGTTGGCAGGCCTACAGCCGTGTTGCCTTAATTTTACTCCAGCAATTTATCTCACACTCATGACTGCAACCTGAAGGAGGTCAAACGTCCCTGAGAGCCGCAAAGCCTCTTGAGGAACGGGTCCCGTTGCAAGCCACCATCGCTACCTGGACGTTGTCAAGGGCTGTTAAATAAGGTCCACCCCCGAGAGAAGGAGCTATGTCGGTCAGATCAGCATTCTCACTGTAGCACACAGGCAGAATTCCAGGCCACAGCAAGCGGTCTACCTAACGTGGTTGGCCGGAAGTGGTTTACACTCAGGCCTGTCTGCTCCTCTCCTCACTGGATCAGGGGTGTCTGCCGCTATGAAACTCACTATTTTCAGTCTCCAGGTACAAAAGGGATTTTCCATACATGAGATCTCAGATAGTGACCACTGAGTCATATGTGTAGCTCTCCTCTGTCCTCATTTCTGAATTCGACACCTGATTGGACAAACTCACTTCAACAAATCCAGGCCTTTTATTAGTGGCCAGGGGGTAATCTGTATTAGAATGGATTATTCAGCACACGTCTCTTCCAGGAAAACAGTTCTTAGCTTGTCAAGGCAGTGAAAGCTCTTACTAGGCTGTAGAGGATCCCTCCTTCTTTTCTCAACATAATATTTTTGTTGGTTATTTATTTGGTAATTTCATACAATGCACTCCGGTTGCACTCACTTTCCATTACTCCCAGGTCTACCTTCCCACCCCATGCACTCCTCAAATGAACGAAGTACAACCAAGGCTCTCCCCTTAAAGATAACTCAGTCCTTTCGCATCCCTCCATCCTTGCTGCTGAACGCAGTGCTTATTTCACTGCAAACCCTAAATTAACAATTCAACTGCAAAGGAGTGCAGCCTTCTGGAGGGAGGTGAAGATGGACCCCACATCAAAGCTGTTCCCAGCCAGGGTGTTCAGTGTTTCAAACCCCATTACCTGCACGTCTGTGAGGTCCCTTTGATCACACCTCTTCACGAGGCAAAGGGATGAGAGTGGGAGGATTCGCCTGGTCTTCAGAGACAACTGGCTTTTCTCCCTCTCTGCCTTTTTTCTCCCCACCCCCGGGGCCTGGCTCTTTTTTATCTACCTAATGATTTTCCAATTTTAGCCAGCAGAGCTGGAGGGCTGCAACCATCAGTCTTTGATGAGATTTCTCTGAGTCAAAGTCAAAAGGAAAGCCTGTACCTATGCTACAGAGAAGCAGGCTGGTCCCCGGGAGCCCAGGGCACTTTTAAGCCATGGTTTAAAACAAATGCAAATAAGCATTGGAGTGGATTTTTCAAAAAAGAGAAACTCCAACCCATAGGCTCACTGGAACGGATATTCTGAAAATCGGACTCCAAAAAACACCCTCTTTATGGCTCACGTTCCCCTCACATTCCTGCTGATCTGAATGAATGTCTGATTTCCACACCTTGCATCCTAGCCTGTCTATTAGGCCATTAGTTATAGTATAGAAAACTATATATTTTTTAATTATGACAGGAAAAGAAAACTTGCTGCTAATTAAATTGTGAAAAATGTGGAGCCTTCTGTCATACTCTTTTGGGCTGCGGGTCTTGTTTCTCTGCTGAGAAGCCTTTTCTTCCCTTCCGCTCTGCACCGTCTCTTGCAAAGTCATCTCTCATTAGTCCTTCAGCCGTTAATTAACATCCAGTTGTTGTATATTGGAGAAGTAGATTGCAAGTGCCCCTATACAGGAATCATACCTCTCCGTCCCATACTGCTTGTCAAGGAGCCTATCACATCTTGCCTATTTTCTTGCCTAGGACAAGTTTCTTTAGTTGGATGCATGTTTCCTTTGTTAAGGCCAGTGTTACAGGACTCCTCTGATTTGGGAGAAACGAGATGCAAATTTTGTCATCTCCCCTTCCGTGCCCGCCCAATACTTGGAGAAAAGGGAGAACGAGTGAGCTCTTTTCTCTAGCCACACAGGAGCCTGATAGGTTTCTCATGTATAGCTCCTTGGAGAGGCAGTCCCCTCCCCCGCAGGGCAGAGGTTGTTTCCTGAGACTGTTTCCTTCAATCATGCTCTTAGCGAGCACATGTGGTGCTCTCTCACGGTGCTGTCCCTGGGGTGGAAGAAAAACAAACGTAACTGACTCTGCTCTCCAGGAAGCTGATATCAGAGCAGTGTCTAGTGATAGCCCAAGGTCATTAGTACAGTGGGCCTTTATGATCATGGCTCACAGACCTGTGTATTCAGCCAGCTTCTGATCAAAACGTGCTGTAATTGTCTGTCTTGAACAAGTACAGACTTTTTTCTCTTGTGTCGTTTTCTGAGTAATAAAGTATAACAACTATTTGCAAACTGCACACATTGCATTAGGTGTTACAAGTAACCAAGAGGTGACTTAAAGGATCTAGCATGGTATATATAGGGGTCTTGAGCATCTACAGATTTTGGTACCAGAGTGGGATTCTGGAATGCATCTGACACAAGTAAGAGAGATGTCTGTATAGAGTTCTGAGACAAGGGGAAAAAGACTGATGTGGATACTGAATGGGTAGAGAAGATACAGGAACACAAACAGCTTATGAAACCAGAGCGCCATCGTGGAAGGGGTGGGACTAAAATGAGCTTACTACATGTTTTGTATTTATTGGAAGGGAATAACGTATTAATTTCTCACCATTCTTAAGGTTCAACATCTCAAATAATGGTGGCTTAAGGGAAACTGAGGCAGCATGCCAACTCACAAATGTTTTTATGCTCCTTTATTATCTTTTTTAAAACAACAAAGTCCTCTTTTTCTTAGCATCATTCCTTTGATATTGACCCTAACCATACAGTGGGTCTGGCCTAACTTCTAAATAGTCCACTTCAATCATGAAAATTACCCAAACTCCTTAGTCATCTGCTTAAAGGTTCAGACTGAAGATGTTTTTTTTCATGAAAACTATAGCAAATTATTTTGAGGTAACAATAGAATTTCTTTGTATTTAAGGTGCCTGGAATCATAATAGCATCAGGCTGAGTGCTGGACACAATTCCCAATGAAATCTCCACTGACTGGCAGTACCAAGCCTTCTCACAGAACCTCCGAATCCCCATGTGCACCCTGCTTTTAGTCCACCCTGGGCATCAATCAGTGCAGCCCACTGATTGCACAAGAGGGGATTCAGAGCACTCTCCACTACGTGCTGGTTGGATTGGGAGTGGCACATGGTGCCTGTTTCCCATAGATTCTGCCATTTGGCTCAAGGGATGACCTGTTGTCCAGAGGTGAAAACCGAAATAGACCAGTAAGATAGTAGAGCTGTAGAAGTAACCATGAACCATTTCCCAGGAAAACCGCTCAGCAACTGGTGACCAAACTTCCCCGACAAGCTCTCGAATAGGCCCGTTTCAAGCCAGTAAACAACTCTTGCACCTATGTTATGAACAGGCACCGTGCCAATCACAAAGACAGGGAGACCCCACTCCATTGTTAAGGAATGCAGAGTTCACTCTAAACTCAAGACTGAAATTTCAAAAGGTAGACATCCCAGTCAAAGTCACAACATCTGCCACTGGCTGATCTAGTATTTGAACCCTGTGCTTTCTTTTGTTCAAAGCCTTTTCCTCCTCAACTGCACTGCAGCCTCTTACTACACTGTAGTAAAACTACTTATTACCATTTACAGTTTAGATTTTTTTAATATGTTTGATATACTCAAAAGAAAGGTGCAATTGGTCCTGCCAGCTAAGATGAGTGGTTTATTATCTTGCTATCCTGTTTAATATCCTGTTTTCTAAAATGAGATGGCATTGTGTTTAAATTTTTAAAACAGAACAAATATATGTGAAAATGCTTTTTAGGTCATAGAATGCTAATCAGTATCAGCTACTAAATGCATGGCAATGTAAGAGAACCATCAAAGATGGTGAATTCATTAGAAAATACAGTCAGTTAGTCTTGAGAGTTAATGCTACCAAACACACCCGCAAGTCGGGGGCCCTGATCACCTGTCTTCTCATTCTCACTTCTAGTTAGCTTCTTCATGTGGAACTTCTGTGCTACAAATCTGCTGGCATATGCCCGCTTCTTTTTTTTTTTTTTTTTTTTTTTTTTTTTTTTTTTTTTAATATGTGAATGAAGTCTAGCAACTTCTAACACACTTACATATCAAGGATGTTTCTACCCAGTTTAGTAGATTGAAGCAAGGAATAGAATCTTCTTGAAACATGAGCTCTGCAAGCCTGGGGAGTAATACTTATTCTATACCAAAGTGAGAGAAAGAATACATTCCCAATGTGCCCAAGTTTTCTTCCACACACTCAGCATATTTGGTTCATACTGTCTAGTGTTAGTTTTATGGCCTGGGATGTTTCTCAAGGTGCTGCTTTTCAAAGGCACATTATGATCCCAGTTGATCATCACTGTTGCACTGTAGAAAATGTCTTATCTCCTGCTTTATACAGAAACCAAGACTTAAACAGGGAAGATATATTGAGTCCAAGGTTGTAAAGTCAGAGCTAAATCCTAGGTCTTCTGGGAAAGTTCTGCTACTGTTCCAAAATTAAAAATCTGACTCTAGGTCACAGGCCACGATGTTGTGGGGTGGGAGTGATAATGAAGACGTCTACTGCCGAGGAACAAGTAAAGATCTGAGAAGCTAGTAGCTATGGATTATGTACAACTTTCCTCACCCTATCGCATTTAAGCATCCTTTCTTTCTCTTAATTTCTCTGGATATTAAGACAGAATAATTACTTCCCCAAGGTCACAAAGCTCACAAGAGAGAAGCTACTCTGACAACCCCTGACTTTCTGAGCCCCCAAGCCACAGTCTTCTACTTGCATATCTTATTTCTCTTCAAATCCCAGTGCGTTTAGGTACGCAATAGATGTCTAAAGGCAAGAGCAAGGGACATTTTGTGCCTCAGTTGGTGTCCTAAAGTACCCAGTCTTTCTGCTTTCCTTCCCTAGACCCTCCAACCCCAGGTGAGCAGCTGACATGCTCTTCTGTTCCCTTCAGGGTGTGTGGTGGCAGTATCTCTGATTGAGCAGCTGGCTGAAGTTCACAACTCCTCAGTCCAGGTGGTGATGAAGAGACTCTGCAGCTACCTGCCTGGTAAGTCTGCAAGCCTGGGCTCTGTGTCTGATTGTCTACTCTGTGAGTCCCCAAGATGGAGCTTGTTCCCTGGGGAGCCTTACGGAGCAGAATTTGACTGTGCTTTCCTTAGATTGATATTCTCATGGCATTTGCAGTGACTGAAACAAAATGTCCATTTTAGATAGTTTCTGCATTCTCTATCATGGTGGGCATCACTGTGGCCATTTAGGGAGAAAACGTTGAATGGCAGTTTATCATTAGCGAGTCACAATAGTAATGATTTTCCCACCTGATGATAATCACCTTAGCCAATAAGAAGTCAAAATAATTAAAAATTCTGTTTACTTGTACACACACACATACACATACACACACACACAGTTCTGCTAATACAGACATTAGGCTGGGAGGATTTCTGATCTCAGAACTGCAAATGGGAACATACCTGGGACACCCCATTCGCTTTACCAGGATCCCAGTTCATTTTCTCACCCATTCTGGAAACCAAGGAACTCATAAGTGCTTTTGGAAAGCTCTGTATTTGTTTTTCAGACTCAGCAGAAAGAAAATATTTACCCTATTTTCTTTATACACAATAGTTATGTATTTGGGAGTCAAATTTTCTTTCTCTTAGTAGAAACTAATTCATCAAGAAAACTGACACTATTTTTTTTTTGTAAGCATGGTATTGAGCTTAACAGTGATTGTATATTTGATTTAATAAGTACCCCCTGTCAAAAGCAAAAATATATATATATAATTTTTGAGAATAGTATTGTTCCTAATATTCATTTACCAGAAAAGATATTTAGAACTCCAAAAGAAAGACTTGGAGACAATAGTATACACACACCTGCTTATAATGTCTCCATGGATCATTGTTAAGATTTCATTATATTTATATCAAGTCTTTGGTGAAATTAAATTATGGCAGATAAACTTGAAACACCTTCTGGCTCTGTCTGCCCCAGTTCTATTTTCTACCAACTTCCATAAAGAGAAACAAACTTAGTGACTATTGTTTCTGCAGGATTTAATACTTACACATTCACTCATATGAACCTAAGTAAGCTGTAGTTATTTTGTTACCAAGTTTTAAAACTATTTCTGGGGTAAATGAAAACAGATGTAGAAATCACATAAAATGAACATGTGGTTGTTTTTTGTTTGTTTGTTTTTAAAGTTAAGCCCCCGTGTAAACAGCCCAGGTCAGAAAGAACAGATAATTATCCTCCACAGAGGTCCCACCCACATGCTCTGTACCGTCATGGCCCTTCTACCTACCTGCAAAAGAAAACATCTATACTTTGTAGTATTTTTTTTTCATGTTTATTTACAGACTTAGCATAACTATCTTCTTGTCCTCATTTTACATTTCTGATGTGTCTCCCGGGTCTATTACAATCTACAACATAGCTTTTTATCTTTTCCTTTCTCATAAAATTTACCTGTGAACTTTGTCCTGGAAGGCTTTCCAAAGCCTGGGATTTTTCTGCCTACAGTGTAACTGAACATGTTCTTTCTGAGCTCTCCAGTTTCTAGGACCTGGAACCTCAGCTTGAACGCTCCAGTTTGATTCCTTTGGCAAAATGATACATGGTATTCTCATTCTCTCTCTCTCTCTCTCTCTCTCTCTCTCTCTCTCTCTCTGTCTCCATTTTTGTCTGCTCTTTCTATCACCTTCCCATACCTTGCTCCCTCCCTGCCTTTCTTCCTCTTTCCTCTCTGCAACTCTGGTGGCTGTTGATACTTCATGGTAAGATGTATCAGCTTATTGAGTGATACATCATTGGAACATTTTAACTGATCATTTTTTCATTAATTTATTAATTTATTTACATCACCATCAGAGCTTCCCCTTCCTCCCAGTCCCTCTAGCTTCCCTTTCCTCCCTCCCCTCCCCTCTTCCCTTTCTCCTCAGAGAAGGGGACACCTTCCAAGGATATTAATTTGTAGCATAACCGATCATTTCTTCATTGAAGTATACTTGACCTGTTCCCTCATCATCTTATATGAATATTTTCTTATAGTACTTAGTTTAATTTAAAAAATCAGAACAAATTATTCTCTCTCTCTTTTTTTAACTTAACAGTTTTCAAGAGAGTGTACTGGTTTTCTGCTATTATCCCAAAGTAATCATTTTCTTTAAAATGCTACTAAGTCATGATTTAAACATACCTGAGATATTTCAGTCAATTGCAACCATTATTCTGACCATTATCCTAAGCTCAAATACCCGTTCTTTGACCAGAAGGGCAGAATCTCTTCTTCAATTTGATTATGAGCTCAAATAACCTCACAGAACTTCCTCAGTAACTGGAATAACCAGGTATTCCAACTTGTCACGTACATTCGTGAGGCTTAAAATCAGTTATTCTTCTTAGGAATCTGTGTTTTGTTGTTGTTGCTTTTGTTATTATTTGGTATTTTTGTTCTGTTTTGTGACAAGTTTTAATATCAAGACTAAAGCCTGGGTACTTGGAGTTTTTCCCATTGATTAATTAATTAATTAATTAATTAATTTGCTTTATATCCTGATTACAGACCCCTCTTTTCCCAGTCCCTCCTCACAACTCTTCTCTCCATTTTTCTCTCTCCTTCTCCTAAGAGAAGGGGGAGTTTCCCCAAGGGTACTAACCCACCCTGGCACATTAAGTCCTTGCAGGACTAGGCACATCCTACCAGACAAAGTAGCACAGCAAGGAGAACGGAATCCAAAGGCAGGCATCAGAGTCAGAGAGGGTCCCCATTCCAGTTGTTGGGGGACCCATAGAATGAGCAAGCTGGGCATCTACTACATATGTGCAGGGGGCCTAAGACCAGTCTGTGCATGCTCTTTGTTTGGTGGTTCAGTCTCTGTGAGCCCCCAAAGGCCCAAGTTAGTTGACTCTGTAGGTCTTCTTGTGGAGTCCTTGACCCCACCGGTTCCCTCAATTTTTCCCCCAACTATTCCATAGGACTTCCAGATCTCTGTCTAATGTTTGGCTGTGAATCTCTACATCTATCTTCAAGTGCAGGGTGAAGCCTCTCCGAGGAGTTAGGCTAGGCTTCTGTCTGCAAGCATAGCAGAGTAACATTAATAGTGTCAGGGACTGGTTCTCTCCCATGGATGGGTCTCAAGTAGGTCAGTCTTTGTTTGGCCATTCCCTCAATTGTTAGTATAATTTTTTTTAATGTATACACCTTACCCTTGTTCATTCAAATACTGATTTCTCCCCCACTCCACCCCCAACTCTCTGGTTTCAATCCGGATATTGCATTGTGATACTCATTCTAAGCATCCTGTCTCAACTCTTGTGTAAACAGGACAAAATTAAGCAATTATACACAATGTTGAGCAGGGAGGAGCCAGAGGACAGAAAAGAGGGGAGGAGCCAGGAGGCGGGAGAGGAGTGGGAGGATGGCGTGGGAGAGATGGCTCAGCAGTTAAGAGCACTTGTTGCCCTTGCAGTGGTCTAGAGTCTGGTTCTCAGAACCCACATCAGGGATCTCATGAATGTCTACAACTCCTGTTCCCTGGGCACCAGGGACACACATGGTGCACATATGTGACAAACCACTCATACACATAAAATAAAAATAAATATTTTAAAATGAAAAATAAGTTTAAAACTTAATGTAGGTCTAAGGTGTTTTTTGTTTTTGTTTTTGTTTTTTCTTGTAAGTCACTTGCTATGTTTGCCAGGCATTTCAAAAGATAGTTTTCTGTGGAAGTTAGCAATCTAAGCAGAAAGTGTTCTATCCTGAATGTTCATGTTATCAAGCACGCAGTAGTTTTAAGTATGTGCTTTCTCTAATTGAAGGAAGGGCTTTTTATTTCTTCAGTTTCCTTGGTTTGAGTTTCTTCATGGATTTCCTCTTATCCATATATTGCTTCTTCATGACCTGTCTGATACTTTGCCTCCCTTTTGAATCCCCTTCTCTCTCTTTGTGGGTGTGCTGAATGCTAGAGTGGAACCCAGAATGCCATGTACACTAACCAAGTGCTCTCACTGGCATCCCTACCCTCTTCATGTCTTACTAAGTTCCTCCCTTCTTTCATCTCTGATTTCTCTGAAGACTGTCTATGCTTTCCTTCTTGGTGTGCTCATTCTAGTTTAAACTTCATTTTTTAAAATAATTTCCATTTTCCCTGATTTTTTTATCCAAGTTTTTTCCAACTTGGATTTCTTCTCTTCTTTTATGTGTTATATCATTTTATTAATGACTTCTCTCATTTTGAGACACTATTTTAATCTCTTCTTTTGGCATGATTTCTGGCATGCTTTTACTATCTGTAGGAATGTTATTCTTTTTTATTTCTTCTTATAATAGCTTTGTATGGGAGTTGACCTAGATACATTTCTGTTGCTTAATTTTTTTGTGAAATTATTCCTCAGAAACTCTTAGAGGTGGCATCAGATAATGTTTCTGAATGTTCAGAACCCCATCTTCGTTGCTTCTGTGCAGTGTATCACGTACAGGATGCTGGCTGCTTCAACTTTCTGCATCTTTTCCCTGCCCACTTTTACCAAGAGCTTCCTTTAACTCTACTTTTAAGCAGCTCAGCAGTTTCCACTGAGTGTGGACCCTGTTCAGAATTGATCTGGGGGTCCAGTTCCCAGAGATTATGAGCTTCAGATTACTCTAACCCCTTAATTTTTCTGACCTTAAGGGCTGTGGTAACCTTCTCCTGGGCTCAGTTGCCATCTTCTGGTTGACTGACTCAGACTTCCAATCAGCTCTGGAAACCTGTCTGACACCTCTGGACTCTCCTTTGGCACAGATGTGGATAAGTCATCTTTACATAATACTGCATTCTGTTAATGGGGGTTCCTAATTTTGTTTTAACTGTTTTTTTGTGGGCTTTGCTAGTCAGCTACGTAGTGTGTGTGTGTATTTTGGGGGAAAACTCAAAGAGATTCCAAAGCTGCACTGTTTCCACCATCACCTTTCCAGTGTTTTCCCATGTGAAGGTTTTAAATATACATCAATAATAACGCATTGCTTGCAACATCATGTTTTCATTCAGCATTATGATTTTAAGATCTATATCTTCTAAGACAACTCCTTAATTGTTCTCTGTCATGTAAACATCCTATGTCTTTGATTTACATCCTTAATATTGAACACCCAGAATCTGTCAGAAGTCTTACTTCTATAGTTGGGTACAGTGTGAATGTGACCCTCCATAGATTCTTATACCGAAAGCTTATTCTCCATTACAAGCCACAGTCTAATACAGGTGAATCAGCTCTGAGTATCACCCTGGAAAAGGGACTAGTGCTGATATTATAGAGAGACCTAGCACTTTAGAACAAGTTGTTGGAATAAAAGAACAGATTGCTAAGCACTTTAGCACATACCTGAAGTATCAGCATTTGGATGGTGGAGATTGTGGAACCCACAAGTTTATAGCATCCTGTGCAATATACTGAGGCACTGTCTCTACAGAATAAAAAGACACGGAAGCCAGTGAGATGATACAGGGGGTAAAGGTGCTTGTAGCGCAAGCCTAATGACCTAGCTGAACCCCCAGAACCCACATGTGCCCTCCTCATGCCATGTACCCCCATGTCCACACACACAACAACAACAACAACAAACACTTTTTAAAGAAGGAAGGTCTGATCTCTCTGGCTGAGTGCTTACTCCCTTCTACTGTGTTTTCCTGTAGAAAACAGACAGAAATGAACAGATGAGGCTGCCCCATTTTCTGCCTCCAAAACAGAGATCTGGGTAAAGTTCTCTCCCCACAAAGTACACACCCTCACACATTGGTTATGGTGACACAAATTTCACATCTCTTGGTTAAGAGGGAAACACTAATACTATTTTCCAAAGGAGGAAATTTCAGGGAGTCACAGTTATCACTAAACCTGCCCCTCCACAGGCTGTTTCCGTGCAATAGGTCTCAGTGCCACATGGAACCATTTGCACCTTGAATTTGACTTTTCTAGAAAAAGCTATGTTGTCCAAAAGTAAGAGAGTGGAAGCTTAGTGAACAGAAAGCCCACCTGTCACAGGAGAAGAAAACCAGAAAATGGGGCTTGGGGAGGAGGTTGTATTTCCTACTTACATGGAGAAACTCCAGTGAATGAAAAAGGCTTTGGGAATCATTTTGATCTCATCAGAGATTTGGGGACTTTCAGATGGAAACCAGGTACTCTTGTTCAGCTTAAATGGTCACACCACTTGACAGATTTAAAGACAGGTTGGGCATGTTATTCTGATTTAATGACAATGAAAAACCTGCACAGAATGGCTACGTGAATTCTGTAGAATAATGAGGAGACTGTCTCCTAGCTAAGAATTCCTCCTAGAGAATATACTAGGCCCAGCCCATAGTGTCTTTTTGGATCTAACATTGGCTTCTGCATGACAATTAGGAAGTAAGAGGACTAGGTGAACATGAAATTATGCACACAAACACACATTTGCTCAAAAAAAAGTCACTTCCAAGTATTCTTGTTGCCTCTAAAGTTAACAAACACAACTCCTCTACCCTTAATGGACGCAACATGTAAGCTGCGCTCTAGAGATTAACGTCTGGGTAGATCACACTGCGCTTTCAATGCCCGAGAAGATTAGTGTTTTTAAATTGTACATGTTCTTACCTTCCACCTGAGCTTTTACCTATGATTTGAATGGGGAAAAAAAGAAATATAAAAGGAAAAGGAACGTGAGTGGTCCTAGGTAGGGTGGAGGAGAAGCATGTCCAGAAGAGATGTAGGAGAGCATATCCAGAGGCAAGGACATCTGGCAGAGTCCAGAGTGGACATGACCAGACTGAGCTGGGCCATGTGGGGACAGGGGAAAGGAGAGGGAGAGGGTGATCAGGGGAACTAGGTACAGCAGCCGGGAGACCCAAAGGTACAAAGAGGATAGGTAATCAAAACTGTTGGATTATATAGGGAAGAGCAGTTCAGCCCCGTGGGCTGTAGAGTTCAGGGTAAGAGGTGGGGTAGGCCGGGAGCCCCCTGTAACAAGTAGGGATGAGGGATGTAGGGAGAACCTGGAGGCCAAGGTTCTCTTTGATATGTTAACTAGGCACCTCAGCCTGTTTGTCCCAGGTTTTGAAACCTAACATGATTCTCATTAGTAAACACTTGAGATTAATCTCAGAATCATCAGTGAGTAAATGGTTAATGGAATCATTGTGGCCAGCCGTCAACAGAATCTCACATTCTGAGTGCCATACCAGAACTTCACTTGCCTGGTCACCCATTCAGAAATTCTATCCCTGTTAAATACAGTGGTTAAGAACTCGTGCCATCTTAAAAAGAGCAAAGCAACACATGCATCCTGGAATACGCAGCCACTGAGCTGGCAACGTGGCTAATTGGTCTCTCTGTGCTTCAAGGTACTCATTAACAGTTAGTGTTTAACAATACCTGCTCTGCCTGAGGTAGCTAGGACATCAAACAAAATGTCCTTGGCATATTGAAATGTACATTACAAATAATGGCCTTCAGAATCTTTAGGAAGGGAAAAGTCTTAAGTTTCAGCTGAACTGTTAGCTGCTCCTGTGGCCTTGGCTCTCTCACTGAGACAGAGCTTGGCATTCCTGATCACAGAGTGAGGGTAAAGATGCTCACCAGCTCAGATGAGACTGATGATCAAAAAAGTGACAGCCAATGTGAGCATGACTCACAGATGGGGAAGTCTTCGGTTTCATTTGCAAAAAACAAACGTGTTATCCTAATGCATGAGGACTGCCCAGTAATACTTTCCAAACCCTTCTTTCCTCTTTAGAATAGTCATATTTTCTTTTATTGATGTGCTATTCCAAGTCTTCATTCTCTTGATTTGTGGAAATATTCTTGTGCCTGCTCACTTACAAGCCTGATCCAATAGTAAAGGTTCTGTCTGCTTTATATTTTGTCTTCAGAGCTGGGAATGTAACTCAGTGATAGAAAATTTTGTCTAGCACTCACAAGGTCCTGTGCTTAGGCCCCCCACACACACACGCATGCACGCACGCACACGCATGCATGCACACACCTCACAAAATTTACCTAAAGCATCTTCCACTGTCTGGTGGTACTAAAAACAGAACAATACAGGTGATAAAGAACAGAAGTATAGTTGTCTCAGAGTTCTGGAGGCCCAAAGTCCAAATGAATGACCCAAGTGTCATGCTTCCTGCTGTGTCATTCCGTAACATGACATTAATCCATTTGAGGGGAAAAAACCTCTTATCAGGCCCCAGATTCTAACACTGTGGCAAAAGGACTGTCTTCATGACACAGGAACTTGAGGGACACATTAGAACCACAGTCGAGTCTTATTACTTGGGTTGCAGTGACACTTAGGATACCATCTAATTGTAGTTTCCTGGGTTCATCTATCTCTTTACCAGAGGCTTTATTGTTTCTGCTCCTCATTCTCATGCTGAGCGCATGCGTTACCTCTGGGAGCATCTTCCCTTTTCCCATATCCACCACTGCTCCATCAGCCTCCTGAGTTAGCATCACAGAACTGGAGACTGCAGAGGGGTCTGCTCCAAATGAGAACCCTGAAGTCATTCGCTTTGAGTGGAGCAAAACAATCATGGAAACACACTTACAGTGCTTCTCATCAAACCAAAGGAAGATGGATTTTCTCTGCCTCTCAGCCAGTAATGCAAGTTAATCAAAGAACGCACTAATGCCATTTTTAAAATTGCTCTGCTCCAGGCTAAGCTACTCTAGCAGTAGCATTACTTTAAACATTTCCAAGCTGCCTCCATCCTCACTTAATTATAAACTTCTCTTTAAAAATTCTTTAAATCATGTAATGTTACAGCGAAAACAACCAAACACCATGGACACATTTTCTCTTTCCTTCATTGTTTGTTTGTTTGTTTTTTCTTGTTGTTGTTATTGTTTTTGTTTTTTGAGACAGGGTTTCTCTATGTAGCTTCGGCTGTTTTAGAACTTGTTATGTAGAACAGGCTGGCCTGAAATTCAGAGTTCCACCTGCCTCTGCCTCCTGAGCACTAGGATTAAAGGTGTGTGCCACAATGACTGGTACGGCCACATTATCAAATAAAGAAGGCAAAATTTGTGGAAAGGAAAGCACTTACCACGAGCCTGAGGTCAACAAGCTGGTGCTAGAATCCCAGTTGCTCTAGTTCAGTGACATCAGAAAGGCCTGATCCTCTCCTCAGTGGTAATCCTCTCAGGGAGCGGCATGGAGGTGGAGGTCAATGGGTTTTGACCATTGTATTGAGATAAAATTCACTTGTATTTCAAGTCATTGATTAAAAATGTAACCACAGTGGCTTTCTATATGTTCATAGTCATAATCCATCACCACGGTTTCAGAGCATTCTCATTACACCAGTGCCTTAGTTATTTATCCATTGCTATGAAGAGACCAAGACATTGTATTTAATTGGGCTTTGCTTATAGCTTCAGAGGTTTAGCTCAGGGAGAGGAACTGCACAGGAGAAGGAGCTGTGAGTTTTACATCCTGATCTGCAGGCAGGAGGGAGGGCAGGAGGGAAGGCGAGAGAGAGAGACAGAGACAGAGACAGAGACAGAGACAGAGACAGAGAGACACAGAGAGAGGCTGGACCTGTCTTGAGCTTTTGAAACCTTAAGCAGACTACAACTGGGTACAAGTCCTTTCCAACAGTTAAACTTCTCAGTGAAACTCCATTGGAGAAAACTGCTATTCCCTTTTGCAGCAGGATATCAATTGCAAATAGCTCTTGGTTAGGGTTGGGACTTTTTTTCTACCTTTCTCCTTGAACCAGTACCGGTCTTGTGTGCTATTACATTCTCTTCAAGTTCATCTACATATCAGTTCTGTTGTGCCTGGAAGACACTGTTTCTGTGGAGTTGTCCATCACCTCTGCCTTATACAGTCTTTCTGCCTCCTCATAGATCTCTGAGCCTTGAGGGCAGGGGTTTGATGAAGACACCCCATTTAGGGTTGAGTGTTCCAATGTTTCGCACTCTGCCCATTGTCAAGTTGTGGGTCTCTGTGTTAATTACCATCTATTGCAAGAAGCTTCTCTGAGAAGCATCAAGTGATGCTCTATGTGTATAGCAATATGTCACTAGGAGTCATTTTATTTCTATGTTCATTTAGCAGAATAATAATATTTGTTTTCCCCTAGGTCTCCATTTTCTTTGCAGTGGGTTCTCGGCCACTTTAGTGTAGTATATAGGTTTCCTCTTATGGAATGTGCCATAAATCCAATAAAAAACTGGCTGATCGCTCCCATAACATTTGTGCCACTATTGCACAAATATGTTTTGCAGGCAGGTCAGTGTTGTAGGCCACAGGAATTTTAGTTGAGAGAAATTGCTTACTTTTCTCCTTTTTTTTTTTTCTACACCCAAGTAGTGGTTAAACTTCTAATTGAAGACCAGCTCAATTTCTCCATGTTTGATGACATAAGTTGCCTCTTTACTAATCGAGTCTTACCATCAGATTTTGAAGAATAACCGGTAACCTTGGAAATAAGCTGCAATGTTTAGAGGAGGGAGCTATGGGGCCTCTTTAGCCAACAACTCAAAAAAGATGTAACTCATTCCTGGCACTGAAATTTTTACTTGGTGGCAAAAGATATCTAGTTCGGGCATTGTCTCCTGAGTATATGGTGATTCCATTTATTTTCTTTTTAAATATGTGTATTTTTAAGAAGCTTCTAGAGTGTAGGTTTCCTTGCTGCTTTTTGAAAAAAAAAAAAAAAAAAAAAAGGTGTGTGTGGGGCTTTAGTGTTAGCTCCTTCCTTCCTATATTTCCTTCTTTATCATTCCCTCTCATCCTCCCTGCCAGGTAATCCTCCTATGTAGTTTCCCCTCTACCTACTTGTAACACTATACTCATTACACCTTCCTTGGAAGATTCCCTCCTCCCTCCTGGTCCCTTACCAACTACCTAACATCTGTGGTTATTGAAATCAAAACACACATATCTAAAGTTAAAAATATGACAGTCACATATAAAACAAAACATCCAATATTTGCCTTTTTGGGGTTTAGGTTACCTCACTCAAGGTAATTGTTTTTAACTCCATCAATTTATCTGAAAATTCCATAAGTTAATTTCTCTTAATAACTGATAGTGTGCCATTGTGTAAATGTACCACATTTTCATTATCCATTCACCAGTTGATGGATATCTAGCCTCTTTCAAATTTCTGTTTATTATGAATAGAACAGAAATGATAGTAAGTGAGCAAGTATTTCTGTACCACGGCACAGGGTCTTTTAGGTGTATTGCCTAAGAGTGGTATAGGAGATCTTGTGGTATATCAATTTTCAGCTTCTTAAATAACATCCACACTGATTTCTATAATAGTTCCACCCATTTGCACTCCACTCAGCAATAAATAAATGTTGGCCGTCTCCCACATCCTCACCATCATGTACTGTTATTTGATCTTGGCCATTCTAACTGGGGTTAGATGAAATCTCAAGTAGTTTTAATATGCATTTTCCTGACAGCTAAAGATGTTGAGCACCTTTTGTTTCTCAGACATCGTGTTTCGTTTTTTGAGTACTCTTTTTAGTTCTGTACCCCATTTTTAAATTGGGTTGTTTTCTTGATATTCAGTGTTTTAGTATGTTGAATTTACTAGATACAAATTTTCGAGCGGCTGAGTAATTACTAAGGATTTTTCCCATTCTGTAGCTGCCTCTTTGCTTTAATCATAATGTCCTTTGCTGTACAGAAGTTTTAGCTTTGTGAGGTACCATTTATCAATTGTTGGGCTTAATTCCTGTGCTATCCATGTCATATTCAGAAAGTCTTTTCCTCTGCCAATGAGTCCAACTGTATTGCCTTCTGCTCTATCAAGTTTGTGTTATCTGGTCTTGTGTTGAGATCCTTTATCTATTTGGGATTGATTTTTTTTATTTTTTTCATTTTGCACTCTGATTATAGCCCCATCCCTCATCTCATTCCATTTCCACTCTCCCCCACATCCCCATCCCCTAGTCCTCAGAAAGAGGGAGCCCTCAGTCCTTATCAACTGACCCCAGTCTATCAAGTCTCTTCAGGACTGCCTGCATTCTCTTCCTCTGTGCAGGGGGTGAGGGGAATGATTGAAGAGCAGATAACAGAGTTCATGTCAGAGATGGCCCCTCCTCCCATTACTAGATGACCTACAAGGGGACTGATCTGCCTGTTGGCTAAATCTGAGCAGAGGGCCTGGGTCCTCTCCATGTATGGTCTTGATTGGTTTGCCAATCTTCACAGCGCCCCCATCCCCACCCCATGGGTATAGATTTGTTGGCTCTGTTGGTCTTCTTGCGGAGCTCCATTCCCCCAGAGTATTTCTATTTCCCCATTCTTTCATGATACTCCCTGTGTTCTGCACAATGTTTGGCTGTGAGTCTCAGCATCTGCTTCAATCCTCTGTTGGGTGGAGTTTTTCAGAAGAGATTTATGGAATGCTCCCATCCTGTCCCTTATGTTCAGCCTCATCAAGTGTCTATTCTATTTGGCCATCTGAATGAGAATTAAGCACTGCCCCCCAGGGTTCTCCTTGTTACTTAGTTTCTTTAGGTCTGAGGATTGTAGTATAGTTATCCTGTATTATATGGTTAATATCCACTTATAAATGAGTACATACCATGTGCGTCTTTCTGGGTCTGGGTTACCTCACTCAGGATTAGGTTTTCCAGATCCATCTATTTGCGTGCAAATTTCATGATGTCCTTGTTTTAATAGATGAGTAGTGTTCAATTGTATAGATGTACCACAGTTTCTTTATTCATTCTTCAGTTGAGGGACATCTGGGTTGTTTCCAGTTTCTGGCTATTACGAATGAAGCTGCTATGAACATAGCTGAGTTGTTTCCAATTTTCTGAGAAAGGGCCAGATTGATTTCCAAAGTGTCTGTACTAGTTTGCAGTCCCACTAGCAGTGGAAGGGGCTTACCCCTTTTTCTACAGCATGTGTTGTCAACTTGCGTGTTTGATCTTAGCTATTCTGATAGTTGTAAGATGGAAATTCAGTGTTGTTTTGATTTGCATTTATCTGATGACTAAGGACATTTCTTTAAGTGCCTATTGGCCATACAAGATTCCTCTGTTGAGAATTCTTTGTTTACATTTGTACCCCATTTCTTAATCAGATTATTTGATTTGTTGGTGTTTAATTTCTTGAGTTCTTTATATAGTCTGGATATTAGCCCTCTGTCACATGTAGGGTTGGTGAAGATCTTTTTCCAGTCTATAAGCTGTCATTTTGTTCTATTGACAGCATCCTTTGCTTTATAAAAGCTCTTCAGTTTCATGAGACCTCATTTATTAATTGTTAATCTTGGAGCCTGAACTGTTGGTGTTCTGTTCAGGAAGTTGTCTCCTGTGCCAATGAGTTCAAGGTGCTTCCCTACTTTTTCTTCTAACAGGTTTAGTGTGTCTGATTTTATGTTAAGATCTTTGATCCTCTTGGACTTTAGTTTAGTGAGGGGTGATATACATGAATGTATTTGCATTTTTCTACATGTGGTCATCTAGTTAGACCAGCGCCATTTGTTAAAAATGCTATCTTCTTTCCACTGTATGCTTTTGGCTCTTTTGTCAAAAATCAGGTGTGCAAAGGTGTGTGGGTTTATTTTTGGGTCTTTGATTTGATTCCATTTATCCATCAGTCTGTTTTTATACCAGTATCATGCAGTTTTTATTATTGTCACTCTGTAGTGTAAAGATGGAGATACCTCCAGAATGTCTTTTATTGTACAGGATTGTTTTAGCTATTCTGAGTTTTTTTGTTTTTCCATATGAAGTTGTGAATTGTTCTTTCAAAATCTATAAAGAATTGTGTTGGTATTTTGATGCGGATAGCATTGAATCTGTAGATTGCTTTTGGTAGGATGGCCGTTTTCACTATGTGGATCCTACCACTCCATGAATATAGGAGATGTTTCCATTTTCTGATGTCTTTGTAAATTACTTTCTTCAGAGACTTGAAGGTTTTTTTTTTACATAAGTCTTTTATTTGCTTGATTAGAGTTACACCAAGATTCTTTATGTTTTTTTGTGGCTATTGTGAAGGATATTGTTGCCCTAATTTCTTTCTAAGACCATTTATCTTTTGTATACGGGTGGGGGGGCTACTGATTTTTTTTCTTTTTATTTAATTTTGTGACCAGCCACTTTGATGAAGGTGTTTATTAGCTGTAGGAGTTCTTTGTTAGAATTTTTGGAGTTTCTCATATATACTATCATATCATCTGTGAATATTGATGCTTTGAATTCTTCCTTCCCAGTTTGTATTCCCTTGATCTCCTTTAGTTGCTTTTGCTCTAGCTAGGACTTAAAGTACTATATTGAATAGATACAGAGAAAGTGGGCAGCCTGTCTGTCCTTAGTTCAGTGAAATTGATTTAAATTTCTCTCTCTTTAGTTTGATGTTGGTTATAGGTTTACCATATATTGCCTTTAGTATGTTTAGGTATGTGCTTTGTGTCCCTGATCTCTCCAGGACTTTAAACATGAACCAAAGTTGGATTTTGTTTAATGCTCTTTCAGTGTCTAATGAGATGGTCATGTGGGTTTTTTTTCTTTCAGTTTGTTTATATGGTAGATTACATTGATGGATTTTTTGTATATTGAATAACCCCTGCATGTCTGGTATAAAGCCTACTTGATCATGGTGAATATTTTTGATGTGTTTTTGGATTTAATTTGCAAAGTATTTTATTGAGTATTTTTGCATCAATGTTCATAAGAAAAATTGGTCTGAATTCTCTTTCTTTGTTGAGTTTAGGTATCAAGGTGGCTGTGGTCTCATAGAATGAGTTTTGTAATACTCCTTCCATTTCTATTTTTGTGGAATAGTTTGAAGAGTATTAGTATTGGCTCTTCTTTAAAGGCCTGGTAGAATTCTATGCTAAACCCATCTGGCCCTGGACATTTTTTGGAAGGGAGAATTTTGATAACAGCTTCTATTTCTTTAGGGGATATAGGATTATTTAATTTGTTTTCCTGATATTATTCAACTTTAGTAAATGGAATATATTAAAAAATCATCCATTTCATTTAAATTTTCAAATTTTGTGGTATAGAGGCTTTTGAATTAAGATCTAACGATATTTTGGATTTCATCAATGTCTGTTGTTATATCCCCCTTTTCATTTCTGATTTTGTTGATTTGGATAACATCTCTCTGCCTTTTAGTTATTTTTGCTAAGGGTTTGTCTATCTCTCTGATTTTCTTAAAGAAGTAGCTCTTGGTTTCATTAAGTCTTTTAATTGTTCTCTGTTTCTAATTTATTGATTTCAGCCCTGAGTTTGATTATTTCCAGCCATTTTGAGTGTGTCTGCTTTTTTTATTCCTAGGGATTTAAGTTGATTGTATGAGATGTCTCAAATTTCTTTTTGAAGGCTTTTAGTTAATGAATTTTCCTCTCATCGCTGCTTTCATTGTGTCCCATAAGATTGGACATGTTGTGTCTTCATTTTCATTTAATTTTAGGAAGTCCTCAATTTCTTTCTTTATTTCTTCTCTGACCCAGTTGTTGTTGAGTAGAGAGTTGGTCAGTGTCAATGTTTTCTGTTGTTGTTGAGGCCCAGCTTTAATCCATGGTGAGCTGATAGTATACAAGTGATTATTTCAATCTTCTTGTACCTATTGAGTCTTACTCTGTGGCAGATCATATGGTCAGTTTTGGAGAAAGTCCTGTGAGGTAAAGAAGGTATATTTTTTTGTGTTTGAGTGAAAAGTTCTTTTGATGTCTGTTAGGTCCATTTGATTCATGACATCTGTTAGTGTCATTACTTCTCAGTTTTGTTTCTGTTTTGTTGATCTGTCCACTGGTAAGAGTGGGGTGTTGAATTCTCCCACTATTAATGTGAGGGGACTGATGTATGGCTTAAGCTTTATTAATGTTTCTTTTACAAATGTGAGTGCCTTGTATTTGGGGCATAGATATTCAGAATTGAGATGTCATCTTGGTGGAGCTTTCTTTTGATGAGTATGAAGTATCCTTCCTCATATATTTTGATTAGTTTAGTTAAAAGTCTATTTTATTAGATATTAGAATATCTATTTCAGCTTGCTTCTTAGGTCCATTTGCTTGAAAAACCTTCTTCCAGCCCTTTACTCTCAGGTAATGTCTATCTTTGTGGCTGAGGTGTGTTTCTTGTATGCAGCAGCATGTTGGGTTTACATGTTGGTTACACATCTATTCTGTTAGACTATGTCTTTTTATTGGAGAGTTCAGTGCATAGTTGATCAGAGAGATTAATGAGAAGGGAATATTTGTTCCTTTTATTTTGGTGTTGGTTGTGGTAGTGTTTTTATGTGCTTGTCTATTTTTTGTTTGCTTTAGTGAAGTTATTTATAGCCTGTGGTCTTTTGGGAGGTAGTTAACCTCTCTGGGTGGGAGTTTTTCTTCTCATATATTCTTTAGGGCTGGGTTTTTTTCTGTTATGAAATATTTTTTCCATCTATGATGATTAAAATTTTTCCTGTGTATAGTGGTACAGTAGTGAGGCTTTGCATCTGTGGTCTCTTAAGGTTTGCAAGATGTCTGCTCAAGCCCTTCTGGCTTTTATGGTCTCTGCTGAAAAGTCAGGTGTGATTCTGATAGGCTTGCTATTATAGGTTACCTGTTTTTGTGTTTTTTAAATAGTTTTAATAGTTTTTCTTTATTCTGTACATTTAGTGCTTTGATTATTATGTAGCAGGAGGATTTTCTTTTCTGGTCTAATCTATTTGGTGCCCTGTAGGCCTCTTATATGCATACAGGCATCTCTTTCTTTAGATTAGAAAATTTTTCTTCAATGATTTTGTTGAAAATGTTTTCTGGGCCTTGGAACCAGGAACCTTCTCTCTGCCTCTATTCCTATTATTCTTAGATTTTTGTATTTTCATAGTGTCCTTATGTACTTGGATGTTTTGTGTCAGGAATTTTTTTATTTAACATTTTCTTTGATATATATATATACATATACATATAATATACGATGCATGGATTTCTTCTACACAAGAAATTCTTTCCTCCATCTCTTATATTCTGTTGGCAATGCTTACCTCTGTAGTTTCTGTTTTCTTCTCTAAGTTTTCTCTTTCCAGAATTTCCTCAGTTTCTGCTTTCTTTACTGTTTCCATTTTCATTTCCAGATCTTGAACTATTTTATTGATTTCCTTCATTTGTTTGTTTGTGTTTTCCTGTATTTCTTTGAGTAATTTATTCAATTCCTCTCTACAGGCCTCTCTAAAAGCTTCAATATGAGAGCTTGCAGCTCTCCTCATTTGTATGATTTTGTTTACTAACTGGAGTCTGCAAGAGCCCAGGGGCTCTCCTCTTACCAGGGAAAATCCTGGTGGCAACTGCTCAACCACTGCCTTTCTTGCTCTGAAGTTAATGAGCTGCAGCTGTCCAGACATTGTGCTCAGAGACTGTACTTGCTAGGCACAGCCATCTTGGAGAACTAGCAAGCCCAGAGTTCTGTTCTGTCTCCCTGGGGAGATGGGTTGAGCTTTGGAGTGGTGTCTGGGGCTGTTCCCATGGCTCCTGGTCATCAGGAGGCCTGATGTTGGAGCTGCCTGCCCTGGTACCCAGAAGGTATTCACAGATCAGTGAGAGCAGCTCACAGGGGAATGGCTATATGCTAAGACCAAACTATTCCTGGGATTGGCTGGACAAGGCGCTTGTTTCCTTCACCATGGGGTTTCCTCTCACCTGTGAAACACAGACATTGGTGTTTAGGGGACCACAGTTCTGTCTGTTGGTTGCTGTGCAGTCACTGCTGCCCTGCTTATCAGACACAGTGTGTGTTCGGCACCACCTTGGATCTCTTGGGACTGATTTTTATGGAAAGTGATATAAATATATCTATTTGCATTTTCCTGCATGCAGCTACAGTATTTTCAGCATCATTTTTTGACAATGGTATCTTTTCATCAATGTGATTTTTTTTTCCACTTATCAAAACTCAGGTGTTCATGGTATGTGGAATTACATCTTGGTCTTCAATTCAATTCCATTGATCAATATGTCTGGGTTTATTTTTATTTTTATTTATTTATTATTTATTTCAGTTTATTCACTTTGTATTCCAGCTGTAACCCCTCCCTCACCCCCTCCCAATCTTACCCTTCCTCCCTCTTTTCTTCCCATGCCTCTCCCCCAGTCCAGTGATAGGGGAGATGCTCCTCCCCTTCCATCTGACCCTAGCCTATCAGGTCTAATCAGGACTGGCTGCATTGTCTTCCTCTATAGTCTGGTAAGGCTGCTCCTACTCAAGGGGAGGTGATCAAAGAGCCAGCCATTTAGTTCATGTCAGAGACATCCCCTGTTCCCTTTACTGAGGAACCCACTTGGAGACTGAGCTACTATGGGCTATATCTGTGCAGGGGTTCTAGGTTATCTCCATGAATGATCCTTGGTCAGAGTATCATCTCAGAAAAGACCCCTGGACCCAGATTTTTGGGGTATATACTCACTTTTAAGTAGATATTAGACATATAATATAGGATAAACATACTAAAATCTGTATACCTAAAGAAGCTAAGAAGAAGGAGGCCCCTGGGTAAGATGCTCAATCTTCATTCAGAAAGACAAATGGGATAGACATCATATGAGAGAAAATGGAACAGGACAGGAGCCTACCACAGAGGGTCCCTGAAAAACTTTACCAAGCAGGGTATAGAAGCAGATGCTGAAACTCATAGCCAAATGTTGGGCAGAGTGCAGGGAATCTTAGAAAAGAAGGGGGAGACAGAAAGACCTGGAGGGGACAGGAGCTCCACAAGGAGAGCAAAAGAACCAAAAAATGTGTCCGTTTTTATGTCAAAACCGTGCTGTATTTATTACTGTAGCTCTGTAGTATAACTTGGAATTGTGGGTGGTGGTAACTCCAGCAGGTCTCTTGTCTTAAGAGTGTTTTAGCTAAACTTTGGCTTTTTGTGTTTCTATATGAAGTTGAAGCTTTTTTTTTCAATTTCTGTGTAGAATTGTGTTGAAATTTTTTTATGAGGATTGTATTGAATTTGTAGATTGATTTTGGTAGGATGGCCATTTTCATAATATTGATCCTACTGATCCCAAGCTAGGGTGATCTATTCATTTTCTGATGTAGCCTTCAGTTTCTTTCTTTAGTGACTTCAAGTTTTTATTATACAATTTTTATATTCATCCTCTTGCATGGCCAGAGTTATCTCAAGATATTTTATTTTCTGAGGCTATTGTAGAAGGTACTTTTTCTGTTTCTTTTTCAGTATGTTTGTCATTCAACAAGAGATCCTAGTCAACATTCTGATATTCCTTACTTTAAAAAAAGAAAATAAAATCTATAATTTTATAACAAACTAGTGATCTTCAAATATTTGTAGTAAAACAGTACTCACACAAATCTTGTATGGAAAAGCTTATTTTGTAGGTATGAACATTTTGCCTGCATGTATGTCTATGTACCACTTGTATTCCTGGTGCTAGAAGAGTCCAGAGGGCTCTGAGGCCCTGGGTCTGGAACTATAGATGGTTGTGAGTCAATATGTGGATTCTGAGAATTCAACCCAAGTTCTCTGGAGCCATTGCTCCAACACCTAGAAGTGATCTATCTTTTAATAGCCATGGTAACTTTAAAATTACTGAACCCTTAAAACTAATGCTTAGTCATTAGTTAACTATTCAGTCTTAGTTCTCCTTCAGACAAACACTGATCCATGCCCTAAACTATGATAATAAAATGTATTCTATTCACCTTTTTTTTTTTTTCTTAGAAGCGATGTTTTTGAAAACCTCCTGCTATTTCCTGGTTCAGATGTTTGGAGCAGACATCATAAGATTGTGAGTATGGCACTGCATTCCGTCACAGGTGCTGGCACAGAGCAGAGGGCAGCATGTTCTGCCTATGGTACTTACTGAGAAGGGCTGGCCCTGATCTCTTTGTTACCATTAGCAGAAGGAAACTGACTCTAGACTGATGTTGTCATTCTGGTAGAAACTGTAGTTTCTAGAGCTACCACATGAAAATCTGGCTTCGTGTCTTTGCAAGCACTTTCCACGTGAGATTTACAGACAGTTCCAACAACAAATAACCCAACACTATCTCTGAGCTCCTAGTTCTGACCCTGCTCTCTCGCTGTGGATTCCAGCCCTCTGTGCTTCAGGGTTCTTAGCATAGTATGATCTAGCCCCTCTGTGTCGTCACTATCTGTTTGCTCGTTTTCTTTCTCATTCTTTTCCTTCTGCTTTGATCAGTCTTTGAGGCACTGGATAGGATAAGCTCATATTCATGGTGCTCCCTCAACAGTGGTCCATGTCACCCAACTTGAGGTCATAGTCTACAGTGCAGGATGCCAGGTACAGTCCCCAGTCCAGGCCATCCATCCTCAAAAAGCCCATTAAATGACCAAATTAATAGTAAAAAGTAGAAAGGGAGATTTGTCCAATGTGGCCACACTGGTAAGTGGGAATAGAAATGCAGTGATGCCCTCCAGTGATTCTTGGTACCTAATACAAGATTCTTCATGAACTGGTCCTGAAAGCCCTTCTAAACTCATCCCTTGCTACCTCACAGCACACCACATTCCATGATGGTTTGCTCACTGGCAGCGGGGTTTGCCTAAAGATTTTTACAGTTCTTACATGTGTTTGATATACCTAAAATCTATCCCGGATACATCACCTTACTTCTTTAGACCCCAACTCCTGGTCGCCTCTTCTGAAAGCTTCTCTAATCTTCTCCATTCTAACATGGACATTTGACTCCTACTACACACAAACAAATTGGCACACATGTACGCACATAAACATTCACACGTGCACAAACAGCATGCTGTGCAAACCTCTAGAACAGCACCTAGGATAGGTGCTTACAATTTAATTGCCACTCTACTCCTCTGAATTCCCCTAAGTTAACAGCTTTCAAAATCCTAGGACTACATTTTATTCGCCCTGTGTATATTTCAAGGGATTCAGAAAACTCTGAAAGATATGTCAAAGGAAGGATGGAAATGTGGTGGAGGAAGGGAAGGAAGCAGAGATGGATGGAGTATAGACTACTTTGAAGAAACACAGATGAGTAAATGGTTTTGTCCACCGCTTGTTTGCCCACAGAAGCCTAGCACCCTGTCAGTGCCAGCATCCTCCTGTGTCAGCACTAGCACCCTGTCAGCTCTAGGGCCCTATCCACGCCAACACCCTGTCAGGACAACCACTCTGTCAGCAACAGCATCCTTTCACTGCCAGCACTCTGTCAGCTCTGTGCTGATAGGGATCTCTCCTTACAAGCATAAGCCTCTCGCACCTTGTTTTCGATAGTCAGAAAGAAAAAACAACAACAACAACAAAAAAACTTTGAGTTGATTCAGTCCCTGAAAATGACAACCTCATGATTTAATTTTACCTGAAGAGCTGCCTTCCAGTATTAAATGCGTTTCCTGACCTGGAGGGCATTCTTCCTATTATCTCGTACTAGTCAGGTCTCAATAATTCATGGACTAATTATGTAGCAATTACATTCTCTACCCACAGATATAGCCACAGGATTCTGTAAAGAAAGAAGGAACCTGCGAAATAAGACATCCCCTCCAAAACTTGCCATGTAGGATCTTGATCTGTGCGATGTCTTATTTTTAAAATTCCTGACACTAGAAATTTTTTTAAATAACATAAAATTATCTCACATGGATCTGGACACTTGGAGTCTAAGATCAAGGTACCAGCAGATTAGATACCTGATAGAGTTCCCTCTTTGCTTCGTAGAAATTGCCTTTTATTGTAAACGCATGAGACAGAATGAACAAACAAGTTCCTTGGGCCCTCCCTCTATTTAAAGGGGCACTGAACCTGTTTATAAGCTGAGACCCCTCCCCAAATGTCCTATTTCTCAATATGCATCATGATTGGATGGTAACATTACAAGTTTGGGGGATGGGAAACATATTAAGGCCATGACATACAGGAAGAGGCTATCTAGGTTGAAATACTAGGACGTATTCAAGAGCAAGTTCCCCTATCTGATCCTGGCCTCCACTGTTCGTGATGTTGCTTTAGAAAATCTAGCTGTGGGCCCTCTTCATCTCCTCTTGCTTCTCTGTACAGTCACAAAGTCCTCGATCCCAAGTCCAGTACCCTTCATTAATCATGAAATAACAATATTTTAATAAGAAACCTAAGCAGTAATTATAACAGTTATGGTATGGTGTAAACATAATGGCCTTTATCGACATACAAATACAAAGCATTTTAACTATGTTCTTCACAAAGTAATTACAGAATCGATTAGACTCGAACCAGGTATAGTGGCTCACACCTGTAGTCCCAGCTCCTACAGGACAAGGAAAACTCACTCTGTGAGTTAAAGGGTAGCCTGGTCTATATATCACGTTCCACATCAACCGGAGTTACCCAGTGAGAAAACAAAATACCCACGATATTTCCCAGAAAGAGAGAGACCGTGATCGTGAAGGTGATTTTCCCAGGGCGAGGCTCACCACCTGCAATGTGGATGTGCTCAGCCCTGACACTTCCTCAAGTGTGAAAGTGAAGGACCGTGTTTACCTCGTCTCTGTAACAAAAACAAGCATTTTCTTAAAACATGAACAATCAAAAGTTCACAATAAACACTCATAAAAGAGAGAAGTGGGGATGCCAGAAGAAAGATACCTAAGCACCTACCCTGATCATGCTGGTTGGGCTGCCTGACGAAAAACACCTAAACATTTGCCCTGGCCACACTGACCTTGGGTAGCCAGAAGAAAGATACCCAAGCACCTGCCACAGAAGAAAGACAATTAAGAACCTGCTGCAGGCACCACTATGATGAATGAATGTGTGATGGAGAGATGAGGGAAATGGAGTAACCATTACAGAGATGGAAGAGAATACGAGGAAGGGGTTCATAACATTGTGGAATAAGGTAGACCTGGAGACTTGAAGGCAGTGAGGAACAGGCAGTTATGAGGAGATCATGGTGAAGTCCTGGCCCTGGCTGCCACCAAGGGCCATGTCTGGGTCTGTGATCCTGCTGCAGATGAAGTCTGTCAATGTCTGTGGCCCAAGTTACCACCCAAATCCAAGTAGATGTCCATAGTCTGGGCTGCCACCAGAGACCATAAGGATATCTGAGGGCCCTGTCACCTATGGGGAACATGCTAATATAAGTGGCCTGTGCTGCCATCTGCAGCCATGGGGACATCCAGGCCAATGCTGCTGCTGGAGACCATGTCTGGGTCCATGCTCGTATGGCAACTGAGGTCTGTGTTGCTGTCCCAGGCCAGTGTTGCCACCAAAATCTATGTAGACATCCCTAGTCTGGACTGCTGCCTGAGGCACTGTGCTGGGATGGGCCCACCCTCTGCCTGGGCAACACAGTAGAGCTGATCCTGATGGAAAGTATGGATGAACCAGACCAAGGGTATGAGCTCAAGAGAGTTGGCCCCACCTTTAAATTGCCATGGGGTGGCTTGTGTGAGGAAGAAATTTCCCCCTCCCACACCACCTGTGGCCGGCAGGAGAGTTGGTCCTGAGGTTATGAAAGCCGGAGAACTGTCCCTGCCCCTCATCTGCTGGAGGGTGGCATGGATGAGGGAGATATGCTGTCTCTCCTTCATTCCTCATGGCATGTGACAGGTAGAGAGCTGGTCCAGAGATCATGAGAGTGGGAGAGCAGGCCCTGCCCCTCAATTCAGTAGCACAGTAGAGCTGGCCATGATGGTGAAGGCATGGGTGAACCAGCCCCAAGCACTTAAGAGCAGAAGAGCTGATCCTGCCCCCTTGCCAGCTAGAGCATTTGGTGAACTACCCAGGCCACTGCTGGAGAGCTCAACCTGGTAGTGTTGGGTGCAGAACAGCTGTTGACCACTCAGCTGCCTCCCAGGCCCAGATCCAGACCTTTGAGTTGCCCCCCCCCAACATCCATCTCATCTAAGATTCGATAGAGCATGTAAAAGGGCCAGTCCTGCAGGTCTAAAGCTGCAAGATCTCTGTAACATAGGGAAAAAATAGGATATCCAAGAGGAGTCCTGGTGAGGATCCAACATTGATTGTGTAGCAGAAGCCAGAGGCCCTGAACCAGACTAATGACTTATTACTACAGTGAACATTTGCAAGTAAAGGCATGTGGACAAAAGGATAAACTGTGTTAAACACTACAGTGTCCATGACAAGAATTTTTTTCAGTATTATTCTATCTTATTTTTGTTTCTTTTGGTAGGTAGGAGGTTGCAGGTATAGAAGATAGATACAAAAGGATGGGGAAATGAGGAGGATTGGGGTTCATAATGTGGAAGTCACAAAGAATCAATCAAAAGTATTTAATAAAAAAGAATAGTAGTGACACAAAATCTTCAAAATGAGGTAGGCTTCCTCCCCATCCCCCCCACTACCTTAGTTAAGGGCCTTTCCAGGAGTGCCTACACTCAGACGTCATACTTGACCTGAGCTTACAGTCTTTCTGCCTTCTCTTCTGCATGGCTCCCTGAGCCTTGAGAAGAGGGGTTTATTAAAGACCTTCCTTTTAGGACTGAGTGCTCCAAAGTCTCTCATTGTCTTCACATTGTCTGGTTGTAGGTCCCTGGGTTAATTTCCATCTAATGCAGGAAGTTTCTCTTATTAGGACTGAGTGATGCATTGACCCAATAATAGCAAATATTTAATAATAACCTTTAACGTAAATGGCCTTTCATATGGAATAAAAGGTGCAGACTGACCGGATACAATATTTTTATCCATGAAACTCTCAAAACTAAGTAGGAGATCCAAAAACTGAGAATTAAAGGTTACAAAACATCCTACCAAGCAAATAGAAGCTGATTCTAAGCTGGTCTGATTGTCATGTCTGATGGAGTAGACTGCAGGTCAAAACTAGTTAAATGAGAAGATGAGCACTGCCTGTTAGTAAAAGGAACAATTCATCCAAATGATACAGTTATTATAAATATGTATGCACATGGGGGCTTATTTTTTAATTGAACACTAAAAGTCATACACAAGTGTCCCAACCTAGTAATAATTGAAGGCTTCAAATATCTCACTCTGACATCTAGATATGTCTTCAAAATTAAAAATCAGAAAATAATTCTGGGTGTGGTGGCACACGACTTTAATCTCAGCACTCAAGGAGGCAGAGGCAGGCTGATTTCTGTGAGTTCAAGGATCTCTGTGAGTTCAAAACCAGCCTGGTCTAGAAAGGAGTCCGGCACAACCAAGGCTACACAGAGAAACCCTGACTCAAAAACAACAACAACAAACCAGAAAATAAGCCTTATAACTATAGTATACCACACATCAACAAAATTCAATAGATATCTATAAAACATGTCGTGAACTAAGTAGGAAAACAGACATTCTTTAAAATAAGCAGGAAATAAACGTTCTTCTCAGGAATAGATAGACTCTCCAAAATTGCTCACAATAGAATCCACAAAGCCTTATGCTACACATAATAATTTAAATAATTAGCAGTACCTTACAAAACCACAGTGGAATAAAACTGGAAAGCAATGGCATTTCCAATCTCAGGCAATACACAACATACCTAGGGATTGAACAATATGGTTTTAAATGAACGTATGCCATGGAAGAAAATCACTAAGGATTTTTTTTTAATTTATAATTTAAATGAAAATGAAAGTACAGCCTACCAGAACCTCTGGGATATATACAAGAGTCTGTGGGTCTAAATGTTTATATTTCTTAAAAATCAGAGATATCTCAAAATAATAATCAAATTATATACTTCAAGGCTCTAGAAAAATTAGAAACTAAACCCAAATGAAATAATAGAAAAAATATGAAATACAGAAAAAAATCAATATCATGGTAGAAATTAATGGAGAAGAGACTACAATAACAAAAAACTTAATAACTTAGAGATGGTTCTTTGAAAATATTAACAAGACCGATAAATCTGTAAACAAACCAATCAATGAAAAACGAAGTAACAGCAGATTAACACAATGAGAGACAAACAAAAGATCTCAAAGAAGTCCAGATAATCATTAGAGAATACTTTACATTTTACATTTCCAAACAATGAAAAATCTAAAAGCAATGGTTAAGTTTCTAAATGCATATTACCTACCAAAGCTAAAGGCTGCAGACTCAGTTTAAGTAGAACCATAACAAAATTCAGGCAACTACTAAAAGTCTCCCCTAAAAGAAAATCCCAGAACTAGACAGATTCATGTTGAATTCTACCAATCCATGAAGGAAGATCTAAAGCAAACAATTTTTAATATAATTTTTTATTTATTACAATTTGTTCACTTTGTATCCCAGCTGTAGCCCTATTCTTGTTCCCTCTCAATCACGCTCTCTCTCTCTCCCTCATCTCCTCCCATGTCCCTTCCCCAGTCCACTGATAGTGAAGGCACGAGTCAAGGTCATGTTGCATCTTCAGTTAATAAGCAGAGAGAGAGAGAGGGAGAGAAAAAGAGAGAGGACTGTTAGTGCTCATAAAGCTTTCTCCTTTTCCCTCTCTCATTAAGTCTTGAGCGCTAGCCCATCAGACAGCACACTGTGCAACCTGTCTGCAAATGCCTTCTTGGAGGATGCTTCTCCTAGATAATTTTAAGCATATAAGCATGACAATGAAGATGAGCCATCACACTTTGTTTTAGCTCCTTGAATCCAGACACAACCACCGTATTTGAAGATCATTGTCCTTATAGCATCTTCCAGAAAGGAAATAAATCAGCAATCTTGTTTTTCTTCCACAAGACTAAGAGATACATTTGATTTAAAGGGGCAGATGTGGTTTGGATTGTATCTAAGAAAATAATTTTAAGTGTCTACAACTATATATAGTAAAGTCGTTTTTCTATTAGGTCCTATAACCTTTAAATATTATTCTCACCTAATCATACTCTTTCTTTTTTTTCCCTTTTCCAGTTGTTTTTATGCTTTTTCTGAAAACACTGGGGTGTTCTGAGAGGCTCACTCATAGCTCAGGGATTGTATGCCCTATCCTGTCCTCAAGACCTAATGCAAGAGGCAGGAGAGATAAGTATTGCAGGAAACTACAATCCAGTAGCTGTGCCTGCCGGGCGAATCTCTAAGGCAGGCTGTGAGAGCATCAGAATCTGTCCTGGGGGTTTAACTCTTTGATAGAGCTTCTACTTCCTAATGCCTGAGAGATCTTAAAGAGCTTTTGCTTTGCTCCATTTTCTGTCAGACTCAGTGAAGCTATGAATGCTGATGTGGTGTGCCATGCTCTGAAATTGTGCAAGCAGGATGCTGTCCAATCACGGTGTCATCTTTACCCACTTCCCCAGGTGAGAGGGTTCTGCTCTGAATGTCACTTTCCAGTAGCCTTTAGGCACTTTGGAAATGTTATAAAGGGAGACTCAGGTTCATTTGCTCAGTCATTTGTGGACTGGAAACTAAAGAGCCAAGGCTAGAATCTGCATATATAAGAAAACGGTGCATTTTTCTTTCTGAGCCTGGGTTACTGTGCTCAGTATACTTTTTCCTGAAAAATTTATAATTGAATTTTTTATAGCTGTTAAGATTCTGTTGTATATATGTACCACATTTTTAATATCCGTTCGTTAGTTGATAGATATGGAGAATGTTTCTATTTCCAGCTATTGTGAATAGCGCTGCAATGAATACGGATGTATAGGTGTCTCTGAAGTAGAGTATAAAGTCCTTTGAGCATAATATTTCCAAGAGTTATGCCTGAGTCACATGGTAGCTCTAGTTCTAGTGTTCTGAGGAACGTCTAGAGTGATTTCCAAAGTGGATGCACTAGATTACAGCAGTGTATAATGGTTCCTTTCTGTTTCCATCAAATTCCATCATTTGTATCAACACTGATGGCCTTTCATTCTGACTGAGGTGAGATGGAATCTTAAAGTAGTTTTAGTCTACAGTCCAGTGGTGGCAAAGGGTATTGAACACCTTTTGAATGTTTCCCAAATTTTGTAATTTATTTTGAGAACTATTTATTTTCATATCCTTTTTCAAATTAGGCTGTTTATTTCATAGAGGTTTGTTTTCCCCTGGCATATTCTAGTTACTAATTCTTTATTATATGTATAACTGGCAAATAGTTTCTTCTATGAATTGTGTCTTCATTTAACAGTTTTCTTTGCTGTTCAGAAGCTTTTTAGTTTAATGAGATCCCATTTATGAAGTGTTCAGTTTTTCTCCTATGCTATAAGAGTCATATTCAGAAATTCTTAACTATACACACATATTAAAGTTCATTCCCTACTGTTTCCCCTCGCATTTTCAGGGCATCAATTGTTTAACCAAAGAATTTGATTCATTTGTAGTTAAGTTTTTTGCAGTGTAAGATATAGGGTTCAAGTTTCATTCTTTTAAATATCAATGCCCAGGTTTCCCAGAACTATTTGTTGAAGATCCTATCTTCTCCAATGTATATTTTTAGATTCTTTTTCAAAAATCAGGTAGCTACTGTTGTGTAGACTCATTCCTAGGTACACTATTTTGTACCATTGATCTAAACGTCTATTTTTGTGCCAGAATAGTGCTAGTTTCCTTGCTATGACTCCATAATATAATTTGAAATTAGGTATGCAGATACCCACCAAGTGTTTTTTTGTTCAGGATTGTTTTAGCTTCCCTGGGTCATCTGTGTTTTCATATAAAACTTATGACTGTCTGTTTAGAATGTCCCTGGGATCTTGATTGGGATTACTTTGAACATGCAGATTGCCTTTGGTAGGCCTAAGAGCCATTTTCATTATACTGATTCTTCCAGTCCAGGAGCATGGTGGGGAGGAGGATGGCTTACCATCTTCTAGTGTCTTCTTCGGTTTCTTTCCTCAGTGTCTTAAAGTTTTCATTGTAAAGGTTTATCATTTCCTTGGCTAGGTTTATTCCTGGATATTTTGTGGATATTACCTTGTGGTTACTGTGGATGGAATTATTTTACTGTTTTTCCCCCAATATGCTTGTCCTTGCTATGTATGAAGGCTACTGATATTTACATAACAATTTTGTATCCTACCTCTTTGCTGAAGGTGTTTATCAGATGATATCTTCAATTAGTCTGTGTAAAATTATTTCATCTTACTTCACCCTTGATCCCCCTTCCCGTGCAAAGAATGTCTAAATTGTTCTTGAGCTGGACTGGTGATAGATATGATATATAGGACAACCAAATAAATAAAGAAATCAGAGAACCAAGTAAGTAGTGAACTCTGGGATTTACATCTGCCTTTAACCCTCAGAAATCAACTGAGTTACTCTTACAGGGTAACCAGCTCATTTCAGCATGTCCAGAACATTTCAGGGATCAGCACTAAAAATTCCATATCCGAAAAAAACCTGGTCAGCTGGTTGTTTTCTTCTGAGCTTGACTGTCCTTGCCCATAACATGAGTATGATAAAATATAACCCTCACAAGCTCCTTCAGTAATACAACCAAATATCTACAACGATTAGCATAATACCTACAATACCTGTACACCATAATACATTCAAAGTATCAACTAAAAATGACATCTAATAAGATTATTGTCACAGTTAGGATTATTTGAGGTTTTTTTTTTTTTTTAAGAATCTCCAGTGTCATCTCATTTGGAGCAGCTTTTGGCTCAATTGTGGACAGACAGGGCTGTAAATGCTGACATAATTCTGTCTACACACTATAGATCAGAGTACAATATAAAACTATTTAAAGTTCACAGTATTGATTTTTATGAGCTTCCTAGTCAAATAATTATATACCCCTTTTTCCTAGAATTCTGATTTTTCTGTATATAATAACAAGTTTGGTGTTTTTCAATATTTATGTTTAAATGAAGTCAATTATAATACTTTGTGGCTTAACCAATGCACATGATTTTCTGGCTAAAAGTATTAAATATCAGAGGTTGGACAGACAGGCTTAGTTGGTATAGCACCTGCTATGCAAGAATGAGGGCTTGAGTTTCAAACCCAGATCCAAGTAAAAGCCAGTCATGATGGCACACATTTGTTATCCTACCGTCGGGGAGGCAGAGACAAGGGAATCCCAGAAGCTTGCTGCCCAGCTACTTCCAGGCCAGTGAGAAACTGTGCTAGTTGTGGTTTCTCTTGCTAGAATAATATATAAGGATCAAAAGAAACTTGGAAAGGACCAGGTTTATTTTATTGTACAGTTCATAGCCCAACATCTAGGAAAGTTGGGGAGGAAACTCAGGACAGGAACCTAAAGGTGAGAACTGAAGAGAAAGCCATAGAGTAATCTGTTTCCTGGTTTTTCCCTCACCTTCCCAGGGTAGCATTACCCATGATGGTCCACATAAATCATCAGCCAATAGAATGCCCATAGGTATGTCAGCACTTTTGAATCAAGTTGACATTAAATCCATCCATCACAGAGACTCTGTCTCAAAACAACAAAGCAAAACAAAAGATAAACAAACAAACCAATATGGACTGCATCTAAGGAGCAAAACCTAAGACTGAGCTCTGCTCACCGCATCTCCAAAATATAATAAGGGAATGGGGAAGAAAGGAAAGAAGGAGGAAGGGAGGGAGGGAGGGAGGGAGGGAGGGAGGGAGGGTGGGAGGGAGGGAGGGAGGGGGAGATGGGGAGAAGGACGGAAGGATAGGAAGAGAGAGAAAGAGAGAGAGAGAGATGCATACCACAAACCTGTCCTCCTGATCAGGAAAAATGGAAACAAGTGCCCAGAGCACATCTTTCCTGCTTCTTCTGTAATTGCCTGTCAATGAAATTGCCCTAATTCCTCCCAAGGAGCTGTAGATTCCACTGATTTGTAAAAAAAAAAGTGAATTACAGTGGTTGAGTAAATTCTGGTGGTCAAGTAGCATGTGACTATTGTCTCATCATAACCACTGTTTGATATTGGAAGAAGAAAATGTATTTCTGTGTAGGATGGCAAACATATTAGTCATTTTATCACCATTATGACAAGATGCCTGAGAGAATCGATTTAAAGTCAGGAAAGGCTTGCTTGTGCATGTAGTTCAAAGGTTTCCTTCTGTGATCACTTGGCTCTGTTCATAGGCTTGTGCTGGGATGAGAGAAATCAATATGGAAAGATTCGGGGAGCAAAGCAACTCACTATGGTGAGAGAGAAAGAGAAGGGGCCAGAAGGAAGTTTTCCACCCCGAAAGGCACACCTTCAATTAGAACCTATCTCATGGGTTTTCATTACTCCATAGTAGCCTGTCACATTTGAAGCTCTGCCATAAGTGCATGTGCTGATGAGGTCACATCATGATTCAGTCACTTCCCCAAAGTCCATCTCTGAGCATCACCTTGGGGACAGAGCTTTAAGCTGATTGGGCTTTGTGGGGACATTTCTAATTTAAATCATGGCAACAAATGATTTGAGTTTTAGTGGTATCCACAAGCACCACGATGTATAAGCAACCTATCCACAGCTGTCCATACAGCATTCAACTTGATCTGATCATAAATGATAGCGTTGACTTAAACGTACTGTCTTCAGTTAGGTTATATGCCAGATTTCATTTCTTAACCCCTCCCCCAAATTTAACCTCCTACTTTTGTTTCTGTGGTAGAATTTGAACCTTGGGCCTTTCACATGCCAGCCCTCACCCCACCCCTCTTTCAGCTGCCAACAAGTTGGGAACACTTCAACAACCCTCTTTGGTTGGGAGTGACAGAAAGTATTTCATCTGGAAGTGTTCAGCTTTCACTCAGGGCATCCTGAGCTGCTGGTCAGCCTGAGCCCTTCCCTCTGCAGCGGCCTCAGAAACTTTCTTCACTTCCTATGCCCATCACTAGTCTCTGTTTCTACAAATGATCCAGAAAAGCAGAGTATTCCCTTCAGATTCATAGCTCTCTGCCTCGAACTTTTCTTTAACTGGCATGTCCTGAGTGTTTCTCACAGACTCTGGAGAAAGAGGTCAAGCTTCACCTCTGAAGAGAATCTTCAGCCTCCTAGTCTTCCCTATGACAATCCTTTCACTGTCTCCAAAATAGCCACTACTCTGAAATGTCACCATAAATCTGCTCTTTTATATAAAATTTTATTCTTGAATTTCATGTTGGTGGAATTAGTCAGAAAAGATAGATGATCCTCTAACTTTTCTACCTCATTATGATCCAAAAACCAATATGCAGTCAGCAGACATTCCCGATCTTGAATTTTCAGCTTTTCCATGGCTTTCCAATCAGCTATGCAATCATGAGCGAAAACAACCCACACTCTTCCATACTTTGTTGCTAGCATTGGAGGATATGTTGTTTTCATATCTCATTATGCCTGTAAGACATTCATCTTTGTAGACATGATACTTAGCCCTGGGTTATAAAACAGGAACTGTCTTAGACAACTTTGCCCACTGTAGGCTCACGTAAATGCCCCGGGATTCTTCGGGTGATGAGACTGCATAGAGTGTGTATAGCATATGCATTGCAAGCTCATCTCAACTACCACCCTCTCTGTAAAACAATTCCTCTCTCCCTTAAAATGCTAATTTTCCTCTCAACCAGCATCATAAACTAATTTCCCGTACTTAAAATGTTCTAATGACTGATCCAAGTGCTTCAGATGTATCAGTTCAGTTAATCTTATGAAGTTGGTGTTGTTGTCTACATTTTATAGACTAAGATAGTAAAGTTACGTGGATTTCTTTATTAGGATACAAGGAATGGTATGGGTGTAAATGAGGAAGGAGAAAATGAGGAAGAGAAGACAGAAGTAAAGCAAACACCACACAGATAGTCATTCTTTTTCCTTTCACACAAAACAGAAGAACGACTAGTGCTGGTGTGTGCATATTTATGCGTACAAAGCCTGATTCTCACAGCACAGCTTACATGCTAAAATTCGGCTATAGCTCTTCCTTCCTCAGCTGCACCCTCTGCCCCTCCCCAGTCCAGAAATTCTAGGCAGACTCTGCCATCTTTAGTAGGTCAGTCTATTATAATCCTACTACAGACACCTTCCATATTTATCAGCATCCCAAAGGTAAATGCAAAACTGATTTCCCTTGTCCCCCGACTCCAAAAGAAAACTGTGTTTAAATAGTATACCTCCTTGGAGCTAGGTCCTTCACATTCTTTCAAGCTTTCAGGACACCTAGTCTGCCTGGAGGAAGAGCACTGTCTTTCTAAGCAGGCAGACTTCAAAGAAACTTCCATGGGGAATCTAGTTCCATAAGATCCAGAAGGTCTCTGGCATGAGAGGATGGATGTGTGGTCACAGGGAGTTCTTCTGGAATCTGGTTCCCAGAAAGCTGACATACATGGTTATGGGGAGGAGTGAGTCTGTTCTTTAATTACATAGAAGTGACATGTGACAAATTTTTATATGGCTTGAAAATAAACAAGTTGCCTCAGGACTATTTTCTGTAAATATATATATCTGCCGTCTCTTATAATTTGAGTTCTTTTTTTTATGTTTTTTTATTTTTATTTTTATTTTTATTTTTTTATCAGTTACATTTTATTAACTCTGTATCCCAGCCGTGTCCCAATCCCTCATTCCCTCCCAGTCCCTCCCTCCCTCCCTCATCTCCACCGTGCCCCTTTCCAAGTCCACTGATAGGGGGGACCTCCTCCCCATTCATCTGATCCTGTTTTATCATGTATCTTCAGGACTGGCTGCAAAGCCCTCCTCTGTGGCCTAACAGGACTGCTCCTCCCTTCGGGGGTGGGGAGACCAAAGAACCAGTCATTGAGTTCCTGTTAGAAATAGTCCCTGTTCCCCTCACTTTGGGAAACCAATTGGTTACTGAGCTACCACAGGCTACATCTGAGTGGAGGTTCTAGGTTATATCCATACATGGTCCTTGGTTGAATGTCAGTCTCAGAAAAGACCCTGTGCCCAGATATATTTGGTCCTTGTGGAGCTCCTATCCTTTCCCCATCAGACTAACTCCCCTTCTTTCTTATGATTCCCTGTACTCTGCCAAAGGTTTGGTCATGAGTCTTTGCTTTAAAAACACTGCTAGTTAGAGTCTTTCAGATGCGCTCAGTAGACTCCTGTCATACGTTCAATGCACATCCCATCTGTCTTTCTAAACGAGGATTGATCATCTTACCCCATGTCTGCTCAATTGATTATCTTTTTTAGGTGTATAGATTTCATTATGTTTATCATATCTTATAGGTCTATATAAGTGAGTATATCCCATGTTTGTCTTTCTCCTTCTGGAATATTTCACTCAGAATGATCTTTTCTAGATCCCACCATTTGCCTGCAAATTTCATGATTTCCTCCTTTTTGATTGCTGAGTAGTATTCCATTGTATAAAAATACCACAATTTCTGTACCCATTCCACCGTTGATGGACATCTGGGTTGTTTCCAGGTTCTGGCTATTACAAATAGAGCTGCTATAAACATGGTTGAGCAAGTGTCCTTTTTGTGTACTTGAACAAACTTTGGGTATATACCTAGCAGTGGTATAGCTGGGTCTGGAGGAAGCACTATTCCTATTTGTCTTAGAAAGCGCCAGATAGCTTTCCAGAGTGGTTGTACCAGTTTACATTCCCACCAGCAGTGGAGGAGGGTTCCCCTTTCTCCACAACCTCTCCAGCATGTGTTATCGCTTGAGTTTTTCATCTTGGCCATTCTGATGGGTGTAAGGTGATATCTCAGGGTCGTTTTGATTTGCATTTCCCTGATGGCTAATGAGGATGAGCATTTCTTTAAGTGTTTTTCTTTTTTTTTTTTAATTTTTCATCAATTACACTTTATTCATTCTGCATCCCCCCATAAGCCCCTCCCTCCTCCCATCCCAATCCAACCCTCCCTCCTCCCTCTGCTTGCATGCCACTCCCCAAGTCCACTAATAGGGGAGGTTCTCCTCTCCTTTCTGATCTTAGTCTGTCAGTTCACATCAAAAGTGGCTGTATTGTCCTCTACTGTGGCCTGGTAAGGCTGCTCCCCCCCCCCAGAGGGAGGTGATCAAAGAGCAGGCCAATCAGAGTATGTCAGAGGCAGTCCCTCTTCACATTACTATGTAACCCAATTGGACTCTGAACTGCCCTGGGCTACATCTGTGCAGGGGTTCTAGGTTATCTCCATGAATAGTCCTTGGTTGGAGTATGAGTCTCTGGGAAGTTCCCTATGTTCAAATTTTCTTGTTCTGTTGCTCTCCTTGTGGAGACCCTGTCCTCTCCAGCTCTTACTATTTCCCAGTTCTTACCTAAAATTCCATTCACTCTGCCCAACAGTTGCCCATCAGGCTCAGCATCTGCTTTGATAGTCTGAAGGGCAGAGGCTTTCAGAGGCCCTCTGTGGTAGGTTCCTAGGTTGTTTCCTGTTTTCTTCTTCTTCTGATGTCCATCCTCTTTGCCTTTCTGGATGGGGATTGGACGTTTTAGTTAGGGTCCTCTCTCTTGCTTAGTTTCTTTAGATGCACAGGTTTTAGTGGGTTTGTCCTATGTTGTATGTCTATATGAGTGAGTATATACCATGTGTGTCTTTTTTAAGTGTTTTTCTGCCATTCGATATTCCTCTGTCAAGAAGTCTCTGTTTAGCTCTGTTCCCCATTTTTTAATTGGATTACTTGGATTGCTGCTTTTCAGCTTCTTTAGTTCTTTGTATATACTGGATATTAGTCCTCTGTCAGATAAAGGGTTAGTGAAGATTCTTTCCCAATCTGTAGGCAGTCGTTTTGTTTTGATGACGGTATCCTTTGCTTTACAGAAACTTTTCAGTTTCATGAGGTCCCATTTATTGATTGTTGCTCTTAGAGCCTGTGCTGTTGGTGTTCTGTTCAGGAAGTTGTCTCCTGTGCCAATGAGTTCTAGGCTGTTCCCCACGTTTTTTTCCAATTGATTATAATTTGAGTTCTTACACAGCACAGATTTAGGGCTAAAATTTCAAGGACAAAAATAGAACTCTTCCTCCAACAAGGCCACACCTCCTAATAGTGCCACTCCCTATGGCCAAGCATTCAAAACAATGAGTCTCTGAGAGCCATGCCTATTCTACCACCACACCAAGTTTTAGCCAGACATCAGCGACAGCTACTGAATCACAAAAATATCAGATATTTTCTTTCTAAAGCTATTATGTGGGAGGAAGTGTGTCACTGTGGAGGCAGGCTTTGAGGTTTCCTGTGCTCAAGCTATATGTATATCTAGTGTGACACACAATCTCCAGCTGCTTTTGGCTCAAGATGTAGAACTCTCAGCACTATGTCTGTCTGCACGCCACCAGGCTTTCCGCCATGATGATAAAGGACTAAACCTCTGAAACTGTAAGCCAGCCTCAACTAAATATTTTCTTTTATAAGAAAAAAAAATAGAATTCTTTCTGAGATGCGTTCCTTGGTCATTTCTATCCTATGCAGGTGACAGTGCCCGTCTGTTCACAATCTTGCCCTTAGCCTCTGAGCTCAAGCCACAATGTCAGATGTTACTATCTCCTCTTCCCCAAGCTGAACCTTTGAAACTCTAAACAAAACAAATGTTTTCTTTCATAAAGCTTGCCTTGGTCATGATGTCTCTTCACTGCAATAGAACACAGACTAAGACAGTTCTCATGTCTCCATAGTGTCCTTTGGTCGGTGACAATTTCTTAGTCTTTCTCTGCATTTTATAGCCTTGACAGTTTTGAGACATCTGTGGCATGCACCTCACCCAAACAAATTGGATATGTTTGATGTTTCTCTTGGTAGACAGGGCTATAGGTTTGTTTCCTTTTGAGCAAATAGCAGATGGCTAAGATCAAAAACTCAAGTAACAATACACGCCTGCACTGTAAGCATCTATTCTTCCCTTTTTAGTAAACCTTTCTGACCCAGGCCACAGTTTCACTTTGGGAATATATGTCCTAGCTAATTCCCTATAATGACAGCCAGTGCATGAGGAGCCCTGAACTTGAATGAGAACCTTCTGAGGGCATACTCTCAGGCCTACAACAGCTCTTGGAATCAAATAGGTAGTCAATAAATGGTGACTTAAGAAATAAACCCATGGGTCAAAAGAAACATACAGAAAAACATAAAATTGGCAAGAAGATTGGAATATACTCTCCTGCCTGCTCACAACCAGACACTTCTGGTAATCAGCAGTTGTTCCTTTTTCTTTCTTTCTTGGCTTTAAAAGATATTATTATTAATTTATCTACTTTACATCCTGATCATATCCCCTCTCTTGCTTCCTCCTGGGCCCACCTTCCCTCTCTTCCCCCTATCTCCATCCCCTAGTCCTCAAAAGCCACAAGCCCTCTTTCCTTACCAACTGACCCCAGAGTTCTTATCCAAGAATACTAATCTCCAATTCTAAGATCAATTTTAGTGTGTGTGTGTGTTCCTATGTGTGTGTGTGTGTGTATGTTTTAATTCATGCCTGTTTTCTGAGATCCAAGTCTCTCAAGTTTGCATGTATCTCTTCATGACTCTAATAAAGACTTACCATTTTGTGATAGATACTGACAAAAAATGAATTAAATGTTCTCAGCTTAATAGAATTCCTTTATAAAGGAAACAAAACCACTTGTTTTATCAGAATTTCATGGGAACCTGCATGACTCCCCCTCTTCCCCAATTCTAGAAGATAATCATTCCAATACTAAATTAGACATAGTATTTTCTCTGTCCTGTTTGATATTTGGTGACCTTCCCTGTCTGGTATTTGCTTGGCTGTAACTGTGTGTAGTCTGATTAGGATTCTCTTATGCAACTAAATGAAGAAAATATACACTGTTAAATAAGGGGAAAGTGATCATCAGTGGTGGAGTTAGAAGTGTTTCCTTCTGATTAGTCGTTGATCGCTACGGTTGGCAAAATATTAGAAAATTCAATGTTCTTTCTTAAAAAAGGAAAGAACAATTTACAGCCCTTGGACTTCATTTGGTACCTTAATATTCTGGAAAACTGAAAGTGTCTTAAATGAAATTAAACCTAATTATCTAAACTCATTGTTATGGATGAATGATCACTAGACCTTTGGGGACTAAGAACAAAAGAAACACTAATCAATCAAAAGCAGATTGGGAGAAGCTGACAGGTTTTAAGACAGAGACAGTCATGTTTTATTCCTATAGTGCATTTTCCAAAGCTGTTACTACATGACAGTACACATTAGGGGTCAATAATAAAAGACAATACAACCTTGGCTCACCAAAATCTTCCATATAGTTTCCAATATCCTAATTTTACATATGAGGAAAAAGCTGAGAAAGTTGTTTGCTCTATGATTTAATTGACAATATTTTCAAACTTCCTGTTTAAACACCAGAGGATTTTTAAACAATGTAATAGACAAAAGGATGGCATTTAGAAACAGAAGGCCAGCCTAAAATGAAACAGAATCTGGTATTCAGAACTGATCATGAATATGTTTAGATATCTTTATTTTATTTTTTTTATTAATTACACTTTATTCATTTTGTATCCCCCCATAAGCCCCTCCCTCCACCCCTCCCGGTTCCACACTCCTTCCCCCTTCTTCGAGCCTGTCCCTCCCCAAGTCCACTGATAGGGGAGGTCCTCCTCTCCTTCCTTCTGATCTTAGTCTATCAGATCGCATCAGGAGTGGTTTCATAGTCATCTTCTGTGGCCTCGTAAGGCTGTTCCCCTCAGGGGGAGGTGATCAAAGAGCAGGCCAATCAGATTATGTCAGAGACAGTCCCGGTTCCCATTACTATGTAACCCACTTGGACACTAAACTGCCATGGGCTACATCTGTGCAGGGGTTCTAGGTTATCTCCATGCCTGGTACTTGGTTGGAGTATGAGTCTCTGGGAAGACCCCTGTGTTCAAATTTTCTGATTCTGTTGCTCTCCTTGTGGAGTTCCTGTCCTCTCCAGATCTTACCATTTCCCACTTCTTACATAAGATTCCATGCACACTGCCCAACAGTTGGCCATAAGTCTCAGTGTCTGCTTTGATATTCTGCAGGGCAGAGCCTTTCAGAGGCCCTCTGTGGCAGTTTCCTAGCTTGTTTCCTGTTTTCTTCTTCTGATGTCCATCCTCTTTGCCTTTCAGGATGGGGATTGAGCATTACAGGGTCCTCTTGATTAGTTTCTTTAGATGTATAGATTTTAGTAGGTTTATCCTATGTTGTATGTCTATATGAGTGAGTATATACCGTGTGTGTCTTTCTGCTCCTGGGACAGCTCACTCAGGATGATCCTTTCCAGGTCCCACTATTTACCTGCAAATTTAATGATTTCCTTATTTTTCATTGCAGAGTAATACTCCATTGTGTAGATGTACCAAAATTTCTGCATCCATTCTTCAGTTGAGGGGCATCTGGGCTCTTTCCAGCTTCTGGCTATTACAAATAAAGCTGCTACAAACATGGTTGAGCAAATGTCCTTATTGTGTACTTGAGCCTCTTTTGGATCTATACCTAGGAGTGGTATGGCTGGATCTTGAGAAAGCGCTATTCCTAGTTGTCTGAGAAAGCGCCAGATTGATTTCCAGAGTAATCAATCAAGTTGACATTCCCACCAGCAATGGAGGAGGGTTCCCCTTTCTCCACAACCTCTCCAGCATGTGTTGTCACTTGAGTTTTTGATCTTGGCCATTCTGATGGGTGTAAGGTGAAATCTCAGGGTCGTTTTGATTTGCATTTCCCTAATGGCTAATGACGTTGAGAATTTCTTTAAGTGTTTCTCTGCCATTCGATATTCCTCTACAGAGAATTCTCTGTTTAGCTCTGTTCCCCATTTTTTAATTGGATTACTTGGTTTGCTGCTTTTCAGTTTCTTTAGTTCTTTATATATACTGGATATTAGCCCTCTGTCACTTTTTATTAAAACACATTTGAAATCAATGGCAAAATATGGAGTATTCACTTACATCTTAGAACTAAACACTAAACATGATGTGTGTGTGTGTTGGATGTGTGTGTGTACTGTATGTGTGTGTGTGTTAAGGGGGAATATTAACGTAGATGCTTACTTGTTTATGATACCAAAACAAATTCCAGATAAGCTAAACTTTAAAGAAGAAAGATTAGGGTCATACCACAAACAAAGAAAACCCTGAGAAGTTTTACATGTAATTTTTGATCAAGAAGTCTGAAAGGAAAACATTAATGTATCTGCCATGTACAAAGGGCCAAATGGAATATGGGAAAGATGGTTTATAATATGCCAGACAAAGAATTCTTTTTCCCTATGGTCCAAAGCACTCTTAAAAAAAGCAAGGAAAAAATGTCTAAGGGCCACAAACAGGTCATTTACAGAAAGAAAAAAAGAAAGAAGAAAGACAGAAAGAAAGACAGAAAGACAGACAGACAGAAAGAAAGAAAGAAAGAAAGAACCAAAGAACCAAAACTTAGAGGTAAAAATTCACCCTTTTTATCATTAAAAGTACAAATTTAAAATAAGACTCCCTTTATTTTTTATGTATTTGCTGCCACATAATTCTTTGATGGTCATTAAGCAATAAGTTATCACAGAAATACCAAAGGCCACTAAATTAAACTACTCTATAAATAGTTGAGGTATAAAAATGGTTGTGAAACTGAGCATAAAACAGTGTTTGGACTAGATTCACTCTTCAGTCTTTTCTCCAAGCATCTCAGTGATCTTGCCAGGGAAGCCAAGATATACTTTTTATTTAAATCCAGATTTCGAATCTTAGAGAATTTATCTATTTAGATTTCCTTAACTAATTTTGGAGGCATGAAACTCAAGTAAATGTCAACAGTCTTGGAAGGAAAAAAAGTGATACAAATAAGCTACCCTTGACTTAGAGTTTTTGGGAGAAATCAGAAGAATCTAGGGATAAAGCTGTTCAAGATATTTATTTTATTTTATTAATTACATTTTATTCATTTTGTATCCCCCCATAAGGTCCTCCCTCCTCCCCTCCCGATCCCACACTCCCTCCCCTTTCTGCATGCATGCCACTCCCCAAGTCCACTGATAGGGGAGGTTCTCCTCTCCTTTCTGATCTTAGTCTATCAGTTCACATCAAAAGTGGCTGCATTGTCCTCTACTGTGGCCTGGTAAGGCTGCTCCCCCCTCAGGGGGAGGTGATCAAAGAGCAGGCCAATCAGATTGTGTCAGAGGCAGTCCCTCTTCCCATTACTATGTAACCCACTTGGACTCTGAACTGCCCTGGGCTACATCTGTGCAGGGGTTCTGGGTTATCTCTATGAATAGTCCTTGGTTGGAGTATGAGTCTCTGGGAAGTTCCCTGTGTTCAAATTTTCTGGTTCTGTTGCTCTCCTTGTGGAGACCCTGTCCTCTCCAGCTCTTACTATTTCCCACTTCTTACATAAAATTCTATTCACTCTGCCCAAAAGTTGACCATCAGGCTCAGCATCTGCTTTGACAGTCTGTAGGGCAGAGGCTTTCAGAGGCCCTCTGTGGTAGGTTCCTAGTTTGTTTCCTGTTTTCTTCTTCTGGCTTTCAGAAGCCCTCTGTAGAAGGTTCCTAGGTTGTTTCCTGTTTCCTTCTTCTTCTGATGTCCATCCTCTTTGCCTTTCAGGATGGGGATTGACCGTTTTAGTTAGGGTCCTCTCTCTTGCTTAGTTTCTTTAGATGCACAGGTTTTAGTGGGTTTGTCCTATGTTGTATGTCTATATGAGTGCGTATATACTGTGTGTGTCTTTCTGCTTCTGGGACAACTCACTCAGGATGATCCTTTCCAGGTCCCACCATTTACCTGCAAATTTCATGATTTCCTTATTTTTCATTGCTGAGTAATACTCCATTGTATAGATGTACCACAATTTCTGCATCCATTCTTCAGTTGAGGGGCATCTGGGCTGTTTCCATCTTCTGGCTATTACAAATAAAGCTGCTACAAACATGGTTGAGCAAAAGTCCTTATTGTGTCCTTGAGCCTCTTTTGGATATATGCCCAGGAGTGGTATGGCTGGATCTTGAGAAAGCGCTATTCCTAGTTGTCTGAGAAAGCACCAGATTGCTTTCCAGAGTGGTTGTACCAGTTTACATTCCCACCAACAGTGGAGGAGGGTTCCCCTTTCTCCACAACCTCTCCAGCATGTGTTGTCACTTGAGTTTTTGATCCTGGTCATTCTGATGGGTGTAAGGTGAAGTCTCAGAGTTGTTTTGATTTGCATTTCCCTAATGGCTAATGAGGTTGAGTATTTCTTTAAGTGTTTCTCTGCCATTCGATATTCCTCTACAGAGAATTCTCTGTTCAACTCTGTTCCCCATTTTTTAAGTGGATTACTTGGTTTGCTGCTTTTCAGCTTCTTTAGTTCTTTATATATACTGGATATGAGTCCTCTATCAGATAAAGTGTTGCTGAAGATTCTTTCCCAATCTGTAGGCAGTTGCTTTGTTTTGATGACGGTGTCCTTTGCTTTGCAGAAGCTTTTCAGTTTCATGAAGTCCCATTTATTGATTGTTGCTCTTAGAGCCTGTGTTGTTGGTGTTCTGTTCAGGAAGTTTTCTCCTGTACCAATGAGTTCTAGGGTATTCCCCACTTTTTTTTTCTAGCGATTTAATGTGTCTGGTTTTATGTTGAGGTCTTTGATCCACTTGGACTTCAGTTTTGTGCAGGGTGATAAGTATGGATCTATTTTCATTTTTCTACATGTAGACATCGTTGGACAAGCACCATTTGTTGAAGATGCTATCATTTTTCCATTGTATGGTTTTGGCGTCTTTGTCAAAGATCAGGTGTCCATAAGTGTGTGGGTTTATTTCTGGGTCCTCTGTTCGGTTCCATTGATCCACCATTCTGTTTCTATGCCAGTACCATGCAGTTTTTAAAACTGTTGCTCTATAGTACAACTTAAGATCAGGGATGAAGATACCTCCAGAAGATCTTTTATTGTAGAGGATTGTTTTAGCAATTCTTGGTTCCTTGTTATTCCATATGAAGTTGAGAATTTTTCTTTCCAGGTCTGTAAAGAATTGTGTTGGTAATTTGATGGGAATTGCATTGAATCTGTAGCTTGCTTTTGGTAAAATGGCCATTTTTACTATGTTAATCCTGCCAAGCCATGAGCATGGGAGATCTTTCCATCTTCTCAGATCTTCTTCTAATTCTTTCTTCAGAGACTTGAAATTTTTTTCATACAAGTCTTTGACTTCCTTGGTTAGGGTTACTCCAAGGTACCTTATGTCATTTGTGGCTATTGTGAAGGGTGTTTTTTCCCTAATTTCTTTCTCAGCCCTTTTGTCTTTTATATACAGGAGGGCTACTGATTTTTTTTTTTGAGTTAATTTTGTATCCGGCCACTTTGCTGAAGGTGTTTATCAGCTGTAGGAGTTCCCTGGTAGAGTTTTTGGGGTCACCCACGTATACTATCATATCATCTGCAAATAGTGATAATTTGACCTCTTCCTTTCCAATTTGTATCCCCTTGATCTCCTTCAACTGTCTTATTGCTCTAGCAAGGACTTCCAGAACTATGTTGAAGAGATATGGAGAGAGTGGGCAGCCTTGTCTTGTCCCTGATTTCAGTGGGATTGCTTTAAGTTTCTCTTCGTTAAGTTTGATGTTGGCTATAGGTATGCTGCATATCGCCTTTACTATGTTTAGATATGTGCCTTGTATCCCTGATCTCTCCAATACTTTAAACATGAATGGATGTTGGATTTTGTCAAATGCTTTTTCAGCATCTAGGGAGATTATCATGTGGTTTTTTTCTTTCAGTTTGTTAATATGGTGGATCACATGATGGATTTCCGTATATTGAACCACCCCTGCATACCTGGGATGAAGCCTACTTGGTCATAGTGGATAATATCTTTGATGTGTTCTTGGATTCGGTTTGAAAGTATTTTGTTGAGTATTTTTGCATCGATGTTCATAAGGGAGATTGGCCTGAAGTTCTCTTTTTTTGTTGGGTCTTTGTGAGGTTTAGGTACCAAGGTGACTGTGGCTTCATAGAAGGAGTTTGGTAATGTTCCTTCTGTTTCTATTTTGTGGAATAGTTTGAAGAGAATTGGAGTTAGCTCTTCTTTGAAGGTCTGGTAGAATTCTGCACTGAAGTCATCTGGTCCTGGGCCTTTTTTGGATGGGAGACTTTTGATGACTGCTTCTATTTCTTTGGGGGATATAGGACTATTTAGTTGATTTATCTGGTCCTGATTTCAGCTTTGGTAAGTCAAATCGATCAAGAAAATTGTCCATTTCATTTAGATTTTCAAATTTTGTGGCATATAGACTTTTGAAGTACGTCCTAATGATTGTTTGGATTTCCTCAGTGTCTGTAGTTATGTTCCCCTTTTCATTTCTGATTTTGTTGATTTGGGTGGTGTCTCTCTGACTTTTAGTTAGCTTGGCTAAGGGTTTGTTGATCTTGTTGATTTTCTCAAAGAACCAGCTCTTGGTTTCATTGATTCTTTGAATTTGTTTTCAATTGATTGATTTCAGCCCTGAGTTTGATTATTTCCAGCTGTCTACTCCTTTTTGGTGTGTCTGCTTCTTGTTTTTCTAGGGTTTTTGAGTGAGCCATTAAGTTGCTTGAATGAGCTGTCTCGAATTTCTTCTTGAAGGCACTTAGTGCTATGAACTTTCCTCTTCCTTCATTGTGTCCCACAAGTTTGGGTATGTTGTGTCTTCATTTTCATTGAGTTCTAGGAAGATTTTAATTTCTTTCTTTATTTCTTCCCTGACCCAGCTGTCTTTTAGTAGCAAGTTGTTCAGTTTCCATGTATGTGTAGGCTTTTTGCTATTTCTGTTTTTATTGAGGCCCAGCTTTATTCCATGGTGATCAGACAGGATACAAGGGATTATTTCAATCTTCTTGTATCTGTTGAGGCTTGATTTGTGACCAACTATGTGGTCTATTTTGGAGAAGGTTCCATGAGGTGCTGAGAAGAAGGTAAATTCTTTTGTGTTTGGGTGTAAGGTTCTGTAAATGTCTGTTAGGTCCATTTGATTCATGACCTCTGTTAGAGATATTGTTTCTTTGTTTAATTTCTGTTTAGTTGACCTGTCCTTTGTTGAGAGTGGGGTGTTGAAGTCTCCCACTATTAGTGTGTGGGGATCTATGTGTGGTTTAAGTTTTATCAATGTTTCTTTCACAAATGTGGGTGCCCTTGTATTTGGGGCATAGATGTTCAGGATTGTAATGTCTTCTTCGTGGAATTTTCCCTTGATGAGTATGAAGTGTCCTTCCCCATCTCTTTTGATTAATTTTGGTTGAAAGTCTATTTTATCAGATATTAGAATGGCTACTCCTGCTTGCTTCTTGCATCCATTTGCTTGGAAAGCCGTCTTCCATCCCTTTACCCTCAGGTAATGTCTATCTTTGTGTCTTAGGTGTGTTTCTTGTATACAACATATTGCTGGGTTTTGTTTACGCATCCATTCTGTTAGTCTGTGTCTTTTTATTGGAGAATTAAGTCCATTGATATTGAGAGAGATTAATGACCAGTGGCTGTTAAATCCTTTGACTTTGATGTTGGCTGTGGTCATACGGTCGTGTGGTTGGTTGCTTTTTGTTTTACTGTAGTGGGGTTATTTATTTCCTGTGTTTTCTTGGATGTAGTTAGTTTTCTTGGTTTGTATTTTCCCTTCTAGTGTCTTCTGTAATGCTGGATTTGTATGTAGGTATTGTTGAAATTTGTTTTGGTCATTGAATATCTTGTTTTCTCCGTCTCTGAGGACTGAGAGTTTTGCTGGGTATAGTAGCCTGGGCTGACATCTGTGTTCTCTTAGGGTCTGCATGATATCCGTCCAGGCCCTTCTGGCTTTCATAGTCTCTGTTGAAAAGTCAGGTGTGATTCTAATGGGTTTGCCATTATATGTTACTTGGCATTTTTCCCTTGCAGCTTTTAGTATTTTTTCTTTGTTCTGTATACTTACTGTTTTGATTATTATATGGTGGGAGGATTTTCTTTTCTGGTCAAATTTGTTGGGTGTTCTATAGGCCTCATGTATTCTTATTGGCCTCTCCTTTAACTTGGGGAAATTTTCTTCAATGATTTTGTTGAAAATATTTTCTGGGCCTTGGAGAAGGGAGTCTTCTTTTTCCTCTATACCTATTATTCTTAGGTTTTGTCTTTTCATATTGTCTTGGATTTCTTGGATGGTCTGTGTCAGGAATTTTTTGGATTTAACATTTTCTTTGACAGATATATTGATTTCTTCCATTGTATCTTCTACACCTGAGATTCTTTCTTCCATCTCTTGCAGTCTGTTGGTTATGCTTACCTCTGTAGTTCCTGTTTTCTTCCCTAGATTCTTCTTCTCCATTATTTCCTCCATTTGTGTTTTCTTTAATTTTTCCAGTTCTATCTTCAGGTCTTGAGATTCTTTCTTCCATTTCTTATAGCCTATTGGTTATGCCAACCTCTGTAGTTCCTGCTTTCTTCCCTAAGTTCTTTCTCTTCACAATTTCTTCCATTTGTGTTTTTTTTTTTTAATTTTTCCAATTCTATCTTCAGGTCTTGAGCTATTTTGTTGGTTTCCTTCACCTGTCTGACTGTATTTTCATGTTTTTCCATCAATTCTTTCAGCTGTTTGTTTGAACAATCCACTCTTTCTTTTATTTCATTCAGTGATTTAAGCATTTCCTCTCTAAAGGCCACAGACTGTTTGGCTTCAGCTTCCTCTATTTCTTTATGTATTTAATTTGTTTCCTCTGTTATCTTCTTCATGAGCATAGATGTTAGGTCATCTCCTTGAATTTCAATTATGCTGGGGTGTCTAGGGCTATTTGCCCCTGGATAACTGGGTTCTGGAGATGCCATATTGCTCTGGCTTTTGTTGGTTGAACTTTTACACTGTCCTCTACCCATTGGGCAGGTTTGAACTTAGTTTCTGGTTGCTCCTGGACTCTTGTAGTGACGAGAATCCCTTTGGCAGGAAGATGGTTTTTTCTGAAGGAAGCCTTTTCAGCTTTTTGGGTATAGTCACTGGATGGCCGGTGTTTTTCAGGAGTTGCTACAGCTCACCTCAGACATAGAGACCTGGGTGGTAACTGTGGTCCTGATTAGTCAAGAGGGCTCTCCTCTCACCGGGAGAAGTACTGGAGACAGCTGCCCTCCTTCTGGGTTTCTTGCTGTAAATTTAGTGATCAGCTGCTGTAACCTGTGTGTCCCGTGGTTTGGTCAGTTTTGTTAGGGATAACTGGTTGCCCCTTGGAGCAGTATCTGGGGGTCGATCTCAGGGTTCCTGGTCTTTTGTAGGTCTGAGGTTGGGGCTCTGTGCCCCAGAACCCAAGAGGTAATCTGTGGCGGGTGAGTACTGCTGTCCTGGTAACAGCAGGCTATCTGGGGCACAGCAGTTCCCTTGGTTGGGCCAGTCTGTGGGACCTTTTCCAGGAATATACTGGGTTGCCCAAGTACATCCCCTTTGCTTCGTTCCTTGTTCCTTGTTCCTTGTGAGGGTTTCTCCAGACAGTGATTCTAAGACTCTGGTGTCTTGGGGCACACAGTTCTGTCTATAAGGAGTAGTTGGTACAAAGCAGGCCTCTGGGCTGGTGGAGCGTGCACCCACCTGCTAGTCTGCAGGGGTTGGGTTCCCAATATCTCTGTGCTCCCTGCTTGGGCCAGGATCTATGATGGCTGGGCGTACTCGCCTGTTTGCGATCTGCAGTCTGCTAGACTTCCCCCAGGCAAAGTGCTGCTGGTAAGTCCAGCAGCACGGTTTCTTCCTTCCCTGTGGGGCTCTCTCTGGGTAGGGGTTCCCTGTCCCTGTTGCACTGGGGCACGCGGCATGTCTGTACTGGTGAGCTGGGCGCACAGCTCTCCGAGTGGTGGGAGCTCAGTTGTGATGGAGGCGGGTACCCGCAGTCCATGAGACCTTCCAGGGAAAGACTGGGTGACCCGTGATCAGACTTTCAACTTTGCTTCCCCGTGGGGTTTTCTTGCTACTGGGACTCCCAGTCTCAGGCACCCTTGTGCCCCCCGATCAGCCTGGGAAAGTGATCGAGACATGCAGACTTGCGGCTCCAGCCCGGAGACCCAAAGCCTGCATTACCCGGGATTTCTTTCGGGTGGACCTGACCGATTCCCAAGCCGTGGGAGCCTCCCCTCACCTGGGAAACACGATCGCTGCAGTTTTAGGGCCCAGAGTTCAGTCTCCTGGTCGCTGAATGGAGAGTGCTATCCTGCTTCTCAGACACAGTGCTCTCCCTGCGCCGCCATCTTGGCTCCCTGTTCAAGATATTTTAAATTTCTTTTTCTTCTTTTGGTTCATGGTTTTGGAGAGTTCAGTCCATGACCAATTGACCTTGTTGCTCTAGGTTTGTGGTGGGGACTATCATGGCTAGAACACACAGTAAATGATTGCTGGGCTGTGGATGGGGACCTAGAGATTAAGGTCCTGAAACCATCCCCTTCAATGGAATGTCCACAACCTCCTAAAACCACTCATTATATTTCAAGTCTTTAATACAGTGCTTTTTAGGGGTATTCTATATGTAAGTGTAGCACCAGTTGATTTCAAGTCTGAATAAATTACCAAGTAATGATTATGTCACAATGATATGTAAATACAAACAACATTCAAGGACCAGAGAACATAAGAGGAGGTCACCCAATCTATAAAAATAAATGATAAAAATTAAATTCTAGGTAGATGGTGATGGTGGCACATGTCTTTAATCCCAGCACTCAGGAGGCAGAGGCAGAAAAATCACTGTGAGTTCAAGGCCAGCTTGGTCTACATAGCAAGTTCCAGGACAGCCAGGGCTACACAGAGAAAACCTGTCATGGAAAACAAAAACAAAAACCAAATAAAACAAAAAGCCCAGCCTTGCTCCTGTCTGCTGGGGACACAGCCAGCAGAGCTCTATAACCTTCCCTCTGGAGGAGACCTGCCAACCTCAGGATCATCCAGGGCTATGGCTCTCCAGGAAGATCCAGGTAAGGCCCCACCCAGACTTTTCCTGCCCACCTGAGACACAACCAGCAGAGGAACATCCAGGCTTGAAGATCCCAGGAACACCCACCCAGCAGAAGTGATCAGCCTGCTAATCCCTTAGCTCCACTATCAGGCCCAAGGCTCTACCTGCTTTCCCAAGGAGTTCTGTTGACATCAGGACATCTAGCAAACATGAGAGACAAACGGATGGTTAAAGGCCAGTGTTAAGAATACAATAAACAAGAGCCAGAGCAATATGGCATCAACAGAACCCAGCTATCCTACTACAGCAAGCCCTGGATCACCTGACACAGCTGAAGCAAAAGAAGATAATCTTAAATCCAACCTTAAAAAGATGATACAGGCTTTTAAAGAGGATATGAATAAATCTCTTAAAGAAATACAGGAAAATTCGAAAAGGTGAAGGAAATGAAGAAATCCCTCAATAAAATACAGGAAAAATACAATTAAACAAGTGAAGAAAATAAATAAAACTGTCCAAGACCTGAAAATGGAAATAGAAACAATAAAGAAAACAGAAACACAAAGTGAGATGGAAAACTTAGGAAGTAGAATAGGAACTACAGACATAAGTATCACCAACATAATACCAGAGATGAAAGAAAGAATCATAGGTATAGAAGATATGACTGAAGAAAATGATACATCAGTCAAAGAAGGTGTTTAATCTAAAAAGTTCCTGATGCAAAACATAAAAGAAATCTGGTCCACTATGAAAAGACCAAACCTAAGAATAATAAGAATAAATGAAAAAGATTCCCAGATCCAAGTCTCAGAATATATTTTCAACAAAATTATAGAAGGAATCTTCCCCACTATAAAGAGATACCCATAAACATACAAGAAGCTAACAGAACACCAAACAGTTTGGACCAGAAAAGAAAATTCTACCACCTCATAATATTCAAAACACTAAATGTACAGAGCAAATAAAAATATTAAAAGCTGTAAGGGAAAAAGACCAAATCATATATAAAGTCAGACCTATCAGAATCACACCTGACTTCTCAACAGAGACTATGAGAGTCAGAAGGGCCTGGGCAGATGGCATGCAGATCCTAAGAAAACACAGATGTCAGCCCCAACTACTATACCCAGCAAAACTTCTAATCCTCATAGATGAAGAAAACAAGGTATTGTATGACAAAAACAATTTTAAACAATATCTATTCACAAATACAGCCCTACTGAAGATACTAGGCAGGAAACTCCAAACCAGAAAAAAAAATACCCAGAAAAAACCAAGGGAATAAATAAACTCACAGCAGCAAAGCAAAAAGAAGGGAAGCACACACACAGTACACATACACTCTACCATCACCAACATCAAAATAACATGAATTTGTCATTAATATCTCTCAACATCAATGGACTCACTTGCCCAATTGAAAACAAGGCTAACAGAATGGTTGCAAGAGCAGGATCCATTATTCTTCTGCATAAGAGAAACACACCTCAGCAACAAAGATAGACATTATCTTAGAGTAAAGAGCTGGAAAAGGTTTCCCAAGCAAACTGACCCAAGTGGCAAACTGGGGTAGCCATTCTCGTATCTAATAAAATATACTTTCAACCAAAATTAATCAAAAGAGATGGGGAAGGACACTTCCTACTCGTAAAAGGAAAAAGCTACCAAAATGCAGTCTCTATTCTGAACATATATGCCCCGAATGCAAGGTTACCAACATTGATAAAATAAGCATTACTAAAGCTTAAATCACACATCAAACCCCACATCAAACTCAAATTACACATCAATCTTCCTAATAACGAGAGACTTCAATGCCCCGTTCTCACCAATGGACAGATCATTGAGACAAAAAACCAGGAATAATAAAACTAACAGATATCATGAATCAAACGGACCTAACAGATCTCTACAGAACATTTCACCCAAACACAAAAGAATATACACTCTTCTTAGCACCCCATGGAACCTTCTCCAAAATGGAGCATATACTTCATCACAAAACAAGCCTCAACAGATACAAGAAAATTGAAATAACCCCTTTTATCTTATCAGAGAGCCATGTATTAAAGCTGGATTTCAACAACAGAAACAAGAGAAAACCAACAAACTTATGGAAACTGGACAACTCTCTACTCAATGACCACTGGGTCAGAGAAGAAATAAAGAAAGAAATTAAAGACTTTCTAGTATTTAATGAAGACACACATATCAAAATTTATGGAATGCAATGAAAGCCATGCTAAGTGGAAAGTTCATAGCAGTAAGCAACTTCATAAAGAAATTAGAGGCTTCTCCTACTGGCAATTTAAAATCACACCAGAAAGTTCTAGAACATAAAAGCAAACAAACTCAAGAGGAGTAGATGTCAGGAAATAATCAAACTCAGGAGTAAAATCAATAACTTAGAAACAAAGAAAAGAATACAAAGAACCAATGAAACCAAGAGCTGGTTCTTTGAGAAAATCAACAAGGTAGACAAACCCCTAACCAAACTAACTAAAAGGCAGAGTGACGTATCCAAATTAACAAAATCAGAAATCAAAAGGGGGACATAACAATAGATACTTAGGAAATCCAAAGAATTTGTCTTAGGATTAGGTCTTACTTCAAAAGCCTCTATTGCATAAAATTGAAAAATCTAAAAGAAATGGACAATTTTCTTGATAGATTACACTTGCCAAACCTAAATCAAGAACAGGTAAAACAATTTAAGCAGTTCTATAACCCCAATGAAAATAGAAGCAGCCATTAAAAGTCTCAAAAAAAAAAAAAAAACCAGCCCAGGGCCAGATGGTTTCAGCTCAGAATTCTACCAATTAGAGAAGAGCTAATACTAATACTCCCCAAACTATTTCACAAAATAAAATCAGAAGGAACATTGCCAAAGACATTCTATGAAGCCACGGTCACCCTGATACCTAAATCACAAAAACTCAACAACAAAAAAAGAGAATTTCAGACCAATTTCTCATATGAACGTTGATGCAAAAATACTAAGTAAAATACTTGAAAACCAAATCCAAGGACATATCAAATACTCCATCTACCATGATCACATAGACTTTACCCCTACGTGATAAATGCAGGATGCAGGGATGGTTCAACATATGAAAATCCATCAATGTAATCTACCATATAAACAAACTGAAAAGAAAAAAAATCACATGATCATCTCATTAAATGCAGAAAAAGTCTTTGACAAAATTCAACACCCCTTCGTGAAAAAAGTCTTGGAGCAATTAGGTGTACAAGCTGCATGCCTAAACATAATAAAGGCATTATACAGTAAGCAGATAGCCAACATCAAATTAAATTATGAGAAACTCAAAGCAATTCCACTAAAATCAGGAAAAAGACAAGGCTACCCACTCTCTCCATATGTCTTCAATATAGTGCTTGAAGTTCTAGCTAGAACAATAAGACAACTAAAAGGGATTAAGGGTATACAAATTGTAAAGAAGAACGTCAAAGTACTTATTGCCAGATGATATGATTGTATACATAAGTGATCCTTAAAATTGTACCAGGGAACTCCTATAGCTGATAAACAGCTTCCTCAAAATGGTTGGATACAAAATTAACTCAAAACAACAACAACCAGTAGCCCTCCTGTATACAAACACCAAAGGGGCTGAGAAAGAAACTAGAGAAACAACATCCTTCACAATAGCCATAAATAATATAAAATATCTTGTAATAACTCTACCCGAGCAAGTAAAAAACATGTGTCACAAGAACTTCAAGTCTCTGAAGAAAGAAATTGCAAAAGATAACAGAAAATGGAAAGATCTCCCATGCTTATGGATTGGTAGAATTAACATAGTAAAAATGGTCATCTTACCAAAAGCAATCTATAAAATTTAATACAATTCCCATCAAAATACCAAAACAATTTTTTACCAACATTGAAAGAAAAATTCTCAACTTCATATGGACAAGTAAAAAACTCAGAATAGCTAAAACAATCCTGAACAATTAAAGAACTTCTGGAGGTATCTCTTCATGGAAGTATCTCCATTCCTGATTTTAAGATGTATTACAGAGCAATTGTAATAAAAAGTGCATGGTGCTAGAATAGAAACAGACTGGCTGATCAACGCAACTGATTTGAAGACCCAGAAGTAAACCTGAATACCTACAGACACTTGATTTTTGACAGGGAAGCCAAAACCATACAAAGGAAAAAAAGAAAGCACCTTCAACAAATGATGCTGGTCTAACTGGACACCTACATGAGAAAAATGCAGATAGTTCCATATTTATCATCCTGCACAAAACTCGTGGATCAAAGACCTCAACACAACACAACACTAGAAACATTAAATCTTTTAGAAGAGAAAGTGGTGATCAGCCTTGAACTCGTTGGCACAGGAGACAGCTTTCTGGTGTTCTCACCAACAGCTCAGGTTCTAAGATTAACAATAAATAAACAGGACCTCTTGAATCTGAAAAGCCTCTGTAAGGCAAAGGACAATGTCAAAAGAACAAAACAGCAGCCTACAGGTTGAGAAAAGATCTTCACCAACTCTGCATCTGACAAAGGGCTAATATCCAAAATATATAAAGAACTCAAGAAATTAAACACCAACAAACAAATAATCCAATTTTGAAATGGGGTACGGCGCTAAACAGAGACTCTAATGGCCAAGAAACACTTAAAGAAATATTCAGTGCCATCAGGGAAATGAAAATCAAAATGACTCTGATATTCCATCTTATACCCATAAGAATGACTAAGATCAACAACTTAAGTGACAGCACATGCAGGCAAGGATGTAGAGGAAGGGGAACACCCCTCCACTGCTGGTGGGAGTAAAAGCTTATACAACCACTTTGGAAATCAATCTGACACTTTCTCAGAAATTGAAAATTGCTCTACCTCAAGACCCAGCCACAATACTCTGAACACATACCAAAAAGATGCTACATCATACAACAAGTACATTTGCTCAACTATGTTCATAGAAGCTTTATTCTTAATAGCCAGAAACTCAAAACAACCCAGATGTTCCTCAACCAAAGAATGGGGGGAAAATGTACGTTTACACAGGGAATACTATTCAGCTATTTAAAACAAAGAAATCATGAAATTCAGAGGCAAATGGATGGAACTAGAAAATATCATCCTGAGTGAAGTAGCCCAGAGCCAGAAGACACACATGATATATACTCACTTAAAAGCAGATATTAGCCGTATAGTACGGGATAACCATACTACAATTCACAAACCAAAATAAGCTAACTAACAAGGAGGGCTCAAGGGAAAATAGAATAGATAGCAGAAGTGACTGAAGAGAGGGAACAGGATATAAGAGGGAGTTCGGAGGAAACCAGGGATGGGATCAGATGTGGAAAGGGTGGGGTTGGGGGCAGGAGGACAGAGGGCTTGCAGAGAGAAGAGAAACTGGGCGGGAGCCAGGTCATGGAGAATGAAGAGGCCACCTTCTAACCAGACAGGATTCCTAGTGCAGGGAGGAGAACACCAACCCACCCACAAAATTTTCGACCCAAAAATTACCCTGCCCGCAAGATGTGCAGGTATAAAGATAGAGCAGAGACTGATGGAATGTCGGCCCAACCTGAGACCAACCACATGGGAGACTATTAACAAGGGGAGGTCTCTGGCATGAACTAGGTTGCATGCCCTTTGATCACCAACCCCTGGCAGGGTGGCCTTACTAGGCCACAGAGAAAGAAGATGCAGACAGTCCTGATGAGACCTGATAGTCTAGGGTCAGATAGTAGGGGAGGAGGACCTCCCCTATCAGTGGACTAGGGGAGGGGAATGGCGGAGGAAGAAGGAGAGAAGGCGGGACCAGGAGGAAATGAGGACGGGGGCTACAGCCAGGATACAAAGCAAATAAATTGATAATGATAATAATAAACAATACTCTGGTATGCTTGAGGATGGAAGCCTAGCAGAACTGTCATATGAGAGGTTCTACCTAGCAGCAGATCAAAACTGAGACTCCCAGCCAAACATTAGGCAGAGCATGGGGAGCCTTGTGGAAGTCTTAGGGGAAAGATAGGACCCAGAGTGAATAGGAGGTCCACAAGAAGACCAACAGAGCCAACTAACCTGGGACCAGGGCTCCTGAGGAGACTGAAGCACCAACAAAGAACAATGCATGAACTGGACCTAGGCCCCGTGCATGTACGTACCCAGCAGACAGCTTGGTCTTGATGTGAATCCTTAGTATGGGAAGTCAGGGCTGTCTCTGACCTGGACTCTTTTACCTGCTTTTCAGTCACCTTCCCCTGGTGCAGCTACCTTGAAGGCCGCCATGGCAGGCGATGTGTTCAGTCCTGATGGGATTTGAGATGTTGGGATGGGTTGGGGTGGGGGGCTCCCTTTTCTGAAGAATAGGGGAGGGAGAATAGGGAGAAGGAGGAGGGAGAGGGAAGGCAAGATTGGGAGCAGAGTAGGGAGGGGACTACGATTGGGGTGTAAAGTAAATAAATATTTAAAAAGGAAAAAAGTAAATCCTCACCTAAATATGAAAAATCAAAATGTAGTTTCCATGATCATTGTGTACATATTACTGGAGGGGGTTTGTTATTTTTATTTGTATGTGAATAATAAGATGACAACTCATAAAGGAAAAATGTTTCCTTCTTGTTCTTGATAATTTCTAGAATGACGACTATCTATAAGAATGTGATTTTTTTCTTTTCAAATTCATCACCTGGATGAATTTGAATAGTTCTGAAAGATCTTTTGAACTTTGCTGTTTCAGTGACCTCTTTTGACCCTTCTCTTCTCATGTGCAGTCATCCACATCAAAGTTCAAATTAAAAGTCATCTCCTCCTATAAATTTATCTCTAAAGCCTCCAGTTAAGCTAGGTCTTGGGTGATAACTCCCTATTCTGCTTAATCATAATGTCAGCATGTAGTGTGTGTCTCTCATTAGAGAGCAAACTCCGTGAGAACAAGGAGCGCCATTTCCAGCAATTTCCCCAAAGCCTAACACAGTTCACTGAATATAATCAATCACTCAGTAACTGTTTATTGAATGAAGAGTAGGGTAGAAAGGAGCATGGCCTTCTTGTACCTCCACAAAGAATTTTCACCCTAGTACCTAGAATCTGTACGTACACTGCCTTTTATGAAAATATGAAGTTATTGGATTTCGTTAAGGATATCTGGATAGCAGGATTATCTTGGAGTATCTGTGCAAGTTCAATGAAATCACAGGATCCTTACAAGAGGCAAACATAGGGGTCAGAGTGGGAAAAGCAAATGTTACTATAGGGAAAGGGGATAGAGCACAGTTGGGAAAATGTTTGCCACATAAAAACGAAAACCCCAGAATGCGTGTAAAGCCTGCCACAGTAGGTAGCATCGGCCTACAGTCCCGACCCTACAGAGGAAGGTACAGGGGTTCCCTGGTGCTCACAGACCAGGAAACCTAGCCTAATCTTGAGTCCCATCCAATAAGAGACTTCGTCTCAAACACCAAGGGTGACAGCTCCTGAGAACCAAGGTTGTACTTAGTTTCCACATGCCAGACACATGAACAGGCACACATACACACATGCACACGCAAGAAGAAAAAAGAAAAGCAAAGGAATGGAGGGGGTAATAAAGAAGTGAAAGGAAATGTGAGAACGGAAGTAGGGAATGAAGTGGCGAGGTCATCAAACACAGGGATGTCAACAAGAATAACTGGAAGAGACAAAATGTTCTTCGGTCCTTACAGAAGGGACATCGCTTGCTGACAGCCTAACTTAGGCTGCATTTCTGGCCTCAAGAACTGCAACATAATGAATTCTCATTCCTAAACTACAACATATAAGGTAATTTTTACAGTAGCGGGGAAAAAAAGTGAGTATACAGCCAGGGAGATAGCTCAGCAGGTAAAGGTACTTGTCCCCAACCTGAGAAGCCACAGGACCCACTTGGTGGAAGAGTTGAATTGACTCCCGCAAATTTTCCTCTGAACTTTACATGTGAACCACTGTAATTGCAGACACACATACACACACACACACACACACACACACACACACAATTACTGTGCTGTGTACTACTGGGCAAAATTTATTTAACAAATTGAGGGCAAATAGATAAATGGCATAATTATAATAATAACACTCTGTTATAAAACTGTGATAGAACATACTTACAATCTGACTACCCCATTTGTTTAGCAGGAAAAATTTGTTAGGGGAACATGCCAGCATCCTATAAATAAGGCTAGACCTTCACTGGAGGGCTGTCTGCATGCCCAGCCCCTAGAGAAGAAGGAGTCCAAGGAGATAGGGTTGTGGATGGCAAGGCCTTTGACAATCCCCTGGGCAACACTAGGTCTTCATGGTCGATTCTACAAAGTGGTGTTGAGAATTGTTTCTTCTGACTTTGCCAAGTTAATATACAGTTTAGTGATAAAATATATACCATGTTTGATACAGAACTGGAAGTAGGGCCTGGGAGACGTCTCTGCAGGTAAGAATGTTTGCTATGCAGGGCTGAGTTTGATCCTGAAACCTCATGGTGGAAGGAGAAAGCCAACCCCCAAAAGTTGTTCTCTGACCTCTACACATTCCTATGGCACATACATGCCCACATTCATATACAAGTATCACATACACATACACACACACACACAGAATTAAAAAAAAATTTAAGTCATGAAAGTGAGGAAGAAAATCTATGTCAAAGTACTAATCAGTTGGACTGGTGGTTCTATCACTTTCCTCATTGCTATGCTCCTCCTTAAGGAAGGGGCAGTTAATATTTTGTTCATGGTTTAAGAAGCCAATCATAGCAGGGAAGGCAAGACATTGGGAGCACGAAGTAACTTTTCATTTTGTCAGCAGTCAGGAAGGAGAGAGACAGACAGACAGAGACAGAGACAGGGAAAGAAAGAGAGTTGAATGCTGTTGTTTATTAGGCTGTTTGTTTTCCCTATTTCTTTTAGTCTGGGACCCTACCTAATGCGACAGTGAATCTTCACTCTTCAGTTAAGCCTCCGAGGAAGGTTGCTTACAGACACCTGGAGATATATTTCTGGGTGATTCCACATACAGCCGGGTTGACAATATAGACTAACCATCACAGTGGTAATAGTGGCACAGACATGAACAACTGGAAAGGAGTGGGGTGACTGAATGCTAAGTAAAAGAGTTTTAAGGCATTGCTTAAGGAAAGAAAGCAATAGCCAAGGTTAACTATGCCAGTGGTACTAACAGCTTTCTCTACAGTGCAACATGGCAGGAAAGAAGCAAATTTAGGTATTGATGAAATTTGCATTAATACAAGGCACTGTGCAATGAAGAGAATGCAGTTTAAAAGGACTGGCCTTTTGTCTAACTTTTATACTTCTTTATCCTGGATGAAAACAACATGACTTTCTTTTTTCTGTTTATCTTAATACTATAAATGCCTACTAGAGCTAGAAAATGTCAGAACACGAAATTGGGCTTTGCAGAAGCTAAATCCTAGCTAGCTATTGGCAAATAGTCACTGTGTGATATCATAGCACACAGGTGAAAATATGGCTATAAATTCTGCCCAAAAGGCAGGTTGCGTTTGTGTGACAGAAACTCACAAGGACATAACATCTTGCCTAATGTATTTCTATGTACTGGAAATCACCTCAAAGCCATTTTTTGTACTTTTTTGATTGGCTGTTGTTTCTAGCCTGTCTGCCTTAGTTATTTTGGGTTTCCACTTGGGATAATAAAAATATGATTGTATGTAAGTATAACATTTACAAAGAATAAATTAAAGCTATCATTTAAAAGTATCATACGTTATCAATAACAGAAATTTACTTCCTAGTTATGGATCAAAAGTCCTGTATCAATGCAAGCTCAGAAGGGCTGGGTCTTACATGGAGATTCTTGCTACATCATCAAGTAGGGAAGAAAGGGGTAACTGGCTAAAATCCTCTTCAATATTGTTTGTTTAGTGTTGTTCTTTTTAGACAGGGTCTCCCTGTGTAGCCCAGGCTGGTCTCAAACTCATGATCCTCCTTCACCTACCACCTAAGTGCTGGGATTACAGATGTGAGCCACCATACCTGAATGGCTTTTTCTTGGGTAACAAATCTCTGTGTCAGCTGCACTCTTATTACTTGATCACATCCTCAGAGCCCCACCTCCAAAATGGAAGAATAGTTTCAACCTGTGGATTAGAGGAGAGAGCACACAAGCATTCAATATACTGAGCTGCCCTATTCTGTAGTCACCTACGTGCTTTTCGAGAGGGAACAGTGATCATCTTGGATATAGTATCTTCTAAATGTTGTACTATTTAAAACATAAACTTATACATTTAATTTGGATGGAAGGAACTACTCATTCTCATAAACTTTTAGAAAAAAAATTCATAGTGAATGAGTGATCATTCCCCACCCCAAAATCTTTTCTTTTCAAGAGGCTCTTGACAATTAAAAAAAAGAAGAAGAAGAAGAAGAAGTAATCCGTCTCAATCATCATCACCTCCCTTCCCAGGAGCTTTCTCCTTTGTGGAAATCTGTCACTGCTGTCAAAAGGATGAAATGAACAAAAGGCACTTTGGGTACTTTTCAAATCTACTGCTGCTCTAATTGATAGCACAGAACTTGAGCACTTAAAATTGCCGCTGCAGAAACTTGTGTCTAACAGCACTGTTTTTCTTTACCTCCTTCACTCTCTTATCCCAGAATCTAGTTCTTTAACATCATGGAACACAAGAAAAAAATGCGTTAGAGACTCCATCTTGTCCAATTCACCAATGCGTTGACAGTGTCAAGGAGCACAGTATAGATGTCTAAGATCCCCTGTTCACTGTCTTCTCTCAACACACCACCAACACAGTTGATGTGGCCTAGTGCTCTTGGCTGAAACCTTTCAGTTGGGCAAATGATCAATCAATATAATACCTATTCCCACAAAGCAATGTAAAACCATGAACATGTTAACATTTGCCATGGCTCTCTAGGAAGAGGATCTGGTTCCCAGAGTCCCTAAACTGGCTTATTTTCTGTTTTAGCTCACCTACTAACATCTCCCAAAGCAATGGTGAAAAACACAAGTTATGCACAAGGCAAGTCTGAATAGAATTTGACTGTGCTGTTCTTCATCTGTGTGACTTTGAATAAAGGTTTTATTCACCCTAATTTTCAGCTTACCTCATTATAAAATAGAGGTACTAATAGCACTACTTACCATAGTGTATTCTAAAAGCAGTTTACTGTCAATCTCTCTCCATATTACAAAATCTTAAATATCTTATTATGGCACTAATAAACTGTAACACAACATAGCATAGATATTCAATAAGTATCTATGAGACTGGTGAATAGAATGAGTGACTGCATAAGACATGACTGGTGGAAATAAAGTCGTCCTTTCACCCTCATCCATGTGCTAGCTGCCATACTTGCATTTGGGTCACATGAATTCCTACCCAGGTGCATGGTTTCTGGACACAGGGAACCAAGCTTCTCCCTTGACTGTCTGATCATTTGCATTAGACTGTTCTTATTCCCTGGGAGTTGCATTTGATATTCACTATGTCTTGATGAAGACTAATGGCTCCTGTTTTCTTTTTTTTTTCCTTTATTTTTATTTTTAGTTACATTTTATTAACTCTGTATCCCAGCTGTATCCTTCTCCCTCATTCCCCCCAATCCTACCCTCCCTCCCTCATCTCCCTGCCCCTTTCCAAGTCTACTGATTGGGGAGGACCTCCTCCCCTTTCATCTGACCCTGTTTTATCAGGTATCTGCAGGACTGTCTGCAAAGTCCTCCTTGTGGCCTAGCAGGGCTTCTCCTACCTTGTGGGGTGGGAAGGTCAAAGAGCCTGCCATTGAGTTCCTGTCAGAAATAGTCCATGTTCCCCTTACTAGGGTAAAACCAATTGGTTACTGACCTACCACGAGCTACATCTGAGCAGAGGTTCTAGGTTATATCCATACATGGTCCTTGGTGGAGTACCAGTCTTAGAAAAGACCTCTGTGCCCAGATATATTTGGTCCTTGTGGGGCTCCTACTCTCCACGTCATACTAACTCCCCCTGCTTTCATATGATTCCCTACACTCTGCTGAAGGTTTGGTTATGGGTCTTAGTATCTGCTTTGATACACTGCTAGGTAGAGTCTTTCAGAGGCCCTCTGTGGTAGGCTCCTGTCCTGTTACTTGTTTTCTCCTATGTCCAATGCCCATTCCATTTGTCTTTCTAAGTGAGGATAAGAGTTAAAATGTCAGCTAAAAATTTCATTCTTGGAATATGGTATGTAGTGGTGGAAAAGATGCTGGGGTATAGAAACCTGGATGTCAAATCTTGTCTCTTCCTACAAAGAGACACTTATTAAGTTGTGAGATCTTTCTGTGTCTTTTTTTCCTCATTTGTAAAACAGACTGTAATGCTGGTTCCTAAGTAGCTTCAGGGTCAGTGGGGGGGGGGGGAGCAGTATGAATTTACATAGGTTGGCATAAAATCATTTTCATTTTTCCAATATATTGGTATCATAACAACCCAAAATAAAAGCCATAATTGTTATTAACAGTAATGCCAGACTAATTTACTATCTTGTTCTTAGGATCTCTGTTTTACAATGGGAAAAAAATGCAGGATGCTAAAGTTACTTGCCCAAGATTCTACAACTGGCCACTGATGAGATGCAAGCTTACAAATACTGTCTGCTCCAAATTCATGCTAAATAGCAAATAACAGTAGAACCATGGCCTCTGATCAGTATGGTGGTTTTAGTTTCCACTGAAAATGAAGATTTTGTCACCGCAGAGCTTACAGATAAAACCCTTTGCTTTCCTTTTTGCTCCTATTCTTCTGTGGCTTGTCAGAATCCCAACAAGGTACCCTTTTGCTCAAGAAACTGATGATAATGAGCTGAAGCTCTTGTTTTTCTATTATTTAAACTCTTCTTAGGTCAATGTCGAGAACTCTTGGTTATCATCACACTGGAGAGTGAGGAAGTTATAGCCATATTCTGGTCCTGTGGGGCACACTAACTTTGTGTCTCAGGATTCTGAAGATTGGAGGTATACAATCAAAGCGTCCTAAGTAGACTGAGAAATGTATGCCTTATCCCTCTGTTCTAGAAATTTACCTTTGAGTTTTTGTATTCCTTATAGACGACATTCTCCCTGTATCATCACGCCATCTTTCCTCTGTATATGTCTTTTTCTTTTCACATGCCCAAGTTATAAAAATACCAGTAATATAGAAGTATGAACCCATTATACTCCAGTATGATCTTAACCAATCACATCTACAATGACTCTGTTTCCAGTTATATTTGGGGATACAAAGAACATAGGAATTTAGGTTAAACACAATCCAGCTGATAGCATCAATTAATAATATCAATGCCCTAAATTATAATTTTCCAGAATATGGAAGAGCAGTCTTCTACTTTATGAACAAACACAAACGTTAAGTTGCTAACATTCAAGGGTCACCAAGGACAAATAGCAACGTTGTTTTCATTTTTTAAGACAGGGTTTCTCTGTGCAGCCTTAGCTGTCCTGGAATTCACTCTGTAGACCAGGCTGGCCTTGAACTCAGAGATGTGCCTGCCTCTGCCTAGAAAGTAGTAGGGTTAAAGGCTTGTGCTACCACCACCCAGCCCTAATTATTTTTGTCTTTACTTAGAGTGTGCTCATCGTTGGGATACTTTCTGAAATGTCTCTGTCTTTTCACATCATTTTTTTTTCTGGGTGAAAAATGGAAAATGTTTTATTTAAATGTTCTGCTTTATTTTGGCAAAAGTTCAGTTTGAATTAGTGAGTATGAGAGACTGTGGCACTTTGATCTGTCTTCATTTTTAATTTTTGAACAGTATTTTAATATTTTATATTACGTGTATGGGCGCTTTGTATGTCTGTGTACCACATGAGATGTCATGCGGACAGTGTGGACATAACTAAGGTCTTCTGGAAGGACATGAAGTGCTTTTAACTGCTGAGCCATTTCTCCAGCTCTGATTTTTAATTCTAACCAGGGTTTGTCATTAAATCAGATAAGCTCTTTCCCCCCCCCAGGATTTATTGATTGATTTTTGAAATTACACTTTAATTAGAACATCTCTCCCTTCACTTTTCTCCCTATGAGCCCTCTCATATTCCTTCCCTTGATCTCTTTCAAATTCACGGCCTCTTTTCACCAGTTGTTATTGCATGCGTGTATATATTTGTATATATATTTATATTCCTAAATATAATCTGCTCAGTCCGTATAATGTTGCTCACGTGTATGTCAAGGTTGACCATTTGACACTGGACAACCAACTGGTGTGCTCTTCCCTGAGGAAGACCACCTATCCTGCGCCCACCTTTCCTCAATTGTCTGTAGTTCTTTGTGTAGGGTTGAGGGCTCATGAGCTTTTCTCCATCCAGTTTGGCATGTTCATTGGTGTCTTCCTTGTTCAGGTCACTTTTGAGCAATAATGTTGATGAGATTTTATGGGTGTGGCTTTTGATATTACTAGGAGACACAATTTCACAGCAAATTTCATCATCCTCATCTGCAATGTTCCCTGAGCCTTGGGTGTAGGAATGTTTTGTGGATTTATCTAGTGGGAATGGACTCCACAACTCTGCATTTGAATTGGTTATGGTTTTCTGTAGTGGTCTTTGTTGCAAAGAGGAGTTTCTTGAATGAGGTGTGGAGACTACACTTTCTGTGGTCCTAAGGACAAATGTTTACAGACTGCTTTTAGGAATTATACTCAGTAAATTAGTGATTGTAGAGTCACCTCCAATGACCATAATTTCACCAGCGCTGAGTAGTTAGCTACTCCTCAGGGAGGGGGCTTTTGAGTCACTTCCAGCTAAGGGGTCTCTGGACCCTGTTTCTAAAATACGATTGTCTTTAGCTATAAACATTTACCTTCCACTTATGCAGAGTAACCAAGGGCAATGCAATAGGCTGTATTTTCTCTTGTGATCTTGTGATCTTATGGTATTATGATATTTGTCACATGGTCCTTGGCTCTCGAAAGGAGCACCATCAGCCCAGATGAGGAAAGTTTATTAAAGCTATATTATATTTATACATGGAATTGCAAATATTATAGTTTTTATTTTTTTTATTTTTATTTTTGGTAGTTAATTTTGTGGCTTTTTCCAGACATCCTTATTGTTCTGTTGCTCACCTTCCTCCTTCTGTATTTAACTCCTTCCTCCTTCACTAAAAAGTCCCTCCTTTCCCATTTCCCTATCAGATCACTTGTATCCCGATTTTCTCCTTTATCTGCCTTCTTTTGTATTTACCTCCTTCCCTCTTCCCTAAAGAGCACCCAGTTTTTCCTGTCAGATCACTTTTTATCAAGGCTGGAAGGAAGTAAAGGGGAATAGAAGAATATACTTTCTTAAAAGCTTTTAATAGCCAATATCTAACTTGAGAATAAAGACAAGGTCTCACTATGTAGTTCTGGTGTTCATGCTGGCCTTGAAGTCACGGAGATCTGCCTGCCTCTGCTTCCCTGATGCTAGCATTAAAGCAACCATTTCCCACTTTTATCATCTGCTTGTCCAGGTTTCTTTTGTAGCCACATGTCTGGATTATTCAACATACTGGCAGACATATTGTATCTCTGGGCCCTTATGACTTTCCTGTCAGCTAAAATACTCATTGTCTTTTCACTCACTTCCACCTTTGAAAACATAGTGCAAGACTGCTTCTTCCTGAAACCAATGGGGCGTTCCTCTTCTCACAGTAGAAACGTCCTCTATGGTTTCTTCTTTACTTTCTTCATTGCCACACACTGCGGTGTGTGCAGCAGCTCTTATTCCCCAACTAAATGTCAAAATTCAAATAGTTGAGGAGGTAACCGCTTTTTTTTTTTTTACACAACTCCCCAACCCACAGTCCCTAGTGTGGCACCTGCTGTGGTACCTTCGAAGCAATGCCATTGGCTGGATAGTGGGAAGAGTAGAATCCTGAAATGTACAGTGCTTTCCCAGTCCCCTTAGTTACCTTCCTCTCATTTTCTGATGCTTTCAACATGTCAACCTAGCAGTGCTTATGGGGTTCAAGCCTAGATCTCTTCAATTATTCCCCATAAAAGTGTTGAAAGCCTGGCCCTTCCCTCTTTATACCATTATGGTATTAACCAAACCGCTTGAAATGCTTCAGATGTCTAATTTCTGTAGCCTACCCTTTTCTAATTTTCATACAAGTGTGGATTTCCCTTCTGGTCCATGCAGCGAGGAGCTTGAAGTGGGTACTGAGCAAATGAGCAACTTGGAGCCCACATCTGCCTGTTCTCACATGTTCCCACCCCTCCTTAGAAAAAGCCTGTGCCTATCCCTGCAGCCCAGCCCCCACTCCCTGTTGCCCCTCATCTCACCTCCTCTGTCACCCCCTTGCACTAGCATCATGATGAACCAGCCCTTGGCTTCACGGGAGGATCACAGGATCAGCCCAGAACTCCCTGGAGTCGGGGCCTTTCATGCAGCACATGCTCTGTCATACATGGGGACAACGACAACAATCATGAGCATGTATTGATGGAGCGTCTCTCAGTTCTTAAAATTAGAAAGCACAGAAGAGAGCAAAAGAAACAATGTCAACCCCACAGTTATTGCCGTAAATTCCTTTGCTTTTCTGTCTATGTAAAATCAGGAACTCTGTCTTTCTTGCTTAACATAATAGTGATACTTCTAAAATAAAAACTTTTAACAGTATACAGCAATTGTACACAGTAATATGTGACATAAGGATATTTTTAACCGAGTATGCTTTGCAGGTTGGAGACATTTACTCTCCTATGCCTCTGTACCTTTCCTTACTTCCCTTCCTCCCTTTCCACAGTCCCCTTTATTCCCCTATATTGTCTAACGTCTACTGTCATGCCATCTAGACATGATTTATGAACCTACTTAAAATCTAGGAACAACTCAGTAACTCCAATTGCATCTATCTTTCTGCAAAGAATATGACTTTACTCTTTTACGGCTAAAAAAAAATTCAATATTTCTCTCTTCATCCTATGCTCTGATGACTAGCAAGATGTTTCTGTCGCTTAGCTGTTGTGGATAGCACTGCAGTAGATACTCGGGCATCTTGGTGATGTGCTGCCTTGGAGTCTTGGGCTGGTACCCAGATTGCTATAGCTAAGTGATATGAAAAGTCCGTTTTGAGTTTTCTGCTGTACTTCTGTATGGAGCTATGAGGCAGCAGGACAAGCTTGTCATTCCACCAGCAGTCTAGACGGAATTTCTTTTGCACAGATCCTTGCCAACGTTTTCTTAGTGACTTTGTCATTTTGACACGAGTGAGATAATCCGGTGCAGTTTTAATTTGCATTTCCTCAGTGGATAAGGATATTGAGCACTGTTAAAAGCATTTATTGACTATTTATATTGTTTTCTTTTTAACTTTCAGTTCATGCCTACTGGTTACTGGGTGGCTTGTTTTCCTCTTGCTTGGGTTTTTGAGTGCCAAAGGTAACAATTCTTCCTCAACTTTCATTTATTCTCTCTCTCTCTCTCTCTCTCTCTCTCTCTCTCTCTCTCTGCTACTGAGAGTATAGTCAACATAAATATTTTCTTTGGGTTTTTATTTCATTATCTTTTGAACGCCTGCCATGTGAATGAGTTGCTGTATTGGGCTGTGTAGATGTTTAAATAGGCTTCAGCATGCAAGGGAATTCATCCCAGATAAAAGCTGGGCACATGGAGAAGGTTACACATGGTCTGGAAGATTCCCATGTAGAGAATGAGCTTGAGGCTAACAAGAGTGGCCAAAAAAGATATCAGCATGTAGATCTGGAGTCTGTCATACTGGCCACACCAGAAAGGACTATTTTAAAGAAGGGTACTGGGTTTTCCGGAATTCCTAGAGAAAGCCCCTCCAAGGTAATTCAGTAATGTTAGTTTTTACTCAGTCTTTGTGTCAAAGAGATCATGTTATTTTTTTATGCAAGTATTTATTTATTTGTTTGTTTATTTATACAGCAAACCTAAAGTGAATGTGAGCATCAAAATCTATTTGACAAATGTTCTTTATGAATTATATAGAAAACTGACAAAAATACACTCTAAACATTTCTAAGTGCCCATGCAATTCCCTTACCAAATTAAAATATTTAAACTGAAAGCATTATTTATGACTTATGGAAATGTTGCGAGAAACATTTGATGAGTAGAGTTTGTATTATTGTACATGTTTGTGTGCTCAATATCCAGTCTTACATGCATTTCAGATAACATTCTGTCAAACACTGTTTTGTCATTGAAAAAAAAATCAGTTTGGTTATTTTTTTTCATGCTGTTTTCATCTCCCTCACTCTATATTCCTATTATCCAACACAGTACTCAAGAGAGAGGAAAAGCCCAATAAATGTTTTTTGGAGGTCTGAAACTAAGTACTAAATAAATCATTCTATTTCAAAATATGTTTACAATACTTGTTATACACTTACCAATTGAATCCAAACATGTTAGAAATGTCAGTGGTCACAATCAACTCTATGTCAACAATAAATGTGTTACTAATCTTGTTAATCAACTTGTTATTTTTTTTATTAGTTACATTTTATTAACTCTGTATCCCAGCTATATAACGCTCCCTCATTCCCTCCTGATTCCACCCTCCCTCCGTCATCTCCTCCCTGCCCCTTTCCAAGTCCACTGATTGGGGAGGACCTCATCCCCTTTCATCTGACCTTGTTTTATCAGGTCTCTTCAGGACTGTCTGCAAAGTCCTCCTCTGTGGCCTAGCAGGGCTGTTCCTCCCTTGTGAGGTGGGGAGGTCAAAGAGTCTGCCATTGAGTTCCTGTCAGAAATAGTCCATGTTCCCCTACTAGGGTACAACCAATTGGTTTCTGAGCTACCACAGGCTACATCTGAGCAGAGGTTCTAGGTTATATCCATATATGGTCCTTGGTGGAGTGTCAGTCTCAGAAAAGACCCCTGTGCCCAAATGTATTTGGTCCTTTGGAGCTCCTATCTTCTCCATGTCATACTAACTCCCCCTTCTTTCATATGATTCCCTACACTCTGCTGAAGGTTTGGTTATGAGTCTTAGTATCTGCTAGGTAGAGTCTTTCAGAGGCCCTCTGTGGTAGGCTCCTGTCCTGTTACTTGTTTTTTCCTATATCCAATGCACATCCCATTTGTCTTTCTAAGTGAGGATTGATCATCTTACCCCGGGTCTTCTTTCCTGTTTATCTTCTTTAGGTGTATAGATTTTATTATGTTTATCATATTCTATAGGTCTCTATAAGTGAGTATATACCATGTGTGTCTTTCTCCTTCTGGGACACCTCACTTAGAATGATTATTTTCTAGATCTCACCATTTGCCTGCAAATTTCATGATTTCCTCATTTTTGATTGCTGAGTAGTATTTCATTGTGTAAAAATACCACAATTTCTGTATCCCTTCCTCCGTTGATGGACATCTGGGTTGTTTCCAGGTCCAGGCTATTACAAATAAAGCTGTTACAAACATGGTTGATCAAATGTCCTTGTTGTGTACTTGAGCAAATTTTGAGTACATGCCTAGGAGTGTTATAGCTGGGTCTTGAAGAAGCACTATTCCTAATTGTCTGAGAAAGCGCCAGATTGATTTCCAAAGTGGTTGTACCAGTTTACATTCCCACCAGCAATGGAGGAGGGTTCCCCTTTCTCCACAACCTCTCCAGCATGTGTTGTCATTTGAGTATTTGATTTTAGCCATTTTGATGGGTGTAAGGTAAAATCTCAGGGTCGTTTTGATTTGCATCTCTCTGATGGCTGAGGATGTTGAGCATCTCTTTAAGTGTTTCTCTGCCATTTTATATTCCTCTACAGAGAATTCTCTGTTTAGCTCCGTACCCCATTTTTTAATTGGATTACTTGACTTACTGCTTTTAACTTCTTTAGCTCTTTAAATATTCTGGATATCAGCCCTCTGTCAGATACAGGGTTGATGAAGATCCTTTCCCAGTCTGTACACTGTCATTTTGTTCTGAAATACAGTTTCATGAGGTCCCATTTATTGATTGTTGCTCTTAGAGCCTGTGCTGTTGGTGTTCTGTTCAGGAAGTTGTCTCCTGTGCCAATGAGTCCTAGGCTTTTTCCACTTTTTCTTCTAACTGATTTAGAGTATCTGGTTTTATGTTGAGGTCTTTGATCCACTTGAACTTTAGTTTTGTGCAGGGTGATAAATATGGATCTATTTGCATTTTTCTACATGTGGACATCCAGTTGGACCAGCATCATTTGTTGAAGATGCTGTCTTTTCTCTATTGAATAGTTTTGGTTTCTTTGTCAAAAATGAAGTATTCATAGGTGTGTGGGTTTATTTCTGGGTCCTCTATTTGGTTCCATTGATCCTCCTTTCTGTTTCTATGCCAATACAATGCAGTTTTTATTACTATTGCTCTGTAGTACAACTTGAGATCTAGGATGGAGATACCTCCAGATGATCTGTTGTTGTACAGGATCGTTTTGGAGATTCTGGGTTTTTTGTTTCTCCATATGAAGCTGAGAGTCTTTCTTTCAAGATCTGTAGAGATCATGTTTTAAAAGTGAGGGTTGTCAGTTTTATTATCCCTGCTGCCAACAGACAGAAATAAATAGTGAATATAGCACTGACATGGACCATATGGGCCGGCTGTAGTATAATCACACCTTACCAATGACCTATCACAGGAGGTTAAGATGTTTTATAGGGCTAGATAGGAGGAGGAATAACACAGAACATATTCAGTGCCTTGCTATTTTAGACTTTTTTTAAAAGTACACAGTGGTGTTTTAATTTTCCAAAAGGCACACCTTATGCCAGTTATGCTGGCCACCAAAACCATCTGGAGAATGTCATCTTTCTTCAGGTCATTCTTTTGCACTCTCAACTATGCACCATCCTGTTGCCTTTGACCTAAGACACATGCTTGCTATCCTCTGAACTTGAGCCAGAGGAGCATGATTTCAGGCAGACACTCGTGGGGTAGGTGTTGGGGCGAGTGATTCAGTGATTCAGTGTCCACCCACCAAGGGTAAGTGGAGCTCCTCCATATATGGTCACTGCTTCAAGAGAAAGGTGACCTTATCAGTGACTTTGAGCGGGCACTTACCTCAACTCCAGCTTCAAGGAAGAGTAAGAAATGGTTTTTTTTCCAATGAATATGTCAATTCCTGAGCAGATTTTAGAGCTGCCGAGGGGCAGGCCGAGGCTGGGAACAATGGACTGGCACACGCACACTGAGTGTGGGATGCTAGTGTTGGTAAGGAACCTCAAATTGTGCCTCTCCACCTCCTACAAATATAGTCAGCCTTTGGAATTTTTTCATAACAATCTTTACTGGCAGCGAGTTAATTCTTTATATTTGCAATGTATGTGTACTTCAAAGGCGCAGCTCAATGCTCTAGAAATGAAAGAGAATGGTGGGTACAGAGCCAGGAGAGGAGCAGGTTAAGGAGAGGTGGAGGGCGTTTTCCTGGCAGTGGTTGTACCTGCAGTGCTGTAAGATTCTACAGGGCTGCTGATGCTCTGCGGAGGCACAGAATCTACAGAGAGCCACTCATTCAGGGATGCCACTGCACTATGTCTGTCAGAGAGCAGAGGTTCAGAGTAAGTGTCCGCCGCCCCTGCTCACTGACATGAAGCCAGCTTCTTGGCTTCGGTGTATCTGCCATAGTCTTGTCTCTCAGACCTGTCGTAAAGACTTCATAAGGTAATATTTGCAAAGTCATTAACAAAGCACCTGGTATAAAGTCATAATGAGGGTACCTAGTAACAAGAAATTGCCTTTCTATAAATTATTTTATTGGAAATTAGCAGAACGGTTAATTTATCACATATGTGTAGACTTTGATTTCTTTTTTTCTTTCTGTTTTGTTTTTTATTTGGAAAAAGTGGAAATGTACTCATATTCTTTTTTTATTTTAATAGTTTGTTATTTTTATTTATTTCTTTATTACAGTTTATTCACTTTGTATCCCAGCTGTAGCCCCCTCCATCTCCTCCCAGTCCCACCCATCCTCCCTCTTCTCCCCCTGTTCCCCTTCCCTAGTCCACTGATAAGGGAGGACCTCCTCCCCTTCTATCTGACCCTCCCCTATCAAGTCTCATTAGGGCTGGCTGCATGATCTTCCTCTGTGGGAAGGTGATAAAAAAGCCGGCCATTGAGTTCATGTCAGAGACAGCCCCTGTCCCCTTTACTAGGGAACCCACTTGGAAACTGAGCAGGGGGTCTAGGTCCTCTCCATGCATAGACTTTGGCTGGAGTATCAGATTCTGCAGGCTCCCCTGGGACCAGTAGACTCTGCCCTACAGACTATCAAAGCAGACACTGAGACTTAAGGCCAACTGATGGGCAAAGTGCATGGAATCTTAAGTAAGAAATGGGAAATAGTAAGATCTGGAGAGGACAGGAACCCCACAAGGAGAGCAACAGAACCAGAAAATTTGAACACAGGGGTCTCCCCAGGGACTCATATTCCAACCAAGGAACATGCATGGAGATAACCTAGAACCCCTGCACAGATGTAGTCCATGACAGCGTAGTATCCAAGTGGGTTCCATAGTAATGGGAAGAGGGACTGCCTATGACATAATCTGATAGGCCTGTTCTTTGATCACCTCCCCCTGAGAGGAGAGCAGCCCTACCAGGCCATGGAAGATGACAATGCAGCCATTCCTGATGGGATCTGATAGACTAAGATCAGAAGGAAGGAGAGGAGGACCTCCCCTATCAGTGAACTTGGGAGGGGCAATCGAGAAGAAGGGGGAAGGAGGGTGGGATCAGGAGGGAAGGAGAGAGGGGCTTATGGGGGGGATACAAAGTGAATAAACTGTAATTAATAAAAAATAAAAAAGATAAAAAAGGAGATAGACTTTGATTTCTAATTTTAGAAAAGACTTACATGTAAATCAAAGGTGAAACAGGAGTTACAGTGTTACCTCATTCTGCTTCCACAGGAGACCTGGAAGTTTACACTGAGGAAGGCAAGAAAAATCCTCAAGAAGTCCTCCGCCATAGTAAGTAATCATCTGGCAGCAGGCCAGCCTTTTCCTCCGTGTGCTCTCCTGCTCTCAAACTCCAAAACCAGAGGTTTCTCTGGCCCAATAATACTGCAGTTGCTTCGGACTGAAATAGGAGTATGAGCTCATTTCCATTTTTCCTCTTGCCCCCCTGCCTTCACTCTGTGGCAGGCAGTATCAGTCCCAGAAGACTGACATTTTAGGGCTGGCTCCTAGCTAGGAGCTGTCATGCATTTTATGGTATCAAACACTTGTCTCTATTGTCAACCCACTGTATGCCAGAAGCCCTATTCCTCCTCCTCAGCGGTCATGACCAGAGATGTCTCATGACATTGCCCAGTTGAGGACCCCCTGCTTTCTGACAGACCGTTATAGAGAAAGTTGTGGCAGCCTCTTTCCCACTTTCTAAAGCACAATTATCGGGCAGTGTTTCACTTGACTGAGCCTCCGTGTTCCTAGCTGTGGGATTAGGACAATGATAGTCTCTTCTGTAAAAGGACTAATTGACTTATATATTCAAAGCACCTGCTACCCTGCTGAGGCCCGAGTACCCAGTAACTGCCACCACGGCTGCTGCTCAGCTCCATTTGCCCTCTCCGTAATGACTCTTCCTCAACAGACAGCATGCTAGTTCAGATCAGCCAGTTAAGCATTTGACTTAGGCTCCTTTTCTATGGTGTTGTTAGAATCCTGCCTCAGCAATTACACTTTCAGTTCTTGTAAGTGGGGCAAGTCAGTCCCAGTTGTAAGGGAAGCAGTGAAGTAGGCTGGATGATGGGGACAGTGACAGTACAGATACACTCAGCACAGACCTTGCCATTGTCTCCTCCCCGCTAGTTTACCTCATCATTCACCACCAGGCAATATGTCTAAGTTTTATTGATTTAACAACAAATAAACAAAGGAGAGGGAAATCACTTATCTCAAGGCTAACCGGACTCAGCAGACAAAAATGATTGGATGCCCAGTTAAATTTAAATAACAAACAATCAATTTTATTCTGTGTGCCCAATACAATACTTTCATGTGGCAACCAGCAGGGGTCTTATGGGTTTTGGTGTACAAGGCCGATCCAAGTTAAATGGTAACACAGAGGCATTTCTACATGATTGGTTAATCAATCATGATGTCGCTCATTGCTTGATTCACAGATTCATTAAAGGTTGGTAGTAGCCAGTTCATCTAGTCTGTTTAATATGTTGAGTAAAAAGTTGAAACAACACAAAACCCCCATGACCAGCACCCTCAGAAATCTGAGCAGAATGGAGGACAATACGCTTTGTCTTTTGTTCCTCTCAGCAAGGGATTAAGACTTATTTTAAGGCATTGTTTATTTTACTGGCACAAACTGCCTTGGCACAAACTCAAAGGCTAATTAGGATTTTACTTTTTTTTTTTTTTTTTTCTGTCACCAGACTTGAAAGCATAATTGGTGAGGCAGGATTCTAATTTCAAAAAGCCAAAAAAAAAAAATGTTTCAACAATTAAGAAAACAAAAGAAAATTTCCCCAGAAGCTTCTTCCAATGTATTTCCACTACAGATTAAAATTATCAAAGAAAAAACATGTCTTTGACAATCTGCTCAGGGCATCTTGGCGGTCACTAATTCTTCCTGGTGGCCAGTGTAGCAGGGACCTACCAGCCATGACCTAGAGGGTGATGTGCAGCAAATGGCATCTGTTCCTCACAGCCTCCTGTAGGAGCCTCGACAGGAAGGACCGGAGATATGGCTCAGAGGTGAAGAGCGTGCGCTGCTCCCGCAGACAGCCAGAACTTGGTTCCCGGCATCCCCATCAAACTGCTCACAACCTTCCGTAGCTCCAGCTCCAGAGACTCTAACAACCTCTTGTAGCTTCTGTGGGCATTGCACTCTCAAATACAAACCCATACGCAGGCTTTGCTAAAATATAAGAATCAGTCTTTACTAAAAGAATTACCTTTTTAAAAAAAATCTGGGTTGAAGAAAAGTTATGTGTTGTCAAGGAAATAGTAAGTTCCAGAAAAGGTGTGGATCTCAGCAAGGCCCAGGGAGGCTCCTCTGTAGGTTTTCGTGTATGTAGAAGAAAACAGACATGCCAATTGTTTAGAAAACCTGCTGTGGACGTCTTACTGAATTCTCATCTATACAAACTAGATACAGCTTTTTTCCTCAGAAATGAGAAGGCTGAGACTCAATCACTTTCTCTTTATAGCTAGTACACGAATAATGGATGACATAAATTCAGAAATGGCTCTTTCCAAATCCAATGTGACTACTCTGCTGATGGTACTCCAACCAAGCCTCCTTGGTGCTGAACCTGAGGAGCTCTCTGTATTGGTCTCTGTGGGTACAGGATTATACTGAGGACAGCCTGTGCAGCTGGACCCAAAACAGTAAGCACAGGTCTACCTGGCCAATGCAGTCACGTGGGAAGCTAACAAATGCCTGTGCTCAAATGTGTTTAAAAGCCTGCCCAGAGCAATTAAATCTAGGTAATACAATACACAAAGTCAAAAGGCACTTTGCCATATGAAAATTCAATTTCATGTTAGCTGTGCATAGAAAAATGGTATAATCCCAAACACATACATTTTGACCTTTCATTTATGCCCTTCACCCCATGTATTTTTTTCAAGGCCCATTTGTTGCTCTGCATCACTTATCATCCAGTGAGGGAAGCTGGGTAGATTGCACTGTCCCCAGGGGTTGTCCCCAGGTTCTACATAGTCCATTCAGGTGGGTTTGGATACAGCCAGGTGCAGAATTTTAAATCAATTTCTGCATTATAAACAGCCCACCTGTCTATGTCTAGCAAAGATCACATTGAAAGGAGGGGACCGGCAAGCGTGCAAGCAAGGACTTCTGTATTGTGGCTCACATGTCCATCTCAGTTTATCTTTGTGAGCACATTGTCTGGAGTTGGGAAGGTGGCTTGGGTACAACTGTCTTTCTCACTTTATGTGATACATAGATCAGATAAGACCTACCCTGTCTGGACAGAAGAAGCAGGGGAACTCTGGACATGCTGCATTATCTCCTGCATATTTCCTGACCTCCCTGTCTGCTCAATAAATATCAAAGACACCTGCAGTCTTCCAGCTGGATTTTGACAATGAAAATAGTTGTACAATTATAAAATTTTATTCTATTGTACCTCTGGCGTAGTAGTTGTAAGACTGTTCGCATAATTTGTATGTGTTGGTTTTCATCAATGTTGAACTCTACATTGTCGTTAGAATAATTAGGCAGGCTTTATGACTAAAGTAAATACTAAGAGAAGTAGCTTCAACATCTGAATGCAGCTGACTTAAGTCTCAGAATGTGCCTCTGCTGTCACCAATGATTTTTATAAGATCATGCCAGTGTTTGCTTTACTGTGTGCCTGAAGTGCTGATCTCAACCAGACCCTGAGTCTTTGACTTTAACCTTCTTCCACTGCTACTGCCTTTTGCCCAATTTCACATCATTGTAGGATACACTTGGCACAGCCTAGAGACTGATTTGTGCTGCTGGCATCTGGCAAGGAAAGGCTGTCACATCGTACACAGGCAGCCTAGAGCCAGGAAGCCCAGACCTGCATCTCTAGCAAGCTCTTTCCCTTCTCCTTCCTCTAGGCAGCCCATCCCCAGATATGCTTTTGAGATACAGATATAGTCTCCAGCCTGACTCCTTCATGGATCCTCCACTGTCCTTGAGGTGATAGGAAGATGCATTCTAGCTGTCATAGTGCCCTATTTCTCGAATGACTCGTGGAGTTATGTGGATTCCAATGCTCCAGCAACAATGAAATGTGTTCTCTTCCCCTAATATGCCAAACCTTCACATATGTCTGCAGCATGGGGCAGCGTGCTCCCTGAGTCAGGATTCAGACTCCTTCAGCTTTGGTGTGGACATCGATGATCTTGTTGAAATACAGACTGTCTGAGGATATATTGTGGGGAGGGCTGTGCGTTTCCTGGGGCTCTCAGGGGGCACTGACACTATGACCATGCCTTGAGTGGTTAGGACCTGGCATGGTGTTCCTCAAGCCTTAGTGGACAGCAGATTGACCCAAGAGAGTGGACACGAAGATGGTATAAAAATAAATAAATAAGGAAGGATAGATTGCCAGGATCCACCCTGAGGTGCCCAATTTAGTACATCTAGGATGAAAGTTTGCGTATCAAACAGGCTAGAGACTGTATATTGTGTTATAAAGCTTCCTGCATTTCAGCCTTACTTCCTACTATCTCCTTTCTGCCTAATTTCTAAGTTGTCAGCATTCTCTGCAGGGCTCCTAAAGAGCCCTTTAGTGCTTCCACTTTGGACCCCAAAAAACATAATGCTAAAAGCTGGGACCTCCATCCATAGGATGAGGTGAGGACATCTCTGCTTTGCATAGATAAGGAGGTTGCTGATTAAGGTTACTCCTCTATTCACAGAATGCCGGGAAGGTACCACAAAGACCCTTATAATACCTTATCTATATTCTGAAAGTTTTGCTAGTTGTTTTTGGCCAGAGTTAAAATAAAGGTATTTCTCACAATACACCTCATAGCCACCTGAGGGATTCTGGGCTGGTGGAAAGCAACTGTTTCTCCCTATCTATCCTAATAGGATAGAATTGTTTTATTTGAAAGTGTTTTTAAGCCTATTTTCAAAGTATTCCAGAAGAGGAATGTTTAAGTAACCGACCAAAGCAGTCAAGACCCATTCGGGAAGAAGTCCAAGGGTGACTGTGAAGGTGGGAGCAAATGGCTGGTGACGAGGAAAACTGGATTCCAGTCTCAGGAACCAACATGGGCCTCTGGAGAATGAACATGGGATGTACATCTGGATAAACAAAAGAGAACCTGCTTCAGGTCCAGCCATCTGGACTACAGAGGGTCTTTTTGCGGAAACCATTCCCAGAGTTAACCAACTCTTCTTTTTGCTCTCTTTTTTACCTCTCCAGAAGTATCCTAGAAGTGGTCTGAATATTTGTTCACTGCCATTTTTGGACAAGATCTGCCAGAAAATTGAATTGTACGTATACTATTTCAACTGTTCAAGGGATATGACATCTCCTTTGTTTGTCCTTCTTTTATTTTCTTTGGTGGTGGGGGGGTGACTAAACTGATGCTCACATTTAAAAGGCATCCTCCTCAAGTTGATCGTGTTTCTTGCTCAAAACACGACTTGTGCAGAGACTAAAAGACCAACCTGCTTTGAACAAAATACAAATTTGGGAAATGTCTCATGGGCAATCTCAGCACCAGCGAGCAGCATCCTAGTGAGGCTTTCAGACAACCATTGCTAGACACTTGGGGAAGCCCCTTCTCCCCACATATGGATGAGGTAGGCTGCCATGTTCTTGCACAGCTTCGGGGACTTTACCTGACTGGTACGGTGAGGAAATGAAGAAAAACAAGAACAGAGAGACATGAAGAAAAGCTGGCTCAGTGGACCTGGCTCTCTGGCGGAGAAGCCTCAGGACCCCTAAAGGTCAAAGTGTTCATAATATGGAGATGAAAAGGGAGGTGAGGCTATTGCATACAGCTGAACAAAGAAGAGGGGTTATGACAAACAGTCTAACAAAGAGGGAAGGTTTTTGGTATACAGCTGGACCAAGGAGATGGGTTTAACTACTCTCCATAGCAGCAGGGCCTGTAGGGTTGTAGTCTTCAGGCAGTAAATATTGAGGTGGGGGGAAAGACTCTGGACATCTTCTGCACATACTATCAACATCTACACATGACCAAGCGAAGGCTTTACTATCTTGCTAAGCCTCTCCCCAGGGAGAAGGCTTTGCCATTTTACCATGCTTCTGAGGCTATCGTCCCTCACATGACTGTTCCCATGTTTCCACCACACACATTTCCTCAGGACTTCACTCACTCAGGGCTCCCTCCACTCCCCACAGTCAGCGCTGGAATAGCTGTAACCACTGAAAGTCGCTGCCTCAAATTCCACACCCCCCACCACCCCTGACACACTCATGCCAATGCCATTTCCCAGGCTGAGAGGAAGCTCAATGTTAGTCCATTACCTCAGCTAGCTTAGAGGCCTTGCTTCCGTCTCCAGTCTTGTAAACAACAGCAGCAGAACTATCCCGGATCATAGCTTCACCCTATGTTGGGGTTTAAACTAAATGTCGTAGAATAAATATTCCCAACAGTAAAACAAATAGTGACTTTTGAAAAGCAAGAAAGTCCAGCTTTCTTCTTACTTTCTGTTAGTGAGAAGAGGGGACCACTCTAGGGAAAATAAACACCCTTCAAAGGGCAACTCTTGAAGGGCTTCTTCTGATGAGGCCCCATTCACTCATCCTTCAGCAGTGCCACCAGCTGGCCACCAAGCCTGCTACACAGAAGCCTCTGGGGACATATTATCTCTAAAGCACAACACCAAGTCTTAAAGGAAGTACCTCCCCCAGGCCACCCCCACTGGCTGGGTATATTTACTTCCCTGCATCCTTTATATTCTTTTCATAGATTTTTTTTTCTTGAATTGATTTAAAGGACTTGAGCCACTTAATGCTTTTGGTCCTGTTTTTCTTTATCTAAGATCAAAGTATAAATTGAATCCTTCCTACCTCAGAACCATCTGAGAACTTTAAAAGTCAGATTCCTTGGCCCCAGTGTTGTAGTAGATTTAAAAAGAATGAGTATGGGGCTATATATTATTAATTATTATTAGCCCTAAGATCATCACGGTGGTATTTTTTTTGGAGAAGAAAATAAATATTTATTATTGTAATTATAATCATAATAATGTTTACAAATTGATTAAAGAAAGGCCAAAAAGAATTTTTGTTTGGGCATTAATATATTACATTTGTAAATTTGATAGATCTGAGGAAACCAAAATTTGCATTACATAATAATATGGCATGTACATTCTAGTAGGGAGTTTATATATATATATATATATATGTGTGTATATATATATATATCATTAAAGAAGCAGGAGGGAACACAGTTAGGCAAAACAAAATTATGAGTCAACAACCAACAGCAGTCTAATCTTTTGTGGATTTTCTTAGGCCTTGGTGATGATCCGTTTTTCTGTAGCTGGGTTGTTATCCCATGACATGCTTGATCTGGGAGGGATGTATCCAAGTGTGAATAGCATCAACCTTGACAGAAGTGGGGGTGGTCAGGATGACAAGGTGTGGTCCCTTCTGGTGGGATCCCAGTTTCTTTTAAACCTAACATTTCAGCCTTTAGTTGAAGATAAAGGGCAACATACTTTCTTCTGTAACTACTTCCCAGCTGAAATTAGGGTATTTCTGTCATGAAGGCTGGAATACTAATCAAATACCAAAGGTTGGGGTTTCAGGCAGTAGATGGCATTCATCAGAAGCATCTGGGTTGCTGACCCAACTGAAGAGACAAGGAGCAGTCACATTGGATGTGTTGGTTTACATCAGCTTTCAGCAGGGCCCAAAGATGTTTGGAGCAGTTTGCAGCAGTTTGCAGTCCGCAGCTGATTCATGGATGGTATAGAAGCCAAGTGGAACTCTCCTGGAACAGATATAGACTAGGGGCAGAAGTTGAAGCTTAAGAACTTAAAGGAAAATATTACATTTAGAACTTGCCCCGCAGGAATAAGCAGTATGTGGGAAAGCTTAGGCTGCTGATTGATAGGGGTACCATTCTGTGATAGGTGAATCCAGGTTGCAACTCCCTAAAGCTTACTGGGCTTTTTGGCTTCTTAATTAGGTTCTTTTACCTACCACAATCCCTCCCAACCTCCAACAGTAGGTAGACAAGAAAGAAGGTTAGAGGGGAAATTAGGCATAGACCTATTTAGAATACTTCTTGCTGATTAGGGGCATTGTGTTTCTTGGGACAAGTCCAGTCTTCATCATCAGAATACCAGCAATTCAGCAATCCAGCAATCCAGCAATCCAGCAATCCAGCAATCCAGCAATCCAGCAATCCAGCAATAGCAAAGCAGCAGCAGGGACCACCAGCAGCAGCAATGGCCGCAGCAGCCTCCATTGGCCCTCTTGAGCTCTCCCATTAATACCCTCTCAAGAGACCCCATATACCAAACATAAACTATCTGCAGCTGGAAAATATCACACTCCTCCTAGAGTACAAAAAGAATCATAGTTAGTGGCTGTGGACAACCTGAAGCAGCCCCATGTCCCACAATTGGGATTAAAACAAAACCATATTCACATAATATAACTGGATTTTTTTCAAGTTATTTATGTTTTTATAAATTACAGTTTATTTACTTTGTATCCCCGCTGTAGCCCCCTCCCTCATCCCCTCTCAATCCTGCCATCCCTCCCTCATCTACTCCCATGCCCCTCCCCAAGTCCCCTGATAGGGGAGGTCCTCCTCTCCTTCCTCTGACCCTAGCCTATCAGGTCTCATCAGGACTGGCTGCATTGTCTTCCTCTGTGGACTGGTAAGGCTGCTCACCCATCAGGGAGAGGTGATCAAAGTGCCAGTCACTGAGTTCATGTCAGCGACAGTTCCTGTTCCCCTTAGTAGGGACCCACTTGGAGACTGTGCTGCCATGGGCTATGCAGGGGTTCTAGGTTATCTCCATGAATGGTCCTTGGTTGGAATATCAGTCACAGAAAAGACCCGGAGCCCAGAATATTTGAATCTTTTGCTCTCCTTGTAGAGCTCCTGTCATTTTAACAAACTAAAATTCTCACTGCAGTGCTCCTCTGACAATACTCTGAGTAGAATCATTCCATGCTTCTTCCTTAATGCTGTGGTAGCCATCTATCCCTTAGCCAAATCCCTCCAATACCTACTTTCACTTTTCATAGGCTCACACCCCCTCCAGGTGTTTGTTTTACTCCTTAAAATCTGCCAGTCTTATTTGATGAAGGCCTGTCCTCAGGACCTCATATTAACTTGATTCCATCTGCAAAGACCTACCTAGATTAAGTCCAGGTCCACAGCTACTAGGAGTTATAACTTTAACTTATGTTTTCAATGAACATAATTTAAGTCATGGTGAAATTTCCCCCATGCTCTGCAATCCATCATCACTTGAGCTTTGTGGGACTACATTTGCTGAAGATCTCTAGGCCACTATTAGCATAGCGGAGAAAGATGGTGGCAGCCATGGGTCTGACCCACATTCAGAATATCTTAATAGTTATAAACCTTTCCTAGCTCATCTGCCAACAAGAGCCTGGAAGCTAGCTGGCCTGAATCCCAGAACCAATAACTTCACACCTTTCTGTGGATGGGGTTAGGTTCAGGGAGCCTCGGGTTATGAGACAAGGGGACTGTCAGACATGAAAAAAAGATGCTTCAAGCTGTGGTTCAGCCAACCTCCCAGATGTCCAGTCATTATATTGTGCCCAGCTCGAGCTGATTTGGTACCCACATCTCTTCTTTAATGGCACCATTGGAATTTCCAGTGCTATCCAAGTGACAACTTTATAACGAAACAACCTTTGACATTTTGAATTCAGGAGCATCTGGAACCATGGATTTTCTTGACCCAACTTAAAAGGAAAATTATTCATTTGTGAGAGAAGCAAAAACAGCACATGTTTTATTCTTTTCAAAAAAAATAAAAAAAGAAGAGAACCCTATGTGCTTCCATTATAATTTGTGTCACATTATAAGGTATTTGGTGATTTACAACTTACAAAAGACATGTAAGTGCAGTGGCCTTTGCTTTTTCAGCCAGTCTGTGGTTCAGTAATCATCATTATAACAAAATTAGCTCATGCTCTCAATATATCAAGAATGACTGTACCTGTTGAGGCGAGGGCTATTAATGTCCCCTTTCAAACAGGTAAAGTTACTCTCCAATGGCTACAGATCTGGCCAAGAATAAACCTGAGAGTTGGACTCATCCTGTTCTCACCAGCTTTCTAGGCTCTCAGACCCCTTCTTTCGGTAAATAAATAGATTGTCAAGATCCACCCTACTTGTTTTAAGCTCCATTCATTGACATCAAAGCACTCAAGTCTGCTTGGATGCCCTTTATTCCAAAGACCAGTACAAAATCTCACACAGTCCCTTGTTACTAACTCTAGATTTCAGGTTCTATACACAGCCTCATCCTGCCTCATGACTGCATTCTTCCTCTGTCTTATATCTGATCACACACACACACACACACACACACACACACACACACACACACACAATGGAGGGGAAATCAGTGCTTCCATTTGAAGAAGGAACTGTCCGGTAACAAGGCACAGGGATGTCCTTCCTTTCAGAGTATCCATAGCTTTGGTCTGATTCATTTTGGCCATCATGCCTGTGTCTTTGGCTACCCAGGCTCATAAGGAGGTGTGTAAGTTACCAGCTAATGTCCATTAAATGCCAAAGATTCCTAGAGCGAGGGGTTAAAAGGAACATTTTATTTTTAAAGAGAGCATACAAAGGGTACAAAGACAATTTGGAATTGTCTTACTCTGTGTTCTATTGCTGTGAAGAACATCTTGGTCATAGCAACTCTAATAGAAGATAACATTTAACTGGGGCTTGCTTACAGCTTCAGAGGTTTAGTGCATTGTCATTATGGCAAAGAGAGTGCTGGCATGCAGGCAGAAATGATGCTGGAAATGTTGAGAATTTGATATCTGAATCCACAGGCAGCTGGGAGAAAGAAAGACACGTGGCCTGGCTTAAGCATTTGAAACCCCAAAGTCCACACCCAATGACACACTTCCTCCAACAAGGCCACACCTCCTAATCTCTGTCAAGTAGCAGCACTTTCTAATGACCAAGCATTTAAATATATGAGCCTATGGGAGCCATACCTATTCAAGCCACCACAGGACAGATGGGGTTCATTGACTAGACCCAACACGTAGCCTCCTATTTTGTGGGTACCATAACAACAATCTCCCATGTCCGCTACAACTACAATTCATTTATTTTTCCTTCCCAAATGGCCCAAGTTAAGCAATAGAAAAAAAAAAAAAAAAAACAGACATCCTAATAAAGAGCAGTGATTGGCCAAGTGCAACTGATACTCTAATATGCCCACAGACTCCAGGCTTTATTTTTAGATCAGCGTCTGTCACAGAACAGCCTGCATTTGAACATGGTTATTTTCACAAGCATCATTTCTCTTTTTGTCTTAGCTCACCGGGTGTTTTGTTTTCCTTTCTAGCTCTATAAAGAAGGCCGTGCCGTTCAAAGATACAGATTCAGACAAATACAGTGTCTTCCCAGTGAGTACTGTTGTGAGGGAACAGGTGTTCATTGAACTGCGTGTTATATTTTATCTACAAGTGTCTCTCCTTTAATAAGACAAGACTGAATTTTGTTTACGAACACACAGAACATACACCAGTTCACAAGCATAAGGGCTTTTTCAACTTCATAAAAACATCAGCCATAAAGGTAAACTATGGACCCAGACGTTCTGTTTCCTCCACTTCCCACTCCCAGCTGCGGCTCTCCATGGGGACTGTTGTTATCTAAACGGGTAGTGTGACGTCTTTTGGAAATCCATACACCTGCTTGAATTTACTCTTCAAAGTGTGTTGACAAGCGGGTTGGGCTTAGAGTTGATAGGATGCCAATGAGGTTCCTAGAAACCCTAGGAAAGAGAACATTGACTGATAGAATTTTGATTTCTGGTTGTTTCATGCTATTCATCAAAATACAAATCCAAATGATTGTATTGCAGTTCACATAAATTATTTTTAAATTATCCAGCGAAAAAGATTCATCGCTGTAAAAATAGATGGATTATTTTATACCCTGAGAATACTGGTGGTTAACAGAACAGCAGGTTGGACAGTCCTGCTGTTTCTAAAAATATGCATGGACACCCATACATATACAGAGAGCCACAGCCACAGACATATACTCACACTCATACACCTGCCACACAGCATACATGTAAGGCACACACACACATATGCACATATATACACACACACACGTACATATATACACATACATCCACTCTAACACCTCCAGACACACACTCAGTGTCACCCATAAACACACATTCATTTACACATTCATTTACACATACATGCCTGCCTATTTCTGGGTTTAGTGTCATTACATTTTCCCTCACACAGCTTGTTTTATATTAACTTTAATTTCCCTACTTACTGTCAACATTCGAGTTAAAAACTGCAGATGTCAATCTCCCTTGGACAGCTCTGATTAACCTTCCCTTTGTGTAACTTCAAAGCAGGCCTAACCTCCTCTTGTGTGTGTTCTTCAATTTCAGACGCTGAGGGGCTACCACTGGCGAGGGAGAGATTGTAATGACAGTGACAAGACAGTGTACCCAGGCAGAAGGTAACTCTTGTTGGGGTGAGACACAATGGCTTTCCCCAACGTGGGGAACCCCAGTTGCAGGAAAAGGGTTCTGAATTTTTTCATGCACACAGTATTTTGTCCAAATATGGTTACCAAGAACCTAATACTTGCAAAGTACTCTGGGTAGCATTAGGCACTAAACAAAAAAAAGAAAGGTGCCTCTTTTGATGACACAGCAGTCTAGTAGGAGAAGCAAGTTATACAAAAATGACACAATCCCCAAGTGAGATCTACCGGTAAGTTAGACCCAGAAGTTTAGTCCCGCCCCCTTTGAGCAAAGTGTGGACTTCACATAATGTGACACATGTCCTGCTGGCGTCCTGACCTGCTGTTCAACAACCATAGCTCTGCCTCCAAAACATGGCTGTGGCGCCTTTGCTGACACTGTGCTTCCACTGCTAGAGCAGCAAGCTGACAAGGTCCTTGCTGCACAGCTCGCAGGCAAGTTTTTACAGCTTTACCTTGCTAAAAAAAAAACGAGCTGCTGAGTTATTTCTGCCCACCAGTCCACGACTACACAGCCCACAGGAACACTCAGTCATTGAAAAGAATGGCTTCAAGGCTAGATTCTGAGAAATACTCCAAATCAAGAACGCAGAGGCTTCTAAGAAGCTCTTACATGTCACCGCACATATGGGGTGCTCTTCCTTGAATAACAGTGTTGTCTTACAGTGGCATTTCCTGTGACACCTGTTCATGGAACTAACATTCCCTGAGCGTTTTGTAGACGCCAAAAGACCAACGCTGATGTTTTCTTTGTAGGCCAGACAATTGGGATATCCATCGGGACTCTAACTGTAATGGCATCTGGGTAAGCAATGAGTTAAAGTCAAACACATGCTCTTCATTTCTGTTCTCCCCAGTGTGTATTTTCTTGAGCCACACAGGGAAGATGAGAGCCTAGGGGAACTGTTCTCCTGCTACTTGCATGAGGGATAGAGATTTCCCAACACATAGGAAGATCCTCAGTGGTGTTCTCAGAACGGAGGCTCACTCAGTCATAGAGAGCCCTGTTAAGCCATGCTGTAGTCACCCCTGTCTAATTCCTTCATTCTTGTTGGAACAGTGTGATGAAAAGGAAGTCTATAGCACCCACTGGGGAAAGCCACAAGGTGTTGCCATTTTGTGACAAACATTTGTTTTCTTTCGTATGCCTTGTCAGACAACATGGGAATTACCCTGCATCCACCACTTACACCCAAAAGCTTCTGATCCTGCTACCCTAGCTCTCTGCACATAATGGGTTGGTAGCTTTCAGGGAGAGAAATCAGAAAGCCAATCCAATACCTACCTGTGGGTAACAATGGCTGCAGATTCATTTGTTACAGTCATGTTAAATTTACATAACTTGAGGGCCCTTGTGGAAAAAAAGAAACCAACTTACAAGTACAAATTCAAGTATGAAAGTAGATTATTACTTAGAAACATGAAAGAAATCCTTACAAATCACCAGTCTTAGAAATTCGGGTCAGTTTCTTTTGAGGTCTTTTTTCCACAAGCCTGAAGTGCTGCTATGGAAATACTTACATCCTATCAAGACCACGGCCTCTCCGCTCTTCCTAGAACTGCAGTTCCCAACCTTGCTAGTGTTGTGACCCTTGACCCTTTAATACAGTTATTTATATTGTGGTGACCCCCCAACATGAATTATGAAGTAGTAATAATTTATATTATAATGTGTTTATATTATATTTCATAACTAATTTTTCTACTGCTTTGAATTATAATGTAAATATCTGGTATTCAGGATAACTGATATGTGACCTCCAAAAGGGTCATGACCCACAGGTTGAGAACCACTGACCTAGCATGTTAAGGAGTTTTCAGCCACTCCCAGGCTCCCACAAACCGAAACTGTGCAGGCAGGGAGCCTTGAAGATAAGGATTGCTGGTTTTGAAGGAAATTGTTGCTTTATTCTTCTGCTTAGACAAAGAGAAGAAAGTTCCTATAAGTATTTTTCTCTCTCAAGGACAACAGTGGCCCAGGCTTGCACTAGCAAGCCCCTACAGTATGCATGAGGACCTATGGCTTCTGGGATATAGACAGCATGACAGATAACTGTGTCCATCTCAAACATTCTACACTGAGTCAAGCTACCTTTTTAATGGGGTAGAATATTTGTATTAGAGCCTTAAGGTATAGAATACACAAGATAGCTCTTTTTGTGATAAACCGAAGCTTTATTGTCTTACCTCAGCATAAAGGATTAGTATGTTAGAATGCTTTGTTTGTCCCTCCTGTTTGTGACATGGTATGCCACTTCCATAAAGAGGTGGCCAAGCAAAGACTGAAACAAATCCACCATGAGCTCAGAAAGCAAAATCTGAAGTTCGTTGTTCCCAATTAGAGGGAGAATGATCTTCATATCTTCAAACCCTTTCCTTTCTTCAGAGGAGAAATGACTCAGAACCGCAAAGTCGGGAACAAGGACAAACAAAGATGGATGTTTCTGTTTCTTTCTGACCTTTTCATGTGTTTCTGTGTGTGTTTTTGAGCTTTCAAGATCAGGAGCAAGAACTCACTGTTTCCATCATATCTCTGGCCACGAAGCACCTTTGTCTTAAAAATACTTCTAATGTCTTTTCCAAGAGACAGGTACTCCACTAACTGTCAGTTTGGCAGTTAGTGGGTTGATTTGATGACTCAGTCCCACTCAGAGCCTCCTTGCCCTTCTGGGGCTTTTTAACCCTGGAGTTGTTGACATTTAAGTTAGACACATCATCTTATAAACTGTAGAATATTTTGCAGCCTCCTAGGACCCTGTCCACAAGATGTCAAGGGTACCCCATTCCACTGTGGCAACCACAAGTGTCTCCACTCTGCATCAATGTCCCCCGGGTTAAGTGTGGGATAAAAGGGTGAAATGGATGGAAAATTGGTGTTCCTGAGATGTCTGGACACTTGATCTCCAGCTGGCAGACTGTAAAACACACCCTTGACTGTGTCCTCAAGACCCAGTCAGCCCTCAGTCCTTCAAGAAGATTCACTCCTGACCCAGCTCTGCTTCTAAATGGTTGCCACAGATTGCTCTGAAGGAGTAAGCCTCATTTCTTGTTATCTTCCTGTTCTATTCTCAATTCCTCTTAAACCTAGCTCATTACATGGAGTATTGTTATGTTGAATTAGAGGCCCAGGAGGCTTGAAAGGGTTTTATATATTGATTTGCCTTGCATGTTAAATTCGGTTGGGAAGGATTTGGTGTATGTGTCTCATAAATTTAAGACTACACTCCTAATCTCTTCATTTCTCTTTTAAAGGGTATTGATCCAAAGGATGGAATTCCATATGAGAAGAAATTCTGTGAAGGTATGAACTAAAAGTTCCTGTCTTACCACAGTAGATGCTTCTTTTCTAGTTCAATCAAATGGAAGAGAAAAAATATAGACATCTTTATGAGGCCATGTCTAAGGTTAGCAGTTACTTTAAAGTACTTAATTTATATTAGTTTTCAGAACCTATCAGAAAAAGACAGGAACAAAAGAGAAGGCAGATCTAGAAGATGCAGGATGTAATTTGTCTAACTGATGCTTTCACTTGGGGCCTGGAAACATTAATGATAACATTAGAGAAGACTGCAGGGTGGATAACAGAGTAATCAAAATCTGGGGCTTATCCAAATTACAACACAGGAAGTAATATTTAATCATTCATATATCCTTTTCAACATACATCAAGGTTAATCACCCTATACTGGGAAGACAGTCTCTAAAGATGAATATGTGAATGACCTAAGAGAGGAGCCAAGCTTCAGCCGGCAGATCCATCCAGAAATAGTTAAAGTAAAAGCTTCCTACTCTAAAGGCCCAAATGCCTGGGCGTCTGAGCCACAAGTCTGAAAACCCATTCCAAGGGGGAACAAAAACTAAGAATTTTTCCTGTTTTATATTAGTCAATTCTTCTCTTCTTCCTTGAAGATGTTTTTTAGTCATGCACTCATTCGACAGGTGTTTCCTAGATAACTACTCTATTTTATCTGAAGGGCTACACTTGATTAAAGTAAACTTTGACAAAGAACAACCTAACACCTAGTTGTTTCTAAGTCCTTAGAGGGGCAAAGAAGAGAATAGGAAACTGAAAGACCCATTGCATAGTTACACAAATTAGAAATAGTTGATGATTGACAAAAAGAATGAGTAAGTTTATAGCTAAGCCTGGTGTCACCAGCCTGTAATCTCATATACTCAAAAGGCTAAGGTAGGAGATTGAACATTCAAGTCTTATTTGGGCTACAGGTGATTTCAGACTGGCCTGAGCAACTTAATGAGACCCTGTCTCAAACAAAACATAAAAAGTAGGGCTGGGAATATAGCTAAGCATTGGCTTAGCATGTGCTGGGTCTTAAGTTTAATCCTCAGCACAACAAGAAGAAAAATAGGAGATAATGTGGTGACTAAATCTGGAGTTTGGGGAGTGGCTCTGTGACGAAACACTAGTTTAGTATGCATGAGGTCTAAGGTTCAGTCTCCAGGACTGCAATAATATAACAACAACAATAGTCATAATAAGCAACAAATGCAGATTTTGATGAAACTCTAAACCTTCTGGGCTAGTGAGTCCAGGAAGGAAGACCCCTGAATCTCCAGAACTCAGCACATTGTTCCCTTCAATGTCCTAAGCCAGGGTTAGGGAACCACCACAGTAAGGCTGGGTCAGCCTAGGCCTCATTCCAGTGGTTTGGGTATGGAGGAAGGAGACTTCTCTGACTCTAAAGGGATCATTTGATTTTTCTAGGCCCTTAAGTGGTTAGAAGGGTGTACCCTCCAGTAAGTGATTTGTGTAGAAGTGTCTCAGAATCTGATTAAGTGATTCTCATATCCACATGCAGGCTGCACAGAGACCTTCCTAACTCTTTCTCTCTATTAATCAAAAGAATCTTCCATCTGGTACCTTTTGTGTATGTGGATTTAAGGACTTTAAGAGACCATCACATTTTAAACTATCAAAATTGCTCCGTGAGGTCATTATCTCTTAAGGAGAATCAGTGTGTTCTCTAAGAAAACCATTTCCAGAACTGAAATGTAGGTCATCTTTCTGAACTCAGATCAAGCCTGATTCATGTGTTCATCCATCATCCACTCCGGATGTTGTGCAGCAGTTGCTTTTATGCTGAGCCAGGAAGCACACCTGTGTTTGTGCAGCTTAGCTAGCAGTTCCAATGGCTGAGAGAATCTCATCCGCCTCCTAAATTCTCCCCTCACATTCTCCAACACCTGAGAAGTGGCAATGTATCACTGTTGAGATGTACTGTGCATTCAATACACCCCAGAATGTCTGCTCATATACCTTACTCACTCTGGAGGCTGCCCACTGCTTGAGTATATAAATAATGTAAATAAATTGTGCTTCCTAGGTTCACAGCCCAGGGGAATCATTTTGCTGGGAGACTCCGCCGGGGCTCATTTTCACATCCCTCCTGAATGGCTGACAGCCTCGCAGATTTCTTCGGTAAGTAATTTTGGCAGTACCCATTACGGATGTGCTGGCCTTTGCTTTTGTTCCCTGTGTTCTCAATGTGAAGCCAGCTCCAAACAGGTGCAAATTTCCCTTTGCAAAAATCACTACTGCTCCTATAGCGGAAGTGGTGGGGGCTTACCCACTGTCAGTTCCAGGCAAGTGCAGGCGAAGGATCTCTCCTCCTCACCTTCCCAGCCTCAGCCCAGCTCCCACCAGAAAAAATAAAATAAAAAAAGATGGCAGTCAAGACTGGCTGGTCTCCAGAAGAAACACGGTCATACGTTGCATTCTCCTGAGAGTCAGGGGCATAGTGAGTCTTTCCAGCTTGGATGCTACCTATAAGCAAGACAAGGAAGGCTAGGCAGAGCAAGCTGCTGGGATCCTGATAGCCACCGCTGTGCTCCATGGACCAGCATCAGGAAACAGAGAATCCTCCCACCCCTTCTTGACGAACAGAAAGATCTTGGAAAGATTTCTCAAGTGAAAAAAATAATGAAACAGTCGTGATAAATATTGATAGACTCACAGACAATAAGGAAAGGAGAAAAGGAAACAACAACAATAATCACTGACCTTACCAAACACTGGGCCATGTGAAAGAGGTTTTCATGTGTTAGATGATCAGATCATGAATACAGGCAGTCACCCGATCTGCAAGTTCCACACCCATAGAATCAACCAACTAGATAGAAGCTGTAGGCATTATAATACTGAGAGCATTGGTAATGGACATGCACAGACTTTTTCTTCTCATTTCTTGAACAATATAGCACATTAACTATCGACATTGCAATTATATTGTATTCGGCATTGTAAGTACTCCAGCGACATTTAAAAGTATTTGGGGGTGTGTATACATACAAACACTGTTCCATTTTATACAGGAGACTTGAGCATCCAAAATTTTTGGTATTGAAAGGTACTCAGAAACCATTTCTCAAAAATGCCAAGGGGCTACAGCATGGGGAGAAAATGGATGATGAGTGTATGTCGTGGGGTTTTCACCTGAGCACACACCTGCCAGCTTATCAGAGGGGCCATTATCTTTCCTGGTTGAACTGGGCAAGCATTTAGGACTTATGTGGCAAAGAATAAGACCAAAAGAGCTAGGCAGGGACACGTGAATGGCACACCCAAACAAAAGGTGCCTTGTTATCTGCAGCTTCAGCTTCCTAAGGTGGGAGCTGTCGTGAGAGAATGTGTACTGGATCCATCTACATAACTGTCAGGCCCCCTTGAAAAATAAAGGTAGAGATGCTCTTAATTAAAATACAAAATAGAGATATGTATGTTAGCACATATCTATAATCTAATTATTTGAAGAAAGCATCAGGAATTAAGGACCAGCTTTAGCTATATATTGTTTGAAGGCAATCTGAGCTTCACAAACCATGTTTTCTAAAAGTCCCATTAAAGATGCTGTGGTGGCTGCTAGTTTTATTTGAACAGAGCTAGAGTTATTTGGGAACTGGGAAGCTCAGTGAAGAAACCCCACCACACACACACACACACACACACACACACACACATTCTTACACACATACCAGATTTGTCTGTAGACAAGTCTGGAGACCATTTCATTAACTGATAATTGCTGTGGGAGGGCACAGCTCATTGTGGGCAGTACCATACCTGAGCAGCTGTCCTGCGTGGCATAAGAAAGCGGGTTGATATACCATGTGTGTCTTTCTGCTTCTGGGATACCTCACACAGGATGATCTTTTCTAGTTCTATCCATTTGCCTGCAAACTTCATGAATTTCTTGTTTTTAATTGCTGAGTAGTATTCCATTGTGTAAATGTATTATACTTTCTGTATCCATTCCTCAGTTGAGGGACATCTGGGTTGTTTCCAGATTCTGGCTACTGTGAATAAAGCTGCTGCAAACATGGTTGAGCAAATGTCCTTGTTGCATATTTGAGCATATTTTGGATATAGACTAGAAGTGGTATAGCTGGATCTTGAGGAAGCACTATTCCTAATTTTCTGAGAAAGCACCAGATTGATTTCGAAAGTGGTTGTACAAGTTACTAAAATCTGTACACCTAAAGAAGCTAAGCAAGAAGGAGAACCCTGGAGGACCTCAATCCTCAGTCAGAAAGACAAACGTTATAGACATAGGAAGAGGGAGAAAACAGGGAACAGGACAGGAGCCCACCACAGAGGGCCTCTGAAAGACTACCCAGCAGAGTATTGAGGCAGATACTGAGACTCATAGCCAAACTTTGGGCAGAGTGCAGGGAATCTTATGAAAGAAGGGGGAGATAGGAAGACCTGGATAGGACAGGAGCTCTACAAGGAGAGCAACAGAACCAAAAAATCTGGGCCTTGGGGTCTTTTCCGATACTGATACAACAATCAAGGACCATGCATGGAGATAACATAGAACCTTTGCACAGATGTAGCCCATGGCAGCTCAGTGTCCTAGTAGGTACCCTAGTAAGGGGAACAGGGACTGTCTCTGACATGAACTCAGTGGCTAGCTCTTTGATCACCTCCCCCTGAGTGGGGGTAGCCTTACCAGACCACAGAGGAAGACAATGCAGCCAGTCCTGATGAGACCTGATAGGCTAGGTTCAGATGGAAGGGGAAAATGACCTCCCTTATCAGTGGACTGGGGGAGGGGCATAGGAGGAGGAGGAGGGAGGGTAGGGTTGGGAGGGGATGAGGGAGGGAGCTACAGCAGCTGAGATACAAAGTGAATAAATAAATTAATTAATTAGGAAAAAAATTAAAAATTTAAAAAAGAAAAGAGGTTGAAGGAGCCATGGGAAGTAAGCTACTAAGCAACACCCTTCCATGACCTCTGTGTCAGCTCCTGCCTCCAGGTTCCTGCCTTGAATTCCTGCTTTGACTTCCCTGGATGATAGAATGATAGCTTTAATGTGAAATAAACCCTCATCTCCCCAAGTTAATTTTGGTGATGGTCTTTTATCACAGCAATGGAAACTCTACTGAGACAGAAATTGGTACCAGCTCGTGAAATATTGCTATGACAGACCTGATCATGTGCTTTTGGAAGGATTATGGAAGAACTTTGGACTAGAAAAACCATTGAGTGTTTAGAGTTTAAAGAGCTATAGTGGGAATTTAAGAGACAAATGCTGGGAGTTTGAAAGAGAAAGGTGTTGAAAGAAATGCAGATGATAGAGGCATGGCTTGTGACATTTCAGAGGAATGTTTGGAAGTCCCTTAAGTACTTGTGGTGGTTTACATGAGAGTGGCTCCTCAAAGTTCATATATTTGCATGGTTAGTCTCATATGTTTGCTGGCTAAATTAATCATTTGGTAGGATTAGGAGGCATAGCCTTGGTGCAGTAGGTGTGGCATTGGTGGAGGAGCTGGGTTGCTGAGGGTAGGCTTTGAGGTTTCAGAAACCCATGCCACCTCCCACCCCTGTCTGCTGCCTATGAACACGATGTAGCTCTCAAATACTCTAGTGCCGTGACAGCCCACGTGCTACCATGCTCATCACATAAGAATGAACTAACCCTCTACAATTGTAAGCAAGTCCCCAATTAAACACTCTCTTTTTTAAGAGTTGCTATGGTTTTTGTCATAGTGTCTATTCACAGCAATAGAACAGTGACTAAAACAAGACTCTCAGAACTTTCAAACTTTAGTTTGAATTAAGGATCTGTTGTGTCTGGTCATCTGGAGCTGAAGAGTTAGCTATAGCAACCAAGAGATCAGCACCACTGAAGCGAAACCTTTGCTTCACTGAAACAACTGATGCTGGCTCGCTTAAGCTGAGAAAGTATCTGTGATTAAGAAGAGAACAGCATGATTGAGAATCATAAATCTAGAAGGACTCCTTGAAGACCCGCATGCAGATGCTACACTCCAGAGGGGACCAAGGCTGCATGCCATGCTGGCAGCCACATGGGGTTGTCTAAGTGTCACAGGAAGGAGTGGCAGAGGCCAGCTGAAGCTTATCACTGTGTGGCAGATCTGGAGTCCATGGAAAGAGACTGCGAGACACTTTTGTTAATGGTGCAGCCCCAGTTGCAGGAGCAGGCCCCAGACTGGAGGGATCGTGGAGAAAAGTTGAGACTCAGCATCATGTTGAAGAGTCAGTGAAGGAAGCTCAGAAAAGGCTGCTGGTGAAAATCCAGCCAAGTTGCAATGGGAGATGCCGGTAGCATGGGACAACCATCAAGGACAGCAGCAGCCTGAGAGTGGAAACAGCCCGAGCCTATATGATAAATTATGTGCGCTTCAGATGGTAGACTTGAGAAGAGCCAACTACTCAGGCCCTTTAGAATTTAATTTGGCTTTAAACATTCTATCGAATTTTAAATCTCAAATTACCAGCATGAATATTCTGGTCAAATTTTTGTTATGTAATACCATTTTTACATACAATAGAAAAAGCATTGAACTTAAGTGTGGAACGGCCAAATTCCACAATTATTTAACAACTCATCACTCTGAACTGCTCAGAAAAGAGAAAGGCAAGTCAGACTCAAAAGCTGCAAGGATGTTCAGATGATTCTAGAACCATCAAACCAAAGGCTTCCTCAGGCAGAAGTTATCCAGGACAAGCACAGACTAATCACCTCTCTGAGTCATACCCTGTGACACTCAAGCCTAAACCTTCTAGAGTTCCTAGTAAAGCTTCAGAATTTCAATCCAAACAGGTAGTTCCCTTGCTCAGGACTTGTTGTCCCAGCCTACAATAGTCACCTGACTCAAGGGTCTTCAAACTTCTGCACTGAGACAGGGTAAGTACTAGGTCAGGAGGAGATGGGATTCACCTTGCCTGCCCACCAGATCCTAGCACTGCTAGAAAGGAGACAACTGTCACTGTACCAGACCCAAATTCTTACCTTTCTTGAGCCTAGTTTCCTACAAGGGCCTGGGACAGCAGCATAACACAGGCCTTTCCCTTTCCCCACTTTCCCCTAGTCACTGCTAGGTTGGAGGACACCTCATCTTCAGAGAAAGGAGTTGGACTGGGAGAATGAGTAGCTACATTCCCTGGAAGGTGGCAGAAGATAGGATCCAGTATGGGCTTAGCTTTCACCTACCTCCTGGACATACGTTTTTTTTAACTCTTGCATGCAAACAAATGACTCTCAAGCTCTGGGTAGGGTTAGCAGAGCATTAAACTAGGAGCCAGGTCCTTCCAAGTACACGCTCCAAAGTGCTTTTTTTACCCATGAAGCCCTGCATGCATCTGACCCAGAGCACTGCAAATAGAAGCTCATGACTGTCATTTCTGGGTAGCACTTGGCTCAAACAATAAGAAACATGAGGTGCACTGACACAACAGATCATGACAAGAGCCACCCTGTCCATTATAGCAGGAGACAGCATGCATGTTCATGGATAGGGGATCTAGGCAGAGTGGAAGCCCTTGTCCCTTGTCCTGTAACCAACTCTGGGTAAGGTTCTTCTGTCTCCCAGAACACTAAAACTAATTCTAAGAAATCAAACTTCAGAAATTATAAATGATCACTTCTCTCTAAATTAAGTATATTAAACACTAGTCCAAAGCAACCCAAACACTTCCCAATTGAAAATTCCCCCAAGTCCCTTTGAAAACTTGAACAACTAAGAGACACGTCTGAATATAGGAAATGCTTGGGTGCAAAAACAAAAAATAGTGGTTTGGGGTGCTGGAGCAATGGTTAAGTGTTTAAGGGCATTTTCCCTCTTGCAGAAGATCTGGATTCAGTTCTCAGCAACTATGATGCCTCTCAATATTCTGTAACTCCAATTCCAGAGGATCTGACTCTGGCCCTTCCTTCCTTCCTTCCTTCCTTCCTTCCTTCCTTCCTTCCTTCCTTCTTTCCTTCCTTCCTTCCTTCTTTCCTTTCTTCCTTCAATATGTATGGGGGGGCAGTTGTGCGCATATGTGAATGCAGGTACCCTTGGAGTCCAGAAGAAGACACCAGATCCCCTGGGACTGGAATTACACACAAGTGTGAGCCTGCCATGTGGGTTCTAGAAATTAAACCTGGGTCCTCTGGAAGAACAGTCAGTGCTCTTAACCAGTGAGCCACCTCTCCAGCCTGACACTCTTTTTTTGACCTCCTCTAGCACTAGGCATACATGTGGTTAATATACATGCACACAGGTAAAACATTCCTACACATAAAAATAGAATGAACAAACCTAAAAGGAATTTATAAGTACTCTTGTGAAAAATGGCTTGAGGAAAGAAGTTGATCTGTATAAAACAGTAAATTCCAAGTCTTGAAAATAATTGGCAGAAGATGGTACCAATGGTGATGTGGGATCAAGGAAGGCTGCTCTTACACAGACACAACTGGAGCACCAATACCATCTAGCAAGCTGGAATGCACCAAAAGCAAGATGTCTAAACGAGTCAGCTGACTTGGGAAACCGGGAGGGTCTCAGGGAACGATGAAGTACTTGTGATGAAAGGCGTGCCAGGTGGTCCTGGGAGTCGAATAAGAGACCCAGAAGAGAAAAGAAATCAGCAAAAAGGAAGCTGTGACTCAACACATAGTAAGAAAAGTCCTTGTCTTCCATCAAGACTCCCACTGAGTCCAAAACACAAAAACAAACTTCTTCCTTATTGTGTCTACTTTTCTTTTATTTCACAAAGATCATCTAGTAACTTGCAGGTGTTCTTCTCAAAAGATGAGAGTGGGCGGGGACAAGCAGGTATACCATAGTAACAATCCATCTGGCTTCAGATTTCAGTCTCAACACTGAATTTCAAAGCACAGTAAAGTTGCCTCTACAGTGCTTTGGGAGGAAAGGATACAGATCTAAAATGCTCTCTAAAGCTATTGTTCTCTGTAAGCTGTGGAACATCATTCTCAGTCATTCAGACTTAGAAAACATACCATACATACACCATCCTGGGGGAGGCAGGTTTAAAAAGTACACCAGTCTCTTTATCGTGATACTGTAAGAGAAAGCCAAAGAAAATTATAAACATAACATAAACTTTTAATGTTTGCAATAAGAAAAAATGGAAAATTACAAAGCAAGGGCTGAGCAGATGGATTAGTACTTAGGTTGGCTGTACAAATATGAGGAACTGAGTTAGGTAAAAGACCAAGTATAGTCATATACCCATAACCCCAGCACTGGAGGAATGCTGGGAGCTTGTTGTTCAGCAATCAATGAAATTAAAGAAATAATAAGCCTCTCAACAAATTTCACCAGATGGATTCACGGTGGAATTCTGCCATATTTTGAAGAAATGACAGACACCAATGTTCCTCAAACTGTCCCATAAAATAGAAAAGAAAGACATTTGCCAAACCCATCCTATCCAGGTTATTCCAATGTCAAAAGAAGATAAAGAACATAACAAAGAAAGAAAACTATAAACCAAGTCCCAATAAAAAATTTCAAATCAAATTAAAAAATACACTAATTAGAGTATAAATCTTTTCATTCCAAGCATGCAAGGTAGGTTCAAAACAAGTAATTCAAGAAGCTTGATTTGATCTGCAAATAGATTGAAGGACAGACGTTAGACAATCATCTCAATTGATGAATAAGCAAAGAGCCCTCAGTAACCCTTCCCAGTAAAAACCAGGAAGAATCTAGGAATAGAACATAACTCAACATAATAAAACCTAAATAAGACAAAAACAGCCACTATTGTTCTAAATGGGGAAAATATCAAAACATTTCTTCTAAATCTAGATTGAAACAGAGGTGCCTCTTCTTTCTACTCTTATTCAATATAGTGTTTAAAATCTTGTCCAGAGGAAGAAGATAACAACAACAACAAAAAAAAAAAAAAAGAAATGAAAGCCTACAAATTGGAAAAGGAGAAGTCAAATTATCCCTACGTGCTAATGGCAAAATCCTATGGTTTTAAAGACCCTACATACTACATTAGGAAACTTGTATGTGATAAACATTTTTAGCAAAGTAGCAGGATACAAAATCAACATACAAAAACCTGTAGTTTTTCTGTATGCCAATTTAAGAACATTTTTAACCAGGAGAGATATCAAAGAAAATATCCATTCACAATAGCTTCAAAAGTACTACAGTATTTAGGATTAAATGCAGCCAAGATGAAAGATCTTAACAATGAAAACTTCAAGATGTTGAAGAAAAAAGTTGAGGACATCACTAGAAATATTGAAAGATCTTCCATTTTTATTGAGAGGCAGAACTAATATTGCCAAAGTGGCTATACTACCAAAAGTAACCTACAGATTCAACTTGATTCCATTAAAACCCCATGATGTTTTTCAAGGTACCTGAAAAAAAAAGCTTAAAATTTCTGTGGAAGCACAAATGGCATCAATTATTAGCATAAAGAGCTATGATTTTCAAGTTACCTAACCTCAATTTATCTTGCAAAACCGTAGTAACACAAACAGCACAGTACTGGCACAAAGGCAGGCATGTAATCCAGCAGAATAGAATAGAAGATCCAGAAATAAATACACAGAGTTACAATGACCTAATTTTTGACTGTTGTGCCCAGTTTATGAGACCCCAAAAGACCAGGAATAGACTCCGCTGTAAATACATGAGGGTTTTTTATTGTATATATGTTTGAACACGGGACGGAAACTTCCTACAGAAACAGGAGAGGAATGCGGCCCCATGGTCTAGGAGAACAGGGTTTTTGAAGGGAAAATGTAAGCGGGAACTTACATGCTTTGGCATTACATGATTGGGTAAGGAAAATTGACTTTTGAAATGAGTGGTCCATTTTAGGCACTAAGATCACAAACAGTTCTGGCCTGGCAGTATGGGCTGGTTTCCTAGCAACTGTATAACTAGTGGTCAGGAAAGAATCCAGTAAGGCTAGTTCTTCCCCAAAGGTGGCTGGACATGTCTCCACCTAGCTGGCCTTAGTTCAGGCTTTTGCTTTAAACTTTATAATAATAGCTGATTTTTAATCCTTTGATCTCTCATGACCAAGCTATCAAAAACATATACTGGAGAAACGGCAGCTTCTTTTTAATAAATAGTGCTACAGAAACTAGATTTCCATATGTAATAGAACAAAATTAGATCTATTAACTATCATACTACATAAAAATCAGTGTAAGGGGTAAAAAGCATAAAGCATTAATATAACGTGAAAATTTAAAACTGCTAGGGGAAAGCACTTCAAGATATAGGCATAGACAATGATTTTTCTTTGAATGGGACTTCAACAGCACAGGAAATAATATCAAGAACTAAAAATGAAGTTAACAGTCTTCTATACATCAAAGGAAGCAGTAGAGTGGAGACAGACACAGAATGGGAAAAAAATCTTTGCCAACTAACATAAGATAGAAGATTAATATCAAGATGTATAAAGAACTACAAAAATCAAACATCAAAAAACATGCTATCAAAAATAGGTTAATGAGCTGGATAGACAGTTCTCAGAAGAATAAATAAAAATAACAGTAAATACTTTCAGAGCTCAATATCCTTAGCTATTGAGGAAATGTGATTAAACTGCCTTATCATTTTACTGAAAATTTCTAAGAGCTAAATTTTTAAAAAGATTCCACCACCCCACAGTCAGAATGACTATTGTCAAGAAAACAGATGCTGTCAAGGATATGGGGAAGGAAGAACCTTTATTCACAGCTGGTGGGAATGTAAACTGATAATGGCCACCATGAAAATGAATATGGAGGATCCTCAAGAATCTGAAAACAGATCTACCATATGATCAAGCTATCTTACTCTTGGGTACATACCTGAAATATGATAAGTCTGCACACCACAGAGGTGCCTTCATATCTGTCTTTATGGCTGACCTATTCATGATATCCAAAAAAAATGAGCAGCCTGCATACCTATCAACAGATGAGTGAATAATTTTTTAATCTTGATATATATGTGTGTGTGTGTGTGTGTGTGTGTGTGTGTGTGTATGTATGCAATGGAGCTGTATACAGCTAAACTTGTCAAGATAGGATAATCAGATACTTTCTCCTAAGTTGCCAAATACACATGGACTGGTCATTACACATGTAAATCTTCCCTAATAGTTTTCTTAACTGTTTTATAATTATTATTGTATTAAAAGAAAAGGAGCCTTTATTGGACTTAAAGGGGGGAATATTGGTATAATGTTCTTGTGGAAAGTGTACAATTTACCCTTATTCAATCAAAGGCTGATTTCTCTACCCCACTATCTGGTTTCAATCCAGACATTGCATTGTGATGCTTATTCTAAGCATCACCTGCCTCAAGTTTGTGTAAAAATGCCACCATGTGTTCTTCGTATTGTCAATAAAACAACCAGCCACAATGCTGAGCAATGGAGAGAACAGAATGGGACATCCTGGTCTGGAGGGAAGGAGAAGGAAGTGAGTGGGAGTAGTAGGAGAGCAGAGATCCAGAGGTGAAGACTTGGAATCATGAGGAGAGATGAACTGGACCTCAGTTACCACTAAAATTCTGAATGGGAGGAAGCTATGTGGGCTTGGAGGTTTAGGATGGAGTAATTATTGCCCAGAATTGTGCTCTAGGTTAATTAAATAAATCCTAGTCTCTTGTGTGGTGATTTGGGTATACAGTTGGTTTAGGAGTAACAAACTGTTTAACTAAAAAGATAAATCAATATAAAATATAAATAACCCACAACAAATGAAATGAAGACATTTGTAGGGAAATGAATGCAACTAGAAGTAATAATGTTGAACAACAACAACAAAAGTCAGATTCTAAAAGACAAATACTACATGTTCTATCTCATATGCAAAACTTGAATTTAAACTCTTTTATAACAATATCCATGTGTGTGTTACATCTGTGAAATGCAGGTCACAGAGCTATAAGGGGATTGTGAGAGGAAAGGAAGAAATCTTAAGAGAGCTGGGCCATAGAAGGGGTAATGGAAGACATGTGATTGTGATAGGAAAGTAGGAGGAGGACCAGCTAGGGAAGGAAGGAAGCCAGCTAGTGGGAAGGAGGGGACATGGGAGAGCAGTAGGGAAGGGAATGGATGAACCCTCATAATGACACATATTATAAAAAGGCCTCCAGGAAACTTGTTATTTTTTATTTTATCCTTTCAAATAGATAAATAAATGTAGGGAGGGAGTTTAGACAGGGGCCTCCACTGAAATTGCCTCAAAGAAGGTCTATCCCACCTCTAAATGTTCATAGCTTCATACAAATATGTAACTGACATGGGTTCAATTGTTATTTAGCTCACTAATGAGACTCAAGCAGAGCGATGAAAACTGACTTGAAGAGCATGAACTGGGGCTTACACAGCCCAGGAGGAAAGGGATGCTAAATAAGATTAATATAATATATGAGAAAAGCAATATTTATAAATGAATTATGAATAATACTCAGAGTTATTTATAGATGCAAAGATGAGGAAAGAAATTAAAAGTAAAAAATAAAGAAAAATATATTAAAATGGTACAATTTTGTACAAGTTTCAATATATATTAAACTCATATATATATTAAAGTGATATAAAATGTATATATTAAAACTTGTATATGAAGTAAATATATACATATTAAAACTTATATAAAATTACATATATTAATGGGTATGCCTATTGACAAGAAAATATTTGTATCAACTTGTTGGGATAAAACCAAGTTACAAAGTGACATTTATGAACCATTCTGAGAGTGTTAGTATGTGTGTAACTACAAATGAAAAATAATTGGAAGGATGGGTTGGAGAACATTTTGTTAATATATAAATATTTAGGTAGTAAAATGATAGATGGTTCTCTCTAATTCTCCTGAACTTTGTATTGTTTAAGAATCAAGTACTGAAATTCAAGACTTCGGAGAGTTTCTTTTCTGTTGTGTTTTATTTAAATAAAAAGGAAATGAGCTTTGGCAACACTGGCCTATTGCTCTGCTTAGCCTTTGTGTAACACCCTGTGGCTGGTGTTGTTAAGACACTGCCTTATTTTACAGACAAATGTTCAGTGAACTTTCGTATACTGTTCAAGGTCACACAACTAAAAGTGGCATAGCACTCCCATCTCTGTCATCCTGAATGAGCCATTTAACTAAAACTAATATGTGGTGATAGTGCCTATCTTAGAGAAGGCCACATGCTTCATGTAGCTAAGGGCTATGAAAACGTGCAGTGAAGGTGTGCTGGATTCAAACCAGAGCAAGGATCTTGGCAGAGGTCTGACATGGCAGTGGGTGTGCTTAAAGGCTGGTCGGTGTCCTTGCTTTTATCCACATGCCTCCCACACTTGACCTCTCACCAGAGGCCTAGGTGGGTGAGTAGAGCCAGGAGGAGAACAGGGCAGGGGCTGCATATGGGATGTAAAGTGAATAAATAAATAAACAACAAAAAAATATAAAACAAAACAGATGTGGACTGTCATGGTCTTCATCTACTCTGTACGACAACAAAATTATTGAATTGCTGCACAGTGGTGATTGTCAGTGTAGATTTGGATTATTCCCCTTCCACCAATAAACAGCTTAGAGATAGGATGTGAAAATGGGCTGGTGAGCTGGCATAGTCATATACACCTTTCATGTTAGCACTTGGAAAGCAGAAGCAGGCAGACCTTTATGAGTTTGAAGCCAGCCTGGTCTACATAGGGAGTCCCAGGCCAGCAAAGGTTGCATAGTGAGTTTATGTCTTTAAAAGGGGAGGGCAGGAAATTGGGATAGAACTAAATCAGGTATGAAAGTAATCAGTATTTACAAATCTTATCAACATGGTCCCAATACTATGGGTAGAAAGACAACAGTGGTATTTTTGTGTCTTTTTGTCATCTATTTTAAGCTGTTGTTATTTCAGGGTTCTGAAAAAGATCTTTGGGATAACATTCCTCTATAAGCTAAAAGCCTAACCACTTGCAGCTTGGAGCACTCCCTTGTATAGCATACCACTTGATAAGAGCGAAGCCAGGACAAGAACAAAAGAGGTATCTCTAGTAAGCTGATACTGAAAATAAATCTCTATCATCCAGTTATCACAATAGCCACCAACCAGTACAAATCTCCAGTGACTTAAAACAACAGTGATTTCTTCTCATACAACCATGAGTTAGCTGTTATAGGTCAAGCTGTGTTAGTTTTAGGTCCAAGCTCCATATTAGACCCTTGTCAGCTCCATATGTTACTTGTCTGTCATAGGTGGACAATGTGTCCAGAGCATATTCTTCTCAAAAGGATATCAGAATGTAAAAGGTCAGGACAGCCTATACAAGCACACTTACTACATCACACCCTCCACCAAACCAGCTCTGAGCATAAGTCACATGATGGTGGTGCAGCTCAAAGGAAAAGGAAGTATGTCTGCCTAAAGTAAGAGATGGACAGAAGTAAAGATTTGCTTTGTTGCTTTTCCTAATTATAAATGTTGGGCCAAAGAGGTGGCTCAGCTGTTGAGAACATGACGGCCCTTCCAGAGGACTCTGGTTCTATTCCCAGCACACGTGATGGTTCAGAAACATCTGTAACTCCAGCTCTAAGAGATTTGATGCCCTCTTCTGGCCTCTGAGGCCAGAACATATGTGATAAAAAGACATACAAGCAGAAAAAAAAAACACATACAAAATTAAAATAAGAACTAATTTTTTTAAATATTTTAAAATGTCAAATATGTAATGAATAAAAAAGATAAAAATACATAAATTAATAAGAACTTGCTTCAAATGACTTCCTACTTCTACCAGCTAGAAAACATTATCCTAACATTTAAATAGCAAACTGGTTTTCAAATATTTTTAAATGTTGTATCAGAAAAGAAGACATCAATCATGACAGTGGGACCAATTATGAGAAGCAAACTATCACCCCACATCTTTGGTTTTTCTTCGTACTCCTTCACTCTTTTCCAATGCATCCCCAGTGTACATGCATCTGCATCTATCTATGTGTCTAGTCCCTGGAAATTTCCAGCTTGTCAGTTAGCACCAGTTGCTGTCCTTATCCATGTTCGTATTTAGTCTGTCGCTGATTATTCTGTTGATGCTCCACGGTGCCCTTTTAGGTGAACATGCTGCCATGCACCAAACCATTGACCCATTGCTGGATATTGAACTGCTTTGTGGTTTGCGTTAGGACTAGTGTGAATTATGCTACTAAAACAATACTTCGTATTTTAAAGAATTATGTACAGAGTTTCACCATTTATAAAAGGACTCGGCCTAGGTATAAGGATTATGTCCAGCTGGTATGTGTGAAGAATGTTGCACTCAGAGGTCTTGGGTTTCTGTAGTCTGGCTTTTAGTAGTTGTAGCATGGGTTGACAGTATCAACTACGTCTCAAGCAGTATTCCTAGAGTCCTACTAGGCAGGCCCAGCCTCAGAGCACTATCCATGAATTGAACAAGTCAACAAGCACTATCATCAAGCCTTTTGTGCAGTAAGCCCTGTGATCAAATATGGCCAGGTCCTCACGGAGCCCTCTTGCTCATGCAGAGGCAATTCCAGAACAGCCCAGGCTGGGAAGAGTGCCTGACCCCACATTGGAGGGAAGGATTCCTGGAGGAAGAAACCCACATTTTACATGGAAGTGTCTCCAGAGTGGAAAGACCAAAGGGACAAAGGCTTTAAAGCAGGAGGTTTGATGAAGTTAAACTGAAACTCGCCAAACACAGGTAGAGAAACCAAGAGCAGAGCTAGGGAGGTGTGTGGGGGTGGGGTGGCTCTCCAGGGTTCTGGAAGCCACACTGAGTAATTCAAAGTTCATCCAGAGGCCTGAAGGTCTTAAAGCTGAGAAATGCACTAGACATATTTGAATTGCAAAACATTTACTGTGATTCCAATGGTTAGGACACATTAATTTAGAGGCAAACTTAAGCAAGGTAAACTCAACCTGGAAGGCTGTTAGAGTTGTAGCAATGTGTCAACTAAAAAAGTGGGTAAGAAACCAATGAAGCAGACAACTCAAATGCCTTCTAGAGTCAGAGCAGACATGCATCCTGATGACAGTTGCTGAAGAGGTCACAGTGTCAATCAGCTTCTGTCACTGGAACAAAATGCCCAAAATAATTAACTAGTAAAGAGAAAATGTTGTGGAGCTTCCAGTTCAAGATTGATCAGCCTGTTGCATTAACACTGTGATTAGGCCATACAGGTAGACCATGTCACAGAGCAAAATTGCCTATTTGATGGCTGGGAAGCAAGTAGACAAAAGTCCTTACAGTTCTCCTCAGTGTCATACTATCAGTGACCTAAGGACTTCTCGTCTTCAAGAGTCTCCTATTTCCCATCAGCATTAAAATATAGGCCTTTAGGGGACATACACACATGTATATAGTGTCTTCGGCAATGGGAGCCAGCCCTCAACCCCTGTGAGGCAACCAAAGGCTATATCAGCAATAGTCTTTATTGCTGTGGGAGCCACATGGACTATACTGATCCATCATTTGAAAGGAGTTTTCTAGTGCCTGGGACTGGGTATTTTGAAGGACTGGTTCTTTTGAAGAACACTGTCAACCTAAGTGAAATAATTTCTATATATGTGGATAGATAGAGGAGGAGGAGGAGGATGCATTGATAGATAGATAGATACATATAAAGATATAGATTCACTCTGCCCAACAGTTGCCCATCAGGCTCAGCGTCTGCTTTGATAGTCTGAAGGACATTCTCCCCAAGCATGGTTGGATACCATAAAAAGCTAAAATGATACGCTCAGGATGCGAGGCTAAGCACTGCACTCAGGGTCAGCCGCTTTGGACCCAGAGAAGAGCATGTCTGATTGCATGCGGGTTGATGCCCCAGGTCCCGCCTCTGAGAAAAAGGTATCGGACGGTCTGATGCTCTTTGGGTGGATGACACCTAAATGAACATCTGTACAAAGTCCCAATTTATTTCTAATATCAGAGATCAGACCTCTACTCTTGCCTGATGCGTCTAAAACAAAAAGGGGGAACTGTAGAGAGCTGCGGAATGCTATGCCTTAAAGATGGAGCTGGTTTCTGCCTTCCACCTTCCCGATGGTGAGTGCTCTCTGTCACGAACAACTCCACATTTGGCTAAGGCCGAGGATCTGGCTTGCTTCCATGTATGTGGACCTATCTGCATTGCCCCCGTGGCACGCCTGGGTTGGCTACCCAGAGGCTATTTAAGCTGTGGGCTGGCTTTCCCCGGGGTCCGAGGATTGTTCAATGTTCCTGAATAAACTGCATTGAAAAAAAAAAAAAAAAAAAAGATATAGATTCATTCTTATACAGATTGTGTAAAATTTTAACTAAATATAAAATGATATGATTCCTTGAGGCTTTATAAAACAACTGTTTTAGTTGTCTCTCCTCCCCCTTCTCTTGAAACCACATACAACACAAACAACAAAAACTGACTCATCCAGTTGTATTTATGTGAATGTATACATATTCACAGATGTGTGTGTGTAACACTAGTAATCAAAGAATGAGAGGCTAGCAGCTTGAAAATGGGGTAGGAAATAGAGCTCTCAAGGGAGAAAAGAAGGGAAGAAATTGATGTAATTCTATTTCAATTAAAATATATTTAAATTAATAATATGTTTGAAATTTCTGACAATTCATTAGAGAGCTAGGCTAAACATTATTTAATATTTTGGGATAATATAATCCCAATGTCACAACGTAGCTTTGCTGTTAGCATACAAACGCAGCCACAGACAATATGTAAGTTAATTAATGTGGCTGGGGTATAGAAAAATGTCTTTCCAAAACAGGAAGTGGGCAGGATCTAGCCTATGAGCCATAATGTGCTGTACCCTGTTCAAAAATAACCTCCCATAAGAGGAATCGGTGAGCATACATGTGTAGGTCTATGGGGAAGCAAGCCGTTCTGTCCCGTATGAGAGCACCCCGCATGCCTTCGTTGCCTCTGCCTTCCAATAAGACAAAAAAATACCCTGTAACCCATCTCACCACTCCAAAGTATCCACTGTGGCTTTTTTTTCCCTGCAACAGCCTCTCTCTCCTCACCTGCCAGCCTTGTTATGTAGCCCACACCCCAGAGGCCAGTTCACCATAAAGTGGCTTAGGAGTGTGTTCATCTGGAAATAGATCTGTAGCTCAGTAAGGGAAACGGTGAGAGTCACCCTCATGGTCTCATGGTTCCTGGCTTCATTCCCCTGAGGGTCAGAAGACAGTCCTGCCTTTCCCCCCCCCCCCTCGATAAACAAGGCTTGGCTTCTCTCCAGCACATCCACACCTTAGTACTCAGGGACAAATCAAAGTACCTGCCTCAAGAGGAAGACCTCACTGTAGAAATGTTTCAAAGAAAACCAGAGTAAATCAAGGAACGTGGATGCTAGTGTTTGGATATCTTTTGTTTTTTGTTTTCTTTCAAAGTAAAAACAATAACAGCTTGGATTGCTTTATCAGAAAAGAAGATGAGGTTGAAAGGTCATGGAGGCCGACAATAGGCACCGCCCTCCTGCTTGCTCGCCCATCTGCTCAAATGTTATTTTCAAAATATTAAATGCTGCCTCTCATTGAGCAGGAATTACATGATGGGTCGGGGAAAGAAAGTGGAGGAAGAGAAAAGATTCTGAAAAAAAAAATCAGTTTCTCAAATGTTTGTTTTCCGTGTGAAACCGTTGACTGTCCTATTATAACATCTTAGCGCGACCCCTGGCCAGCTGTTGTCTGTAGGGTAAAAGGGGCACAGATTGAATTTTGTGGTGTTTCAAGGACGAAAAGGATTCTTAATCTGGCTGCAGGAAATGCATATTCACCTGAGAGCTTGCAGCTCAGTCTTTTAAGACCTGTGTGCTTCGTTCTTCTTTGAGATGATTCTGCCTGTCAGCTCTGCAACTCTTTATTAGCCCACAAACAGGGCAGACGGGATCAGGGCTCGCACCTCGCTCCCTCACTCCCCTTGCTTCATATACTCCGGATTTATTGGGTACTTAAGAAGCTTCCACCATGCATAAAGGCAGATTTTCATGGTGCCCATAAAATATGGAAATTCAATCTGAGTTAACTTCGTGTCCACTCCTAAAATATCTGAGCATTTTAAGTCCTTTTTTAAATTATTTTTTAAGATGAGGAAAGGCTGTTGTGTGATTTAAAAAAACTGAACAAAATTACATTTCCTGCTTGTCTGACATCTTGCAGGGCAGCAGATGAAAGATGCTAAATGGTGAGAAGGAATTCTTCAATTCTAGTTACCACTCATTTATTCTGTCAGAGAGAGACAGTAGCATTAACCACAGTGAGGTCGTCTCTAGCAGCCACTGCATCACAAGATAAAGGTCATTCTTCTACCCCCTTCCCTTACTCTTGAGCATGGGTGAGATGGCCTGTTTCTGGCTTCTACGTCGTCGTTCTCACTGAGCTCAGCATGAGCAGGTCAGTGGGGCTTTCCCTTCCAGTGCAAACCTAGACTCACCAGTTCAGCCCCTACTGCCTTCGGAGAGGATTGAAATGCCAAGTACCCATGGTTATGACAATCTGCAAGACGGAATTATTTTAAGCACCATACCTCCTAAAGGCATTTATAATTACCTAGCCCACATGTCTGCTCTCCCAGCCAGTAGGTCGTGATTTCCACAGGGAATCTGTACTGGTCCATTCCTGTGCTACCCACTGAGCACTAGGACTAGAAAACAATTCCTTGTCCTCGGATTACTTGTGTCTACACCTGGCTCCACTCACCTTCAAATTAACCATGGACCTCATTAAATGGACCTCATTTAATTAGTGCATCTCAGGGAAAAACTCCAAGAATCTCAAATCCATCTGGGACATAGAAAAAAGAAAAAAGGAAAAGGAAACACTGCCATTGAAAACAATTCGTAAATTAGGTTTTATATGTATGTGCACATATCATTCACACATATATAATTTGACATTTGAAAAAGTGCTTGATGACCTCCTCAGCCATCAGGGAAATGCAAGTCTAAACTGCTTTGAGGTTTCAACTTGCCAAAGTCAGAATGGCTGTCATCCAGAGAACCAATAACAACAAGTGCTATCGAGGATGAGGATAAAGAAGAGCTTGATGCAGTTTCAACAGGGCGATAAACTGGTACAGGCACTGTAAGAGTTGACGTGGGGGTTCCCCAAGCAATTAATAGAACTATAGGACCAGCCACCATTTGGCTGTACCACTCTTATTTCAGCCTCCTGATGGCTGGAATTACAAGGCTCATGCCTGGTATGAGCCTTGATGAATAAATAACTCCCCAAAGGCTTCCTCTAAAATTGTCAGCATCAAGTTGCCATTTTTCAGAGATGAATTTGGAGTGGATACCAAAATTCATATAATAGCAAATATAAAAATGGGATAATATAAAACACAGTGCTCTGTGTTCATACTATTATTATAGTTGCAAATTTATCTTCCCAGCTAGATTTTTAAGCTCCCTGAGACTGTTTTTCACTCTTGGAGCTCTAGTAATCCGTTTTTATCTATTCTTCTCTATCTTTAATGTGAAATAATGGGCACATGGCTTTTCAGCTATGAACTCTATTTACTTTCTACTGTATTTTGGTGAGGCCATATGCCTAGGTTATGGAGAATGGTAGGGAATGAAGGCAAAGAGAGCCTTTTTTTGTACCAAGCTCTCTCCAGAGATGTATATGGCCTCACTTAGTCTTGGCATGTAGTCTAAATCAGTCTCAAAACCAAAAATGACAGCAATAATATCAATGACCAAAACATCAAGGTTCTATCATCATGAAGGGCAGCAAGTATAAGGCTGTAAGGCTGTAAGATGTTCTCCTGCCCTTTTTGCCAAGTCAGAGCTCAGCAAGGAGAAGTCAGCTGTGATACACACAATATAGACTCTTACCATCCACAGTATAGACTACCTTAATCTTGGACTTCTAAGACTCCCTCCAGAATACATTCTGTTGTTCATAAGGTACCCAGCTACGGTATCCTGTTGTAACAGCTTAATGGACTGAAATAGGATAGAAAAGCCACCTGAGTTAGAAACACTAACTGACTTATTTGAGGTAAAGCTTAAGTTAGCCAGCTACAGACCTTGGGCACAGTGATGCATTAAATTAGGCTTTATTTGAACATAGTCATGTTGGCTCATTTGAATACTGTGTAGGGGTGCATTTATATGGCAACAAAACTGAGTGGCCACAGTGGAGACATGATGGTCATATAAAGCTTAAGAATGGTATGGTATGGGAGAGAAAGGGCTGGTGACAGGTTAAGCAAAACTAAGGATGTATGAAAAGCCCTTATGGAAACCCAGCATTTGATATACTAATTTAAAAATATAATCAACGATAAGTTGTTTGAATGAGGGGATCCTGCATGGATAGACAATATTTCCCCAGCGGATGTTGTTCATTAAATAAAAACCTCAATGACAGGCATAGGATATCTTCCTATAAGGATGCCCCAAAGGCCCCCAAAACAACACATGCTATTGCCATTGCCCATGATAGCCAATCATAACTAGATGGTAAGACCCAAATATTGAAAACACAATACACTTTCAATACAGGACATAAAAACATCAAGCAGGAAATTATCTGGACCTTTTCTCTATGCTGCCTAGTTTCCATACTACCAAAGGGTACTAATAAGGACACTGGGAAAGAAAAGTCATCAATCAATTTACCCAACAGTGGATGCTACTTGATGGCAAAATATTCCCACTGCTAAAATAGTGGTATTATTGTTGTGGAGCTAACCAATCCCCTTATGATTGGATTTGAGTCCTGGTCCACAGGAAAGAATTCATGCTTGATACTGTAAACCTGCTCCAAAAAAGCCCATGGCTTGGGAAGTATGGGTTCTAAATATTTATGTTTGTCCTGATATGTAAGTGGTCTTCTCAACCGTATTCAGAGAAGCTTCTCTTTGTTGTAGAGAACAGTCAATGCAGAGAGTCAAAACTGGTCAGAGTTCTAAGAATGATTGTTAAACATCAGCCCTAAATAAGACATCTATACCTACCCTTGTAAGGCTTAGGAAACATTGTATGAAAGGGGACAGAAAAACTATAAAAGCTGGAGGATGAGGAAGAGTGCTGTAAAATGCTGTCTTCTAGAGACAAGATGGCTGTTGTACTAATGAACTCACTGCAGCTATGGTTATCTGCACAAGACCTGGATAATATTAAGCTAGTAAGCAGAGCAGCTATTGGCAATTGCTTGGTGCTGGAGGAGAGGAAGTCCTTTTTCTTTAGAGGTGTGGCCACTTGTGAATTGTAACCATGCCTGTCAGCAGCACTAATTGGATTCAATGAGTTTTTAAAAAGAAAAGACGTGTACATGAAGAGGAACACATTGGGGGCATTCGAGGAGAGTGTGGGAGGGCTAATTTGGGTGGATATGATCAAGACACATTGTATATATGTATGAAATTGTCAAATAATAAATAAAATATTTTTTAAAAAAAAAGGCTCCTACAAGATTTTGGCACATGTGGTTTAAAAAAGTAAATGGAGAAGGGAGGAGAAGTGACACGGGGCAGGGGCAGAGGAAATAACCAAGGTCCGCCAAGAGTGTGAGTCTTAGTGTATTTTCTACTGCTGTCATGAAGGCCATGGCCAAAAACAACCTGGAGAGGAAAGAGTTTGTCTAGCATATCCCAGATTACAGTGCCCTCAGGGAAGCCTAGACAGGAACCTAGAGGCAAGAACTAAAGCAGGACCCTGAAAGAGTGTTGCTTATGAACTGACTCCTCCTAGCTTACCCACCCTGTTTTCTTATACCACTCAGGATCTCCTGCCTAGCAATGACATCACCCCTGGTGGGCTGTGCCCTCCCTCATCAATCATTAATCAGGAAAATGCTCTACAGGCTTGCCTACAGACAATCTGATACAGGCATTTTCTCAAGTGAGTTTCCTCTTCCCAGACATGTCTGGGTTTACATCAAGTCAAAAACCAACCACCACAGTGTGCAACAATGTTTTGTGACAGCCTATTACTATAAGATAATAGAAGGGAAGAAGGAAGTGGGAACATTGTTTATGATTAATATAGTGGGGGGAGAGAGCCCAGCTCAGGCAGACATGGTTAGTAGGTGGACCTAGTAAGGTCTTCTTACATCTCTAACTTGAATGGAATTAAGGCTCGTCTGATATCAAATTCCTGATATTACCTGGGGCCTTGGGGTGGGATTATGACACCCTGAACAATGAAAGTGAAGGTATTTTAGAAATAACCTATCCCAGGACTGGAGAGAGGGCTCGAAGGTTAAGAGTCTTGTTGTTCTTTCAGAGAACTCCATGGTGTCCCATAACCATCTATAACTCCAGTTCCCATCTACTTGATGGCCTCTTTTGACCTCTGCTGGCACCAGGCAAACACTTACAGACATAAAATAAACCAACCTCAGGTGAAACAAAATAAATAACCAAACCTTTACAAAGGTCAAAAAAATGAAATTTTTATGATAAACAATTTTGGTTGCTTTTTTTTTGACCTTGAAGAATTTATTTCTCTGGTTATGAAAGAAATTCACTGGCTCCATAAAATAACTGACTCTTGATTTTTGGCATATAAGCAAGACATTTTAAACTCCTGTTTTCATGCTTTTGTGAATCTGGATAAAATTCTCCAATGACCCTTTAAAAAAAGACTGGTGGAAGGAATGGAGTTTGGTGGAGTCCAATTTTACAATGTTCGTACATGGTATGAAGCAGTTATATCCTTCACCTCATTAATTGGATAAATAAACCACAGGGTTAGAGCTTAAATAATAAATAATAGAAAGGGGAAAGAGAAAGACCATAAGAATTTGACAAGGTAAAAAAAAATGTAATTAGGTAAAACATTGAAAGATTCAATTCTCCCTCCATTCTATTTTCTTCATACTTTCCCATATTCGCTTTTTTACTGCGAACTTAAGCCACAGGATCAGAGAGAAGACTCCATAGTTGAAGTTTTAATGGGTACCATGATAGATGATCTACAGTTGAAGTTTTCGTGGGCACCGTGATAGACGACCTATGGCTGAAGTTTTAATGGGCATGATGATAGATGCTGAGCTGCCTTTGCTATTGGTCTGCTTAACTGTAGCTTGTTTTAAGCTAATAAATGCGAAAACAGTTGGTTGCACTAGATTAGTTGGTCTTCTGTGCACAAAGTACAATGAGTTTAATCTCATGGTTAACATCTGGCACAACCCGTGTTTGAACTACTTTCCACTTCCCTTCTTTGCCTGGCACTCTCTCTCAAGCTTTATAGGACTCACTGTCTTCATCAGTTCTAGCCACAATAACAAAGTGTCTTACACTGGGTAATCCATAGATAATAGCAGCTTATTGTCCACAATTACAGACACCGAGAAGTCGCAGGTCAGTGCACACAATGTTTAGTGGTCTGTTGAGGGTCGCCGTCTGCTTCAAAGATGGTGCAGTCAGCTGTGTTCTCCGTTGGTGAAAGAAGACAAAGCAGAATGGGGCAGCTTTTCTTATAAGGGCACTACTTCCATTCACAGTGGGTATCCTCTGACTCACTTTCCAATGGCTCCAGTTCTTAACACTCAACATCAAGTATGAGTTCAACACATGAATTCTGAGGAAGACACTTAGACCTTAGCATTTACAACAGACATATGCTTCCAAGATTCTGTCCCTATGCCCCATATGTAACACAAGCTTACTTTCTGAGCACTGCCATAGTGTCCTGAGCTTCCTTAATTTTCACTGAACACCTGCAAAGCCAACTTCATGCATATGTCTCCTTTCTAAGCACTTCAACCAATCATGGGGCACCATTATTAAGTTTAGTTTTATTAGTGATAAAGTTGTGGCACAGAAGAATGAAGGAATGCCTCAGAGGATGAAATTATGGAAGTTGATTCTTGGCTACATTCCTTATGCAATGAATTCCCAAAAGTGGCCATTCTGGTAATTGATCTCTCTCTCTCTCTCTCTCTCTCTCTCTCTCTCTCTCTCTCTCTCTCATGTGTGTGTGTGTGTGTGTGTGTGTGTGTGTGGTGAATTTTAACTCCACAGGGATCCTCCTTCAATCTCATGCATCTGGGAGTGTATAAAGCACACAAAGCAAATTCACAAAGTTAAACTTCTTCATTGATATTTAAGGATCAAAATGTTATTTTATTACAACTGTAATACTTAATCTACCCTGGGATCACAGGGGAGGAATCAAGTGAGATATTCTCTTTTTATTCTCCCAGAAGCTCATGTGCCCACCATAGACCTCCACAATGTCATGTCCATTAATTAAAGAGCTTCCTGTCCCCATCGGAGGCCAGAATGGATCCTGAGCATCTGAAGGTGTGGTCTGTTTGGGTATTTTGGTATTTATCCCCAAAATACTCACTCTGAACTCTTCGTCTGTTAAATGCAGCCTCCATAGTAGAAAAATAGAGACAAAAAGGGGAGAGCTGAGATCTGTGAACTGTACTCCCAAAGCTCAGAGACTGACAGGCCATCCGAGGCAACCAAGAATGCCTGTTTTCAACAACTAGCACTCCAGTTCAGCCAGTTTTTTTTTTAAACACAAATAGGGAATTTTAATGTGAGTACTTTATAGATTTAACATATAAACAAGTAAGAAAATCTTATCACAGATGAACATTATTTCATACTACCTTCTTTTTTTTTTTTTCAATGCAGTTTATTCAGGAACCTTGAACAATCATCTGACCCTGGGGAAAGCCAGCCCACAGCTTAAATAGCCTCTGGGTAGCCAAACCCAGCATGCCACGTGGGCAACGCAGATAGGTCCACATACATGGAAGCAAGCCAGATCCTCAGCCTTAGCCAAATGTGGAGTTGTTTGTGACAGAGAGCACTCACCATCGGGAAAGTGGAAGGCGGAAACCAGCTCCATCTTTAAGGCGTGTCATTACGCAGCTCTCTACAGTTCCCCCTTTTTGTTTTAGACGCATCAGGCAAGAGTAGAGGTCTGATCTCTGATATTAGAAATAAATTGGGACTTTGTACTGATGTTCATTTAGGTGTCATCCACCCGAAGAGCATCAGACCCGTCTGATACCTTTTTCTCAGAGGCGGGACCTGGGGCATCAACCCACATGCAATCAGACATGCTCTTCTCTGGGTCGAAAGTGGCTGACCCTGAGTACAGTGCTTAGCCTCGCATCCTGAGCGTAACATTTTAGCTTTTTATGGTAGTCAACCATGCTTGGGGAGACTGTCCTGCTTCAATGGCTGTAAAGGCCTGAATGATCATGGCTGCATTACGCTGTTGTGAGACTCTAATCTTGCATATACACCACAGGCAAACCAAGGAGACCAACACCAGAAGGCCTGCTAACGCTCCCATGCCCGCCCATTTCTTCAGATGATTCCTGGCTACAGCAATCCATGGTGATAATCCTGTGGCTATCAGCCAGTTTTTATTTCATAGGCTTTTGAGGCTTGTGGAAAAAGCCAGGGCTATGTGTACACACTGAGCATCGAGACGCCTTTCCCTTCTTAGTTCCATCAAGTCTAGGTTCAAATCCAGCCCCTGTTGCCTGGGTATTTGATCCAAACGTCCTCTGTAGCTGAAACCTTGCAGGACCTAGCCCACATGATAGAAAGGAATTTTCTGCCCCAAATCATTATAGAAATCCTCTAAGAACTATACCAGCAGCCGTAGGGTCCAGGGTGGGGAGGGACCCTTCCCACACACGGAGTTAGTGACTGGACATCAGTTTACTGCTGTTTGGTTGAAGAGTTGTCCGGGCATCTTTTCAGAAGGGGATATCGAGCAACGAATACATGGAGGTGTGTGCTCAAAAGTTCTCCTTCTTCTTCTCCTTTTTACTGGGAGGGGTTGCAGCGGAGGTTCAGCATAGCTTAGACTGGCTTCAGACTCAAAGTCCTTCTGTCTGGGATCCATGCTATGAGCCAACAGAGCCAGCTGAAAAGTTCTAGGAGATGGCAGAAAAAGGAAGGAAAGAAAGCAGGAAATCCTTGCTCCAAGGTGGTCTGTCATCAAGTTAAACAATTTGTGCATATTTGCTGTCTCAGCGCCTTTCATGTAAGGGGAATTCAATGGCAGTTACTTTACTTATGACTGGAACACCTAGACAGCAGCACATTCTAGAACGCTCGCCAATGGGTACCGTTTGGTTACGGAATGCATTCATGTAAGCAAAGCCTGAAGGAATGAGGCCAGAGAGGCTAACTTTGCAAGTAAGTCAAGGGGAGCTCCAAAAGTTGGATAATTTGGTGTTTGTATAAGAAAAGACACTCAGGTACCCACAGGTTTGGAGGACTTGAACTGGCTTTACTGTGACAGTCACACGCTGAAAAGCCTTAACAAGAGAAGCTCACAAGCGCCACCTGCAGCACGATGAGGGAACTGCAGGCCAGTGGAGCTCTGGACCCAACAGTCATTTTGATTCTGATTGTTCAGCGTTGAGGCTCTATATTACGGAAATGCCAACTCAGCAGCTACTTCTTTCTTTCTAAAGCAACAATCTCTCTTTGTTTTCTGTAACAGTTTAATTCCTGGTAAGTAAATATAAATGACCTATTTAATTGATACTTTTCATATCCTTTTTGATAATGGTTACCTGCATATCCCTTCAAATGACATCATACTGTTTGAAAACAGTAAGTTCGGGTCTAGCCCAGTTAGGAATGTTAAGAAAGAGAACACACTGTGGAAATTGCCTACAGGGGAAGGCCAGTGAGCAAAGCAAATGCCACCAAAGAGCGTCCTTTGTCATTGGAAGAGCCAGATAGCATGTGACTGATGTCGCTGGTTGTTTTTTTTTCTCTCTCTCACTTAGCAAAGCTTCAGAGGAATACAGTACTAGCTTGCTAACACAATGACTTCAAATTGTCATGAGCCAGGAGTCATTTTGGATGGATATTATGAAGCTGCAGTGCATAAATTTATAATACTGTTAAAGAGCAAGTAAAAAATAATAATAATCTTTAAAGCCAGGCAGTGGTGGTGCACACCTTTAATCTCAGCACTGGGGAGGCAGAGCAAGGCAGATAGCTGTGAGTTTGAGGCCAGCCTGGTCTGCAGAGAAAGTTCCAGGGCATCCAAGGCTGCACAGAGAAACCCTGCCTCAAACACCAAAACAACAACAACAAATATTCCTTAAAAACTAGTCATGAGAACTGGATAGGTGGCTCAGTGATAAAGAGCACTGGCTGTTCTTCCTGAAGACTTGGGTTCAATTCCTAGTACCCACATGGCAGCTCATAGCTATCTGCAACCCCAGTTCCAGGAAACCAGACACCCTCTCATATAAATGCAGGCAAAACACCAATGCACAATAAATAGAAGTAAAAACTAGGCATGAATCCAAATTATTATATTTTCTTAATGATTATTAACAATTAAAAAAACAGCAGTTTCCCACTTCTTTCATGAGATTCCCTGCACTCTGCCCAAAGTTTGGCTGTGAGTCTCAGCATCTGCTTTGATACCCTGCAGGGTAGAGCAACAGATCCAAAAAAAATCTGGGCACAGGAGTCTTTTCTGAGACCGATACTCCAACCAAAGACCATTCATGGAGATAACCTAGAACCCCTGTACAGATGTAGCCTACAGCAGTTCAGTGTCCAAGTGGCTTACATAGTAATGGGGACAGGGACTGTCTCTGACAGGAACTGATTGGCCTGCTCTTTGATCACCTCCCCCTGAGGGGAGAGCAGCCTTACCAGGCCACAGAGGAAGACAATGCAGCCACTCCTGATGAGACCTAGTAGACTAGGATCAGAAGGAAGGAAGGGAGGAGGACTTCCCTTATCAGTGGACTGGAGGAGGGGAATGGGTGGGGAAGGGAAGGGAGGAGGAAGGGAGCTTCAGGGGGAATACAAAGGGAATAAACTGTAATTAATAAAAAATAAAAATTAAAACATCAGTTTTCTCAATGTATGAAAGCACACACATGTTTAAGAGACTGCTACCGAAAGTAACATGCATATGTCAATTGTGATATATAAATTCAGACATGCCGTTGGAAAACATAGAGAAAAAACTTGAAGCAATGTCATAATCAGCTTGGTCCTTGCTGAGTTTAACTGGAATATTTCTTAGTAAATATAGCCTTTCCACACATATGCACTTAAGTTACATTTAGGGAACTTTTTGAGAACATGAGAAATAAGCTCATGAGAAATAAGCAGGAGTTGATGTAGAAAACGTTCATTTGTGTTTCTCCGTCTGTAAATGCCAGAAATATCTTGGGTATAATGTTGCACGAATGTGGCTTTAGTGTTTAGTACGATTTAAATGTTCTCTTTTTTAAGGGCGTTCACACGTTTATTATTAATGACTGTTGCTTTTCATCTTTATCTACTGAGTTTACTAAGGAAGGCAGGCGGGTAGGAGGGACTCTGTGGATGCTGCTATTGGACTACTCAAAAAATTTCTTTTATCTGACAAGAAGCTACATCCCTCGAAGCCTGACATGATCCTCTCAGCCAGGGGTGGACCGTCCCAAGCACATGCTTTGCGCTGTGTTGCTCTTTCAACTGGCTACCCCATTCCTAGGTCTTCGGATCTTCCCCAAAGCCCTGCCGAATCAGACACTACTGAACCCAAGGAACTGCTAGAACCACACCTTCCCTGACAAGCTTCTTTAGAAACAGTCAGGCCTTGCCAAAATGCCCATGAGTGAGATCTAAAACATTCAATGAGGAAAACACAGCTCCGCATTATATTGAAGTCATTCAAGTCCCTGGTGTTAAATGGATGCATCTGATCTGGACTACAGCCATGGAATGCAAACTTGTTAGAGTCCCAGCTGCAGTTCAGCATCAGCTGCTGTCCACCACAGCTTAAATGCTAATAGAGATGACATCAGAGCAGTTTGAGCTTCCTGGATAATAGCAAGGACTTCGGGAACTAGCCAAGTAATTGAGGTCCAGTTCTCCGGAGAAAGATACTGAGGGAATGCTGGGAGCTTGAAGATCCTAGCTTCAAAGACACTATCAGCTGCCATTTTTTTCCCCACTTGTCCTACACTTCCCCTCAATCTCTTCCCCCATCACTTGGTGTGTGGAAGCCATGTCCCTAAGTGCTGTATTCAAATTGTAGACTTCTGTTGCACTTGTAGCACTGGACATTGAAGACAGATCTGATTCCCAGAGTGAGGCCCTTCCCTTGCCAGCACTTTTCAGAATGCCCTTCTCCTCCACTCATATGTTAAGACAGAGAACTAGACAGGGCTCTGCATGCTAGGCAGAGTTCTTACGTAATTTTTTTCCTGTAAAAGAAAGAGCAAGCCCCATAAGACCCTAAAACCTAGGTCCATCTTGGTTTCCAAGTCAAACAGAGAAAAGGGTGATGGAGGAGCACAGGACAGGAGTACATTCTTCTCTTAACTTATAGCATGTCTTATGTGTAAGCAGCTTCTAACTCTACCTACATCTCACACACCATTTGCTTGCTTATATCTCTGCTTAATGTGGCTTATGAGTTTTATCCATTCTGTTTGCTTTTCTTGCCTTCTCTAGCAGAATTGAATATTCCCAAATCCTACAGCAAACATACATTGTAAGCAAAAAGATATGGGGGGAATCATAACAGGCAGGAGAAGGTTTTGCTTCACAGTGGTAGAAGAAATACAAACCATGATGTAGAGAAGCTGAGTCACAGCAACAGAAGAGTTTAGAGCAGAAAGTTTGAGCGTGAAGCACCAAAGGGTAACAGTGTTTCAGTCATGGATTTCATGTTCCTCTGAGATATTCTGGGGAGTCTCAAAGAATCATTTTTGTTCCTCTAAAACGTGTAACTCACAATCAGGGCAGTTGTATCTCAAGAAGCCATCTTTCCTGGTCCTGCCTTCCCTCTTTCACCACCACCACCCAACACCACTGGAAACCAGCTTGAGGCAAATGTCAAGCTGGGGATCATGGCTGCATTTGAACACCTGTTTGTTACCTGGCTGATTTTGACAAATCAATAACATAGCAGATGGCTTCCAACACCTGTTTGGGTGATCTCTTTCTAGAATTTGGGCCCCTTGAAGGATTTGTGCCAGGAGTCATTTTTTTAAAGACATAATAATCAGTTATGGCTAGGCACAGTTTTCTTCCTCAAGTCCACACCAGCCATAGAAATGTGACTCAAATGAACATTCCTGCATCAATACTCCAGGCCATAAGCTCTCAACATTTTGCAATAACCACCAGGGGCCACAGGTCCATTTTTTAATTTTTAATAATGATGTTCTGCAGGCTAGATTAACTGTACAAAAAGTTGATTTTAGCTCCTGTCTCTGGGGGGTCTAGGAGCTACATGTAGCCCCGATCCCCTGGCTGGCAGTGCTGAAGTAGCATGAAATATCACCTGGTGGCTGTGAGCATGTGTGTGAGGCTCTACTTATAAAGCTGACAGTCGAAGATGAACCATCTCTTTTCAACGCCAAAGGTGGGGGAAGACAGGGAGGGGGAGAACCAGGCTTAGGCCATGTGCACCCTCACACCAGCACAAATCAAGTGACAATTTGATAGTTAGCACTTTATTCTTTCTTTCCTTTAGAACTCCTTCGTCAACTTGCCATCTGCTCTCACTGATGAGTTCAACTGGCCGCAGCTCTCTGGGGTTACTGGATTTCTGGACTCTACTACTGGGTATGTTTGCACACTCACACACTGTGTGCACACTCACATACTGTCAGGACACTCACACACTGTCTGAACACTCACATAGTAGCTGACCTACATAAGGAGAGAAGAGGATCTGGAGCTTGTTCCCAAGATGTTGAAATGAGAATCATTTTGAGTTGCTTCTGGACCATGAAGGACATATACAGAACTTAGCACTGACATGGTCCAGCCAATACGCCAAGGGAGTGGTCTATTCCAAGGAGGCTGTACTTTATATTTGGTAGAAAATACTCAAACGCATCCGTGAATTTTTCTAATTCCAGAGACAAAAGAGTTTACTTGACATTTGATTGAAGAAACCAATAGTAACAAAAATAATAGAAAAAATTAATTGGCAAGTCATGGGGGTCTGTTAATTATGCTGGCTTTTGGTGCTCTGGATTTGAATACAGGCCATACCACAATAAAACTGTTTTCTATGTGTGATGGATGTTGACTGAGAATCCAAAGTGTGTAATCCCAGAATTACACCCATCAGAGACACCTAAGATGCTATGGAGGTTTGCAAACATTTCTAAATGATACAAAGCCCCGGGTATAAGAGGGAACATCTCTCCCATCGTGCCAAAGTTTACAACTGGCAATAAGCATAAGGAATACAGCAGACAAAAGCCTTCTTTATGGAAGTAAAAGGGAGGGAAGAGTGATGGCCAGACATGGCCAGCCCTTTCCAGCTTGGGCAATGGCAGCAGAGAGCCTATGGGCATCAGAAGTCAGACCATGGTAATGATGGGAAGATAAGGGTCAATAGGCTTTATTGACCTGAAGTGCAAACAGTAGAATGCCCAAGACTTTGCCATTTATAGTTTTAACACATAGATTTTTTTTATTTGACAAAGAACATCACATTTCATAACTAATGTGTTTATTACCTGTGACATTCATTGTTAAAGTCCTCAGTAAAATACTTATCATCAACCAGACATACATACCATGGGAGCTGTGTCCTTTCTTGAGGTCAGTTTCTATCAACACGGTAGGTGAGACAAAGGGAGTACAGTGACAATACAAGGCAGATATGCCAATGGCAGGTTTGACCACTGGGTTTGGTGGGAAAGTGCTCATGAAAGCGATCAGGAACCTTTTGGGTACAAGGTACAGAGCTCAGTCTCCACAAGTGACTTTTAAGGAAACACACTCATGATTCTGTAAGACCTGTCTGTAAATATAAGAAAAGCAGAACTGTATTTTCAATTTGCTTCATTGTCAAACTTAACTTTTTTAAAGCTAGTTTCTTCTCACCCATGTAAAATTTTAATAATTAATAAGTGGTGTTAGTAAGAAGTAACCCTTATGAGAAGTCAAAGGAAACTCTGCGCCACATGCCATACTGGGTTCCCGGTAGAGGTCATCTGGTTTCGTTTGGTCTTGCAACTAAGGAATCTAAAGTTTAAGTAGGCATATTAAGAAGCTTAAACAAGATCACTCAGCTAATAAGAGTGAGTCTGGCAGGAGAGAAAGGGCACCCAGCCTGGAACTCCTTCCGTGCATTGCTGCTTTAATCCTGGAGAGTCTCTCCAGCCACTGTCAGTTTGGGTGTGTGGCCTTAGAAAAAGTAAAGAGTGGGCAACTCAATCTGTGTGCAGAAATAACACGGACATTTCCCTCAGTTAAGATTTGTGTGTTAATAACAAAAAGAACTGATTTGGTTTCTTGATCTTCGTGTGGACGCTTGAATTTAAAGAGGAATGCTATAAATTTCAGCCATCTTTTGATCTCATGCAGTTGTCAAGAAGGAAATGCCAGGTTGATGTTTAAATTAAGTAGTTTACATCTTTACCAGACTGTAGGAAGAACAGCTTATAGTGGGCGTTAGAGAAAGCAAGTTTGTCAATTATGATGGCCTATTTTCTTCAACACAAGGAAATGGATGACACTTGGTCACCCGGAATGCCAATGAAAGTGGAGAAACAACCTGGTGAGCCTTTGCTATTCTATAGAGCCAGTTCCCACCTGAAACACCGCCCCCCAATATCCTCAGCATTACTTAGGCCCTAATCTGAAGCTTTGTCTCACTGAATAAAACCGATCCCTATAAAAGAGGTACTTTTCATCTTCCACCTATAGAATCTATACTTACCCTTATGATCCTTCCTGTAAATACTAGCCATGAACTCTGCTTATCAGCCAATAATTTTTTTCTTATTGTAAAGGTACATTGCTATCTCTCTAGGGAGTTTCCATGTAGCTATGTCCAAAGCTTTGTTGTAATAAAATTGTCACATGAAAACATCTTTCCTTTTTAGTTTTTCTTTTTATTATAATTTATTCACTTTGTACCCCAGCTGTAGCCCCCGCCCTCATCTCATCTCAGTCCCACTTTCCCTCCCACTTCTCCCCCTATGCCCCTCCCCTAGTCCACTGATAAGGGAGCTCTTCCTCCCTTACTTTCTGACCCTAGCCTATCAGGTCTCATCAGGACTGTCTGCATTGTCTTCCTCTGTGGCCTGGCAAGGATGACCCCCCGCCCACAGGGAAGTGATCAAAGATCCAGCCTCTGAGTCAATGTCATGTCAGAGACAGCCTCTGCTCCTCTTACTAGGGAACCCATGTGGAGACTGAGCTGCCTATGAGCTACATCTGAGCAGGATGTCTAGGCCCTAGCCTCACAAGGAGGCTAACAAAGCCAAAAGGGCTGGGCTCAGGGGTCCTGCAGAGACTGATGCATCAATGAAAGACCATGCATAGAGAGGACCTAGACCCCCTGCTCAGTTTTAGCCCATAGACTGCTCAGTCTCCAAGTGGGTATCCTAGTAAGGGGGAAGAGATAGTCTCTGACATGAACTTGGTTGACCGCTCCTTGATCACTTCTCCCTGGTGGGACAACCTAGCCAGTCTACAGAGGAAGAGGATCCAGGCATTCCTGATAGGATCCGTTAGGTTAGGGTCAGACAGTAGGGAAGAAAGACTTCCCCTATCTTCGGACTAGGGAAGAAGGGTAGGGAAGGAAGAAAAAGAGAGGCTGGGACTCAGAGGAAATGAGAGAGGGGCTACAACTGGAATACAAAGTGAATAAATTGTAAATAACAATAAAATAAAAGAAAGGATGTGTAAGAAGAGTAAACTATAAGGTCAGTCTTTGGAGGTCAGTTTCTGGAAGTCTTGACCCAGTGCCCACAAATATGGTACTGACTCAAGTTTCATTCTTCACCTTGTGCACATGTCTCCCTTCCAGCTCTGAGATTTGTGGGGTACCCCGACACTAGACCCACTCTGAATGGAAAATGATGCAATTTTTGAAACTTTCTGTGGAGAGCAGCATCAGATGCTACCTCTGGGCAGGTGGTCCCGGGCTACAGAAGAAAGTAAACAGCAAACATGAGCAATAAGCCAGTCAGTAGCATTCCTCTCCTCCACGGCCTCTGCTTCCATTCCTGCCTCCAGGTTCCTACCTTAAGCTCCAGAAAAATGTGCAAACCTACTTCTTCATCTCTCTCCACATACAACTCAAACACACGTATGGATTAAAATGGGATGGCGAGACTAAGCTGTATTATGTAAATGCAGATTTATTGGAAGCAGTGTGGGAGGGGGAGGGAGAGAGAGGGGAGAAGGGTGCACGCAGAAAAAGAAGAGAGAGAGAAAGGGAACAGAGCAAGAGGGAAGGGCAGAGAAACTAAGATGCTTGGATGAAGTAGTGAAGGTCCTCTAGGAGAGGGAAAGCCACACCCCTAGGTGGAGGGCAGGGAGGGCCAGCCATGCCCTGTAGCAAGTAGGGACCTAACACACACTAGCAGTTGCTTTTCCTAAATCTAACTGCACAAACTGTACAACTCAGCTCCTGCCCCTAGGCAGATTCTGTTCAGCCATCTTTAGTTTTTGCAGAGGGGTGGTGAGAACAGCTAACCTTTCCTCGCACCTGCTGCATTCTGACCCTGAGGTTGGCTCTCTCATCAGTGTGAAATCTCTCTGGCTCTCCAGTCCTCCAGCACTTTCTACTCTCCATCCTCATTAGAGCCAGTCGGTGGCCATCATTTTCAGAAGTGTGGGAGTGGGAGAGGGGAGCCAGGCCAACCTGGGGAGTCTTCACACACAAACAGCCTATGAAAGATACATAGAGAAACTCTGTCGTAATTTCCCCTCATCCATATTCTGCTGCTGTGACAGAACACCACAGGCTCTGTCATTTATCTAATGTTTATTTGTTTTATAGACTTGTTTATTGTATTTTTTCCTTTTATTGAAAATAGATTTTTTTTCTCACATAATATATCCTGTTTTCAGTTTTTTCTCTGTCTATTCTTCACAGTTTCTTCACTCCTCCCTCTCCCCAATCCAGAGCCACCCTCTTTTTTTCTCTCAGTAGAAGACAAACAGGCTCCTAAGAGATAATAATAAAATAAAATGGAATAAAAATTAACACGTCCTAAATGGGACAAAACAAACAAATAAGAAGCCTAAGAAAAGGCAGAAAAAAAAACAGATACAGAAGCAGAGATCTATTTGCACTCATTTGAACACTCAGGAATCCCATAAAAATACTGAACTGGAAGTCATAATATATATGCAAAGGACCTGTAGGGTAAAAAGAGAAAATATATAAATAAAATTAAAAGTAAGATAATTTTTAAAAAAAGGAAAGGAAAAGCCCTGATGAAATTGCTGTGACATAATCAGATAAATGCCCTCCAAAGATGCCACTGAATACGTTTTCTGTTGGCCATCTACTTCTGGGCACACAGCCTGCCTGAAGAGTAGTTTGTTTCCCCAATGAGACCCCTGTGCAGAAAACTAAGCTTTCATTTGCAAATGTTCATCAGTTGGAGAGAGTTTTTGAGTTAGGGTTGGGAGTGCTCGTCCACTTTTCCTGTCAGCTCTAGGACCCAGTCTGGGGCCGGACCATGTAGGCTGCCTCTGTCTCTGTCTGTGAGTGAAAATGAACTTTGATCATGTTGATTTGGAGGGCCTTGTTTTCTTGGTATCTTCCATCACCTCTGACTCTTACACTCTTTCTGCCTCTCCTTCCACAGGGGTCCCTGACCTCTGAGGAGAGAGATTTTATAGAAACATCACACTTAGGATTGAGTGTTCTAAGGTCGCTCATGCTCTATATATTGTCTGGCTGTGGGTTTCTGTGTTTGTTCCCATCCGCTGAAGGAAGACGCTTCTCTGGTGATGGTTGGAAAAGGAACCCATCTGTGAGTATAGCAGGACGTCATTAGGAGTCATTTTATTGTTACATTTTTGTTCTGTTTGGCTTGTTTGCTTTTAGAACAGTAATATTTGGATTTATTCTAGGTCCCTGAGCTATCTAGTCTCAGGTTCTGGGTCACTCAAGCCATGTCAGGGATGGGTTCCATCTCATGGAGTAGACCCTAAGTCAAATCAGATATTGGTTGGTTACCCCACAAGCTTTGTGCCATCATTGCACTAGCGTATCTTTCATTGAAGATGAAAAGGGTTTGTGACTGACTTGATGTTTACGTACGTCCACTGAAGGAAAAAGACCACCAAGCCAATTAAAAGCAAGCTATTTTATTCATGTACATGAGCTACCGCTCCCTAAATCGTGGTTCAAGGGGTCAGTCTAGGATGTGAGGAATGTTAGTGTCGAAAACCAAGTGCTAACACCAAGATATTGCAAGGCAAAATTTTTATTTTTATGGCCAAGCAAAGCTTACAGTCCTCCTTAGCAGGAGGATGAAGTAGCATCTAACGCTGTAACAGAGAAATTCTCACATAGGTCCTTTATGAGCTTTGCAAACAAGCAGAGCTTAATAGAAGTGAAACATTTGCAATTAGCATTTAGCATAAACACATTGTTTCAAGTTTTTAATGTCATTGTGGCCCGCCAGTTTTGGAAAACCCTGTTTTTTCCAGTCAAGTCAGCCTGGTTTTCAGAAGGTCTTCATGGTCTGTTGATTTGCAAAACAGTATGCACAATAAATCTCATTTTACCTGACAAATACAAGTACAAATACCAAGATTTTGGGAACAAGTTTGGAAGCTGAAAAATAGAGAGAATGGAGGCCCTTTTATAATTTAACCAATATTAAAGTCAACAGTAAAGGCAGAAATCCAGAGTCAGCTTCTAACAAGGAAGGCAGGCTTCTATAGCTCAGGGATAGGGGTTTCCAAGGGAGGAAAAACAGGAGGACTTCCGGGAGCAGAACAGACAGGTGCTTGAAACAAAGTACTCAAAACAAGCAGTCCTAACAAAGTAGTGGTAGCTGCTCAAATAACCTTTGGAAACAAAAGAAGAGCTGCAAAATGGTTGCAAACAACTTTTTGAAACAAAGGCATGATTGCCATTCCCAGAACATGCAGTACAGAACTGTTCGTGGTTAAGGTTACAGGTGGGGCATAGCCCAATCCTTAAGGGACAGAGGTTTGATCATAAACAGAAATGAACCTAATTTGTAAGATGGCCTTTAAGCCTAAAATGGAGGCAGGCTGGGTCTTCATAGTGTTGTACCAAAGACTCTAGAAGGTAGAAGTGAAAGCATGTTCTGCATGTTCAAGGTGTTGTTTAGATGTTATCTTCAGCAATGGGATCTTGCTGCCAGTTTCTGGAGAACAACCTGCATCTTGAGAACAGCCTGTGTTGTTTGGGGGTTTGCGTGGGACCCCTTTGGCAACAATCCAACTAGATGTAACCCAATCCTGGTTCTGAAATCTTCATTTGGTGAGGAGATGGCCAGCTGAGGCTCTCTCTCCCTATTACTTGGCTTGTTTTTTAAACTGTTTTTCCTTTTTTCTCCTTATCTCCTTCTTCCCTTCCTTTCCTCACTTAATCCTCCCATTCCAATCCCTCATTTATCTATCCATTCTAAAATACACTTATTTCTCATCATTTAGGAGGCCAGGAAGTCCAAGGTGAAGGTACCAGCTTCAATAGTGGGCCTTCTTATTTTGTCCGTATGTGGCAAGAGTATCACATGACAGATTTCAGGCAGCCCATTAGCTCAAGTTTCTCTTCCTGTTCTTATAAAACCACCGATCAGACCACAGCATCTCCATTCCCATGGCCTTATCCAACCTTAGTTATCTCCCTAAAGCACCTTCTCCAAATACCATCAAGAAATGAATTTGAGGATTAAGTTTCCAGTCCAGGAACTTTCCAGGAACACATTAAAACCATAGCAAAATTTCATTCTGTAAATGTCCATCCATCCGTGGCTGATGTGGAAGTCATCCCTGTTCTGTGTTAGCCTGTTAACACAGCATCCTGAGCTTTACATTTTTATCTATAAAAGCATGTCTGCTTGTGCAGCTTGCTCAGTTGGACTCGGTCCGTTGTCTGTAATATTTCTAAGGAAGTAGATGGGAGACTACACAGCTGGCTAGTCTCGTGCTTTAAACTTGCGCCTCTGCGCACTGTGGGGCCTCTGGCTATCTGTTCAACAGCTGCTTCTATGCGCTACACCTGTGTTCCCTGTCACTCAGCTAGAATGATGAGCAGACTGTCTAACTCCTGTTTATTAAAAAGAAAATCCTCTACTTAGGACCTTAGTTGTAATGGATTCCTTCATGAAGGGGAAACTCTGGGAGCTGGCAATCTCTGCATATCATCATTCAATATAACTCTCATGGGTGGCATTACTATTAAACCATCTTATGTGCTATCAAGTTCATTACACCTGCAGATAACCTATGAAAGACTATTTTTTAAACATTTTTACTTTTTATTTTTTGTATTAATTTATTCATTTCACATCCCAATCACAGCCCCTCCTTCGTTCCCTCATGGCCCCACCCTCTACATCCATATGCCTGTCTCCTAGTCCTCAAAAGGGGGAGCCCTCCTCCCTTACCAATTAGCCACATACTATCAAGTCTTGTCAGGACTGCCTGCATCAGCTTCTTCTGTGGCTTGGTAAGGCTGCCTCAAATGGGGAAATGCTCAAAGAGTAGACAACAAAGTTCATGTCAGAGACAGTCCCTGCTTCCCTTACTAGATGACCTACATGAAGACAGAGATGCCTATTGGCTACATCTGAGCAGAGGGCCTGGGTCTTCTCCATGCATGGTCCTTGATTGGGGCACCAGTCTCTGCAGGGTCCCCTTGGCCCACAGTTGTTGGCTCTGTTGGTCTTCTTGTGGAGCTCCTATTTCCTCAGGGTCCTTCTATCCTCCCACTCTTTCATAAGACTCCCTGCACTATGCCCAAAGTTTGGCTGTGAGTCTCCGTATCTGCTTCGATCCTCTTCTGCATAGAGTTTTTCAGGTGATATCTATGGAAGGCTCCCATCCAGTTCCCACTCTTCAACCACTTCCGGTGTCTATTCTATTTGCCTTTCTGAATGAGAACTAAGCGTCCTCCTTGGGGTCCTCCTTGTTACTTAGCTTCTTTAGGTCTGTGGATTATAGTATGGTTATCCTGTATTGTATGGCTAATGCCTGCTTATAAGTGAGTGCATACCATATGTGTCTTTCTGTGTCTGGGTTACCTCACTCAGGATGTCTGCAAATTTCATGAAGTCCTTGTTTTTAACAGCCGAATAGTATTCAATTGTGTAGATGTACCACAGTTTCTTTATCCATTCTTCTGTTGAGAGACATTTGGATTGTTTCCAGTTTCTGGCTATTACGAATAAAACTGTTATGAACATAGTTGAGCAAATGTCCTTGTTGCATGGTGGAACATGTTTTCGGTATTTGCCCGGGAGTGCTATAGCTGGGTCTTAAGGTAAAGCTGTTCCCAATTTTCTGGAAAAGCCCCCGAATTGGTTTTCAAAGTGGTTGTACACATTTACACTTCCACCAGCAAGGGAGGAGGGTTCCCCTTTCTCCACAACCTCGCCAGCATGTTCTGTCACTTGGGTTTTTGATCTTAGCCACTCTGACTGATGTAAGATGGAATCTCAGGCTCATTTTAATTTGCATTTCCCTGATGACTTAAGTTTTTAAAATTTTTTTTCATGTTTCTTTTTTAATTTTTATGTGCATTGGTGTTTTGGATGAATGTATAACTGTGTGAGGGTTCAAATTTTCTAGAACTGGAGTTACAGACAGTTGTGAGCTGCCATGTGGGTGCTGAGAATTGAACCAGGGTCCTCCGGAAAAGCAGCCAGTGCTCTTAACCTCTAAGCAATGTCTCCAGCCCCTAGACTGTTGTTCTTAGTAAATAAATAAATAATAAGAAATAAAAGGCACATAAAATATCCAAGACAAATTAAGGTAAGGTTGAGGATCTCTTCTGGTAGAAAAGGAAAATAAAAGAAATACTGAGGTTATTCACTTACCTAGAGTGTAATGATTTCCTGAGTGGCCTGGCTGGTCATTCCATAAGATAGTGCCTATAAGTAAGTCTTTAGGACATTTTTTTCTTTTTTTTCCTTTTTTTAAAAATTCATATTTAATTTTTTTTAATTTATTACAATTTATTCACTTTGTATCCCAGCTGTAGCCCCTCTCCAAGTCCACTGATAGGGGAGGTCCTCCTTCCCTTCCATCTGATCCTAGTCTATCAGGTCTCATCAGGAGTAGCTGCATTGTCTTCCTCTGTGGCCTGGTAAGGCTGCTCCCCCTCAGGGGGGACGTGATCAAAGAGCCAGCCAGCCACTGAGTTCAGGACATTTTCTTGATTGACATGAAAAGTCCCAGCTCACTGTGGGGCTCAGGGGTACCGTATCATTCCTGGGCAGTGGTTCTGAGTTGCAGAAGAAAGAAGGCTTGAGCCAGTCATGGAGGAGAAGCCACCAAGCAACATTCTTTCATGACCTCTGCCTCAGTTCCTACCTTCAGGTTCCTGCCTTGAGTTTCTACCCTGGCTTCCCTCAACGGCTTGTGATTTTTTTCTTCCCATGTTGCATTTGATCACAATTACAGCAATAAGAAGCAGAGACATTGAGTCTGATACCCTTCACCACAAAATAATAGTATTTTAAAGAGCAAAAGTAGCATTGACTAGTGGATGATGTAGTCTGAGCACTTAGGACAGACCTGATGAAGTTCTCCATTCAGATGGACCTCAGGAATGTGCCCTCTGTCATGTATGATCACTCTTGCAGCATGAGTATGAACAATAATCTTTAGAAATAAACCTCATGAAAGTTCAAGCATGTAGTTTAGTAAGAGAAGCTGGCTCTTATCCTTCCCTCTCTGTCAGTGGCTTTACCCTCTCGGAATGCTGTCCGTCATAAGCTGAAGACATGTGATATCCCTGATATACCTCAAAACCCGAACATGACCCCTCAGCTTTATGAATTTTCAGTTCCTTTAATTGTGCTATTAACAGTACTTGTCCTCTTGACCCATGCTTTAGAAACTAGTAAACGGCTGACCTTAAAATACTGTGAATTTTTTTCTTTTTTTCTCCACTGTGATTCAAGAATGAGTTAAGTAAACAGGATAAAACAACTGCAGGAGTTGGCAGCTTGACTGTGGAAAGGAGAATTAAAAGTGTAAATGAAAAGTGTATAAGATAAAAAAGACTACCTGAATTCGGGAAACTTTCAAATGCAGTTTCGTGTAATGAAAAATATCCTGTCTTTAGGGTGAAAAACAGCACCAGAATATCCACCAGTGGGGTGGGGACTCTCACTTGAAAGCAATATCTAAAACCCCAAACCAGCCACAGGAGAGTGGAACAAAGCCTGCATCCACTGTTACTGGGGTGCTCCTCTGCTCCTCCCAGCCAGGATGGAAAGCCTGCCCTCCTGGCCTCCTGGCCTCCTTTACATGATAAAGCTGAGTCGGGCTGAAGCTCTTCCAGCGTGCCAGTTTAGTGGTAAAATGTGAAGGGATCCTGCTGAATAATGGGAAATGTAGCCACTTTGCAGGCAGTTCTTAAGGAGAGAGACTTCTGATCCTGCTCTATCCACGGGTCATCTTCCAGTCTTAACCAGCCTGTCCTTTCAGACAAGATGGAGATAATCTGAACCATAATCAGACCCATGTTTGACAAAGACAGGGCTTATGAGTGGTAAGGGACAGGCTCCTACACAGCAAGTTCTGCATGTGAGATGCTGGATGGCTGTAAAAATGTCAACAAAAATATCCTCCAGTCTTTTCTGTCATGATGACTGTCATTGTGTATTAATACCTTCCTCCACAGCGAACCCCAAGCAGGAAGTGGGAACTGAATGGCAGTAAGCAAATATTTTCTACTTTATGAGTTTTATTTGAGATCGCCAGCATTCGTTCTTTTCTATAACCCATGGAGTCCAACTAGCGAGGCCCATACATACGTACCTGGGTGTGACATCAACCAGTGGGGCATGAGCGACCTGCCAGTAGCCATATCCCAAAAGAAAGGTTGCTCTCCCCTCCCACAGCAGCCATCACTACCTACAGGTAGCACCTCAGCTAGGAGTGGGGCCCTCTGCCACCCCGCTGGAATTTTAACTTGCTTGATCTTGTGCAGGTCTTAGCAGGTAACCACAGCTGCTGTGCATCTGTGCAAAAGCCAGGTCATGTCCGGAGGACAGTATTTCACAGCTCTCTTTCTCATCTCCCGGTTCTTAAGTTCTCTCTGCTCACTCTTCCTTGATTTTTCCTAAGCCTTGGGTTGAGGGGGTCTGAGAAAAATAAATAAATGAAACAAAAACAAATATTTTTTAGAATATTAAACATTTTTTCTACTAGTTTGTTGATGAAAAGTGAAAATAAACCTACATTTCCAAGTCATTTTAAAACACTAACAAGTCACTTTATTAAATTTCGTGTCTGTGGCTGTTTAAATATAAAAGGTCATCCATTGACTTTAGACACTTGGGCCCCTGCTGGTGGTATTGTTTTCTAAGGTCATGGACCCTTTAGAAGGTGGGGTCTTGCCAGAGGAGGTGAGGCACAGGGAGCATTCCTGGAAGTTTATAGTCAAGATCTCACTCTTTGCTCACTCCCTAATTCCTAATAGACTCAGTGTGACCACACACCTGATGGCCAAGTCTTCCTACCATAGCAGACCACACGAGAAAGAAATATTTCTTGCTTTGAAATAAACAACTGCCTGAACCCATTAATGACTACCTGAATGACCTTGATCTAAAGGGCTAAATGGCAGAGCCTTTAAAGCTGAGGATGAGAGCGTGGGAGTGGGGTAGGGTAGCCTCCAGAGCTGGAAAGAAAAAGAGAAGGGCTGTGGGAGTAAGTTCAGGTAGATAGACAATAAGTGCTTGATGGTCAAAGCTGAAGAACTGAATCCAAGTCCCAGAACCCACGTAGAGGTCAAGGGCTGGTGGCGTCTGCTTACCACTCCAGATCTGGGGAAGGCAGTGACAGGCAGGTTCCTGACGCTCAATGGCCAGCCAACTTGGCCTAATTAACAAGTCCCAATTTCCAGTAAGAGATCTTATTTCAAAACTTACAAACACACACACACACACACACACACACACACACACACAAACACACACATACACAAACCAGGTGGGCTGGAACTAAAGTTAGCTATTAAAAGTCACAAAAGTGACAGGAAGTGCTAAAGAACAAAAGGCATCAGCAAAGTCACCATATCAAACTCCAGCTAGAGTGGTAAGAATAAAGGCCACAGACTAGGTGCGACGGTGGACACCCTTAATCCCAGCACGAGAGAGGCGGAGGCAGAAGGATGACGCATTTAAGGCCATAGCAAGGCTCGATCACAAAGAATGAGGTCAGCGGATCAGTATAAACGAGTCAAACCAGACTGAGTTCTCTAGCTTAAATGCTGTCCCCTCTGCTCCTGGCTTACATTTATAATATTGAACTAGAGACTTGGAAAATGCTTAGAAAACAAGCAGACATGGCCATTGTTATAAGTGGCACAATCATGCCATTCAAGGACATGTTTTAAATCAGAGCTGCCCCAGAATCTTAAGAGTTAAAGGTTATCTATTCTCTCCATCCCACAGACATTAACAAAAGGAACAATTGTGAAAAGCGACACACCGCTAGGGATTTGCAGCTGAGATTTGTTAACCTAATTTCATGTTTTAGGGGGGAAAAAAAAAGACAGGTAGGCACGAAGCACTAATGGGTTTCATAACATTATTAAGTCTATTATTCACAAATTATGTGTGATACCACTCCGAGCCATGAGCCCTGCCATTAGTGTGCTCACATGTTTAAACAAATAATTAACCACAGAGCTGGCCATTTGTGTCGCGTGTGACTGATGTGAGTGTGAGAGAACCAGCAGCTCTCTCATGTGGCCTGTGGTTGCTAGGGTCTTTCAGGGGGCCCACGAGGTAAAACCTATCTATCTTGACAACAGACTTAGAATTTGTCTCTGCCATGTAGCCATTGTACTGACGTTACAAAAGCAATGGGAGATAAACCTGGCAATACTTGAGGGTGAACCCCTGCACCAGCCAATCACATTCATAGTCATTATGTTCTTTATTTCCACACCTCCCTGCTTAAGAAACAAGGGGCTCACCTTCCCTTAAAACTGTCACCTAAGGGGCTGGAGATACGGCGTGATTGGAAAAGTGCTTGCCTAGCAATCACAAGGCCCTGGGTTTGATCTCCTGTACCATATAAACTGGGCATGATGGCACACAGCTGTAATTCCAGCACTCAGGATTGTGCCATCGAGAGGATCAGAAGTTCACAGTGCTCTCAGGGCTATCCTGGGATACATGAGACCCTGTCTCAAAATCGAGAGCAGAACCACCTATGAAGTAGTAAAAATTCAGTGTTATTTTATGTCTTTTATCATTTAATCTGATAAAAACACAAATACAAGTGAGAACTTTGACTGTGTGATGAAGTATTAACAGGACGTTAGTGTCTGAAGGAAAGCACACATGTAACTAAGTTGAGAGCTGAATTTATTTTTCATAGAATCCCATTTCTTTTGAAAAATGAACATACATTGCTGCATAGGTGGAACTTGCTTTTAATCCCAGCATTCAGGGATCAGAGGCACGTGAATTTCTGTGTTCAAGGTCAGCCTGGTCTACCTAGTGAGTTCCAGGCCAGCTAGAGCTACATAAGGAAATCTTGTCTCAAAAGGAAAATGAAAATGAAAGGAAAAGAAAAGAAAATGAGTATATAATGAACTCTCTTCCAAGCTTTGATGTATGGCAAATATTTTATCTAAAATAAACAGGCAGTTCACTTCAAGAAAATACGAGGCAATGTGCTGCTAACCACAAAATTTTAACTTAAAAGAAAAAAACTTAATCATAGAAAATTTGTATTTCCTCCTAGGAGATTGACTTTCTCTGATCAGATACACAACTATATTAAAAAATTAAAAAATGTAAACCTATATCATGAAATATACTGGTATTTATATTTTTATAACTCAGTGAGTCAGTATTTTTTCCAAATGACCAGGGTAAAATATGTAAATTCTTTTTTTTTTTTGTAAATTCTTAACAGGGGTAAAAGATCAATTAAAAGTACAAGATAGGCCAATGCATGTTAATGTAACAAGGTACAAAAGTTTCACTGATATAATTTCAGATTTTGCATTTCACATGACTAATCTATAAGAAACTACCACTTGTTAAGTGTTGTTGTAAAATCCAAAACATTTATCTATAGTTATCTAAAGTGCATATTAAAATGCAGCTCTGTTTTCCAGCTAGAAGTACTCAAAGCCAGCATTTCTCCATACGCTGCCACAAAACAACAGTTTGTAATGACTGGATGTAGCAGCAATGAATCCAGCTACTTTCTACCAAGCTAGCCATGAAGGACCTTTGCAAACATATGAAACAAATAGAAGTTATGCCAGCATGCAATGGGTTCATTATCATTACTTAAACATAATAAGTAAATGCTCTTTCAAATGACCTCACAAATAGTGACTGGTCAAATGCATAGCAACAACTCTGTGCAGGTACCACAATCATTTTAAGACTGTACTTGATTCTGTTGTCAAAACTTGGAGAACTCTGCCAAAATGCAGGAGTGAAACAAGCAGTGAGGACAGAGGTTGAGCCAAGCCCCATTTGTGATCTAGGAGCAGAAGACTGAGAAGGGACAGCCCAGCAGACTACAAAGGAATACAGGGCTTATGTGAAGAAAGTGCTTGTGAGGAAGGGGCCATCAGCCAGTGCTGTTACAAGATGAGGAAGGTGAGGATGGAGGAAGACCAGAGTGGGCAAGACAGTGGATGCTGAGATCCTCAGAGCCCAGGCATTGCAGCAGGGTGAGGTAGGAGGGCAGGCTGTCTGGAGAGAACGGTTAAGGAGGTGATCAACTGAACACAGGTGGATTGAGTTTTGCAACAAAACAAAAGGAGGGAAAGCTGGAGGGAAATCGTTAATTTGGAAGACTTTGGGGCTTGGAAGATCACGTATAAAATCTGTGGCTCCAGCTGACGGGACTGTTCCCACCACATCCTGTAAATCTTTGCACCCACAGTGACCTCCCCTACTTATTTATAAATTTTCACTTCTCAAGTACTCAGGATATAATATATTTTTATTTGCAAAAAGTAACTGGTAGTAAAAAAAAAAAAAAAGTCTCCCATCATGTGTGAATTCACAGGAAGAATTATCCCTCCAGAAGGAAGTGCTGAGAACAGTAAAATGCAATTCCATCCATATATGTTCTAGGTAGGCCCATGCTGACATTTGTATTTAATTGTGTTGCTGCGATTTCTCCATAAGTGATATGTTGTATATGATATACTACAAGTTATGTTTTACTTTAACAATGCATTGAACCCCCTTTATCCTTTCTAATAGTACATAGTGTTTCATAGCATGGCTCTGTTCTTTTGTGGACATTCAAGTTATTTTTTGTTTCATTATCCTCATTAGTACTTCAATGAACATTCTGTATTGCCACCTTACAAATGCATACAAAGATTTCTATAGGGAGAATTGTTGAATCAAAATATATGTATTGTTAATTTCATGAGCCTTCCAAATTGGGCTTTTCCAATTAATAGTCTCACAGCTGTGTGAGAACATAATTCCCCACATTCTGACAGTAGAGTATATTGTCTTTTTTAAAAAGTTTTCTTCCAATCTAACACTATTTCACTGTTGTTCTAATTTTCAGTCTCCTGATTATGAGAGAGCTTAAGCATATTTTGATGAACATCTGCCCCAGATTTGTCCTAATTGCTTACTCCCTGCCATCCATCAACTCACTGCTCAGGCATCCTTCTCTCCAGGTGTCTCTTCCTATCTGATTGGATGATTCTCACTGAGCTTCTATTGTGTGCTCTGTGCCAGCATCACCTGACTCACCATAGCTGTTTACTCATTATCTTCAAGCACACTTGTTCTGCACCCAGACACAGCATCTCTAAGGCCAAAATCCCAATCTAGGGAGAGAAAGATGTGTTAGTGTTAATAGTGAGGACTGCTTTGGCAGACGGCCCAAGTTTAATTCCCAGCTATAGCATTTGGCAGTGCATGACTGCTCTGACTCCAGCTGCAGAAAGTCCTATGACCTCTTCTGGACTCTGAGGACACCTGCACTCACACGCACATACTTTCACATAGACATACATTCATACACACAATTTAGAGTAATTATAAAAATAAACCTTAAAAAGATTGGCCAACCCAGTTCATTATATCACTTTATATTTGTAGAATGCTTTACAGCCACAAAGCTCCTTCACATGCCTTTTCTCAAATTGTCCAAATCAAACCAGATTTGCAGAAATTAACATTTCAGGCAAAATGATAGGGCAAGGGAAGAGGAACATAAACAGACTGAACTGAATCACCAGCTGCATAATGAGAGCTGTGCCAAAGTCAATCAACATCTCTTTAACCCCTGGACTTCCAAGTGTATCCTATAAGCAATATCACGTAAGCATTAGCACCATTCAGTCAACAATCAGTATGAAAATAATTACCAACATATTTGAGGAAATGAGTTTAAAGGCCAATTGCTAATTCAATAGCCAAGTAGAAAGAATAAAGGAAAGGGAATATTTGTTAAGGGGTGAATCTGGTCAATAGCAGACACGTTAAGACTCTCTTTGAACTTCTATAGAGAATGGTGTGGTTTTTCAGCCCATGTGATCAAAACAAATTAACATCCTCCAAATTCTCTAATAGGATTCTTATAGCCAACAAGATATGATATTTTTAGGGCATCTCAATGTTCAAATTCAGAATCCACCAATTTTCTCCAAAAACTATTCTTTCTATGCAATACTGATTCTACAAGATGACAAATGTTATTACATGCAATTTTTTTTTTGACACTAGGTCTTATTAGGTAGCCATGGCTGTCTCAGCTTTTGCTTTGTAGACCAAACTGGCCTTGAACTCATAGAATTACACTTGCTATCCCGTTCTGAATGCCTGCATTTTCTCTCATTTGTCATCTTTGTTCCCCAAGACAGTTTCACTTATATTTTCATGTCACCAGTATTTACATAATTTTATATATCTATGATGTCTAGGACCTATAGGAAGAAGTCCTATAATAAGACTTATAATATAGTATCTTCTGAGATTGACTTAATTCACTTAATATGATTAGCTGCAGGTATATCCATTTTCCTGCAAACAGCATTATTCTTCATGGCTGAAAATTGTAAATACATATTTTAGTTATATATAATTAAGTAATTGATGAAATATTATTTAAACTTATTTTCTCCAATTTGTGGGTAACTATTTTTACACTGGTGTGCACTTTAGTAGTTGACTGAGTGTTGCTAATTCTTATACATTGCTTATAGGATATGCTTGGAAACCCAGGGGTTAAAGACATGTTGATATAGTGTGTGTGTGTGTGTGTGTGTGTGTGTGTGTGTGTGTGTGCAAATGATGGGTGGATCCATATATATGTATATATACATATATACACATACATATAAATGGATGAAACTGTATGTATGTGTGTATATATCTATGTAGCATGTAGAGAGAGAGAGAGATCGCTTTATCTGTTTGTCTGTTGTTCAACACCTAGGATGGTTTCCACAATTCACCTGCTGTGAATACCGTTGCAATGAAGCCTAGGTGTTCGTGTAATGTTGACGTGGAGTCTTTCGTGTACATATGCAGGAGTGGTGTAGCTGGCTCATATGGTAGTGCTGTCTTTAGATTTTTTTTGCAGAATATCAATACTGATTTGGGAGTGGCTTATATTCTCATCAGCAGTGTTTCCTTTATTCACATCCTCTCCAGCATTTAATTTTTAAAAATTTTTTTTGAAAATTTCTAGCAATGTTTCTGATTATATTCATCCTCCTCTCCAGATCTACCCCATTCTATACTCACCCAACTTTATATCCTTTTTTTAAAACCCCATGAAATCAGTCTCAGAAAAGACCCCTATGCCCAGAGTTTTTGGATCTGTTACTTTCCTTGTGGAGCTACTGTCCTCTCCAGGTCTCACTATCTCCCACTTCTTTCATAAGATTCCCGCACTCTGCCCAAAGTTTGGCTATGAGTCTTAGCATCAGCCTCGATACCCTGCAGGGTAGAGCCTTTCAGAGACCCTCTGTGGTAGGCTCCTGTCCTGTTCCCTGTTTTCTCCCTCTTTTGATGTCCATCCTCTTTGCCTTTCTAAATGGGGATTGGGCATCTTAGCTAGAGTCCTTCTTCCTAATTAGCTTCCTTAGGTGTATAGATTTTAGTATGTTTATCCTATATTATATGCCTAATATCCACTTATGAGTGAGTATATACCCTGTGTGTCTTTCTGCTTCTGAGATACCTCACTCAGGATGATCTTTTCCAGTTCCCACCATTTACCTGAAAATTTCCTGATAGTCCAGCCAAAGACTCACGGAGATGGCCTGGAACCCCTGCACAGAGGTAGCTTATGGCAGTTCAGTATCCAAGTGGGTTCCATAGTAATGGGAACAGGGACTGTCTCTGACATGAACTCAGTGGCCTGCTCTTTGATCACCTCTCCCTGAGAGGGGAGCAGCCTTACCAGGCCACAGAGGAAGACAATGAAGCCAGTCCTGGTGACACCTGATAGACTAGGATCAGAGCGAAGAGGAGGAGGACCTCCCTTATCAGTGGACTGGAAGAGGGACACCGGTGGGAAAGAAGGAGGGTGAGATTGGGAGGGGAGGAGGGAGGGAGGTGCAAGAGGGATACAAATTGAATAAACTGTAATTAATAAAAAAAACGATAAAATCCAATTTGTGCTGACCATATATTCTTTAATATATGATTTACCACTGGAGTATGATCAAAAGAGCTGCACTCTTTAAAAAACAAACAAAACCAAAAGAAACTGTCTTTTCCTCTCCCAGCAGCTATCCTCCTCTATGGATAGAACTTCTTTTCTTTTTCATTTTTTTAATTTATTTTTTTATTAATTGCAGCTTATTCACTTTGAATCCCATCTATAGCCCCCTCCTTCATTCCCTCCCAATCTCACCCTCCTTCCCCTCATCTCCTCCCATGCCCCTCCCCCAGTCCACTGATAGGGGAGGTCCTCTTCCTTCCCTTCCATCTAACCCTAGTTTATCAGATCTCATCAGGACTGGATGCATTGTCTTCCCCTGTGGCCTGGTAAGCTGCCCAACCCCCTCTGAGGGAGGTGGTCAAAGAGCCAGCAATTGAGTTCATGTCAGAGACAGTCTCTGTTTCCATTACTATGGAACCCACTTGGACACTGAACTGCCGTGGGCTACATCTGTGCAGGGGTTCTAGGTTATCTGCATGAATGGTCCTTAAATCTACTAAAATCTATACACCTAAAGAAACAAATCGAGAAGGACGACTCTGGCTAAAATGCTCAATCCCCATTCACAAAGGCAAAGAGGATGGACATTGGAAGAAGGAGAAAACAGGGAACAGGACAGGAGCCTGTCACAGAGGGCCTCTGAAAGACTGTACCCTGCAGGGTATCAAAGCAGATGCTGAGACTTAGGGCCAACCTTTGGGCAGAATGCAGGGAACCTTATGAAAGAAGTGGGAGATAGTAAGACCTGGAGAGGACAGGAGCTCCACAAGGAGAGCAACAGAACCAGAAAATCTGGGCACAGGGGTCTTTCCTGAGACTGATACTCCAACCAAGGTTGAATATTCTTTCATATGTTCATTTACTACCATACTTTATTTTATTTTTTGAGAAATGTCTGCTCATTTCTTTATCCCATTCTTATTAGATTATTTGACTTTTTGATGTTTAGTATTTTGAGTTCTTTGTATATTATGAATGTTAATCCTCTGACGTGTAGACATAGCAAAGATTTTTCTCCCACTCTGATATCTCTTCACCTGATTATTTGTTTCCTTTGTTGAATATTATGTGTATTTTCTAAGAGAGTCATAATTCAAGCAAGCTTTGGAAATGCCAGTTTAAATAAAGAGAAACATATTCATTGACTTTGAGGCATTTAATATGCCAAAAACCTTTGTATATGGTGACAGTGAACATTATGTCTTGGTATATTTTTGCTGCTGTGATGAGACATTTCCTAAATATATCTGAACAGAGAACTATGTGGGACTGTCTGTTTAAGAGAAAGGTGTTTCATAAGAAGGTGTTCCATGGAGCATTCTTTAAGAAGCACTGTTAAACCATAACAAGCTTTTCTGACAGAGATGAGGTTCATAAGCACCCACACTGTTCTCTCAGTTTCATCACATCTTAGTGATCCCACCAACAGAGTGGCCTAAATCATTTAAATATGGAGTGGATAAAAGCCAGGATGAAAAGAATTATAGCTCCTCCAACCCCCAGAACAGCAGATGAAGACATGTTACTGCGAGGTTAATCTAACAGATGTGCTGTCTTTCTGAGTTCAGCGGCTCACGAATATTGACTACAAAGGCCCACGGTCTATTCTCATGTACAAATTCAGAATGTGTCCTGCTGATCTTTTCTTGTCTGAACCACAGCACCTCTTCTCTGCAGTCACCTCTTTCCCCTGCAGAATTAATTAGCCCATTGCCAGTCTCTCTGAATACTCAACAAGTCATTTTTCTATGTCTGCCACCCTCTGAGGCCGAATCTTGGTGGCTCTGTGATTCAGTGACTAGAGTGGGAATTCTGGATATGGCTAGTATCGAAGGAAAAGAGGAAATTTTAAAGGTCTCCCATCCATTTTCCTTAGCCTCCTACAGGCTTGACCTCCATCCCCACCAGAAAGTAAACTATCCACCATTTCCCCCAAAGTTTCCTAGTAGAAAAGCCCCTTCCCCAATTTAGCCAGTATATTCTCCAAGTTATCCAGTTTTATCCTAATTCACTCCTCTGCTGTAGCCTTCACGTCAAACATTGCCCTTTATCTCTTCAAGAGCCTAATCCTAACCTTCTCAGTCATGTCTGGGATTTATTCCCCATGATTTAACTTAATATGATCTCAAAATTTACATCCAAACTGTTTGTGTTCCTTGCAAGACTAAAAAAAAAAAATTAAACAAAAAAACAACAGTCTAAGACCTTCTTCTCCCTGTGAGAACCATTCCTCAGGCTTCAAGGTCAGCGTCAGCTCAATTCATCCAAGTCCTGTGTTCAAAGTGTGTAGTGTCCTCAATAACAGCGTCTACCTTCAAGTTCTGGGAAGCAGCCGAGGGCAATGGTAATAGCTTATATTCTTAATACAGACACTTGTCCTCCTCTGAGCAACAACTCATAGCTGGTTTTCCATACCTGTGACTGGGGATCTATTGGATAATGCATAGCTTTTGGTTTTACCCAGCTGAAAGCCTACACACATCATTACGAAAATTATGAAATTTCCACAGATGGAAAAATTCAAATGGTCCCATCCTTAGATTAAAAAGCTATAGGTGATGAATGGTTGCTAAGAGAGTGAGAATCCATTTTCTCCAGTGACAAGCTCTCATCCTGGTTGTCCAGTCTCAAATGTTCAGTGATGGACATGTGTGCATACAAGCAATGCAAATGGATTCAGTATGTTATATATACATGCATGCATATATGTATGTATTATATTGTATATAATGAATAATTGTTGCTATCGTTATATATTATTGTATATTATATATTTTGTATATTGTATATTGTTATATATTTTGTATATAATAATATATATTTATCTATATTATTATATTATATATTATCATTATATATTATTTTACACACACACACACATATATATATATAAAATATTTGAAGAAGAGACCATGAATTTAGGAGGGTAAAGTAGAGGCCACAGAAGGAGTTGGAGTGGAGAGAGGCAGGAGTGATATAGATGCTTTGTTCCTATATGAATTTCTCAAAAAACTTTAATGCATAAGAAAGTTTGCCAGGGCATGATAGATGGCCTTTGCTTGAAGCTTAGCACCTCTGGCTTATCATGAAGAGCTCTGATGAACAACTACCACTTTGGAAGGTGTTCTTGTCCTTCCCTAAGTAGTTCAACCTTTACTCAATAGAAGATCTTATTTCACCTATAAATCTATCCTATCTATGTCTTCTTGAGACTCATTCTTGAGTGTACTTTGTTTTGCTTGATTTTTTTCATTAAAATGTTTCATATAATAGATTTTGATCATGTTTTCCTCTCCCTCAACTCCGCCCAGATTCTCCTTACCTTCTTCCTCACTCAATTTTGTATTCTCATTTTCTTTATTTTCTTTCTCAAAAATTAAAAAAATAATCAAGAAACAAACACATAAACCAAAAAAAAAAACCCTCTATTGAACTGAAAAAGCAAATTTAATAGGCAAAAGACCAATAAGACAAAAAAAATGAAACAAAAAGTTTACAAAAATAATATTGAGTTTATTTTGTGTTGGTCAACTGTTCCTGAGCAGCTGATATACCCAGTGATACTCCATTGGAGAAAATTGATTTTCCCTTTGCTAGCAAGTATCAGTTGCAAATAGCTTCTTGGTTAGGAGTACTCTTCCTCCTCTAAGTGCTTGGATACCATCTGGCTGGAACCTATGAAAGTCTTGAGTGTGCCTCCACAATATCTGTAAGTTCATCTGTGTATCAGTCCTGTTCTCTGGAAGACACTTTCCTTGAAGTCATCCATCATCTCTGGCTTTTAAAATCTTTCCACCTCCTCTTCTATAGATCCCTGAGCCTTGAGAGGAAGAGTTTGATAAAGATATCCCATTTAGAACTGAGTGTCCAGAGTGTCTCACACTCTGTACATTGTCCTGTTGTGGGTCTCTGTGTTAATTTTTACCTACTGAAAGAAGCTTCTCTGATATGGGTTAAGCAAGAAGCTGATCTCTGTCTCAACCCAGTGTTTTCACTGGGAATCCTTGGCAGAAAGTGTTTGTGTGGGTTGGGGACTGACAAGAAGAAATAATATAGGCTAGAAAAAAGGGCTGAGAGGATCTATGGGAAAACCTAGGGGGACACTGGGTCTGTACCAATAAGCAGAGAGCCCAGGGAATGGAGGTAGAGTGGGGAGAAAGGCCTCCGTTTGTTTTTTTGTTTTTGTTTTTGTTTTTTTGACTTTAATAAAATGAGGGTCCTGGAAGACTCCTGGAGAAGGCCTGATCAGATGTTGAGAAAAGAAATAAGAAACCATTCTATCTCACGTGGATCTATTCTTAATTTAGTGCTAGAAACCAAAATGGGACCCTGCAAAGCCAGTACTGTCTGGATGTCCATTAGATGGAGCTGATAATGCTTAGAATTCAGTCTGGTGTACCTTCCCATACCTGCTTTTGGGGTGGAGAATGCCAGTGCTGCAGGCTTTAGGCTAAATGTGGGACACCCCCAAATTACAGGCATGAAGCAATCACCTCTTCTACTAGTCCGATACCCTCCGTTTTGTTGTATAATAAAACAAAGGAAACAAAAGCTCACAGTGTGGTGCCTGAATCCACTTGAACATCAGAGAACAAGAGAGAGTTTTGAGATGAGAACAGTCATTGTCGTCCATCCTCTTCATGGTTAGTGCCCTAGCTGTTATTATCAAATCGTCTCACTAAGGCAAGTTCAGCTCTCCCTGCATAAAGAAAACTCCCTTGTCAGCAACCTTAACTTGGAGTCATTTCAGAATATTACTTTCACCCCACCCCATACTGTCAAAATTCCTGGGAAATTAAATTCCTAAAATTTATAAGGAAAATTATTTATGGAATGGCTATGCGAGAAGACAGTACCACTGGTTATTTAAATACTCCCAGGATGTAGTGTACATCTGTAATCCTAAAATTATAGATGCTGCTTTTAGTCACCAATATTAATGAATCTATCAGTGACTGGCAAAGATAGCTATCTTCTTAGAATGAACGGTGCAGATGACTGTATCTCTAAGACTAATAGCCACGTTATTTACTCTCCATGAGCTGGGCATGCATAAGCAAAACAATATTTCAGTACATAAATTCCATTTTTAAAATTATTAAAAATATATTTATGACCAAATGTTGGTAACAATTACTTTCCCGAAGAAAATAAGCACTCTTTATTGACCGTGAAATTATTTTAGCATTGAACTCACATCTAATGTCCACTTCCCATATGTTTTCACAAAATATAATAAAGTAGTCAAGGCAGAGGACATAAACCACACAGTATTCAATTCAGGCTTCTGGATGAGCATGCAGCTCGAAAACAAGCTCTTTCTTCTCTCCCTGAGAAGCTTTACACCAAGAACAGTAAATGAATTCATCCGCAAGGACAAAGAGGATAGGACGAGTCAACAACCAGAGAGGGCTGGCAGCCAGGAAGAAACACAACAAACAGGGAACTGATGGTAGGTTCAGGAGCTCTGCACCCCAAACTGGTGAGAGGGAATGCCGGCCAGCAACCGCAGTTTCCACTGCAAAACTCCTCAGGGCCTGGAGGAGTATCTCTACAACGGCTGTCAAAAGGAAGATGAAAGCTAAAAGCACAAATATTGGTGTTCATGTGACTGACGATGCAGCTTTTTGAATCCCTTAGCCGGGCAGCTGTGCTTCCTCTCTTCAGAGAAGATTAGAGCCTTTTCCCTCAGAGATGCTAAGGTCAACAGGTTCTGGTCTGGCAGAGTCTCTCTCCAATCAACCCTGGCGTCAACAATCTAGGGAGCAGTCTCATGACTACAGACCAGATAAACCTTCCCAAGCCCCGTGAAGAGACCTAGAGGACAGTCCCAAAGATACTAAGAGCTAGTGTTCCAGTTTCATCCCTGATGCTGTGAGAAAGTACCCTGTCAACAAGCAGTTCAGGGGAGGAAGTTTCACTTTGCTGACAGTTACAGGCCACCACTGTGGGAAGGACAAGGTGACAGACACTCCCAGAGCCGCCTGTTACAGCCCCTGCGCAGTCAAGAGCAGAGAGAAACTAATGCACGTGGGGGACTGGCTTCTTTGCTTTCTCCACTCTTAAACAGTTCAAGACCTTCTGTGTAGAGAATAGCAGCTCCTACAGTGGCTGACCTTCTACATCAGATAACTTATTTAAGACAGTACCTCATGGACGCGTGCACAGGCCAACCTAACACGGGACAGACCCTCGGCCTCGGCCAGTTCATCCCACCGCCAGAACCACACACAGCGGGCACATCTGGCCCCCCCATCTATCACCAGCCGACTCACATGCAGCAGGCTCCGACATTCCAGTGTCATCCAACAAACCAGGATGGTCAGGCACCCGACAGAACTTCAAACGTGGAAGGAGAAACGGGAGGGGAGAAGGAGGAGCACTAAAGAAGGAAATTTTATTTTTGCTTTTTTATATTTTGAGGTTTTTACATTTTTTTTTATTTCGGGTGTGTGGTTGTTTTGCCTATATGTATGTCTGTGCGCTGTGTAGCTGCAGTGCTTGGGGAGGCCAGAAGAAGGCATCAGAAGGTTTTATGCTGCCATGTGCATGCTGGGAATTGAACCCAGGTCCTCTAGAAAAGCAATCAGTAATCTTTTCTACCATAAAAACGTGTTTTTTTTAAATTGAAAATAGATTCTTTTTTCAAAAAGCACACTCTGGCCACAGGATCCGTTCCCTCCGTCCTCCTAGTTGCCTCCACCTCCCAGCTCCTGTGCTTCTCTCTCCCTATTTTTTCCTTCAGATAAAAACCTCTATTATCATACTTAGAAAGATAACAATTAATAGCTATAGTTGACATCTTCATAAATATCAGAGGAGAGACTACAGTCCTAAAATTAAAACATAGAAAATTAAAGAACTATTCAGAGAAAAACTACTTCAAAATTATGCCAGTAGCATTATTTTATAGAAGGGTTAGAATATGAAGTTGAGAATGTCATCCTTAAAAAAAAAGAAAAAAATTCAAAGAGATTAAAAATAGGGCAGAAAAAAAAAAAAAGCTAGAACAACTAGAAGACCAGTTCAGATGAGTTATTATCCAAATGATAATTCTAGGAGAGCCAAAAAAAGATGGGAATGTGATGTTTGAAATAATTCAGGAATATGTTTCAGAACTGCAAAACATGAATCTCTTTGTTTTAATTCTTTATATATTCTTTATGTTAATCCTCTGTCCAATGTACAGCTAAAACTTTCTCTTTATTACTATGGGTTTTCTTTTCCCTCAGTTGATTATTACCTTGGATATCCAGAAGTTTTTTAGTTTTGTAAAGTTTCATTTGTTAGTTGTTGGCCTCAATTCCTAGATAAATGGGCTCCTTTTCCTATACCTGCCCCCTGTACTGCCTATGTTTTTCTTCTAGCAGTTTCAAGTTTCACGTTTTGGATTTTGATCCATTTTTTTGTAATTTTTTTGTACAAGGTGATGGATATGGATCTATTCTCATTCTTGTACATGTAGACATATAGTTTCCCAGCACCATTTTCTGAAGATGCTGTGTTTTTTCAGTTGTCTTTTTGGCATTTTAATCAAATGTTAAATTCCTCTAATTATGTGTACTCATGTTTGGGTATTTGATTTTTGACCCATTGGTCTACATTTTTGTTTGGGTGCCAGGACTGCATTGTTTTATATATACATTAGCTCTGTGATATATCTGGAGATAAGGAATGGTAAACCCTCTAGCATTGCTCTTTTTGCTCAGGACTATTTTAGGTTTCTAGGTTCTCTTCTGTTTCCATATGAATTTTAGTATAATATTTTCTCTTTCTATAAAGAATGAAATTGGGATTTTTGACATTCCCTCTAGTCCTACTCTCTCTAGGATTTTTATCATGAAAGCATGTTGAATTTTGTCAAAGACAGTTTCTATAGCTATTGATATGATCATGTGAGTGCTGTTTTTCTATCCATTTTATGGTTTACTACATTTAATTAGTTTAGTATGTTGAACGATCCCTGTATCTCCAGGATAAAGCCAACTTGATCATAATGGATGATCTTTCTGATGTATATTTGGATTCAGTTTGCAAGTTTCTATTGAGCATTGTTGAATCAATCAATGTTGAGTCATTGTTCATGGCCTGTAGTTTGGAGAGGGTTTTTGGGGGGAGAGTGAGGGGGGGTCTTGCATGGTTTGAGTATTAACATGATAATGGCTTCATGAAAATGAAAGTTTTCTCTTTCTGTTTGTTTTCTTTTTTCTTTTCTTTCTCCTTTTGGATAGTTCAAGAAGCATTGTCTGTAGATCTTCCTGATTGCTACTTTCAATGCACCCTGAAAACCCAAACATGAGCCATATTCACCTTTCTGAAAGATCTGAGGCAGTTGCCAAGTACTGTAATACAATGAGTATAATTTCCATAATCCTTGAAAATAAGGGATGTTTGCAGGGTTGTTAAATACAAATTTATGAAAATGGAAATGTATTTTAAGAGTAATGGAATATTTATGAGTTAAATTATCATTCATTAGTTTATATATAGTCTTGTTTCAAAAAAGGATTTTAGGGAGTCTATAAACGTACAGGCAACATAACACTAAATTACATTCAAATTAAATTAAAATCTTGGCAAAATAAAATAGAGAATCAAAGGTAGTTCAAAAAGGAGCCAAGAAAATTGCTTAAATTTTCTATAATTATAACCTAATACTGGTGTCAAATTTGACTCTGAACTATCTGTCCATTAATATTAAATACAGCTCCAAGTGAGAGAGACAAAACATATGGCTTGAATAAGTTAAAACATGAGTGTACTTTTCTCAAGCAGAAAAGCCAGAGACATGTGGTATGTGTAGGACTAGTGTTGAAGCTCAGCTCTACACTGTCTCTTGGGGGGGAACACAGGCTCCTCTCACTCACCCTTCTGCCTTCCCAAAGTGGATCTTTGACTCCACTGTCCAAGACAATAGCATTTCTACTCTGGGCACCAGAATCAAGGTAGGAAATGAAGAAAGAAAGAACAAGAGTTGCCTTCCATGTGATTCCCAACAAAGATCACTAGAAATTACCACTCTACTCTTTTAGTTCTATCGCATCGTCCAGGGATTAGTGATATAGTCTAGGCACAAGGGAAGCAGGAAATGAAGTCATCATTCCATGTGGGCATGAGTCCTTCTACAAGCTACAAGCTCTGCAACCAACACATGTATACAGAAAACAGTAGACCACATGGCAAGAGCATCTTCCACAGCCTCATAGCAGCCAAGAAAAGGCATGCATTCCACTTCCAAATAACAGTGGTAAATGGCTGCTGAAGAAATTGCAGCAACTATTTTTAGTGAAAAGATTGGAAAGGTATGGCTTTGCAGGACTCCACACAAAAGCAAAACTTTTACATCAACAGCACCCTTCCCATATGGGTATGCCTTGTGTCACAGGACATCTGACAATACATTCACAGTACAAAGAGACTGTCAGCGAAGCTTGGTTGTGCTGAGTTCTTTTTGTTTTTGTTTTTGTTTTTGTTTTGGGGGGAGAGGGGAGGAAAGGATTTATTTGGCTTACACTTCCAGATCATAGTCTATCATTGGATGAAGATAGGACAGGAACTTAATTAAGCAGGGCTGGAACCTGAAATCAGGAGCTGGTGTAAAGCTCATGGAGGATGCCGCTTACTGGCTTGCCTCTCATGGCTTGCTCAGCCTGCTTTCTTATAAAACCCAGGGCCAGCAACCCAGGTTCCACAAAGAGCTGAGCCCTCCAATTTTGTTCACTAATGGAGAAATGCCTGATAGCTAGATATCATGGAGTCATTTCCTCGAGTGAGGCTCTTTCCTGATGATTCTGCTTGTGTCAAGTTGACACCCAAAACCAGCCAGTACACATATTATGGGAAAAGCAACTTTCAGATTAGGTCATTTTTACTGCATTTCTAAAAGCATCTCAGATACATGTTTCTTTTAATGTCATCATTGAGTATCTTGATATTAAATATATACTTATATATTTGTTTCAGAATTGAAGAAAAATCCATTTACCATAATTTGAGGAAAAGAAACCATTGCAATCACAGAGACTACCAGAGTATCTCAAAAAATGGTGCGTAGCCTGTCCTTCACCAAAGCACATGTAAGAATTCACTTTATTTGGGAATTACTACAAAAATTAATTTGGGCACAGGGATCTTTTCTGAGACTGATACTCCAACCAAGGACCATTCATGGAGATAACCTAGAACTGTTATACAGATGTAGCCCATGGCAGCTCAGTCTCCAAGTGGGTTCCCTAGTAATAGGAACAGGGACTGTCTCTGACATGAACTGATTGGCCTGCTCTTTGATCACCTACCTCCCCCTGAGGTAGGATCAGCCTTACCAGGCCACAGAGGAAGACAATGCAACCAGTCCTGATGAGACCAGATAGACTAGGATCAGATGAATAGGGAGGAGGACTCCCTCTATCAGTGGACTGGGGTTGGGGCATGGGTGGAGAAGAGGGAGGGTGGATGTGATTGGGAGGAGATGAGGGAAGGGGCTAGAGTTGGGATACAAAGTAAATAAACTGTAATTAATAAAAAACATTTAAAAAATTAGCAGTGGACAACCAGAACACAGTGAAGTCTTCCTTCCCCTTCTGAGCACAGTGCTCCGGCCTTCCAGACATTTACACACAGAAAAGGAGAACAGGATGCAGACAAGGAAATATAGAGGCCGTGTCAGTCACACAACAGTGAAACAGATCTATTAATTCTTAGCCAAATGAAGAGACACACAGTTGGAGAAGTATGACCCAGATGAGCCTTAGTTAAACAAGGGCAGGCAAACCAAGGTTTCTGGAAAAGCTCTGTTCTGCCCACTAGAGCATTCTCCCACATTTCTGCAGTGGTCAGACTTTTAAGATTTACTCACGTGGGTCTTTATCCTCCTTGTTGAACTAGGAGGTGGCATGCTGCTCTCGGATGCTCATTAGACTCCTGTTTAATAAGCCACAGCCTTACCATGAGTTACCAACTCTCAGTGACTAAAGATGCATAGAAGCATGGGTTTTAACTAAACGTATTACCTACAAATAACCTACTTCTTTTTTATTTATTATTTATTTATTAAAATTTATTCACCTTGTATCCGGGCTGTGGCCCCTTCCTCACCTCCTCCCAGCCCCACCCTCCTTCGCCTTCTCCCTCTATGACTCTCTCCTAGTCCACTGATAGAGGAGGAGGTCCTCCTCCCCTTCTAAATGGGCCTAGCCTATCAGGTCTCATCATGACTGGCTGCATCATCTTCCTAACCTATTTCTTAAAGAAGTATTCTATATGAAATGAATGTCCTACTCTTTAAGAAGGGATGTTTTAACTGGTATTGAACTCCCACCAAATGCTGAGAAACATATTTCAGCTAAAGTATGTATATTTATGTATATGTCAGTTAATCCTGTTCTCAATAAACATTGCCAGCAAATATGAATTATTATGTTTCCTCAGAACTAAGATGTCATTGATTGTAATCCCTTGGGGAGTGTTACGGTAGAAATGGGAACAAAAGCTTATAATGTACATATTGACTACAGCACTCAACTCAATTACCCAATGTGTTAGGACATTTTTCTCAAAATTGGAAAAGTATGAGGATATATGCATTGCTGCAGCTCAGAAAAAGGAGACACAGACATGTCTAGAGCTTTGTCCCAGGTCATAGAGATGGGAAGTTACAGGGCTGAAACTTTTGCCCACCCTGTCTAACTCTACTCAGATATCAGCGAAGGTCAGGCCTCCACTGCCCTGTGATCTTCAATGATGTACAGAGAAAGGTCAGCTTTGCTTTATGTGTGAACACTAGTAGGGGAGGACAGTGTAGATGAAAGCTGCTTGTGAAGTCCCCAGATATAAGCCCTTGATTGCACATCAGTGAGAGACTCAAAGAGCTCCCAATGCTAGAGACTCGCTCTCCATACAGACAGGGAAAACAACGAAAGCTCATTTCTGTGGAATATTATGCAGCTTTAGGAAATTATGGCAAAGAGTCTATTTTTAAACAGGAAAGTCAAAACACAGACAAAGCCACAAAACTGGATATTATAGTTCAATTTTGACCACATTTTTAAAAGGAAATGGTGAGGGGCTGTATCTAAGAAGATTAGTAGGACATACACTAGGATCATTGTTTGAGAAATTTTGAGTGATTCCTTTCTCTCTTCCCTCAACTCTACTTTTATGAAAGGTGTTATATATATATATATAAATTAAGTCTAGAAAGAGTAATAGGATAAAGGTATCAAGGTAACTCAGGGTGATGAGCAGCCCAACTCTTTAGGCATGCACACTCCGGCCTTGCTCTGTGTAACTTCAGAGCCAACATTTCTGTCTCTTTCAAGACCCAGAGGTGTCAGCATCACTTTCCCACCCCAAATCTGGCAGTCTTTTGTAAAACTCATGAAGACCAGAGTGAGATGCTCCAAAGAGTATCCCTGGCAACCCAAAGTAGCCAAGTATTCATGTATATTTTGCTGCCTTAACACATACACTCCTTTAAAATCCAGGTTGTCCACAGCAGCAGGCAAAGGGAGGTAGGAGGAAAGACTCATCACAGAGAAATGCACGGTGAGTTCAGTGCAAGGCCCAGCTTCTGCCCATGCAGTGAGAGATGCTGCAGACAAAGGAGATTTCTCTTTCTTCAGTTTGCATTCCTCTGAATTATACAAATATTCACTGTGTCTTGAATTATTGCTTCTCTGAATACACTTCTCATCAGATCTTCTAAGAATGTAATTCTAAAAGGATATTTTTAGTTTCTCATAGTTACCTGTTATCTAATGTCTTGGTTTTATTCTCCAGCTCCTCTTCCCATTTTCTGTTGCTTTCCTTGCTGTGCATTTTATTTTGATATTATGCAGCGTGTAACCTGGCTGCCCACACCAAGTTATTTCAATTACTCCCCAAGGTTTTTATTAGATATAGGAAAAGTCAGCTTCCCACATTCTGCATATTTATGGCTGCATTTACTTTTCAGAGCCAGCAAGAAAGAGAAAAAAAGCAAAGAAATAGTTGAATAGAATATTAAAGAGTTTCTTTTAAATTGTGTAGTAAGAATTAAAGAAACAGCTCCTATTTCCATCTTGACCGTTATATAAAAGATCTTTTAAGTGTCTGCAGATATATAAAGAGCCTCTTAGAATGTGAAGTGTGGGAGTCACTATGATTTCAGGAATGATGCTTTGACGTGAGGCTTAGGAAGCAGCAGCCTCACCCCATCTTCTCCACAATCAGAAAGCTAGATGGTCTGCAGTGAACCTATTCAGCTCCAACCTGCTGAAACAGACAGGGCAAGAGGTTGCCAGTGCACTGCAGAGGACAGGGTCAAAGTGCTTTGTGTTGGCTGGTCCCTTATCTCACCTTTCAGAGATGGGAAGTGAGATCTGGGGAACAGAGATCAGAGGCCTCTGCCTCTGGTTACCTCACAAAAATCTTTCTTTGGGATTGGACCTGGGAAGTGATACCAGAATCTTGACTTGAGTATCCTGGATGAGAAGGCCACTTGTGTGAGTCATCTACACCTCATTCTCCCTTGGAGAGACATAGCACTCAAAGCCAGTGTAGCGAGGAGTGAGGACAGCCCCTGTGGTTTCCGTCACTGTAACTTCCTGCCCAAGCATGTACAAGCATCATAAAGCTTGGGGCCTGTTTGACCCAGAGAGATAAAAATGAGACCAACAGCATACTTGAGTGCCACAGGGCTTGGTTTGCAGAGGAAGACCAAGAGACACAGCTTCTTAAACATTCATAAGCACCTGTCGTCAGAACACAATAGAAACAGTGGCTGCCAGCCCCATCCGAACTCTTATTTATTCAGTAGTTTTAAATTAGTCACATTTTTCAATGTCAAAGGTCCGAAGACAAACATAGCAAGTAAATGTAAAAGATACATGTCAATGACGAGAGCCAGAGCTCTCAAAGATGGCTCAGCAGTGCATGGGTTTGGCATTCAGGTCCTTGCAGACAGTTGCAGGCAGGAAGGAAACAGCGATGCATGGGGGCAGCACACGGATCTGGAAGCTGACATGGCTCGCTCTGGGAAGAAGAGGCTGGGAGGGGAAAGGAATGAGAAACAGCAGAAACTAAAGATGGCAAGTCTAAAGCTGAGAGCAGGAGCTAAGGTAGGGAATGGTACAATGAGCCAGGCACATTAAGGAGTGCTTGGGGTGGGAACCCTCGGGCTATACCTGCCCGGGAGCTGGAAGGAAGAAGGTTATTCCTCAGCATTCCATTGGCACTGTAGGCAGAGTGGAGGGGTAAGTGTTGTGTCCCCCAAGACAGTATGGCTGCTGAGTGGAGGGCCAAGCTCAGGACCATGCTGAGGGCTGCAGCTTAATAAATTGGAGGAGAATTGAGCTTGAGACGTCACACTGTCTCCAACAAAGAGCTCATCCCCTCAAAAGTTAAGATCATCAGGGAGGTAGTTAGCCCCCAGCGATGGAGGCTGTCCTAGAAACTGTGGTACCCTATCCCATCCCACCATACCCAAGCTACAACGCTCCACTCTTCAGATCTGGGTGTTCATTAGTCCTCAGGACTCACGTTTAGGGAGGATGAAGAAAGTAGGAGATTTGGCCCTCCATGTTTTTGTTTGATTTCCTGCCCTCACCCACACCCTGGAGAGCAACTGCTCCTTCACACATGTTGTTTGTCAATGCTGAGGTTGAGCTTTCACGGGCTTAGGGTTGGGTCATTCTTTAAGCCTAATTTCCAGCGGGACAAGAATCAGAAGGCACGTGAGGCCAGTAACCGCAGGTTTAACACCGACCTTAGTTTGCCTGGCTAAGCAGGGCCTTGCCCATCCAACATATTTTTTTTTTAACCTAAAAGCTCTCAAGTTATTTTTAACCTTTGAAGAAGATAAAAGCATGAACAGTGGTCCTCTACAATTAGAATACAGAGTCATTTTTCTTCCTTTGATATCAAAGATAGGAATCACTCTGTGATATCACCTCAGACCTGCTGGGATGGCCATTATCAAAAAGACCTAATGACAAAAATTGGCTGAAACATGGAGAGTTTAGAATCACGCATTATTGGAGGGAAAGTAAAGTCTTCTATCCATTAGAGAAGGCAGCAGGATAATTCCTCTAAATATAAAAACTTGAATTACTGTATGATTGGCCAAATCCACTTATGAATATTTATCCAAGATAATTAAGGATCTCAAAGAGATACTGGCATTACCTTGTTCATCATTATTTGTAACAGCCAAGATATGGAACCAGGCTAAGTGTCCACAACATGTAAGTGGATAGTGAAAATATGATTTATAAATACAATGCGATACTCTTCAGCCTTTTAAGAAAGGAATCCTGACTTACCCAACAACGTAAATGAATCTTGAAGCTCCTGCTTCTATGAAGGACCTAAAATAATCAGACTCAGAGAAGCAAAGGGCAACTTAGTGATTACCAGAGTCCACAGGAGATGAGATGAAGTGTATTTTAAGTAAATAAAAATCCATAAGCCATCTTCTGAAATAAATAAGGCTCCTTTGCTTATAAAAACAACTAAACCCTAGTCCTGAGCCTCTGCTGCCTACTACTACAGCTCAGAGCCCCAGAGGAAAGCCCTCTGGTGGTTTACAGGACACTCATGAGCCCTCCTTACAGACGCCAGATGAGATTTTAAAGGCTTGGAATGCTCTTTCTACTGACAACCTTCTTCATTTTGTTTTTGCAACTCTACCAAACCGTTTTTGTAAACACCTCGATTAGGAGGCTTTAGCTTTGAGAAATAAACTATTTAAGACATGTTTTCCTATGGGCTCAAGCTTCCCACCAAAGAGGGAAAGGGGTTCCCTCCCTGTGCACCCACTACAGAGAAAGTGGAGAGCAGGGATCCCTGTGAAGAGCCTGGATTAGCTGCTGGAGACTGTAAACTGCTAAAGTTCACTTGGCAGCTTCACCGCCTGCTACGCCCACCTGGCTCTTTGCTGCAGAGCTAATTTGGTCGTGAACCTCTTACGTTCTCCACCAACACCTCAAACTCCACACTCGGAAGAAACTTTATTTGGCCTGTTCCTTCCTCTGGGTTTGGCTAAACCTCTGGAGAATAGGAATGAATGGAAGAGACCTAGAGAAGCTAAGGAAAGAGGCAAAAGTCAGGCCAACCTGGGATATAGGGACTCAGGTCATCAACACAAGCCCTTGACGTGTAAATCTGACACCAACAGTAGAAACAGAAACCTCCACACACACAATATATGAACACCTGTATACACACACACAAACACACACCAAAAAAAATGTTTTAAAATAAAACACATTCAAGAAAGGGTTGGGAAGAGCAGGTAAACAGGGTCCAGAGGAGAGTGACTGGAACACAGAAGGTAAGGGGAGAATTCTCAGGGCTGAGGGTGAAGAAGGAGTCCTGGGGTGAGATAGAATGGTGAGGGACAACAGAGGTGATTTCCCATGGAATGGAAAGCTGTCCTTGGCAGCTATGTGATGAGGAGAGCTCAGCAGCCTTTGCGTAGGCACTGAATTGTGCTCTCTTGGCACACCACTACCCTTGAGGTAGGGTAGGAAGATAAGAAAAATTAGAGGAACACGAGAAAGAAAAGAGGCCTGGTGTCTGGTGTGACTCTCTCACTGGCGGAAAGTCAAGAATTATTTCACAGATGAACAAAATGCCTACAAGGGGCCAGACTCCTATTTTAAAGGAAACTCACACACACATTCACAGCTGTGAGCTGTATTGATGTATATTGACCTCCTTGTGACCTATAGACCCTAAGACTTTCTTTGACCTCTCTGACATGTTTTTATATCATTAGCATTTCCTTTTGTAAACCTGTTCAGAGGCATCTTATTAACTACTTTATAATTTACTAAACAAAAACTAATTAGCTAGAAACAAGTATATCAAAACATTTTTTACTTAGTCTTTTGATTCTATACTTTGAACAATGTAACTTCAAAAGCCACATACACTGTATTCACATACTTTTTTTCCTTAGGACACTTAACACCACTCCACAAACACCTCTATTTAATCTTGGGTGTGCACTTCTGTGCGTTTCTTAAACAAACAAAAAAAATTCTTAATACTGACTTGTCCCGAAATATTTTTTCAGTGGGGCTAGTCTACATCCTGGCTTCACGTAGGTAGCCGTTTATGAAAAGAGCCCTCAGACTGAACAGCTAGCAACAGAGACTTGTGTCTCCTGCTGCCGTTGACACATCAAGAGGTGGCCAGCAACAAGAACCACAGGACCATGTCTGTAAACCAGAACACAGGACAACCCGCTCTTCTCTCCTTCAAGAGAAAAACCAGGACAGAGGCAAACCCTAAATCCATGGCAGTGGTTGCCCAGACCTTCATTATTATGAATATTTGAACACCACACTAGGCAGCACAGATGAGCTAACCTCCATCTAAGCCCTATCACCTTGATATCTAGCTCTGTAATCCCAAAGTCACTTCTTCCATTTAAACTGCCATTTTTCTATCCATAAATCTACGGGGTTAAATTAGATGAATGTCAGCCTGACCTACATTCTATGATTCTGAAATCCTAAGTCAGAATGGTTTTGTTTTTCAAAATGCTTTCTTGATTTTTTTTTTTTTTTGACTTGGAGGTTGTGTTTGTCTGTTTTCAGAGATAGGATTTCACTAAGCAACCAATTCACCTCTCACCCATATAAGTACCCTACCTTGCTTGGGTATGCATCACCACACCCAGCAACCTGACTTTTCATCTTATTTATCATTGATACCTAAAACACAAGGGGATTTACATTAAAAACTCCATCTTCCTGTTCATCGGGGAAGATGAGCAGTTGTGACACCGTGGCTGATGCCAACAGCTGGAGCTGAGGAATGGGTGCCTGGGACAGCACCCTAGGCAGTAAGCTATGCTATGCTCTTGTCACAGGTGAAATAGCGGTGGCAATTCCAGTTTCAGTCTTCTCCCATCCCAGTACCTGGGGCTGGTTCAAGAGAAAGCAGAGCAAGGACCCCTGCCCAGTGACTGAGAGAGACCTGCAGGAGTGAGAAGAAGCCTGCTGAAAGTAGCAGATTATACGCTTCAAAATGGGCCTCTTTGGTGTGTCAGGTTATTTTGAGCAAAAGAGCACTGATAACCAACAGACCCAGGAAACATCTTCAAAACAAGCACCTTGTTTGCTATTTGTAGAGGAAAGTTTGTTTTTTCAAGGAATTTCCACACCTTAAAAAGTATCCTGTTCTCTTTGGATGAAGAAGAGGAGGATTCCTGGTTACAATTGAGAAGGCTCCCACTGAGGTCTGCACAACCACCCCAGCTTACTGTACCTCACCTGGTCACCTTTCCATAACCTGTTTTCCCAACATAAAACCCAACTCTCTCTATGTGTCGCCTAAGAAGACACGTAAGTGCAATCCAGGCAGCCCTTTAGCTGTTCATCCCTGAGTGCTCGGCCTGTGTATACACAATGCACATGTTAAGAAACATCTGCTTATTTCCTCCTGTGAATCTGTCTTTCACTCAAATTTTTGACTCATATTGACCAGTTTATACTAAGACCTTATATCAGCTGAGCATGGGGAAGATTTGTTTTCTTCACCTGGATACCACAGAGTGACCGACAGAAGTGAGAAAGTGCTTCTGAGAAGGAGCATTCCAATAAGAATAGGTATGGTGCAACAGTCACCTCGTGGGTAAAGAAAGATTGTACAACCCCAGTGATCAAGAGTACTATCGAGGCTCACACAGGTCCCCATGCACACTGAAGAGAACAGGGTCATTTCTTCCCAGTGCTAAACAATCATGATTCACCCGAGACCATTAGCCAAGGATCACTTACCCAGGGCCATCCATAAAGGGTGACATTTGAGTGTGTTTGTAATACATGCACACATTCTGGCAAATATTGAGTAGCAGCTATAAGGCTCTGTGCTCTGCCCTTGGTGAACCCACAAAGCAACTCTATTTTGAAGATAAGGAAAATGGGGCTCAGAAAAGTTATATAACATTCCCATGATCCATTACCTCGTTGGTGATAGACTTTTAACCATGTCTGTCTCCTACTGAAGGTCACATTCATGACCTTCATGCCATGCTGCACTGTTCCCTTTCTAGATTCTGGCCTGAATATCTTTCTGCCTTGGATTTTCTTGGCGATCCAAAAGGAATCATCAGAATTAGATACCTTAACCCAACACCCTGGGCCAGTTCTCTTTGTCTCCTTGGTAAAGAATAAAAGCCAAAAGAAAAAAAAAAAAGCAGAAAAAGACAAACTATATGTGAACTATTTTAAAAAAAAACTATATTAACGCAGGCTAAGCTGCATTACGCTACACATAAGGTTACTCCACAGTTACACCACATAAGGTCTCCTTATTCTTAGACCTCCCATGATCGCTATTCTGGAACAAAATAAGTTTTGTACATTAAGCTATCTGAGGTTCTGGTATGGTATTTTTGCAAAAATTATTGCATAACCTGAGTTTAGTCTTAAGGAACATTAAGACAAACCCAAATTGAAAGCCGTCTAAGAACTGGCCAGTAGTACTCAAATGTGTCAAGCTCATAAAGGTAGAAACTAAGCAATCTTTTTCCAGACTAAGGCAGACTAAGGAGGTGTGAGGGCCAAGTACAGTGACCAGAAAGTGGTTGTCAGTGACACTTAAGTGATGTATTCAGGTTAGACAACAGTACCCATGTTAGTTCTGTGGTTTTGATCAGTATAATTATTGCAGGTGTGCATATTTAGAAAAATCTAGGTAAAGGACGTGTGCCGATCTTTGTCCCAATTTTATGGTATTTTCACAATTGCTCTGAAATGAAAATGTTTAAAATATGTTCAAAAGCCACAAGAACAGCACTGGAGGGAAGTTCTAAGGTCACCTGTGTCACACTGAAATAGGGCCCCAGGAAGCATTTTGGGAGCGTCACTATTGGGTTGGTCATTTGATCAAAACCCAAAACCTTAAAGGGAGATGACAGAGATTATTTATAGTGAAGCATCTAGGACATTTTTGTTTGGAGAGCCTGACATTGTGTGGTCAAAGCATTAAAGAGAGTATTTAGTAACTAATTCTTAAATACTTGATCTGAAAACAAAATGATACAAAAACATTCAACGCCTATAGGTCAAACTTATTTTCTTACACTAATCTGATATATCTCCAAGATACAGTACTTAATATTATAGGGACTTTTAAGAGAAAAAAATCAATATGACACATATCATATAGAGGAAAAATAACTCTTTTACTCTGTATTAGCATTTCACCATGTTTAATACTTGCAAGAGCTTGGAATTTGGGGAATCCTTAAACAATGGAGATACTCTTATCGAAGTAGAGCTACTTCTTTAGATTCATTGATACAACCTTTTGATGATGAGAGTTAGTTCCCAACTTGGCAAATCTAAAATTACGTGGGAGATGGGCCCCTGGTCATGTCCAGAGCTGGGGTGTTGATTCCATTAATCGAGGTGGAAAGACCCATCTACTGTGGGTGGTAGCATTCCCTAGGCAGGAGATCCTGGGTTATTCAGCAGTGAAGAGAGTGAGCATTAACATACCTGAATTCATTTTCTTTCTGCTCTTGACTATAGACTTAGTATGAACAGCCTCAAAACTCTTGCTGCCCTAACTTACCTAACATGATGAGCTATGCTTTGAATTGTAAACTAAAAAAAAAAAAAAAAAAAATCCCTCTCCCCAAAGTTGCTTTTGTCAGAGTATTTTATCACCTCAACAATAAAGAAACTGAAGCAAACCTGTCCAGGTAGGAGCAGGGCTCCTGATAGTAACCATGGGAAGAAAAATTCTGGTCCTACTGTTCTGTCAAACTTTTCATCAAGCTAGGATCAGCACATCTGCACTGCAAATTCTTTACTTTAAATAAACATACTTACCTGTGTGCTGAAGTTGTAGGGCATCTCCTTTCAATAATCTGCTTTGTTTTAGAGCTTTAGGTAAAAGACATCAAGTGGAAAGCTATCTGCTATGTCTATTGACAGCTTAAATGCTCTTGGGATTTGTGTAAGCCTGGATGTGCTTGCCTCCTCGTCTTCATTTTCTTCCTGTTCAATATTGCAATGGGTTCTAAAAATAGAAAGATGAGCAAGGTAAAGGCCCCACCTTCATGGAGATCACAGCAAAACCGAAAAGATACAAACAATAATGTTATCCCAGTTCTGTCGGGATGTCACTAGGGCCAAAGTAAATTGCAGTCGCTTGAGGTGAGAAGCACCTAACTCTGGAGAGGTAGATTTCACAGCAAAGTTAAAGTTCAAGCAGTACCCAGAAGGTGCGAGGAGAGGACAGTGAGGGGGGTAGGTGGAGCCTGAGGGCAAAACAGCTCTGGGGAGAAGCAGTTCTCCCTTGATCAACACGAGTGAGGAATACTTATGATGCAGTATCGCTGGGAGGTAGATTGGAGCCACAACTGGAAGCATATTCTACCCTATTCAAATATTTCTAGGGAATTTGTCTAGTTTGCTACTGCAATAGTAATCTGAGACATTCTCAGATGTAAACACACTGTCAGGAACTGTCACAGCAAACAATTGTTAAATGCTTGGGATCTGGGGCCCAAGATCAATATCTTTGTCTGAATGTGTCTGTTTACTGCAAACAAACATTTTTAGAAGAGAAGAAATGTAAAATTATCACGTTATTTTCTTCAACAAATCATTCTCCTGAAAATTCTTGATGATTTAGAAAACTATGAGAAAACTCTATGGCATTTAATTCTCTAGTTTATGTGGAGAAAGGAAGCTGGCAGATGATATGCAAGCATGGTCTACTAGACTAGCCATGAATTGAACTGGAGAAAATTGGATAATGCTGTCAGAAGAGGTGGGTGTGCCTGAATATCTCTAGCTTTCAAAGCAAAGACAGATAGAGAACCTCACTGAAGAGGAGGGAAAGACCAGAGACCATTCCTGAGTAACTGGATGGTTTAGGGACTTCCCACTCACAGTGAGAGGAGAAATAACAGCAGATGGCACGAGCCATGGCTTAAGACAGGCTCAGAAAATTTGCACTGTGCTTTCAGCAATGGTCATTTTAAAGAGCAGGAAGGGCCAAAGAGCTGTTTCTGAAGGTAAGAGGGTTTTCTCGGCAAGCATGAGTATCTGTGTTCAAATCCTGAGCACCCATATAAAAAACTAGATATAACTGCCTGTGCCTGCAACCCCAGCATTGGGGAAAGAGATAGGTAGATTCCCAAGAGCTTGTTGGCCAAGCAGACTAGCCAAAATAGCCAACTTCTGGTTCAGTGAGAGAGGCAGAGAATAGGAGAGCGAAGCCTCCAAAATACTCCTCTGGCCTCCACATTTGCATGCACACACACACATATCTGCACACTCACATATGTACAACACAAACACAAGATCAGGAAGTGAGGGCATAGCCAGACAAAAGGAGGTGGAAGCCTCACTGGCAGGAGACTTCTAGAAAACCCTATGTTCCTAGCAATCTCCATCATAGGATGCCATTTCTAAAAGACCCTTACCTCATGGGTGGCTCGGTGGCCCAAGACCCTCCATGAGCCATACACTTGGGAAACTCATATCAACTGGTACAGCAATACCTGCTGAAACATGTTCATTAGAATACCTCTAGGCTCTACAGCATGTAACCAACCACGGGAGAGTCCACCTCTGAGGGACTGACTCTGATGGGACTGTTGTCTTAAGTCTGTCTCCGAAGAAAGGCTCAGCAGAAGAACAGCGTTCCCAACCCCTGAAGAACCACCAAGACCTTCAAACAGAATACTAGAAAAATTTTAAGTAGGCATAGTGATACACACCTGTAATCTCAGAACCATATTGTCAGAAAGGAAGGGAAGGAAGATCATTATTTTAATCTTAAATTTTTAGAGAAGTAGTGTCCTCTGTTAAAATATACAAATGCAAATGGGGGAGGGGGGCAGAGTAAAGTTATTCAACACAAGTAGATCCACTATCATCCTGCACAAGAGAGCCCAGATAGGTGGAGGTCACACAGGGTCCACAGCTGTGTACAGCTTCTTTTTACAACACAATATTTAATTTGTTACAGATATGGAAACTCACACGTATATGTGTGCATACATATTTATGCATATATACAAATATATAATATATAGATATATTAGCCTAAACATACCTATATAATATATAGGTATATTAGCCTATTTAAAAAAGTCGTAAAAATTCTCTGGAAATGTCAGTCCAAACCACACATGAAAAAAGTATTTCCTCACATGAAGTTAGAGAAATACAGTGTTTGTGTGGCACTGTTTTTTTTAATTATTTATTTTTATTCTGTGTGTGTGAGTATATTTGTCTCCATATGTGTCATTGTGACACTGACAATGTCTAAAATCAGTAGACTTTTGGCAAAAGTCCCATATTCTCAATTTCCATTTTAAAGACAAGTCTGACAACATGGACGCTCCTCCTGGATAATGGGAGTTCATCAGGGCCGAGCAATGGCTGCTCTTCCTAGGTTCGGTTTGTCAGCACTGCACCTGTAGACGTTTGAACTTAAAGTCTAGCACATGATTCTGAGACACTGCATGTTTTGTCTGAATGTATCTGTGGTTAATAAACTAAAATGTGCTTCCTAATTCTCCCCACAAGATTCTTACACAAGAGCTAAAATAATGCACTTTAAATCGTTGCCATTTATTACAGACATTACAGTGATGACAATGCTCAGCAGAAATCAGAAGTGTTTCTATTCCTGTTTCCGGGCCGCATCTATAAATCTGGCTGCCTGACCAAGCACTAATGACGTGTCATGAAGAGTGTCAGGAGGCAGATTTTACAGCTAATGCTGCTGAAACCTGGGGTCCTCTCACTTGATTGGTGACCATCCTTAGCTGTGAAAGTTGCAAGATTTCAGTGTTTTGACCACAGTTGGTCTTGACTCCTGTCTCTGCATTGTATTCTGATTAATGTCTAGATCTGTTTTGTGTTTATATTCTTTTCCTTATGAAGAGTCTCCAAAATTATGTAAACTCCAGAATTCAAACAGCCCAGATTTGTTCTGTTCTCCGAAGATAGTCGCAACTATTATAGCACTTGGCTGGAACTGTTTCTGAGCACTGAATTGTGGATCAATTAATACGTTCCTATTTTAAGACCTCAGTAAAAGAAACGGCTAAGTTTCTGGAATTCATCTAAACCCCAGAGCTTTCTGAATCCCCAAAACTTTATGACTATAGCTTCCAAAGAATGGGGCTGTGTCTTTTCCACTCACTGACTTATATATACCCAGAACCAATTACAATACCTAACACAGTAAACACTCAATACGTTTTGCTGAAGTAATGATTTAATTTATGAAGACTTATTCTGCTTATATTTAAATATTTTCCTTCTCTCTCCATGAAGAATTTGGGACCTTCTGTCAGGCACTAAACATAACAGGTTTACTTCGAAGACCGTCAGAATTATTTTCTAACTTAAGAGAATACAAAGAATGTGAGATGTAGTCAATACCAACCAAGCTGGGGGAAAAGGTGTTGAAATTAAGATGGGAGGCTAACTAAGGCTGAGATCACGAGACCTCCTCCTCTTGTGATATGATACACCCTATTTAAAGGACACCACAGTAAAGTCTTTAAAGGCCTATATGGACTTTTCTATTCTTAACTGGGAACATGTAGGTTCTCCATTGGATCACCTTAATAAATAAATAGAAGTCGTCTGTTCCAGGGTCAAACATTTTTTCTTTCTATGAAATTATAATTGCAGAGTATAAAACATATAAGTTCTTCAACTGTTTGCCTTACTCTGCCACATCCCATGGGCATGGTGCTGTATTTGTTGCTTATTACTTGCCAGCTGCCGTTTCTGTAGTATTTTCTCCAATGGCCAGCCCATCAGCAGTGAGCAGCTGGGAGACACCTTCTGAAGAGGATAACAGAGATTGGAAAGGAGAAAGATGTGGAGCTGAATGTGTCCAAAGAGTAGCAGAAATTACAGGAATGGACACATGAGAGAGTAGCATAGGAAATACACAAACCACTTGGTAACTTTATAAAACTGAGATTCCACAAGGAAATGAAGAAAATGAAAAATACAAGTACTTTAGAGCAGAGAGCATTCTGTACAAGAAAAAAAATTAAAGCATTCAAGTAAAGAACACGTAATTCCTTGTTTCGTTTTTGTGGTTAATTTTGTTTCGTGGTTTTTTTATTTGTTTGTTTTTATTTTTTTGGTTGGTTGGTTGTTGACATTTTGAGATAGGATCTTACCATATAGGCCAAGCTGACCTTTAATTCTTGAAATTCTGCCTCCAGGGTGCTGGTATATTACAGGTGACTTCTAACCCCAGCTGTGGCTGCCTTTTTTTTTTTTTTTTTTTCTTAATTTGCTACAACTACTTACAAATGGTCTACAATCTTTGTCTAAAAGGACATAGAGAGGAAGACAAAGAAGCCAGTCCTGATAAAGCCTGATAGACTATGGTCAGATGGAAGGGGAGGAAGACCTCCCTTATCATTGGACTTGGGGGAGGGTGGTATTGGGAGGGGATGTGACTGTCCAGAGAGGCTTTCTACCTTCAGGTCTCAGTGTTCTGAGTACAAGGACCTTAAATGGGGGTGTCCAGGAAGATGTGTATCCCAGAGAATCCTTTTTCTGTCTCTCTAATCCTTAGTTTTTGGGGTTCTTTGTCTCTTTGGAGACAGTTACTTTTTCTTACATCTACTAAATCATTTACTCATCTACGGCAACCCACTGATTCAAAGGCCTTTGGGTTTTGTTAGTACAATGCCAAGTAAGCAGAAAACCCCTGAAGGTGAGATCCAAGATAGAAGAGCACGGAAAATCACCGGAAGCAAGCAACCGCCATCAGCAGTGGGTCTGGATGGCCTCTGATGGCTGAACACTGGGGTTTGGATTCAGCCAATCAGACTCATGTCAGTGGTGTCACTGAAACTCACTAACAAGTTTTTTTCTTCATTGTAATTATTCAGGTGCATCTTCCAGAAATCTGAAGAATTTTATAGAAAGGTAAGTGGAAGATAGTTCTAAGTAACTGTTTTAAATATGGTTTACTTATCTTGAAAGGAATGATTACCCATTATCATTTCTATTGAGCATCAATAGTTTGTTAGTCACAGTCCGAACACTGACCATCCTCTTTCTTGGGCCAGTAACCTTGGAAAGTGATTCATTTGAGTATGGTGTGAATGCATTATAAAGTGAATCTGACTTGAATAAAATTTAAGTCTGATAGAAATAATTGCAAAAACATAATGATTACATCATAATCTGGCTTATAAATAAAACAACCATTTTGAGGGGGTTTTGTTTTTGTTTTTGTTTTTAAGACAGAGCCTCACACTGTAGCCCCCACAGCTAACTATGTCACCCAGACTCATCTCAAACTCGTCCAATCCTTCTGCCATAGTCTCCCAAGTGCTGAGCTATCATGCCTGGCAAGTTAAATTTTTTGTGTCTGTTTGGGTGTTGAATTTCAGAAGTTGTCGCCTCCTGCAGCAATACTTAAATACCACCTGAGTGAGGGTAGGGGGAAAAAAGAGCAGGGTGACAAAAAGGAGGACACCAAGTCAAGACTCTGATCAAGGTGCCATTTAATAATAGGAAAAGCAGCACTTATAAAGCAGAAATTTACAAGTAGTTCTCACGGTAGCAGCTTCATTTGGCAAGGCATCCGAGAATTCACTCAAGGTTACACAGAATTTGCTATCTGGTTCCCACGGTTGTACAGAGTTTATTATCTAGTCCTCAGGGACAGAGATCCCCATCAGGGATTGCCAAGGTCAGTCTCTGAGAAACTGAGCTTTAGATTAGACCCATGTCTGCCAAGGCCAGAAGGCAAAACCCTGCTGCTCAGACTCAGCACCAAACAATACACACTCCATTTTGGCTACCAACTCCATTTTGGCTGCCCCAAGAAGTGAGGCGGTAGTGTCCTGTACAGAAACCTTGGGGAACCCTTGCCTCTTTCAATTGCATAGACCACCACAGCTCTGAGGATTTCCTATGAAACTGGGCATAAGTATCTCAACTAACTTACCAGTGTTGTATATAGTTAAGTGCTGTGAATGATGCTAAGAAGACGATGGTGGGTATATTTAGCAGGCATTTCAACCTACTACTCAATATTATGCATTGATGTGCCATTTCCTAGTGGAAAATTGAATTGAGGCTATACCCTATGCTTTCTCAGTTTGTCTAGGGACCAGGCATTAGACCATCCAGCCATCGTCATTTATGCCATGATTGGAAATGATGTCTGCAATGGGTAAGTCATTGAGAAAAATGCCAACAATGCTAAGATGATCATGGACCTATTTAACTGGAATTTAGCTCTTTTCCCCTCTTCCGCTCTCCACCCAAGTCTACTATAATGTGCAGATGTCAAATAAATTTATCTGAGAAGGAAGCCTTGGGTACATCAAATCAACAGGAACAGCCTGTGAAACTGAAAAACTAAATCTGATCTGCTAGCTCTCAATTCTGACATCAAAACAAAAAGGCATCCCAGGAACAACCACCGGTTATATCATAAGAAATACGTTTCACCAAGATCCAAGACTAGAAACCACAACATTTTAAACACAGCACAGTCATCTCATGCCATGCTCATATTCTGACCACCTTGTGCAGAAAAGACAGCATAGACTTGCATTTGCAAAGAAACTACATGTAACTCACATCTGATCCTATTTATTCTGATAGTCCAAAGTAAAAGAGGTCTTGCTAAACTGCAACATTAGTGATAGTAATCCCTCAACATTTGAAGAGCTGTATCAAAACCCATGTACACCCCTCAAAATATGCTGCGTGTGGGCATCTGGCCTGTGATTGTGGCCAAAGCGTAAACAAAAGGTGAGACAGGATCGGGAGCAGCACTCAGTGGCCATGTGCCCAGTATTTGTGGAAAACAGAAAAGACAAACTAACAAGGAGTGTGAGACTTGCTCGAGGTAGCATAACTCATTATTGGAAAGCGGAAGTTCTCCCCTTCTCCTACCCATTCACTGAGCCTCCCAAGCCTGTGCTGAGAACAAAGCCTAACAGAGCTAAGGCTCATCTGCTTTCATAGAACTCTAAACAAAGGACAGATCAACCAGTTCAAGGTGAGACATGCCACTCGATGATCTGTAGTTGCTCATGAAACAGTCCAGATCTAGGTCCCTCCAGGACCCCAAAGCTACGTCCCTGCTTCTGTGATAAGTCACTCAGGACTTTCCAGTAAAGAGTACATGCCACTTAAGACCTGTTGTGCCTGGTCCAAGATATATGTTCCTTTCTGTTTCATTTCATCCCTATAGCAACCCAAAGAGGCAAGTATGTCTGTTTGTTCTAAGTGAGGAAACCCAGGTTCACAAAGTAAAGGAATTTGTTCTACTGCCATTGAATAGCAAAGCTAGGAGCTTCAGGATCTCTAACCAAATTCTGTCTTCTTTCCCTGGATCACTCTGGTCTTCTTTACATTCTACTATTCACTCATTTTCTTTCTTTTTTTCTTTTCAGTAATAGTTAAAATCCATTTTTATTTTATTCTTCTTCCAAAAATGACCTTTAGTCCTATTCTTAAAACAAATATGAAATAATTCTGAATCTCTAGCCAATATTAACTATGATCTATGTGTTATTTTCCCCATTGTATTTTTTATTTATATTTAATTACAGTTTTTTCACTTTGTATCCCCCCTGTACTTCCCTCCCTTCCTCTTCCCCTCCTGTGCCCTTCCCCCAGTCCACTGATAAGGGAGGTCCTCCTCCCGTTCCCTCTGATCCTAGTCTAACAGGTCTCATCAGGAGTGGCTGCATTGTCTTCCTCTGTAGCCTGGTAAGGTTGCTCCCACCTCAGAGGGAGGTGATCAAAGAGCAGGCCAACCAGTTCCTGTCACAGACAGTCCCTGTCCCCATTACTATGGAACCCACTTGGACACTGAAATGCTATGGGATACAGCTGTGCAGGGGTTCCAGGCTATCTCCATGAGTGGTCCTTGGGTAGAGTATCAGTCTCAGAAAAGACCCCCGTGCTCAGACTGTTTGGTTCTGTTGCTCTCCTCGTGGTGCCCCTGTCTTCTCCAGGTCATTCATTTTCTTAAAGCATCATCGATAAACCATGTACTAGGTCAGCCTCTAGGATCCAAGGGCAAAAGGCCCAAGTCTCTGACTTCAGGGAACTCACAACAGAGAAGCAAATGTGCTCCTCAGCCTGCACTGCAAAAAAGAACAAGCTTTGTTCTGGCCAGATAATGTCTCTTCAGTCCAGTTCACAAATGGATATAGTACCTGCAGAAAGAAGCTCCCTCAAAAAGTCAGAATCAATGAGACTGTGTATTTTTCCAGAGGTCTCTCCAACCCAGTCCTGCTTTCCTTTTTCCAAGCAGCCAAATATCAAACACATCAGCTAAAGGCCCATGCCCCTACCCCACACAAACAGGGATCTCTCTGGGCGGAGAAACACCAAGCATTTGGATGAAGGACAGTGTGGGATGTCTCTGCAGTTCCCACTTTGTGATGTCCTGTGGTTGGGGTTAGAAAAAGAAAGACAGATGACAGAACATCAAGGTGGAGTAGATATCCAAGAATGAGCAAAAAGGTTCAGTACAAAACTCAAGCTAGAGGGTTGCCTCTGTATAGGAACACGCTTCAGGAGTTTGGTTTTTCTTTCTTTACACCTTCAACACACACACACACACACACATATGTATGTAATGTTCCAACTCTCATTCAATAATGCAGCTATATGTCTCTCAGTTCTCTAATTGCATGACCGGTAGACAACTTTTAGCATCAGGAATTCAGGAAGAAAGGCAATGTGGATACACCTAACACTTCCCCTATGATGCTGTCTCATTTGCCGAAGGCGACTCAATATCCTTGAAACTCTTTAATGTGACACAAAAATGGAAACACTCTTGAAAGAGAGCAAATGTGTGTGAGCTACAGAAGCATTGGGTGATCAGTAAAACCTCATTGTGTATGTGCATTACATTTTTCATTCCTCAGCCGAGGGGCATTTAGGGTGATTCTATTCCTCACTATTATGAAAAGAGCATCAATAGTCAAGAATGTAAAAACATGCCTTTGGTATGATACAGAGACCTTTGGGTGTATGTTCAGGAATGCTCTAGTTGGGTCATACGGTCGTTCTATGCTTATTTTTTTTGGTAAGCCTCCATATCAGTTTTCACAGTGGCTAGGCCTACTTACATCCCCACAGAAGAGGAATACCAGCTTTTCCCTCCATCTTTACCGACATCTATTGTGACCTGTGTCCCAGATTATAGTATTCTAGCTTGGAGGAAGGAGAACCTCAAAGTAGTTTTAATTCTCATATCTAAGGTGGTTGGATACATTGAAACATATTTATTGCTCATTTGTATTTCCTTTAAAATTATTTGTTCAGTTCCTTGGGCCAACCTATGTAAATGTTACATTCATTTGGCTTGCATATGTCAAGCTATCTTTGCGTCTCTGGAATGAAGTCAACTTGACCACGGTGATCACATTCTGTATGCGTTCTTGAGTTTTGTTTTTTTTTTTTTTTTTCAAGTATTTTGTTGAACTATTTCCATCTATGTCAGTCACGGAGATTGGTCTGTATTTTTTGTTGTTGTTTTGGATAAGGCCTTATCTAGGTTTTAATGGATTCATAAAAAAGAGCTTGGAAATTTCTTCCTTTACCATTGTATGGAATAATTTGCGAAGTATTGATATGTGATTTTCCTTAAGTGTCTTGAACTTTTCTTTGTTGGGCAGCTTTCTGCTACTGCTACAATATCATTAGTTATAGATGTGCTTAAATGATTTGTATCATGTTGGTTTAACTTTGATAGGTTATATGTATCCAGAAATTCATCTATTTCTTTCAAATGTTTTAATTTAGTAAAACATAATGTTCCAGGTATATCCTTATGATTTCCTGAATTACATTGGTATCTGTTCTAGCAGCTTCCTTTCCATTTCTATTTTATTAATTTTGATTTTCTCTTTCTTTATTTGAATTAGTTTGGCTAAGGGTTTGTTGATCTTGTTCTGTCAAAGAATCAAATCTAAGTTTCAATGATCCTTTGTAGTTTTTTTTTATTTCTGTCTTGTTCTACTTATTTCTGTCCATCTGCATTTGTTCTACTTATTTCTGTCCATCCACTGCATTTGAGTTTGGCTTGCTTTCTTTTTCCAAAGCCTAAAGGTACATCATTAAGTCGTTTATTTGAGATTTCTCTGGTTTATTTTTAATATGCTCTACATAGCACAACAACTACCAAACAGAGAATGATAGTAGTATGAAATATGATTATTAGTAAATACCCCTGCAAAAATAAACAGAATAATAGTCTATCAGAAGAATGATGAAAGCCCAAATTTAGTACAAAAACGTAGAATATGGGGTAAAAGAGAGAGTGCACTTAAAGTAGTTTCATTCCTTAGTGATGTTCTGCCTCCCTACTGTGGTCTGTGTATAATCTTTAAAAGGCAAATGTTAGGGTTCAAAGCTCGAGAGAAGTCTTAAATAATGCCAGACATTCTTCAGTAGCTGTGAGTCAGGATAAATGAGTTTATGATCCAAAACAAAAAAAGAAACAAACAAACATCTCTAAAGTCTTAGTATAGTATAAAGTTATAAAATTTTACTTCTTGATATACTCACTGAATGTTCTTTAGGAACACAAGTCTCTCTCTCTCTCTCTCTCTCTCTCTGCATCAATAAATGCAGTCTGCCTATATGCCAGGAAAGTAAGAAGTCATAAGTACTTTGCAAAATGGTACCAATAACCAGCATACAGTGTGTTTTGTATGGGACTGTCCTGATAAACAAGATACCTTCTGTTTCCTCCACCAACAGGAAATCGGACACAGTTGCAGAAATGACCACTCCTGAACAAATGTACTCCAATGTCATGCAGACTCTGAAACATCTAAATTCCCACCTGCCCAATGGCAGCCATGTTATTTTATATGGCTTGCCAGATGGAACTTTTCTCTGGGATAGTTTGCACAACAAATACCACCCTCTAGGTATATTATGCTTACAAATTCTTTTCTTCTTTAACCATGTGTATGTGTTTGTGGATGTGTGTGTATGCGCATGCGTGCATGCAGTGTGTACACATGAAGTGTGTATGTGCAATGTGTGAATGTATAATTTGTGTGATGTGTATTGTGATGGGTGCTGGAGAAATTCAAAGTAGTAAAATGTATGCTATGAGGGATTCACTAATAGCTTGCTCAGGAAATATTAAGTTACACAAAGCAGAACTGAACTAAAGGAAAGCTCCCTCCAATACAACTAAGAGACAAGTAGTGTGCTAATCAGGCTGGATAGAAACTATGAGAAAGAAAGTTTTACTATAATTGAATTTAAGAGATGGTAAGAAACGTTCTGCTGATGCTACAGCTCCAATTAGACTCCATTCCCACAACAAAGAAAACAGTGTCCATCCTTAAGGGGTCAACACAGGATCACAACCACCATTAAGTCCCGGCCTGCCATTAAATCCCCCGTACTCTTATCAGGAGAAGCATAATTCTGCCAGGTTCGCAAGATGGACCTGGGTGACAGCTATTCAAAAAGAAAAACACCAATGTACTGAAGAAATAATTCTGACAACTTCTTTGCTGTAAATCTCCCATATGTCCAAGTGACCAGATTTGCAGTCTCCCAGCTCTGTATAAATTAATCAGAGTGCAGACTGGACTGGGACCTAAAAAAGATTTAAGGATAATTTAAGAGATTCCTATGTGGAATGTATATGTATGTAAATTAGTAAAATCTTCTTTTTATGGGTGGTTCCTCTTTGAAAATAAGCCAGAGCTTCCCCTTGAGGACATAACATCTATGAACTTTTTTATTTTTCCTCCTCATTTTCTCCTCCCTTCCTCCTTTTCCTCCTCCTCCTCTTCCTCCTGTAGTTCCTGCTTAAGCTAATTCCCCTACTTCCTTAAAAATTTCCACCCTGTTTACATGGAGAAAAAGAACTGATAATCAGATCTCTAGTCTCTTTGCTGGAGGAAAAAAGTAGGTATCTACATTCAGACTCACAGCCATTTGCTCCATGAAAGTGTATCACAAATATTATCCAAACAAAGTACTGGCCTGCCTGACCTAAAGAGAGCAGAGCTTTCCTGCTCATAAAGCTTCTTACCCTTATAGGCAAAGATTGAAAGAAAGAGAGAAATAAAAAATATGTAGGTAGAGAGGATAAATGATAGATATTCTAAATATGAGAGTTATAGATAAATGAATATAAATATCAGACTATTGTAAGGAATTTATAAATTTCTAACATACAAACTATGTGTTCTAGCCATCTAAAGTATAAACGCTCACTCTTTAATCTTTAGAGAGAGACTTTGGCATCTATGGGTGCAAGCACGTAGCAACTGAACACACACAAACACTGGTCACTGGTCACTGTGGACAGTCCCATTGTCTACCACTGGATTTTATTTTCATTTTGCTGCTGGCATCAAAGGCAGACTCTCACATGTTCTAGCTGCACCGTTAAACTGCCTCCCCTAGTCCCTTGCGGCTTTATTAAGAAGTCTTTTTGACCAGGGAACACAAACACACAGAACTCTTCCATGAGAAAACAAAAATAGGTTAAAAAAAACAACACAAATCATGATAACATCTAAAAAAATAAATGATCAAGAGTTGGTGCCACAGGCTCTAAGAGCAACAATCAATAAATGGGACCTCATGAAACTGAAAAGTTTCTGTAAAGCGAAGGACACCGTCATCAAAACAAAATGACAGCCTACAGATTGGGAAAGAATCTTCACCAACCCTTTTTTCTGACAGAGGGCTAATAGCCAGTATATATAAGGAACAAAGAAGCTGAAAAGCAGCAAACCAAGTAATCCAATTTAAAAAATGGGGAACAGAGCTAAACAGAATTCTCTGTAGAGGAATATAGGATGGCAGAGAAACACTTAAAGAAATCCTCAACGTCATTAGCCATCAGGAAAATGCAAATCAAAACGACCCTGAGATTTCACCTTACACCCATCAGAATGGCCAAGATCAAAAACTCAAGTGACAACACATGCTGGAGAGGTTGTGGAGAAAGGGGAACCCTCTTCCACTGCTGGTGGGAATGTAAACTTGTACAACCACTCTGGAAATCAATCTGGCGCTTTCTCAGACAACTAGGAATAGTGCTTCCTCAAGATCCAGCCATACCACTCCTAGGTATATATCCAAAAGAGGCTCAAGTACACAATAAGGACATTTGCTCAGCCATGTTTGTAACAGCTTTATTTGTAATAGCCAGAAGCTGGAAACAGCCCAGATGCCCCTCAACTGAAGAATGGATGCAGAAATTGTGGTACATCTATACAATGGAATATTACTCAGTAATGAAAAAGAAAGAAATCATGAAATTTGCAGGTAAATGGTGGAACCTAGAAAGGATCATACTGAGTGAGCTGTCCCAGAAGCAGAAACACACACACGGTATATACTTACTCATATAGACACATAATATAGGATAAACTTATTAAAATCTGTACATCTAAGGAAACTAATCGAGAGACCCTAACTAAAATGCTCAATCCCCATCCCAAAAGGCAAAGAGGATGGACATCAGAAGAAGAAGAAGAAGAAAGGAAACAAGCTAGAAACCTGCCATGGAGGGCTTCTGAAAGGCTCTGCCCTGCAGACTATCAAAGCAGATGCTGAGACTTATGGCCAACTGTTGGGCAGAGTGCATGGAATCTTATGTAAGAAGTGGGAAATAGTAAGATCTGGAGAAGACAGGAGCTCCACAAGAAAAGCAACAGAACCAGAAATTTGAACACAGGTGTCTTCCCAGAGACTCATACTCTAACCAGGTACCATGCATGGAGATAACCTAGAACCACTGCACAGATGTAGCCCATGGCAGTTCAGTGTCCAAGTGGGTTACATAGTAATGGGATGAGGGACTGCCTCTGACATAATCTGATTGGCCTGCTCTTTGATCACCTCCCTCTGAGGGGGAAGCAGCCTTACCATGCCACAGAAGATGACAATGCAGCCACTCCTGATGAGATCTGATAAACTAAGATCAGAAGGAAGGAGAGGAGGACCTCCCCTATCAGTGGACTTGGGGAGGGGCATGCATGAAGAAGGGGGTGAGAGGGTGGGATCAGGAGGGGAAGAGGGAGGGACTTATGGGAGGATACAAAGTGAATAAAGTGTAATTAATAAAAAAGAAAAAGAGTTGGTGCCAGCAGAGAGAGAATGCTGCACTTCCTCTTCCTTTCTTTTAGACCATTCGTGCACTATAAGCACTCCTAACCACTCTTACTTGAGCACACCAGAGGTATCCTTCCTTAAAACTGGCAAATTCAAGATAGAGGAAAAAGAGTTGTTAACATTCCCCCACTGTCCTCTACTATATAATAGGGACTTCACCCTGTTCAGCAGACCTATCCTTCTGCCCAGCAGGCTCAGAGGGAGCCAGTGTTCAGACAGTAAGCAATAGAAGGCAAAGGAAGGGAGACTGGACTCAGTGATCAGGATATACCCAGGACCCTAATCCAGAGATATGCAGTTTCCTTGGCAGGACAGCAAAGGGGAGAGCAACGCAGGTAGAGCAAGGCTGTGGCTAGGCTTAACCTTCAAAGACTGTCTGGTAGTGATGCTCCCAGTACCCGTGGAGCAGGGCAAAATGGCGTTCTTCTGGATATCAAAGCAATCAAGGCTTGAAAGAGGGAAAGTGTGGATGCACTATTACTCAGAGCAGATAGTTTCCTCTTGTGTGAAGAGACTTCAGCCTCTAAGCAGAAAAAGGGGATAAAGGAGAATGTACATTAGTGCCAGACAAGCTATGTAAATTCTTCTACGAGGCCTAATTCCAACAAAGAACAAGATGGTGTTGGAATGAGGTTTAAAAACAAAACAAAAAACAAACAAGCAAACAGAAACAGAGTTTTTAACAGAAGGTAGAGAAAGAAAGGCTACAGTTCACAGAGCAAAGAGCCTAAGTCACTGGGGCACATGGAAGAACCAGGATGGCCTTGATGGTATCTGTCAGTGCAATTGCGCTGAGTGGGGCTGAGATGGACAAAGAGAGAGAGAGAGAAAGAGAAAGAGAACAAAATCAAGAGGGGAAGCAGAAAATCAAAACAAGTCTGAACCTCAGCAGGTAGAAGCAGGAATTTGGAGAAAGATGAGCTTCAGGGTCCATGCCAAGTCCACACATTGAAAGCAAGGACAGAAGCTTTGGAGTCATCTAAAACATGATGATGCCAAAGAGAGACCTGATAGATCTCTATGACTTTACTGGGAATAGTAGCCAGTGGATCTCTAGATCTGACCATCCTTCACCACACCTGGAGAGGAATTGTGTTTCCTCCATGATGAGCATGTCAACTCTGCCTTTCCATAGAACTGACCTCAGGTACAAGCACAAAGCAAGGCTCTGTCCCATTGCCTGCGATCTTTACTCTGAGAAGCTCTGTTATCCTCTGTAAGTTTTGAGAGCATAAGAGTGTCCTGAAGATACCTGATAAAACAGGATCAGATGAATGGGGAGGAGGTTCCCCCCCATCAGTGGACTTGGAAAGGGGCACGGTGGAGATGAGGGAGGGAGGGAGGGAGGGACTGGGAGGGAATGAGGGATCGGGACACGGCTGGGATACAGAGTTAATAAAATGTAACTGATAAAAAAAAAAGAGTGTTTAATGGACACAGCACCAGCTGTTCATCATGGAGATGGGTGGGGGAGCTGGCTTTTATGTCCTTCACAGCGTGGAAACTGGCTGATCTGGAGTGGGTGGGACATGCTGTAAAAAGGGAGAGGGACCCTGTATGCCAAAGACAAAAGGGCCGAATAAGAAATCAAGGAAATAACACGCTTCACAATAGCCACTAGTAACATAAAGTACCTTGGGGTGACACTAACCAAGCAAGTGAAAGACCTGTTTGAAAAAAACTTTAAGTAACTGAAGAAAGAAATTGAAGAAGATATCAGAAGATGGAAAGATCTCCCGTGCTCATGGATTGGTAGGATTAGCATTGTGAAAATGGCCATCCTGCCAAAAGCAATCTACAGGTTCAATGCAATTCCCATCAAAATACCAACTCAATTCTTTACAGACCTTGAAAAAAAAGATTCTCAGCTTCATATGGAGAAACAAAAACCCAGAATCTCCAAAATGATCCTGTACAACAACAGATCATATGGAGGTATCTCCATCCCTGATCTCAAGCTGTACTATAGAGCAATAGTAATAAAAACTGAATGGTATTGGCATAGAAACAGAAAGGAGGATCAATGGAACTAAATAGAAGACCCAGAAATAAACCTACACACCTATGAATACTTGATTTTTGACAAAGAAGCCAAAACCATTCAATGGAAATAAGACAGCATCTTCAACAAATGGTGCTGGTCCAACTGGATGTCTACATGCAGACAAATGAAAATAGATCCATATTTATCACCCTGTACAAAACTAAAGTCCAAGTGGATCAAAGAGCTTAACATAAAACCAGATACACTAAAACTGTTAGAAGAAAAAGTGGGGAAGAGCCTAGAACTCATTGGCACAGGAGACAACTTCCTGAAGAGAACACCAACAGCACAGGCTCTAAGAGCAACAATCAATAAATGAGACCTCATGAAACTGAAAAGCTTCTGTAAAGCAAAAGACACTGTCGTCAAAACAAAACAAACAGCCTACAGACTGGGAAAGGATCTTCATCAACCCTATATCTGACAGAGGGCTGTTATCCAGAATATATAAAGAGCTAAAGAAGTTAAAAAGCAATAAATCAAGTAATCCAATTAAAATATGGGGTACAGAGCTAAACAGAGAATTCTCTGTAAAGGAATGTACAATGGCAGAGAAACACTTAAAAAGATGCTCAACATCCTTAGCCATCAGAGAGATGCAAATCAAAACAACCCTGAGTTTTCACCTTACACCCACCAAAATGGCTAAAATCAAATACTCAAATGACAACACATGTTGGAGAGGTTGTAGAGAAAGGTGAACCCTCCTCCATTGCTGGTGGGGATGGAAACTGGTACAACCACTTTGGAAATCAATCTGGCGCTTTCTCAGGCAATTAGGAATAGTGCTTCCTCAAGACCCAGCTATACCACTGCTAAGCATATACCCAAAATTTGCTCAAGTACACAACAAGGACATTTGCTCAGCCATGTTTGTAGCAGCTTTATTTGTAATAGCCAGAACCTGGAAACAACCTAGATGTCCATCAACGGAGGAATGGATACAGAAATTGTGGTATTTTTACACAATGAAATACTACTCAGCAATAAAAAACAAGGAAATCATGAAATTTGCAAGCAATTGGTTGGATCTAGAAAAGATCATTTTGAGTGAAGTATCCTAGAAGGAGAAAGACACATATGGTATATACTCACTTATATAGTCCTACAAGATATGATAAACATAATGAAATCTATATGCCTAAAGAAGATAAACAAGAAAGAGGACATGGGGTAAGATGATCAATCCTCACTTAGAAAAATAAATGGGATGTGCATTGGACATAGGAGAAAACAAGTGACAGGACAGGAGCCTACCGCAGGGGGCTTCTGGAAGACTCTACCTAGCAGTGTATCAAAGCATATATTAAGACTCATAACCAAACCTTCAGCAGAGTGCAGGGAATCATATGAAAGAAGGGGGAGTCAGTATGATGTGGAAAAGATAGGAGCTCCACAAGGACCAAATATATCTGGGCACAGGGGTCTTTTCTGAGACTGACACTCAACCAAGGACCATGTATGGATATAACCTAGAACCTCTGCTCAGATGTAGCCTGTGGTAGCTCAGTAACCAATTGGTTTCTCATAGTAAGGGGAACAGGGACTATTTCTAACAGGAACTCAATGGCAGGTTCTTTGACCTCCCCACCCCCCAAGGGAGGAGCAGTCTTGCTAGCCCACAGAGGAGGACTTTACAGCCAGTCCTGAAGATACCTGATAAAACAAGATCAGATGAAAGGGGAGGAGGTCCTCCCCAAGCAGTGGACTTGGAAAGGGACAGGGTGGAGATGAGGGAAGGGGGGTAGGATTGGGAAGGAATGAGGGAGCGGTATACAGCTGGGATACAGAGTTAATAAAATGTAACTAATAATAAAATAAATAAAAAGGGAGAGGGGCAGCGCAGGAAGAAAGGCAACATCTCAGTGTCTGTGGTTAGTGCTCCAAAGGTTTCTGTACAGCCTCCAGGGCCTTTTCACCATTGTGACATAACACCTGAGACAAACACAGGATAAAAATAAAATTGTCTATTTGTGCTTATCGTGTGGAAGATTCAGTCCTTAGTGCTTGGTCCCCAGGCAGATGTCATAGCAGTGGAGGCGAGTGAAGGAGATGGGGGTCCTTAACTGATGGCTCAGTAACAGGAAGCAGACTTAGAAAAGAGGAAACTGGAAACCAGGTATAACCTTTAAAGATGCACTCCTAATGACGTACTTCCTGCAGCTAGGAGTAAGACAGTGTCACGGGCTGGGGAAGAAGTGTTTCAGACATGGGATGGGACAGATTTCATATACAAATTATAAGAGTCTCTGAGCATTTCCCCCTTCATTCTTGTGTACCTCTTTAACCTGAATCAAAAAATAACCACAAAATGTATTTCCTAACTAGGACTCAATAAAAAAAAACCACAGAAAAGTTAACTCACTGTCATTAAGAGAGACAGAAAAAAAAAAGAGCTAGCATTGCCATCCCACCCACGCGTTACAGAGCTCCCTCAGCCATATTTGAAGGGTTTTGGTTCAGAATTTCAGACATTCTCAATGCCCGTTTCTCAGCATGAACAACTGGGTCAGTCCTATGTGTTTCATAAGCTCAGAAAGTCAATCCCCACCTTAAACGGGGCCTCACAGAAACTTGGAATCTCATGACATTACCAAGAAGAAGGGGCTGCCTGGCGATATGCTTTGTTCGGGTCACTCTGGTCCATTTAGAACTGTAAAAGACCCTATCCCTTCCTGTAGAGATTAGATGAGGCCAGTGCTCTCCCAGGCTAAAATGGGCCTAGACTCCCTTGGGCCCTTTCCTGTTCGTCAAAGCTAGGCCGAGTGACACATTCAAATCAGGACAAATGCCACCACCAGAAAGGCAGGTGGGGACACCCACAAATGTCTCTGAGCATGGATATCTGATTCCATATGACATATCAGACCTCTGTCTTCCAGGCCAGCTAAACAAAGATGTGACCTATGCACAGTTCTTCTCCTTCCTGAGCTGTCTCCAGGTAAGCCCAGGGGTCTGCCCCCACAGCCTCATCATGCACATATACATGCATACACACATGCACACACGTACACACTCACACTCATACACTCATATGCACACGCGTGTGGGCAGCCGTACACAGACCTCTTATTATGACTACACCTCTTTAACCAGCATGCTCTTCACCTCTCAGCTCAATCCCTGTAACGGCTGGATGTCTTCCAACAAGACTCTCCGGACTCTCACCTCAGAGGTATGCGGTTGCTTTCCCCGTCGCTGGGTTTGCTGGGGCTTTTCCCTCGGGAGGGGATGCCACAGCATGATGACCTCCAACCATCATATAACAAATAACAAGGACTCGTGTTTGGGAAGCCGGAAATGCCAAACGACCTTACATGTGTCCTGTCTGCCTCCACCTCTTCCTATGACTGCCTCTCTTAATGTCCACATGTGAGTGCACGTTTCTCACATATGAACGCATGTACACACTCAGCTAGTAAAGTAACCTGAGGTATTGAACTAGGGCGTTGAGAAAGTTAAGCCTTATGTGTGGCTGGGCACATCACATGTCTGAAAGAGTCCCTTTCCCAAGCAAAACATCTTATGCTTTGTTCAAATGTGGTAAATTATCTTTATGAAAAATTATTGAAATGTTTGTATTTTTTAATTTTTGAGACAAACAAGGCTTGCTTCAAAGAGAAATTTTCTTTCTCGCCTCAGTTTCCTGAGAACTGACATTTCAGGCATGACCCACCACCTGCATATTTTGTTAATAAAACTTTATTGTAAAGAACTTGCAAATAAAAAAAATACGCTGTGAGATTAAAAGTTAAAAATATATATTTTGATTTTGGAAACATGAAAACTATAAAAATCTACAAAGAGCAGCAACAAAAATTGGGCTGCAGCCAGCTGTGATGGTACACATTGGTAAGCTATGCTGAAGAGGCAGAGGCAGGAGGGTAACAAGTTTGAGGACTGAACTATAACTTTGGGGCTGGAAGATGGTTTAGTAGCTAAGAGCATTTGCTGCACAAGTTTGAGAGCCTGAGTTCAAATCACTAACACAAACATAAAGCGCTGGGCATGGCTGCACAGGGGCCCGTAACAGCAGTGCCATGAGGAACAGAGACAAATCACTCAGGCGGGCTAGCTGCCCGCCTGCCTCCAGGTTCAATACGAGAACCTGTCTCATGGCAGTAAGGCAGAGTGACCAGTGACAAGGCAAGCCCCCAACATCTTTCTCTGATCTCAGTGCCCGTGCACACACACACACTTGCACACACACAGACACACGTGCACATACAATACACAAACACACACAAATTCAGGCTGGGGAGACAGCACCATCAGTCGGTGAAGTGCTTGCCATGTGATCATGAGGACCTGAGTTCAATCCCTAGCACCCATGTGAGAAAGCTAAGGCAGTGACATACACCTGTAATCTCCGTGCTGGGAAGGTGGAGTCAAGAGAACCCCTGGGGTTCACTAGCCATCCAGCCAACCTAACCCAGTGAACAAATCCAGGCCAATGAAGCTCCTCTCCATAACAAATGTGAATGGATCCTAAGCAGTAATGTCTGAGGCCATCGTTTGGCCTCTAAACACATGTATGCATATGTACATACATACCTACAGACAGATAGGTACATGTGCACACAGAGAAAAAAAAAACATTGATGTATCAGTATGTGAGTGCCTAGTATCACTTTAAAAGATAAGCATCTGGGGGTTTTGCCTACTAGATTGAGAATACACATACAAATTCCAGTGTTTACAAATTGTTCCTCCATCCACATTATAATTGTACAATTGTTTTGCAATCGTCCAGCATGCCAGCGTGGCAAAATGTATTCCGTCCTTTTCTGTAGTTAGACACACAGTTATTTCCAGTTCTTCATCATGACGAATAACAAGACGTATGGTTTGTGTCGTCTCTATTTCCTATACACAAGTTCCTATGAGTCATATTGGTGGTCATGCTAAGGATTTGGTCCATATTGCCAAGCTATTGTCTAAACGATGAAACTAACCTACGTTTTCATTCATTCACCCTCTGACATTCAGTAACGTCAAGGTTGTTCATCTCATCTTTGACAAACCCATGCAGAAAAAAGTAGATTCTTATTACTTTAATTTACACTGGTTTGACTTGTAATGAATGGTAACATTTTTCGTGTTCACTGGTCATTTGCACATGAATACACTTTAATGTGCAGAGCTGTTTTCTGCTGATGGCTTGGAGATAGTAAAGTGGAGTGGTGTGTGGAAAATCAATTTCTTTTTCTGCCTGAATTGTCTCATGAAAGTCAAAGTTGAGGTTTCACGGAATTCTCTGTTTCCCTTGTATTCAGAGAGCAGAACAACTCTCCAATACACTGAAAAAAATTGCAGCCACCAAGACATTCTCGAACTTCAGTCTTTTCTACATGGATTTCGACTTCCACGAAAGTAAGTGGCTTGCTGTTGTCTTGACAGTAGACAACCCCTTCCCCCCAGCTGCAGGAAGGGGTGGGGGGCCGTGTTACAAAGCACACAGAGCAGACAAGGCAGGGTCAGCCCTGCCTACCTGACATGGTAGTGCTCAGCATTGAGGAAAGAAAAAGCATGAGGCATTTTCTGACAGTCTGAGACTCAACAGCACCTCCTCACTTCATCGTAAAAGTCTCTCAGGCAACAGGAATGGTAGCCCATTGGGGAGAATTGGGGCTGGAAGTCTCCAGGCTAATGAGATCACCTATGCTCATGTGTGTGCTAAAACTAGAGGGGACAGAAGGGAAAAGTGAGACCGTGCCTCCTGTGGTAGACTACTTTTAATAAGCCCAGACCTGAAACTAATCAAAAGCTCTTAGAGGGAGACAAAAAAAAAAAAAAAAGTAGATCCTCTGGGAAGAATTTTTTTTTCATTTATTGCATTTTGTCACTGACAAGCGGCCACACAGACTCAGGCTTGCTAACTGGAGCCACTGATTTATCCTTTACATCTTGACTTTCAAAAAACAAAACAAAACAACAACAAAAAAAACTATTTATTGATTAAAACCTTCCCAAGATTAATTTTCATTGTTAAGCAATTTTTCTGCACTAGAAAAGCCCCTGTTGGTTGACTGCCAGCTGAGATGATGCTAATGAAATGCTTCAATGTGTGCAGCAAAGGGGAGATTTCTCATCTCTGTCCCTCACCCACAGCCCCACAGCACCCAGCCCAGGCATCTGGAGTGGAGCAGATGGCCATCATGAATTATTGAATATTACATTAGCTGACACGTTTTGCATTGCAGACTCTAATCCTTCAGCTCTGAACATCCTTTCAACAAGACTGATCTGTCTTTACCAGATTTCCTGCTTACATGACACATCTCTCTCATGGGGAGAGACATTTTTGATAAATAACCTCTCATTAAAATGCAGAGTTAAAGACTTATTAATGACTTCTCGGTGTAAACAAATGCACCTCCAAGTGATCTTTGATCATTACCATCCTTGAATGTGAGCAAAGTTATTAAAAATCTAATAATGTCTAACATCCACGTGGGACATTTTTTATTGTCCAGGGTGATTTCTACAACTGTCACTCATTATCTCTGGTGCTTCAGGCAATTCACTGGGCATCTCTCACCTCTCAGGTCCCAAACCTCCAAGAGGGGACTCGGTTTTAAGTGTTTTTATTAGCATGCATTAATTATGCATAATAATGGTTTCATTATGAAATTTCGAACCTGCACATAATAGATTTCAGTCATATTCACCTCCCACTACTTTCTCTTGTCCTCCTCCCACACCCAATCAATACTCTTCCAATTTCCAGCTAGTTGCCCCTTAGTTTCACATCCCTATGTCTATGTGGGGCACAACGGGTTTGGTTAGGGGTTTTTGCAGGTGCTTGGGTGGGAATTCACTTACAGAAACAGATGCACCTTAGCCATGGCTACACCACTGAAGAAAACGTCTTTGTTTCTTCCACCAACCATTTCCCACATATAAGTATTAAGTCCCTTGCTTGGAAATTCCTATCAACAGTGTAATCATTTTCCTGTTTCATAATCCCTCCACCATTTTTTTAAAACAAGTGTGAAGATCCAGCTTTGCCAGTTCTTTCTTGTCCATCTGAAGTCGCCAAGCACCTGAACAGGGTCAACATATGCACATAGCAAAAGAGAGAGTAGAGGCAGAGAAAGGTGTTCTGGGATGTGTCCGTAAGAACACCTCATGCAACATTTAATGACTACGCACTGCCATGGTTGCTTCTGAGAGGGCCAGAATTTTTATCACCCTTTCAGGAACTATTATAACGTCTTGGCTTGTGGCCAAGTTAAGAATTTTAGACTTGAAATCCTAACATTTATTAGATTAGATAGAAGGATCGTCCACTCCAGATCAATTTCTGGGGGTAACTTCCCATCCTAGATATCATGGCAGCGCATTACCACCCTGCTTGTAACTTGCAATTGTAGAAAGAGCCTAGAATTTATAACCGTGTTCTTATCTCAGTTCAGGCACAGATCACAGAATTGTAGACCAGCAAGGACCCTGTAACTGTTAGCTGGCATCATCCACTGGCTTCTTTATCACTGAGTGTAATGCACCCCTATAGTCTTCCTTATAAGCATTCTCTTTCATGTGTGTGTCCAAACACCTCCTGTCATCATTCATACCTAAGGAAATGCTTCCCCAAGTTCCCTGAGGAGGGTATGGTATAAATGTAGCTCATTATCACCCAGATGTCCTTTCATCAGAAGCGAAACTCGGTAGAGGCATTTATTAAATGTGCAGTCTGGAGTCCTGTGAACATCGTCCTTCTTTCCACACTGTGTGAGAGCTGACTACCACACCACCAAAGCCCTCCAACTGTGAGCTGAAATTCACAATTGCATGTTCTTGTGACAGAAAACTTCATAGCTGAGCATCCCTGTCACTTGGAGACCTGTTTGTTCTCCATTGTGACAGCCTGGGTCCAGCACTGAAAGGGGACAGACAGCTCATGCGCTGATGTCGTTTTATTGTTTTGTTCTGTTTTTTGGTTTTTTGTTTTTGTCTTTTTGCTGACTCATTCTCCAACTGGTTATGAACTAATCAGAAGTAGCAAACTCGCCTCCAAAAAATGTCAACTTGATCATGCAACATTCTTTCCCTCTCTACTTCACCTTCCCAGTGGTGGAGAGAAAACACCACTTGGCTGATAAGGCTGCTTTCATGTTGACAGTTTAAATACACCTCCTACTGCCCTTGGCTTCAAAGACAGCCCAGCTGTAGTAAACTTAGGCCCTTTGTTCCCTCCCCGGTATGAATGCAGATTTCTATTTTAAATATCAGCTAGCTTGCAATTCATCAAAGGAAGAGCTACCACATGCCCTATAAATCTCCACTGTTTCTGAGGTTCTTTGAAAAGATGTCGGTGAATGGAATTTGTCTGACTTACAGATAAAGAAAATATATTATGCACCAAATCCCAACAGATGCTCCATGATCTTTCAAGAAGCTAAATTTATTTCTTACAAAGCACAAATAGGAAGGACTGGGGGATAGCTGTGCTGGAAAAGTGCCTGCTACATAAGCGTGTGGACCTGAGTTCAGATCCTCAGCACCCACATATGAGTGGGGTACAATGGCATGTGTCTAGACAGATCCCAGAAGCTCTTTCACCAGAGAGGCAAGACAAACTGGTGAGCTCCAGATTCAGTGAGAAGCTTTGTCTCAAGATTTTCCAACCCCCCCCACACACACACACAAATGAGAAAGACCAATTTGCCATATTGACTTTCATGTGCCCTCCCACTCTAAAATCAATTGAGGAAAAAAATGCTATATCTACTGTTGCAGTTCTGAAAAAGTCGAATCATATCATGAAATTGTCACAAAGAATCATTGCATGCAAATCAAAATGACCCTGAGATTTCACTATACACCCACCAGTATGGCTAAGATCAAAAACTCAAGTGACAAACATGCTGGAGAGGATGTGGAGAAAGGGGAACCCTCCTCCAGTGCTGGTGAGAATGTAAACTTGTACAATCACTTTGGAATCAACCTGGCGCTTTCTCAGAAAATTAGGAACAGCGCTACTTCAAGATCCAGCTACACCACTCCTAAGCATATATCCAAAATATGCTCAAATACACAAGGACATGTTCAACCATGTTCATAGCAGCTCTATTTGTAATAGCCAGAACCTGGAAACAACCCAGATGTCCCTCAGTGGAGGATTGGACACAGAAATTGTGGTACATTTACACAATGGAAAACTATTCAGCAATTAAAAACAAGGAAATCATGAAATGTGCAAGCAAATGGTGGGAACTAGAAAAGATCATCTTGAGTGAGGTATCCCAGAAGCAGAAAGGCACACATTGTAGATACTCTCATAAGTGGATATTAGCCATATAATATAGGATAAACATACTAAAATCTATACTCCTAAAGAAGCTAAACAACAAAGAAGACCCTAGGGAAGATTCTCAGTCCTCATTCAGAAGGGCAAATGCAGTAGACATTGGAAGCAGAAGACAGGGAAAAGGACAGGAGCCTACCACAGACAGCCTCTGAAAGGCTCTACTGATCAAGGTATTGAAGCAGAGGCTGAGACTCATAGCCAAACTTTGGGCAGAGTGCACGGAATTTTATGAAAGAAGGGGGAGATAGAAAGACCTGGAGGGGACAGGAGCTCCAAAAGGAGACCAACAAAGCCAAAAAAAAAAAAAAAACTGGGCCCTGGGGGCCCTGCAGAGACTGATACCTCAACCAAAGACCACGCATGGAGAGGCCATAAAACCCCTGCACAGATGTAGCCCATAGACTCAGTCTCCAAGTGGATTCCCTAGTAAGGGGAGCAGGGGCTGTCTGAGGCATGAACTCAGTGGCTGGCTCTCTGATCACCTTCCTCTGGGGATTGCAGCCTTGTCAAGCCGCAGAGGAAGAAAATGCAGCCAACCCTGAATAGACCTGATAGGCTAGGGTCAGAGAGAAGGGGAGGAAGATCTCCCCTATCAGTGGACTAGGGGAGGGCCATAGGAGGAGAAGAGGGAGAGAGGGAGGAAAGATTGGGAGGAGAGGAGGGAGGGGGCCACAGCCAGGATACAAAGGGAATAAGTTGTAATGAATAATTATTAAAAATTAAAAAAAAATCATTCCACCTAGTAATAGTTGAGGTTCACATAAAACCTGTAGTCTTGACTGTGAGTTACCTACCCATAATTTTACAGTAAAAGTGCCTCCCTCTGTATAGAAACCGGTACCTATAAAGACACAAAAAAATGTGTGGAAAAAAAATGTTTCTCCTGTGGACTGCCTGCCTGTATTCTTGGTAACTGTGTGCCATGTTCTTTCAATATTAACTATTATTTCATAGGGCAAACCGGCTAGTCTGAAGGCTGGACTCTGCCGCATAAGTCTACAGAGCTGAAACAGAGTTTGGAAGAATGGAAGTTTCCCGTGAGGGAGGCACACGTTATTGTTGATACCATGTAGAACTGTTTGAGTAGAGTGACAATGAGAATTCCTTGGCTGGGACAGCAGCTTGTTACTAAAGCCCCTGTCCAATGTACAGGGGCTCCCTGGGCTCCAGCATCCTCATCATCACGCCACAAGAAGGAAACAGCCCCTCAATGCCTACGTTACAACCCTGTTCCATGGCAAAACTTAGCAAGCAAATATGCCCCCTCCCTTCGCTTTATATCTCCCTGCTGTGTTTCCCTTTCATAATTCCCACAACTATAGGATTGCTTAGCCTCCAAAGGGAATAGGAGGGGATGACTTTTTTTTTTTTCATTTTGAAATGAGTTACCAATTCTGATGGTTGAATTGTCTATCTGTTCTGCAAAGAGATCCAGCAACATCTCTTCATTTCCTTGAGGGTTCAATTCCAACTGCTCTAACTTTCTGTATGTCATGCTGAGGTTCCAGGTCACGCTTCCTGACCTCAGGGCTAGCTCTATCTGCTCTTATTTGGCTGGTACTGGTGCATATAAACTTCAAATTAAAATGGAAATATTTTAGAACAACCTTGGTGCCAAAGTTGAATCACACTGGGAGAAACTTCTGCATAAGCAAAGCTGACCTCCTTGGCACAGAAATCCTAGCGATGGCTTCCTCCAAGAACTCCATTTTGACTTAAACCATTTCTGTAACAAACTCAACATTTGCCTTTCACTGTAAAATTTCACGGGTCCCCCAATCACTGCAATTCTTTCATAGATTTTTTTTTTTTTGGCCACTGAAGACACAAGTTTTGTTTTGACTTGAAAAATGTGTGATTTATTATACATAACTTACTCGTTAATAACACTTACTAAAAAGGAAATATGAAGAACTCATATGTCTAGCTGCTGATGTTACTCTAATAGCCAGTTTAAAAACTGCACTAAAATTAGTCTCATTGGTTTTATTACACCATTTCCTGGGTCAAATGCTTTTATTATTATATATCAATTATACATAGTAGTAGGTGAAGACACCCTTTTGGGCTAAACTTTTCACTCGATTGTTTCTGCTAATAGGAAAGGTCCAAAAGTCATGTATGAGGCTTCCTACCACAGCACTCAAGGGAAACCCCAGAGATCTAGATCAAGTCCACAGCTCACTAGGTGTCTATTCAGTACAAAAGGTCTCTAACTCATTACTTTCCTCATTCACCTCTTGCAATGTTCCAGCAGGCTGTATCTGAGGACTTGGTTGAGCTCAGTTCCTGGCCTGGTCTTATGAATACTACCGAGGAATTCTGAATATCTGGTAGTCATCTTGGGCTACTATATTAAAGTACCATTGCCTGAGTGGTCCATAAACAACAGAACTTTACTTACCCAATCCCAGAGGATATAAATCCAAGACCACAGTGCTTCCACAGTTGGGTTCTGGTGAGAGCCCTCCATTAGCTTTTTAAACTATCTCATGGCAAAAGCTCTCTGGTACACATTTTATTAGGACACTACATCTATCCATGAGGGCTCCACTTCATGGCCTAGCTAGATCCCAAAGGCTCCACCTCTTATCAAGTCACAGCAGGATTAGTCTCTCAGTGTATGAACTTGAGAATGATCCCAACTTCGGTCCATCCAGTATCCTGTTGGAGATCATCTTTATTCTTTCTTCTGTAAACACCTGTACAGCAGAAAGTGAGCTGAATCTAAAAATAAAGGAAATGAGTGAAGTGAAAAGTGCAAAAGGAAATGGAAGCAATGTCACCTCCAAAGCCTCAATGACTAGAGGCCGATGTCTGTACTGGGTGGAAACCTTGACCCACCACACGTTTGTCAATCTCTGTGTTAGAGACCTCCATATGCATTCAAGGAGAGAGGAGATGGATACCACAGGATAAAGAGCACCCAAGAGTCCTTAGAGGTGACCTCAGCTTTGCGTTTGTAAAAACTCCTCAAATTCCTTGCTCTTCCACTGCAAGTAACTTGTCAGATGTTCAGACTGGAGGTGGATTTGATAGACAATCAACACAGAGCTAGAAATTTGAAAAGCAAGTCCCAGAAATAGGAATAAAAGTGGCTCATCTCCTGGACAAGAGGGAGATTAAGAGGCTTAAGCAAGCATGAGTAGATTGCACAGCAGATGAACAGGCTAAGTGGGACACAGGCCAGCAACATCCCTGAGCAGGCAATGGCAGCCGTGCAGTCAGGAAGGGCGACCTAGAGCCCAGCGTGACATGAGAATTTAGAGCATCTGGAATTGAACCTAAAACAGGGTTGTGCCCCACAAAAGAGGCAGAACAGATAAACAACTGGAAACAGAGGCAGGCCAGCTTCCTGGGGCCACTCCTTTTTTACAGGACACTGTTGCCAAAGTCAGGAAACAAACTGTGTGCCATCTGGTTTAGAAGAACCAGTTGATCCCTGTCTTTCATAAAACTAAGTGTGGCTTCCTTATCAGTGCAGCTGGTAGCTTTCCATTGAAAGAACAAATTCATTCCATTCCTCAGAAGAAAAAAAAAGAACCCTCCTCTATCAGCATAAGGCAATCTGGGTTTCCATATGGGGTCTACATCATAACTCAATGGCACAGTGAACAACTCATTTTGAGTCTTACAAGGAATGCAAATGCTACTTACCAACAGCAGCTTCTTCTGGCAACTACCAGAAAGTCCATCAGCACACTATAAAATGATCCCAAGGAGCAAGGCATGTTGGTGCTGTAATGCTAGTACTTGTGATGTAGGGGTGGGAGGCTCAGACATTCAAAGTAATTCTTATATATTTAGCAAGTGTGAAGGCCCCCTCTCAACCAAAGAAAGAAGAAAAGAGAAAGAACCACCCTAGTAACATACTGCCTAAGAATACACTAAACAGACCATGAGCATGACATTTTACCCTGAATGTTGACAAGGGGAACATTATTTTTCACCTCGGGGGGGGAAAAGGGTGGAGCAGTAAGAGGGGACGGCATCTCTTCAATAACTACAAAAGCAACAGAGGATTAATTCAGTCTAATGCGGGTCACTTCAACAGAGTGTCTCCATACTTTCCTGGGGTAAGAAAAAGGAAAGGGGGCATTCCTCTGCCCTTGAGGCTGGGGAGACTTGCAGAGAGGGGTGAGAAGAACAATTGGAATCATAGCTGCACTTCTGGCTTCGATGAACACCAGGAAAGTGAGGCGTCCTGGAAGGAACCGAAGTCTCGGATGGTTCTGCCTGAAGGCTCTCTGGGGACTGCAATTTCCTTGAGGAAGTTTTACTGGCTTTGTGATATTACAACCTAGAATTAATTGCACTGCTGCCTGGGAGAAACTGACATGCGTAGTCTCTTATCCCTGTTGAAGGACAGTTTTATTACTTTTCATCACTTTGGGGCTCATAATATTTTCTCTGTAGCCATGCTCTCTCTAAATGCAATGTTGAGATAATTTTATATAATTATATTTCTGACACCTTGTATGATTGTTAGGGGTGATTGCTTGACACACGTAGGCAGTGTCTGCAAATGGTAGCACATGAAAGGAGATGTTAGCAAAATGTCATCTTTGCTTCTGCAAAGAGGCATTGTGCCACCACATGAGGAAAAGATCAAATGGACTTAAATTGTTGCTACTCATTTTAGCACTCACTTGACTTCCCCTGCCCTCCCTGCCACACAAGGCAGATTCACCAGCTTTTTCACACATGTTCTTTCTTGACTTAGAAAAAAAGAAAAAAAAAAAAATCACATAATGGGTAGATCATTGCTGTGCAGAAAACTCCCAGCCCAAAGCATAGCTCAGAAAAAGCCATGATGAGATAAAACAAGGCCTGGCAGGGTAGATTTAAGGGGGGGGGGGGTTGGAGAGATGGCTCAGTGGTTAAAAACACTGGCTGCTCTCCCAGGACCAGGGTTCAATTCTCATCACCCACATGGTAGCTCACCACCATTTTTAATCCAGGGATCTGCTGCCCTCTTCTAGTCTCCATGCACACCAAGTACACAGACATGCATGCAAGCAAAAATTCATACACAAAAATTAAGGAAAAGAGTAGGGGAGATTAGATGACATCACGTGAGCTCCTTGTCCTTGGCATTATGAAACTCATCTGTAACCCTCCGATTGTGTGTCTTTTAGTCATAGAGGAGTGGCAGAAAAGAGGTGGCCAGCCGTGGCAGCTTATTGAACCTGTAGATGGATTCCACCCCAATGAGGTAAGTGATGCCACGTGATGGTCACTGAGGCTATCTGCTTGGTTTTCTAAAATATATGTATGCATTCATACGTTTGCTTTTCATCCTATTTTATTCACAGAAGGATTTCTAGAGAGTGTACACATAAGTAACATAGAAATTAAAAAAAAAGAATATGAAAATCAGAGAGAAATTAAAACAAGACAAATAATTTACCAGCATCTTAGATGTAGTTTCTTCAGTTTGTAGACTATGTGCAGGGCAGTCCCAGGGTTCGCTAGTGGCCAATGAGAAATAAGTCATCAGCCATGCCTTCCATAAAGAAAAAAAATGCTTGTAAAGTATGATCGAAACACATCATGTACATGTATGAAATTCTAAAAAAAAAAAAAAAAAAGTAAAACATATTATACTTAATATAGTAACAATTGCAAGGATTTCTGAAATTGAGATGTTTGGGGAAACCTTGTGTGGATCTCTCTGGAAAGAACAATGTGAGAGAACAATGCCTTTAGCGACACCCTGCAGTAAGAGCATCCTTCAGGGCCGATGAAGTGGCTGTGCTCTGGCTTCTTTACAGTACATAGGGGCTGGAGGCTGGGACTTGGTAATTCTTGTCCCCACTCCCCTCCCATTCTCCTGCCTTCCGCCGTAGAGGTGCCACTTTTATCTGTCCCATGTACTTGACTTGCTTGTGACATTTCTGTTTTAAAGAGAAGAAAGCATGGGGGAGTTCTTGTGACATTTGAAAGTCCTGAAAGCTGGTTCTCCACAGGGAGGGATAGCCATTTGCCTCGGGCAGCCCTCTCTCACCGTAGGCATTCTGACCCAGCTTTAGTCAGTGTGGAATGGTAATGACAAGGTCCCACACACTGGCTGAGTACAGGAAGGGCCAGGCATACCCTTGAGAACCCAAGTGGAATTCATCTTTCCCAGCCCTGCACTCAGAAACTTTCCGTGAGCATGGTAAAGAATTACCTCAAAAGGAAAGAAAGAGGAAAGGCAGTGCTGCCTAATGGATGAACAGCAGTGAAGACCACAACTCACCCTAAACCTGAAAAGAAAGATTAACTTCACTGTTTAAAACAACCGATTTCTAAAAATCTTAGTAATGCACTCAGAATATTTAAGTTCTGTGTATCAAATGGATAAATTGCTCAGAGGATTATTGACTAGAAACTAGCTATTGGGATCTGGCTTCACAAAAAAAAAAAGGGGGATCTAGTTTTCTTTTTTTAGGGTTATGTGATGTTCCAGCCCCTTTTTTTAAAAGAGGATTCATTGTATTCCCCAGGCTTCTGGAATCAAAGGATTCTTCCTGCCCCACTCCCCACCTAGTCAGAACTAAAGGCAGGTAGGACAGTTCCTCCCTTTGAGGTAGGAGTTCTTCTGCTCCTCTTTCTGTGGAGGATGGAGAAATGAAAAAGAGCTCAACTACGGTGTCACCTTAAACCAAACACAGAAGATGCTCAAAGCTTAAAGACATCTTCGTTCCGTCCCTCAGGACACACTTGTTTGCCGTATCAAATATCAACCTGACCCTGACTGACTCTTAAAATAATTTTAGGGCTCAAGATCCATCAGACTGGGAGCCTATCCTGCTGTACATCTGCTTTACCTGCAATTGGTTATTGAAAACATAGTCCTAAAGCATACTATGTCCCATAGTCTTACCTTACGATTCCTTTAGGGTTTATTCCACCATCCAATGAGTGAGTGATAAGTGAGTGAACGTGGCACGGCCATGTCTAAAATGGACAGTAGTGGGACACCATGCTCAAACCCTCCTATCCATTACACATATGGAGCTGAAAAGTCCAGACTGGCAACTTGCCATCCAGCAGTATGTGTTGAGTACCTACCCAACTGCTAAGCACTGTAAGAACTCTGGAATGAACAGGAAACCATTTTTGTTGTTGTTGTTGTTGTTTAAAATTATAGCATACAGCAGGAGAGAGATGAAGAAATAGATAATTAAATATCAGGTGGTAACTGCCTCCAAATGTGCAAGCAAGAAGGATGTCTTGGGAGATGAGAAGGGAAGAGAGCAGAAGATGATGTTGGGAAGGGATGTCTGGAGGATAAGACATCAGAACTAAGACCATGCATAGCAGAGGAAACGGAAGAGGCAGGGAAGGGCTGGAGAGGTGTTTTGAGCATAGGAAATAGCACAGGCAAAGATCTGAAGATGAGAGAAAGCTGAGAGTGCTGGAGGGAGTTCACATGTTTCAGTGCAGCCTGCACAGGGAGAATGAGAGTGGGATGGAAAGGAAAGAAGAAAGGATCCAAAGCAGATCCCAGGAAGTCTGCATGGACTTTATCTTTTTACTATGAGGAATGAGGCCACTGGGTATTTACAAGCCAGAAATCAGACTTATATTCCTAAAAGAAAACTATAGTAGGATTGGGTTATAGCTCAGTGATACAGAGCCTGTCCAGAATGGCTAAAGTCCTGGATTTAATGCCCTCACCATATCTATACCTTTATCTCTGCCCACATCTGCAACTCTGTCTGCAGTGGTGATTTGGATAAGGCTTTGGTGGAAAGAACTGGAAAAAATAAAAAAGAAGTTAAGTCAAGCAGAGAAAACATACCACAAAGACGCAAGACCCAGATTCACACAGCCTATGGAGATTATTGGCAAAATTTTATCTACTTTATTTGGATTCTTATACCTCTACCTCCCTACCAACTCCTGCCCCCAATACTAGGTAAGGGAGAAAGAAGAGTAGAGGGGAAGGGAGACATAGACTCCTCTAGATTTAGTTCCTTGGGGCAAGTCCAGTCTTAGTAGTCAGGAAATCTAGCAAAACAGCAAGGGAGTTTCTATGAATCGAGCCCTTCATTCCTGTTCAACCTTGAACCTGCCCACTGCCAGAGACACACAACACAGGCACATTCAAATTGCTGAACAGCCTCAAGGGTCTCCATTTGCCTCAACTCCAGCAGCATTAGTTCATGATACACAATAGCCCTGGGAAACCTTACAGAGGCCCCACACAGCCCCTGCTTAGAGACAGGGAGGGGCAGGAAGGAGAAGAGTCTGGGCCAGTGAACCCGCTTCCTGAGCAGTCACCCCAAGCTGGTCCTGTTGGCAAACCACCAACCACCGTGCGTTAAATTCGTTACATCATTCATTCACTATAGAGAGCCTGGAGCTGTGAATTTAAGTTCCTTCTTCAATGTAGTTGTTTAACTATATTGTACACAGCTGCCATGTTTTCAATTTGCAGATCTAAAATCAGTTGCCTCCACACATGGCCAGGTCCAAGAGACTGTGTTTTGGGGCATGGGCATGTGAGGAGGGCTGAGGGAGGCGGCAATGCAGAGGGCGCTTCACTGCCATCTCTGCAGAGCTCTGAATGCTCTTATGCAGACAAAACACAAGAAGGGCAGATTTTCAGCTTTGTTCTGGCGAACCCTGCCTTAAATTTAGCATCAGTTCAACTTCAAAGGCATCAAGCTGTTTTAAGGTCTCAATGAAATCTATATAGTCCTGCTCTGAATTGTATTTCCTCTTTTTAAAGTATTACAGAAAGGTATTTTTTGCTCAGTATTTTCTTCTATGGTTATTTCACTAAAAAGTTCTTGATTTTGTAGGAAAAAAAGACAAAAAAAAAAAAGGACAACAACAAAAAGAGGTTAGGGAGAGGAAGGGTGAGAGGCTTCCAGATAATCCAGAGCCAAGGTCACTGCTGGCATTCTGCCCTCCTGGTATTTCTTACTCAGCTTTGGGAGGTGAACTTCACATGGATGCATTTGTGTGAGGTTGGGGCGCCTCCTGAGGAAGGGCTCCTGTCAAGAGCAATACAGTTGGCCCAGGAAGCATGGCTTAGCTTAAAGCTTGTTATCCGAGGGAGGAGAAATTTGCAAGGTGTAGGTAGCATGGGTGAGGACTCAAGCTAGAAAGTCACCTCCTCCTTACCACTGCCCGCCTCAGCCCCACGGGATCAGAGCTTGTGAGTTACATAAGACAATGGAGAGTTGAGTCTTCTTGCTTTGTGGACTCTTCTAAGAGAAATTTTAGGAAGAACAAAATATCTTCAGGAGATCTGGAGATACGGTTTTAGCAACACCCAGGCCTCTGACTGACAGGAGAAAGGAACCTTGGAGCAGTACAGCCCCTTCAGACATGCTTTTCCTTGAAGAAGAAGCCAGTTATACAAGCAGCTGTATGCATGCCACAGTGCCCACAGGATGAGTAACTGAACTCTGCTCAGCCAAGGCCTTGCAAAAGCACAGAGGCAATGAGTCAGGGAAATGGGGTCCTTACTGCCCATGACTTCATTCTAAGGGCAATAGTTGCCCCCAAAGCATGAGATTTTTGAGGAGTCATCCATTCTTACTACTTTATTCAAACCCTCATTACTGAAACCGGCTCATTTGCTGAGCTGATAATGACATCCAAAGGCACCACTATCGGCCTCCTAAAACTGCGCATTCAGTACGTGTACACAGCCTGCTTCAGAAGCAGTGGTTCCCAGCTGTAGCATAGACGGGATTTTCTGGGGCAGAACGAGCAGCTGTAACACTGTGTGGCTCCTGTTCTCTCCGTGGTTCATCCTGTGGGTTGTTCGTGTGTAAACTCAGAGAAAGCTTTCTTTCAGGAAACACAGTCAATGCTAAAGACTCACTTTGGAAGACACACTCTAAGACTCTTGTCCTAAAGCCTTGTCCTTCAGAACAAATGTATTTGGTGTTGCTACTGTAAAAGAAAATGCAACACCAAAGCATGTTGCTCTGTGACATTTAACGTTCACTGTCTAAATCAGTGTTTCTCGAACAACCCTTACACAGGGCTTGCCTAAGACCATCGGAAAACATAGATATTTACATTATGATTCATAACAGTAGTAAAATATGAAGTAGCAACAGAAATAATTTTATGGTTGGGGTCACCATCACATGAAGAATTGTATTAAAAGGTCACAGTATTGGGAAGGTTGGGAACCACTGTCGAAATTCTAGTTAAAGGGGAAAACTCACTTTTAAAAGTTTGTTTTGGGAGGGGGAAAATAGAAAGAAAAGTAAGATTCCCTTGCAAACCTTTAAGCTAACTGTATTTTCTGTGTTTAATATCAATCTGAGCCAGCACAGAAGAAAGCAAAGTGAGTTCTTTTTAATTTTTATTTTTTATATTAATTACAGTTTATTCACTTTGTGTCCCAGCTGTAATTCCTTCCCTTATTCCCTCCCAACTCCACCCTCCCTCCCTCATCTCCTCCTATGCCCCTCTGCAAGTCCACTGATAGGGGAGGTCCTCCTTCCCTTCCATCTGACCCTAGCCTATCAGATCTCATCAGGACTGGCTACATTGTCTTCCTCTGTGACCTGGTAAGGGGGAGGTGATCAAAGAGCCAGCCACTAAGTTCGAATCAGAGACAGTCCCTGTTCCCCTTACTAGGGAACCCACTTGGACACTGAACTGCCATGGGCTACATCTGTGCAGGGGTTCTAAGTTATCTCCACGAATGGTCCTTGGTTGGAGTATCAGTCTCAGAAAAGATCCCTGTGCCCAGATTTTTTGGTTCTATTGCTCTCCTGGTGGAGCTCCTATTCCCTCCAGGTCTTACTATCTCCCCCCTTCTTTCATAAGATTCCCTGCACTGGGATGTGGAGAAAGGGGAACCCTCCTCCATTGCTGGATGGGAATGTAAACTTGTACAACCACTTTGAAAATCAATCTGGCACTTTCTCAGACAATTAGGAATAGCACTTCCTCAAGATCCAGCTATACCACTCCTAGGCATATATCCAAAAGATGCTCATGTACACAACAACGACATTTGCTCAATCATGTTTGTAGCATCTTTTTTCATAATAGCCAGAACCTGGAAACAATCCAGATGTCCCTCAATTGAAGAATGCGTACAAAAATTGTGGTACATTTACACATTGGAATACTACCCAGCAATTAAAAACAAGGAAATCATGAAATTTGCAGGCAAAAGGTGGGATCTAGAAAAGATCCTGAGTGAGGTATCCCAGGAGCAGAAAGACATAGATAGCATATACTCACTTATAAGTGGATATTAGACATATAATAGAGGATAAACATACTAAAATCTGTACACCTAAAGAAGCTAAGGAAGAAGGAGGACCCTTGGTAAGATGATCAGTCCTTCCTCAGAAAGACAAACGGGATGGAGTTTGGAAGAAGGAGAAAACAGGGAACAGGACAGGAGCCTACCACAGAGGGCCCCTGAAAGGTTCTACCCAGCAGGGTATCAAAGCAGATGCTGAGACACAAAGTGAGTTCCTTATCAGAGAAATGTCATTTGGGAAATCTAATGTCAGTATCTCCTCAAGTTGGTATCAATTTTTTCCAGTCCCCTCAAATACCCAGCAGTGAACGCAGACCAATAGGACACTTGGCACAATTCCTCATCATCAAATAATTAAATCAAACACTGTTCTACTTCAGGAAGCCAACTTGAATTCAGAAACTACTTCTGGCTTCACTATGTTCTTAATTACAGATGTTCATACAAATCTGTATGGCTTGTATGTGAAATGGCCTTCACAGACTTGTGTGTGTGAAGGGTTTGTCCTTTGGTGGCAGCATTGTTTGGGAAGGCTGTGCAACCTTTTGGAGTGTCCCTAGCTGGCAGAAATAAGTCCCTTAGGAACACTTAGATCACTTAGGTTACATCTGTCTCTGGATCTAGGTTGGGTGCTCTATGGCCTGGCCCACTGGGATTTGACCCACCATAGTGTAAACAGGTTGTGCCACAAGCCCCACTGACATGGATAAAGTGGTTCCGGCAGTTGTCATCCTTTTTCACCATGATGGACTGAAACCCTCTGAAGCCTGGGCCAAAGCCTTACTTAACTTGCTTCTGCTGGGTACTTAGTCACAGAAGCAAGGAAAACAGCCACAAGATCTGAGCAAGGAAGAGGATTCTGAAAGGTTGATCAAAGAAAAGACATGGGAATACGGCCGTGGTGCATGCCTTTAATCCCAGCACTCAGGGAGATGGAGGCTGGTGGATCTCTGTGAGTTCGATGACAACCTGGTCTACAAAGTGAGTCCAGGACAGCCAAGGCTACACAGAGAAACCCTGTCTCAAAAAAAAATCATCTAGAAAAGACATGGGAGACTACTGTTAATACAGAGATCCCAGTTAACCACACCACTCCCTCACCTTCTATTGGACAAGATTTCATTCTGTGGATGTGTTCAGCATGCCAGTGAATGAGCCAACAGTCTAGGTACCCCCTGCACTGGGATGTGTGTATTGACTGGAAAAGACCCCTTGAACACCAGGAAAATGTGTAATAAAGTGTCCGTCTGTAAAATAAATACAGTCTGATGGAATACAGAGCATTGGGTAAAGACAGTGATGTAAATCTACATTTACAATGAGATAGACCAACATGGAAATATGCTGGCAATGGAGAACCAAGTAAGTATATGGACAATAACACAACTCTGTGCCTCTGCCACATTCCTAGGACTGTTTACCAAAAAGAGTTAGCATTATAGGTTGTGCATTGCATTTTAGAGAAATATGTTTTGTATGCATGAGTGAATCTGAAAAGACTTATGCCAGTGTTAGGAAAGGATGCCTCCATTTTAATTACAAATCATTTTTATTCTGTTTTCTGTTTGTTAAATTTTCTGTCCTGGAATGACTATACTGGCCTAAACCATGAAGAGAGACAAACAAAAAGACTCAGACTGTGCTTAAGAAAGAACTGGCATGGAATAAAGGAAGTAAAAGACAACTATTTGTCTCCCTGTGTGGTACATTGTGGGAATGGCAACAGACAATGGGTAGAGGAGAAGCCCGTAGAGGGCACTCAGTGAAGAGAATTGAATGAATGAATGAATGAATGAATGAATGAATGCCTATAGTAGATCATTTCCTCACAGGTCTCTAGCATATTGGCATGCCAGTCTCATTGTAGACACAGTATTTCAGCAGTGCACACTCACAAATACATTAATCTCTGTTAGAGTGACAGCCAATTAGTTGCTTTCAAAACAGTCACCACAAACTCAAATCTGAGTTCATTCGTTTTCACTTTCCTCTTCGTGCCTTCACCCCTATCTCTTCCCTTATTAACATTACGGAAATTAATGCCCTCAAAGGCCTTGCTACCACATAATCGTTAAAAAGACAATTTAAATGTGTCAAGTTGAAAGTTAAAAAAAAAAAATCTCGCCAGTAGCTTTCCACAGCCCTGGAAGCAGAATCCTTTACTGAGGAATGTCAGGAAAAGTCACTGGAAAACCAAGCTTCCGTCCTCAAAGACCATATATGCCTTGTGTGGGAGATACTCCCACCCAGGCCAGTGCTCTTCGTGAACCTTACTGCTGAGTTTCAGTACAAAGAAGAAAGTATGTGGTATGTCAGTAGATGTGTGGTGTGTGTAGCTGACGTGTGTGCTGTGTACATACTGTGTATTACATGTCTTCTCTAATATGATGTATGGATGTTATCAAGTTCACATACTTAGGCCAATATAAACTAGTGTAGCACTGAGGAAATCAGTGTGGAGGTTCCTCACAGAACTAAATCTACCCTGTGGTCCAGCCGTCCGCTTCTTGGAGTCAGCACGCCACAGAGACCCTTGCACATGCATGTTTACCGCGGCACTATTCACAACAACCCATATATGGAGGCAGCTTAGACACCAGAAAAGAACAGACGGAGAGGTGATGTTGTGCTCAGTGGAGTTCTGTTCAACCATAAAGAATGAAATCACGTCATCCATAGAAAAGTGATGTGGCTGGAAATCATCCCGTTAAGGGAAATCATCGTGATAAATATGAGGAGAAGCATCACATTTTCTCTCATTTGCACAATTTAGCTTTAAATCTATATGTATGTGATGAAAGTAGAAAAAGGCTGTGTGAGAAAAGGTAGAGCCTAATTGTAGGGAGGGGGACAAGAGAGGATATGGAAAGGGAAAAGGGAGACAGACATCATGTGTTCTCACTCATATGCAGAACCAGGTTTAAATGTAGTGTGATCTACATGTGTGCAAGCTCGTGTGCATGCTTTCGGCTGTGCGTGCACACATGAATGATAAAGCAGAAGGGCATCTTTTCAGTGAGAAGGGACCAGGAGAAGGAGGGAAGGGAGAGCGATGGGATGGATACATAAAGTGAAATGATAGGCATGTGTGAAAATTTCATGAGTAACCCCTGTACGTACGCTTACTAAAAAGTCAATAAGATGAGAATTCATTTGCATGCTCCATGATCCCTTTTCCCTGGTTGGGCAATCTAGCCAGCCCACCTAGGAAGAGGCTCCTGGCAGTCCTGATGGGACCTAATGGGCTAGGGTCAGACAGTAGAGGAGGAAGACTTCCAACTAGTAATCAAAGCAAATAAACTGTAGATAATATTCTAAAAAAAAAAAAAAGTCACCTAGAGGGGACAGAAGCTCCACAAGGAGAACAACAGAACTGAAAAATCTGGGCACAGGGGTCATTTCTGATACTGATACTCCAACCAAGGACCATGCATGGAGATAACCTAGAACACCTGCACAGATGTAGCCCATGGCAGCTCAGTCTCCAAGTGGGTGCACTAGTAAGGGGAACAGAGACTGTCTCTGACATGAACTCAGTGGCTGGCTCTTTGATCACCTCCCCCTGAGGGGGGAGCAGCAGCCAGTCCTGATGAGACCTGATAGACTAGGGTCAGAGGGAAGGGGAGGAGGACCTCCCCTATCAGTGGGCTTGGAGAGGGATATGGGAGGAGATGGGGGGTGGGGATTGGGAAGGGCTGAGGGAGCTGGGATACGAAGTGTATAAACTGTAATTTATAAATAAATAAATTTTAAAAAAGCATTTTAAGAGACAGTACAAAAAAAGTGAAAAAGAAGCAAAATGATTACATGCTTAATTGGATGCATGGCTGAGGTGGCCACACAATGCAGTGTTTGTTTGGCATGCACAAGCTGCTACTGAGTTCACGCCTCAATACCTGAAAGTAAAAGTCTAATTGGATTGAAATTTTTAGGTCTGCCTCAGAAGGCTCTGGAATGCATAAAAATTCTAGGGCTGATTAATGCAATGACTCAGTCGGTTATGGCTTTTTTTTTTAACAATTACTAAAATATTACACAAAGCTCAGACCCAGAAACAGCTTTTGATCGTTGACTCTGTCCTAGTTATTGTGCAACCTGACCTGCAGAGTGCTGAAAAGCTCCCCGATGTCACGCTGCACTGTCAAGTGCCATGGTGAACTGCCCTTGAAGACGCTGTCCCTTCCATTCCACAGCGTGTTCCTCTCTCAGGCCCTCGGCAATCACACTCTTCTTATTTTCAGCATTAGATGTTACTGTTGAGATACAGCCATTTGGCCCAAGTGCCAGCCAGGCCCATTTACTAAATGCATCATCTGCTGAGAAAAAAAATAAAAATCCTCATCCAGAGCACATGGTGATGGGCAGAGGACCAGGCAACCAAGACTAGATCCTGCTGCCACTGGGGATACAGCAAATCTAGTATAAAGCTACAGAAGCCAATAAAGTGGCATTTGGCGAGAGAGCCAGTACTCAGCCTGCTTGGATTCCAAGCAGTCCAGTCAGTGTCTTCTTCAGAATCCAAACCCCAGCAATCTCCCTGTCCACCCTCATCTTATGGGTTCTTGTGGCTCTGTGACCACAGCATTTTTCCTCCTGTGTCATCTGTACACACTGTGGCCTCTGTCCTATTCACAGCTTCCCCAAGAAACATCCAGAACCCAGCCTTGAAAGTTCAGCTCCTCCCAAGAAGGCCTGCCGTCTCCCTTCCATGTGAGGTTGATATTTCCTCCCTTCTGGTGTGAGTCTCTCTCACAGCCATCCAACTGTGGGGTCATTCCACTTCTCTGGCTCCTGGACTGACCAGGAGTTCCTCCTAGGGAGGCTTCCTGAACTCATCAGCACCCAGGCCTTAGGCCACAAGAAGAATTGTTAGTTGCCTACTGGAATGCAGCAGTGGGTTTTTGAGAACATGTGCTTGTTCAGTTTCTAAGTCACAAATCCAGGAACTTAAAACAATATACATCTGTTACTTTGAAGTTTTTGATGGTCATAGTTTAGCCTGGTCCTGTCCTTCAGATGTCAGAAGAATACAATCAAAGTGGTTTACCCAGGCTCTTGGACCATGCAGGGACAGAACTGGGAAAATGGTGTCACACTTACTTGGGCTGAGGATTTGGCATTAGGCAGAAGACCCAGCTTTTTCCTGTACCTTAGCTGGAAGCTGGCATCCGATCACTGCTTCTTGATGTCATCAGCCCAGCAAGACCAAGTTCTACATAAAGAAATACAACCATTGATGTGACATCTGTTCATCACCACTGTGCCGCTTAGGATAAAGTGATAGGCCCCACCCAGCGCAGGGGAAGGGATCCAATACAGAAGGATGGAAGCAGGGGTCTCAGGAATGGTCCTCAGGTCTTACCACCATGGAAGATGCTGAGCTATGAATGAGAAATGTCCCCCAGACTCTAATGATAAAATCAAGGGTCTCCAGCTAACAGTGCTGTTTTGAGAGGTAAAGTAAACCTTAAGAGACAGAACCTGGCTGAAGCCAGGGAGTCCCTGAGAGTGGGCTTTTAAAGAAGATCTTGACACTAGGCCCTGCCTATTTCTTCTTTGCTTCCTATTGGCCATGAGGTGAACAACTGCCCTCTACCATACTATTGCTCCATGATGTATCTGCAGGCCATGGGCAAAAGAAATTCTTCCTCTTTTAAATTGTTTCTCTTCGATAATATTAGCACTGATATGATAAAGGGTTTAAGAAAAAGAATTACTAAATCATGATGGTCAGTTTTGCTATTTTGTTGTTGTTTGACAAGGTCTCACGTATACAGGCCTGGCCTCAGCCATACCATGTAGCCCAGGGATGGACTTGAGCTTCTCGTCCTCCTGCTTCTACCTCTTGAGTGGTGAGATTAGGCATGTGCCTCAGTGCTTCTGTGTGCCAGGCAAGTTCTCCGCCAACTGAGTGCCATCCCAAACCTGCTGGTTGGTTCCTTTCTGTTAAGCCTCCCTCTGACTCTCTTGCAGGTGGCTTCCCTGATGCTAGCAGATCGTGTCTGGAAGAAGATACAGCTCCAATGGCCTCATGTCCTAGGAAAGGAGAACCCATTCAATTCCCAGATTGAAGAGGTGTTTGGAGACCAAGGAGGACACTGAGCATCTTCAGAAAGAGCACCATTGGGGAAGAGAAAGATGGATAAATCGTCCCACCCACCCATTCCAGGGGCTGCTGGTCCACAGGTCCAGAGGACTTTCTCTGGCAGCCTCTCTGCAGACCACTTTACTCACAGTGGGGGACAGACATGAATGCCAATGTGATGCCCACCTCGAGTCTCCCTAGTGTAACCCTGAAACACCCTTTTAAAAGTACTTTGAGGACCATTTCAAGAATGGCAATATCCATGCCGTTCAGCAGTCTATTGTTCTAGGAAAGGCTTTTAAAATAGTAAACCACCCCAGGATGCTTAGCAGCTTACACGGGGTCTGTACCAGGGATTGAGACTCTCCCTGTCGGTTACTTAAAGGTGGCCTAGGAAGCTGAGACTCTTAGTACAGCTGCAGACTTGCTATAGGCAGGAACAGTCAAGTTTCCATGGCCCTCCTTAAAACTTCCCAGTAATCCCAGCAGTCAGTATACTAAGAGCTTTATCATATACATATACATATACATATACATATACATATACATATACAAAATATACATACACACATATGTGTATGCCCAGGAATTCTGTCAAAATAAAGATACTTTTCTTTAAAAGCTTTTCTTACATCCTTTAGCTACACAACCTGTCTTCCTTATAATAAGGACTCTGCGTTATTTTCTATAGAAATAATTTTTAAAAATAAAGTGTCTTCCTTATTGATATTATTAATAGTTTCTTATAAAATTATTCTCTGATGGGTTTATGCATTTATACAGAATGCATCTTGTATGCTCTTACCCACCCCCTATCTTCTCCTATTTCTCTCCTACTCCTGTTAATTCCCCTCCTCCCTACAAATTCTTTTCCCACATTCTAGTCTGTTATATTTTCTTTGAGACCCACTGAGTTTAACCAGGGCTGTCTTCACAATCATGAATTTAACAGTACACGCTGGAGTGTGGTGGGCTCATCAGTGGGGATGCATCTGGAGACAATGTCTCTGCTTCCTCCAGCATATATCAATGGACAGTAGTTCCCCAGAGATGGGTAGCTTTATAGGGAATCTTTTTCAGCTACCTAAATCAGTATAGGTAAAGTTAGGTAGATGTTCAAGATTGTCATCACAGTGGCATCCCTGTACCAAATTTCCTTAGGAAGTAGGCTTCTAAAGGCTCACTGTCTGTTTGTAGTAGTCAACAATCCATGTTTATAGCTTCTGCACCTTTGGATTCATTCAACCACAGATCAAAGGCATTAAAATAAAAACACTAGTTATTCCCTAGCAATGCAGTATAAGAACAGTTTCCACAGCATTCATGTCAGATTAGGTATTCTAGGTGCTGTGGCTTAATCTTAAAGGCCTCACAAAGGCCCATGTATTATAGGCTTGGTTTGCAGCTTAGTGCTCCTGGGAGGCACAGAGACAGTGAGGAGTGTAGGGCTAGTGAAAAGCATGAGATCATTAGGGGCATGCCCTCAAAATGCCTTGTAGGACCCAGATCCTTCTTATTCCTCTCATTTGTACCCATCCATGAGATAAATGCTCCTTCCGTGCTTCCACCATGATGTACCACCATGGACCCAAAGCAACAGGGCCAATCAGTTATGAGCTGAACCCTATAAAACAGTGAGCTACAACAAACCTTATTTTTAAGCTGATTACTTTGGGTATCTGTTGCAGTAGTGAGAAATTCACCTCATAATAAACACTCTAGAGATGGTTTAAAGTACATAGGAGGATTGTGTTGTTGTGTAAAAATCGTATACCATTTTCTACAAGGAACTTGAATGTCCTCAGAACCTGGTATTTTGGGGACTCCTGGAACCAGCCGCTGAGAGAGAGAGAGAGGGGGGGGGAAGAGAGAAAGAGAGAGAGAAGACAAGTACAGGCTGAGGTCCATACATGCACAGGAATTCTGGTCAAGTCTAGCAAACACCTCCTTTACCTGTGTGTCACTTTCCCCAGCCATTTCTGAACAGGCCACAGATCCAGATTCAGTCTTTGTATACCCAGGTTCACCTCTGCTGCCAGCATCCTTCTCTCTAGCAACTACATTTTCTACATCCTGTTCCAAAAAGCTTGCTTGGTGTAGCCCAGAGGTAAGAGACTCCTAACCACCCCCCCTCCAGGCTGGAAATGGGGACCCGTGGAATAACTAACAGATTTTCTCTGTTAGTGGGCAGTCTGCACACTTCCCTGCATCCCTTTACTCACAGCAGTGACCCCCTGAGGAAATTCTGTTAGCCGTGCTGCTCTACCCCTACCTCTACCCCTTACAGCCCTGATTCCCTTGTCCTGCTTCCCAAATAAACCATCAACGTCCCAGTCCTTGTCTCAATAAAGACACAAAGTTCAAAGAATGCTGCGGGGATAATTGTGCCATAGTCTCTCAGCATCTGCCCAGAGCTGGTTCCAGGATCCTTTGTAGAAACCTAAATCCTCAGATTCTCAAACCCCTCATATAAAAAGAGCACGGTCACTTCATAGAACTTACACATATCCTCCTAGGAACTGTACTTCATCTCTAGAATAATCATCACACTTAGTACACTACAAACACTGTAAATCACTGGAGTACTTAAGGAATAATGACAAGGAAAAGTCAGTTTATGCTCACTATGAACACAATTTTTATAGAGCTAAAGGCACAACACATGATCTGCAGTTGGTTGAATCCCATGGTTGACTAATCTAAAGTCACAGAATCCACAAACATGAAGGGTTCATGGTTCGTGCTTTATCACTGAATGTATTTCTGGTAGTGAAATACTGGGAAATGCTGGTTACCATTAGAAGCCAAATCTCCTGCTCACCGTGCACACCTTATGAATGGAAACCAATGTCACCAACTAGCTTCCAGTTCCACATCTCATATCTCATTTCTCCTCCATGGCCCATGTGCTGGTTATGTTGTTGTTGTTGATGATGATGATGATGATGATTTGGCACAAACTGAAGTCATCTGGGAAGACAGGACCTCAGTTGATGAATTGTCTCCGTAAGAGTCACCTGTGAGCATTTCTATGGGACATTTTTTTGATTACTGATTGACGTGGTTGGTTACTGATTGAAGTGGGTCAGCCCACTTCAATAGGTAGTGTTCCTGCATGGTCTGTGCTTCAGTTCCTGCCTTGGCTTCCCTTGACAATGGACTATAACATGTATGTGGAAATAAACCTTTTCCCCTCCAAGATGGTTTGGTAAGTTTGTGATTGCAGCCTCTGAAAAGCAAACTAGGACAATCCTATACTTCTTTCGTGATGCTGATAGATAAGAGCCGGCAGTGACCTAACTGTGAACATAACCCGCTACAACTTCAACTGCCATAGTTTGGATGATGACTATCTGCTAATATCTGTGTATTAAAGGTATGGTCTCAAGTGGTGGGCTGTTAGGAGGTGACAGAAATGTCCAGAAGTAAGCTCTAGTGGAAGAAAGCTAGGTCATTAGGGGAGTATCGGAATTGTAGGACCCAAATTCTAGTTTTGCTTCTATTCTTCCTATATCTGTCTTTGTCTCTGTCTCTGTCTCTATCTCTCCCTATGTGTCTATCTTTAGATAGACAGATAGATAGATAGATAGATAGATAGATAGATACATGGAGATATATATAGGTAGATAGATGATTGATAGATGTATAGATGATAGACAGACAGATAGATAGATAGATAAATGATAGAGGTAAAATATATCCTTCCCTGCTGCCATAAGGTGAGCAGCCCATTTGTTCCATGTTTCTGCTACAATGATGTATTTTGTCACCTCAGGTCCAAAGCAGCAGTGTTAAGCGATCATGCACTAACCTCTGAAACTATGAGACAAAGTGAACTTTTCCTCCTTTTAACTTTATGCTCTCAGGTATTTTATCACAGTGACAAATGCTGACAGCACATACACACAGCCTGTGTGCATCCCGTTTCAGCTTTGCCTGAGCTGAGGTTAATGAGCTGTTACGGTTTGAGTATGGAATATACCTGCCCCCTAGATTTAAAGACTGAAATCTATGAAGCTGTGAGTCAAAGACACCTCCTTATTTAAAACTCTTGAGTGTTTGTTATAGTAACAAGAATGACCTACCGCTGTAGTCTGAGATGATTTCTCGACAGTTGTTCCTCAATTGGTGGCGCTACTTTAGGAGTCTGTGGATACTTTAGACAATGGGGTCTAGCTTTCAGAGGTAGATTGCTTGTGTTGCCCTCTGCTTCCTGGTCCACTTCCTGTGGATGGCTCCTCCACAAGCTCCTGCTGACACAGACTGGGCCACTAGACCTTGCCTCCCCTACTGTGATGGACTGAAGACCTCTGAAACCACGAGCCAAATAAATCTTCTCCCCTAAGATGCTATAGTCACAGCAACACACGGAACTGATATCAGGTGATTCTTCAGGGTCACCTGATTGAGGTAACGTATAAGACAGGAAGATACTATGTTGAAAACACCTTGATTTCACAAATGTTGCAATGCATGTGGACACATTTTGATGGTCTCTCTTGGGGCTGTGGAAGGGACACTGAGACTTTTCAGTCGTCCTAGCAGCTCCAGCTCCATTCCTTGATTATTCTCCAGGTTAAATGTAAACTTTGATCCGAGGAGGGGTAGCAAACTAGAAATGTGACATCATTCATTTCTGTCCCTCAGCAGCCAATTGGTTCAGCATAACCTGAACATGTGCCCTGGAGGCAGATTCGCCAGGGGCACTGGTATACTGCCAGGGGCTACTCTTTAAAGGAGACAATGAAAACATGAAAAAAGAATTTGAGGATGAGTGGCTTAAGTGTAAATCTGGAAGCCCAGTGAACTCACTTCCCGATGCATCCTCTAACAGGATCTTGCCAATCACATAACTCACTTCAGTGTTTTGGCATCTCATATTACTTTTAAGTACCAATACTTGTTACGATGTTATTTTGCTACGGTTTTATTTGAAATCTTAATCACTCTGTCTCAATAAAACTCAGATAACGCTGCACTAAAACTGCTGTTCCTTTAACGAGGAGTCTATCCACTCATCCTCATGCAAAATCTACAGTGAGGACAGAGAGATGGCTTACCGGCTAAGAGCACTGACTGCTCTTACTGAGGAGCCACATTCAATTCCCAGCACCATGGTGAGTTACAACTATCTGTAAATTCCGTCCCAGGGGCTCTATCCAACACCTGCTTCAGGCTCCCACAGGCACTAGCACACGTGTGGTGCAGTCATACATGCAAGCAAATCACCCACACATAAAATAATTTTAAAAATAAAGCTTCCATGGCATCTTATTGCTATTCTAATGTCTGTTTCCCAGAATGCACATGAAGTTTAAAGTTCATGATCTTTTATTGCTTTGCTGCTGAGTGAGGGGAAGGGAAAGGTAGCATAGAAATTATTTTAAGCTCCTATCTTCCAGATGGCCAAAGATATGAGTCTTATGTTAAAAGTCGTGTGGACTGGGCAGGGCTAAAGAGGTGGTTCAGTGATTGGAGCTTCTGCTGTTCTTGTAGAGGACCTCAGTTTGATTCCCAGTTCCTATAATACATGGTGGTTCACAACCATCCATAACTCCAGTTCCGGGAGATCCGATGCTCTCTTCTGACTACTCATGTGGTGCACACAAATCCATGCAAGCAAAACACTCCTTATATAAAATGAATTAATCTTTATTAAAGAAACCAAAGAAATTTCATTTAAAGAAAAAAAAAGTTGTGCAGAAGAAAGCAGAATTGAACAGGAAGACTTGGAGTAAAAGGAGGGGCCCACAGGCCTTTCCTCCTGCCACTGTCAAGAAACCTTGCTAAAGTATCTTCCAGCTTCCACCTGGCTATGTAATTAAACCATATAGTACACAGCTCTCTGTCACTGTCATAAAATAGCTGTAATAATTAACTTAGAAAAAGAGAAGGTTTATTTTGGCTCATGGTTATGCAGTTTTACACATGTTTAACTGGCTTCATTGTTTAGAGCCCCAAAAACGGGGCAGCATATCTTGTCAGAAGAGCATGGTCAAGCAAAACCTCTTACCTCTGAGTCAGGAAGCAACAGCACAAGAGCAGCATGCATCCACCCACTTAGAGTCTTCCCATCATGTTTCACCTCTTAAACGCTTAACCCATGCCCCCAAAGCTGCTCCAGGCATCAAGCCTTCAATACCCATGCCTTTGAGGGACATTTAGCATCCTAAGAATAGCAGCTCCAGCTCCCAACTGGCTCTGGCCAGGAGGGAACAATTGGCTGAGCCCTAACCAGATCCCTGAGGCATAGCTCTGAGGAGTCAAGGAGCCCAAGAGAATCACTGACCCTGCTTTAGTTTTTGAGAAAAATACCAAAATAAAATAAGTACTAAGCACAAATAAGTAATGAATAAAATAAGTACTAAGCACAGATAAGTAATGAATTCCAACACTGTCACAACAGAAACTAGTGTGTGAGGCTAGGCTACTTTTATTTCCTTGTTGGTGTGACAAAACAGCTGATAAAAGCAACTTAAGGAAGAAAAGTCTATTGGGGGTATAGTTTGAAAGTATAATCCAACATGGCGGCCAGAGCTTAAAGCCATGGTCACATCATTCCAAGGTTAATGTTCTAGTTTGTTTTCCTGTTACTGTGATAAAACAATGTCCAAAACCAGATTAGGGAGGAAAGGATTTGACTTGGCTGACATTTCAGTGTCATAGTCCATCACTGAGGAAAGTCAGGGCAGGAACTCAAGGCAGAAAATGAAGCAGAGTCTGCTCACTGGCTTTGTAACAGGTGTTGGCAGTTATCTAGGGGATTGCCAAATTCGTTCCCTGGCATGAACAAAGAATTGGACAACCAAGAAAGGCAGAAGACCATACCTCAGAGAAAGGAAAAGTAGCAACTTTATACATTCAGCACAGGAAGAGTCTACCATGTAAGTTTGTTAAACAGACACAGGCTTGAGTATTTTATAGGGCGCCTGGGTCCCCTCTGTTCTCCTATTGGTCCTGTCTAGCTCCCCATGCCCATGTCTTCCTGTTAGCTCTCTTCTCAATGTTTTCTGGACACAAATATCATCCAATCAGCCTTCCCTGACATCCTGTGTTCTAATCCTACTCTGGCTTCCTCTCAACAGTTCACTCTAGTTGTTTATATATATATATATATATATATATATATATATATATATATATATATATATATATAAAACCCAGGAACACCTACTCAGAGTCAGTACCACAAACAGTGAGATGGACCATCCCACATCAGTCAGTAATTAGGAAAATACCCCCCTCCCACCGTGAACTTGCCTACATGCCAAATTGGTGGAGGCATTTTCTCAGTTGAGTCTCCATTTTTCCAGATTGCTCTAGCGGTATTAAGTTGACCAATAATAAATACAATAATAATAACTAGCACAGTCAGAAAGCTGAGAATGATAGTCTCACTCTTTCCTTAGTCAGTCAGCCAGTCCAGGACCTCAGCCCACGGAGCAGTGCTTCCAACATTCATAGTGGGTCTTCTCACATCAATTAACTTGATCTAGAAACTTCTTCTCAGGCATGCTCAGGTTTGTCTTCTGAGTGATTCTAGGTCCTGTAAAGTTGACAATATCAACCATCACAGGAACCAATGGTGAACCACTTCTGTCTTTATCTTCTCTGCTAGCGACCAATACACCCATGTTTCTTCTTTGAGAATTTTTTTTCAGGTCTTCTAGGCTTGGAAACGTTCTGACTCTATTCATGCTTGGAGCACTTCTAACTTCTAGGCACTCAGGATTTGCAGCCAACTGTGAAGTTTCTGTTCCTACTGAACATTTCCATGCTGGTTAACCCTGAGGTCCTGTCTTCAGCCTTAGATCTGTCAAATTCATGATGGGTGAACACTGTCCCCTGCGAAGCATCTGGCACCCTGCTCCTCTTTCCACACTCTTCCTCCATTCCTAGGCTGGAGGATATTAAGGGTAAATGCCTAAATTTGAACTCATAGTCCAAAGACAGAATCTAAGTGTCATGTTTACTCTTCTGTTCGTAGCCCCAAGGGCAATGACTGACCCACCATAAGTGCTAAAAAAAATGAATTTATTAATTATTAATTAATGGTTAATGTCGCTTTGTAGGTCATACTTTACTTTTTTTTGCTACAAAAAAAGCCTTTCTATTAATATATTTTAATTAAACCCATTGAATTTTGGTCCTTGTCATGAAAGGGAAAGAAAGGCTGTCTACTGAGAAGGTGCCTTCTTCTCCAGGTCCCCTGGTGGTGAGATGTGGGCCTGCTGTGTGTGTGAGTGCCCTCTATACACCCCCAAATTTCTTTTTTAATTAATTTCTCCTTTTCCCAGAAGAAAGGTCTGTCCAGTGCTCCTTTACTCTTATGGAGCTGATCATGCTCCACACAAAAAATTACAAAAGCCTCTGTGTCCAATCATTTCCAGTTTCCATCCACAAAAGAGTCTTATGGGCTCAGGCTCTGGTAAAAGGGGAGAAAATGTAAGGCCCTACTAGAAAAACAGGTCTGCTAACTATCTTCATGTGAGACTCAAGTTAACACAGCTGGACAAGACTTCCCTGCCCATTTCTGCTCTTCTGTAACCTCCCTGAGAACCCCCTCAGGAACAGCCTCAACTAAAAGCACCCAGATGGGAAAATACTCGGTCCTCTCTGTTTTTTAACTAAACAGAGGGTTTCCTTTCAACATGCATATCTGAGAAACACAATCCAGCTGCATACAGTAGGTGAATTTGCTTCAGATACTTCCAAGTCTCACTGCAGTTCTTACACAGACAGCTGGTTCTTCGGAGTCTTGGGAGTCACGTGTCCTCCCAAACGCTGGCTTGACTGCTTCCAGCAGAGGAAACACACATTACCCTGGTGTCAGCCTACAACAGGCAGTCAGAGCATTCCAGCAGCCAATCAAGCTCTAGCTTTCCTTTCAGTGAGCTTTCGCCTAAAGGATGCCTTATTTAAGATTTCATTGATTCATTAATAGTAAACTCACGCCAAGCCACCACAGCGCAGGACTCAATGAAGCCTCTGAGTGCATATTTTCTCTTTTAGACATGCAGCATCCTTGATTGAGGAGTACCAGACAGCATGACCACACTGGGGACATTCACACAGTGAAATATCACACATACACACACACACACACACACACACACACACACACTCACATATGTATGCATGTGTGTGCACATTAGCACACGTGCGCGATCACACACATGGTACAAAAATGTGTCACTAGATATAGCATGAAAAAGACACCTGTTCATGCTGGGACAGCTGCAAGCAAACAGCAGAATGTTTACTTAGACTTCATCTGGGGGGATACATGTTTTCACCCCTCTGCATGGCCACGAATAGCTGCAAAAGCACCCCCAAGTATTAACTTGGTGCTCGAGACAAGTTTTAGCAAGTACACAATCCCCAAATGCATAATCCATGAGTCATAAGAGTCTATTTTTACATTGAAACATCATTCACAGCCACCAATACTTTGAACTTCTGAGATTACTGCCACCACTGTTGCCTTTGTTGTTCGCCACCTTCTAAAAGAAGCATGTATCCTCGCTAGGCATGGTGGCCATTGCCATTGGGCAGCAAGAGGATTATGAGTTCAAGGCTTGAGCGGGGCTACATAGCAAGACTGTGTCTCAAATAACTGGATACATGTTGCTCTCAAAAAGGAGCCTGAGGTTACTCCAACATGTGTGTGTCAGGAGGGTGAGGGAGTACGTGGCACAAAAAGATTTCTCGCTGTGGAGAGTGATGCAACGAGAAGGAGGAAATCCACTGTCTGAAATGTTTGGAAGAGTTCCCGGATGGTCACAGGGCTGAAGCTCTGCAGCCAAGGAGTCAGTTCAGCTCAGTTTCTACCCACCATTTGGGCCTGAGGTTTGTCCTGTCATGAAACCTCAGCACCCTGCCCCCTCTTGTGCTCTGCAAACACCCTAGACAATGCTGCTTGCAAGGATTAGAGCCTGTCCGGTGCAGCCCCTGGCAGCATCATGAGAGAGCTTTTCCAAGTGCATTAAGACCAGTGTCCAAGTCCTGTCTGTTGTGAAGCAGGATGTCTTTGGAATCCTCTTCGCACAACAATTGCTTCCTTAACAGAACTACCAACAGCAGCCCTCTCCGGGGCCTTCTCCCGCTACGCATTCTTTGTGCTGCGTGGATAAATGGACACATCAATATGCTATTAACGTGTCACTTTCTCATTAAATCTGAGTACAGAATCCATGTTTGCCCAGCAGGATGTACTTCCTTAATCTGATTTGGCAGAGGTTCCAGGATAAATATTCATGCAGGCAGGGACTCTTTTAATCTGGTCTTTTGCTTAGAGTGGGGAGAGGTTGCTTTGTAAGCCCATTTTCTGGGTCATGTCTTAAAACCACAATATCAAAAAACAATGGTCTCGTCACCATGAATCAATGGTTAAGGAGGATTACACTTCTGAAGCTCTTGGGTGGATAGAAATGAGAAGAAATAGACTGCAACAGGGCTTGCGAGGTTTCTTAGAGACTGGGCTCTGGCTAGCTGTTTTATTTTAAATGAATCAAGTGGTACGTTTGCAGGCATCTCTCCAGCCTCCAAATCCTGCAAGTATATCCCCTGAGCTCAACAAGGCCAGGACGATAAGCCTCAGAGGCAAGCCGGATGGAAGGTGGCACCCAGGGCTTCTAGCCAGCTCTGGGCACTCCAGGCCCAGGAGATTTTTCCATCTCAACGTGCTTTGAACAGCCTCAGGAAGACCCTGAGGTGTTCGTATTTTCATAGTGATTTCCACATGGTAGCTCTGCAAATATCAGCAGAAACCAGGACTTAGAGCAAGTACGCCAGGGAAGCAGAGGACTTTGGAGGCCTGTGTGGAGATTCCAGGCTGTGTAGCCATCATGGAAAAGAACAGTGTGTTTTCCAGGAACCTGGAAAAAGGTGCAGGGGAACACAAGGCCAGGTAAGTGGCAGATGCAAAGCCGTGGTGCCTCAGCGCGCATACACACATATACAGATATAAAACATAGATGTAATCCATTTGTTATTTTTAATTTTTATAGGCTTTTTGTTTGCCCATATGTTTGTGCAGCACATCTGTGTACCAACTAGCACCCTAGTGCCCAGGGAGGCCTGAGAGAGAGCACTGGGACTGGAATCACACACAGTTATGAGCCATGGTGGGTGCTGAGACTCAAACCCGGGTCCTCTGGAACAAAAAGAAAGTGCTCCCAATCTCTCAGCCATCTCTCCACCACTCCCTTCCAGGATGTATTTTTACTGTGTTTGTGGAGATAATATAAGAGAGGGGTTCTCACGGAGGACAGAGGAGAGTTCTGGAGCCCCTACAGCTGAAGTGGCAAGTGGCTGGAGATGTGGGTGCTGGAAATTGAGCACGAGTCCGCCGGAAGAGCTGCAAGCACCCACCTGCTGAGCACCTCTCCAGACGCTGGTGGCACAGCCTTACCCTTGTGGACGAGAGCTTCTTGGTGCTGCTGCCAGCACTGACAAGAACTGTGCAGAGGGTCAAGTGGCAGGCATACCGCATGTCTTGTTTCACCTAACACTTACCAGTTGGCAGGCTTGCAATGGTTCTCTGCTTTTACATGTGGGGAAATGGAGCCTGGGAACACTTAGGTAGCTTGCTCAAAGATGCCACATCCCCCAGATTATAAAGCAAGAAGTTGAAGCCAGGCCCCAAGGTCCATGTTTCCTAGCTGCTCATCCCACCTTTGTTGAGACATTAATGAGCCACTGTGGATGGGAGAGAGAGGCTCAAAACCCCTGTGCTCCCACAAAAAAGCTGTGGGAAGTTGATGGTTACTAATGGAGAGAGAGTCCTATTCTTCAGCCATATAGTCACTGGCGCTTTCCCCTTATTCAATAAGAGAACCTCCTAGACCACTCGAATTGAACACAATGGGTAACCGCCAAAAGGCCATGAAGGAAGAATAAGACTATTGGGAAGAAGAAGGGTTTCAGTGGAGGAGGGGCTACGTGGATAATGAGAAGAATAAGATGAAGATACATTAAATATGTGCATGTGAAACTGTGAAGGAATGAATGACCTGGAACACCTAAGGTTGGTGTTATTTCGTTAGGGACAGGTTTATGGGACAATGAGAGGCTGGGTGCGTGAATGCGTGCAGATGCCATTTTCTGTGGTTGAAGTTAGTCAGCAGAGAATCTTAAAGACCTTAGTAGTGACATTAATACACGTAGTCCTATGGTCAGATCGTTTTTCTAACAAACCTTAAAAGTCTATAAAGGGTCACTGGGAAAATCCATTAAAATGCTACACAGTTTCTTGTGGCCTGGAACATTTTTACAGGCATATAAAAAGAGTTGTATGTCTGTGGTTTTACTAAGTTATTGATTTCACTACAAGAAAGATAAATAAGAGAAAAGATCTTTACCTTCCTAAACTTCAAACAGTGTAATAATTTAGAAAAAAAAAAAAAAAAAAAAAAAAACAAAGATAGAAAGAAAGGAAAAAGGCATAACTGGGCTATAGAAATGGCGAGTCACCTTGAAAGCACAACTTTACAATTCCACTACTTTGATTCATTACCATCCTGGCAAAATGTACAAAACAAAGCCAGGTTTCTTCCCTGGACTACGAACAAACTTATCAAGTCAATGACTTCTGCTGTGCCAGTCAAAGGAACAGGGTCCGCTCACATTTTCCAAAAGGAGGCAAGAGACATTAATTAGATGCTATGTTCTGTTGCCGACAGCACCAAGGCTGATGAGCTGTTCAGAGCAAGTACACAGCAGGAATTGCAGAGCACTGGAAATGCTGCCATCTAAAGTGGCGACTGCATTTGCTCTCTGCTTCCTCCCCTGCCATCCTTGGCTGCTCGCTGACAGTGCCAGTCGTAACTTGATTCTGCCCGTCAGGTGGAATAGATCACTGTGGCATCATAGTCTCGCTAGAGACACCAAAGAAAATAAAGGGCCATTGAAGATATGGGCAAACACCAAATGTTGGCAAGTCTCTCGGCGTTCTTGCTGCGTTATAACACTTTACACTCGAGTATGTGTGAGAGGCGATACAATGTCAGGTGTGCCACTGAGAGGCAGGCCTTACTTTGAATGTTGGCTCGGCTGTTTGACTCTGGGCAAGCTAATTGCCTATTCCAATTCTCAGCGTCCTCATGCTCGTCTGTCTTCTCTTTAATCAGTGAGTTCTGTGAGTGTTGGATGAACTAACACACTAGTACACCTACTGTAAGTCCCCAACACCTTATCTATCTACTCCCATCCAAAAGGCTCTAACAAGCAGGGTCATTTGAACACAGATCCTCACCTGCTCTGACATGACACCATTTTGTCTCTACTTCTCCCTCTTAGCAGAACCATTCGTGTTTCCCTGCAGCAAATGTGATTATTGGGAGATTTTCTCAATCCTTTGATAGAATACTATATATATATATATATACATATATACTATACATATGGATTCTATATATACTATAGTCTCTATACATACATATGTATTCCATGAACCAGATTAGCCTAATGAATTATTTTAAAAACAATTTTACGTTTAAGTGTGTGTGTGTGTTTGTATGTGTGCGTGTGTGTGTGTGTGTGTGTGTGTGTTGCCTTTAGAGTCCAGAAGAGGTCTTGGATCACCTGTACCTGCCATGGGAATAACAAACTATTGTGAACCACCGAAAGCAGGTGCTAGGAACGGAACAGGTCCTTTGAAAGTACAGTACGTGCTCTTAGCCCCTATGCCATCCCCCCAGCTCCTCTATAAATTAAAAGCATTCTGTTCTGAAAGCAGATCTGGCCCCAGAATTTCAGGTAAGAGAAAATGCGCCTAACGACCCCTCCATAAATTCCCTGTTTCCGATTCACTGAATTGCCAGTCTTTCAGTGTGTGGTTTCAGCGGACTTTCTGTGGGAACTGACTATGGTGCCTTTAGGATACACACCAGCATTCCAGTGATTGTGGGGTCATCTTCCAAGAGAAAACAGTGTCTCTTTTTTCTTAATTTTTAATTACATTTTATTTATTTATTTTGTGTTCATAGGTTGCGGGTGACACACATATCAGAGAACAATTGGTGGGAAGTTAGTTCTTTTTTTCCACTATGGGGGGTGGGGGTGGGGGTGGGGTGCGGGAGTCCCAAAGATCAAACTCAAGTCATCAAGTTGGTGTCAGGTGCCTTTACCCTCTGAACCATTTCTTTGGAACGAGAGGTATAGCTTCTAAGCAAAGCACTCTCTAGCCACCCCTGGAATCTCAAAGACACAGACTTGAAGGAAGAAAATGTGCAAGTGCTTTACTCACAGGACTATGGGACAGAGGCGTGGAGTCGCGATAGTCAATATGGGAATGACAGCCCGCTCTGAGAAGAACCAACTTCACGATAAATTTAAGCATTAAATGCCTGGTCCACACTGGAACAGATGGTAGGCGAGTGAAAACTGGAGAGCGCTAACCTATGGATTTGAGAGGCACAAAGGCTAGTAAGAGGCGATAGCTCTTCATTTCTGGCTTAATTTTTTGGCACATGTTGTTCTGAAGGACATGTTGCCCTTGTAAATACACTTAGCTGCAACAAAAGCTGCGTTCATAATCAACCTTAGCTTTATTAAGAGCTTGACTAACCCATCTTCAATCTCCCACCCCTGAGTGGAGATCAGGACACTAAAGCAACTTGGCAAAACGACTAGAGATGTGTTGGCCCCATCTGGTGATTCAGATGAGAATTGCAACGGTGCGTTGCCACTTTCACCTTAATTACAAATTTAGTCTTCAGTTCAAAAGAGGCTCTTGATTGACAGGCCAGTATTATTTCCTCAAGTGCGTCCCCTCCTCCCAGGATTTCTATTACTCTGAAAATTCACACTAGCAGGCCCAAAGCTGTGTTTTTAAAAATAATGTATCTTTTAGCACATGAATTAGAAATTATATTCTCAAGAGTATTATTAAAAACCCCAAGTTGGTTTTTTAAAACCCTACCATATGAGAATTAAAACACACATATATAGCCATACAATCCATAAGTTCCCAGAATCCAACCCTCTTTTAATCTGCCTCAGGGTGTGTTAAATATATTAAATGAATAATAGATACAAGGTTGTCTTAGTAATCGTTATTAGCTTTTGGATTAAAGGTAAAAATTGGGAAGACCTGAAAATCTCTGGCCATCGCAAATATTCAAAATTGTATTGGCAAAAACTATTCACTCAGAACTTGGACACACTGCAGTTTGTATCGTATGTGTATGTGTGTGTGTGTTGTGATTACATATCTGTATGTGTACCACATACATGCAGCCCTCGAGTTTCAGAAAGTTGTGAGCCATCATGCAGGTGCTGAGAATCAATCCTAGAATCTTTAGAACATCCAGTGCTCTTAACAGCCTAACTCTCTCTGTAGCCCTAGAAGTTTATACCTCTCTCTCTCTCCCATTTTCTGAAGGCTGTGCTGTACCACCGTATCTCCAAACAGCAAGCAACCGTGGACCGAACTTCAGTAAGTGTAAGACAACATAGACCTTCCTCCTTTATTTCAGGTACCAAGTCACAGTGACAGAACGCTGAGACATCATAGCAAGACACTCAACGGTGGGGCACTGCTGGTAAGATGGAAGGCTGACGTTCTAGGACAGCCTCTGAGCTCAACCTGTAATTGTGGACTCCCTTTCTCAGCCAGGTTCTCTCTTCCCCGGAGCTGGGGAACCCCAGAACTTATACCGAGCATCACATAGTCCTCAGGGAAGAATACAGGCCGGACTTATTGCTGATAAGAAACCTGCTCAGCAAGCACCTGGGGATTCCTGGAGAGACTCCACCCTATTCTGAGGAGACCTTAGCTTTCAGAAAATGACCTTCAGTTGTGCCTGGAGATTCTTCCACACCCATAGGATAATTAAGTACCATGTTCTCCTTCTTGTGCTAGGATGGTGCTTCTGCATCTAAAAGAGGCACGGCACCACTACATGTAAATTAAGTCTCTAGTCCCAATCACGTTCACCCTCAAAACCCTTCCCACTGCCCAAGGTTTATAAATCCCCGATTTCACAGGAAATAAACGTGCTGTGTGATATCATCAGCTTTCCACATGACGGCTTTAGACTTGTCATTTACTCTGGATTTGCTGCTGAACTCTCTGGGCTTGGCTGCCGGCGTGTTCAACTGGAGCCTGCCTGGCTGTTCCTCTTGACTGCCTGGGAAGTGCCCTTGGGACCTGGACCTGCCTTCTGGCCCACTGGGTTGAGCCTTGTCAGACCTGTGTTTTGCCTGCAAGCCAACCAGACATGGGCTTTCACCCACACCCCTGCCATTAATACCGGAGCTCAGCCAAAGTACTGTAACAAACACTTCGGTATCATTACAGGCTTGTGGAACTCCTGAATTTCCATTGCCTCCAATACTGGCAATCTCATTTAAAAGAACTAACATAACACCCAGTGGAAAACTCATTGCCACCTCTCTCTCACCCCTCTGAGACCAGAAGCCTTTCCTAGCACCTGGGCCTTACCCTAAAGTACTCTAGCCATTCCTGAGAGAAATGGAACCTCTTATCTCAGGGTCCCTCTGTTCTTAGTCTAGAAGTTGACAGTCCGTCCCAGACAGACTACTGCAGGATAAAGAATGACAGCCAACCACCTCCGTTACTCACATTTGGCAGAGGCTCACAGACAAAAGAGTGGGACGACTTTATAGTGGGAAAAGTGAAAAGCTTTATGTGTCACTAACCAGAGCATATGATGGAAACAGATAACCCACAGTGGAACATTCTTTGTGATTTTTCTCCAGAAACACATTCAGCTTTCTCCTCTTGATCCAAAGATGGAAACTGGGACAAAAGTTAAGGAAAGTCAGATAAGAATCATCTGAGCTCTTAGGAGTCACTGTTATAGGGTTAATGTGTCTTCCTGGAGTGGTTGCTCTGTGTGTCCTGATTTCCCAGCTGGCTTTCTACACTGGTTGCTAACAACATCAGGGTGGCTTTCTGGGCTGGTCCCTGTGGATGTGTGCCAGTTGTAACAGCTTATCTTGTATCTATGATGTTTTTCTCAAAAGGCTTTACTGATTGATGAGTCCAAGATGGGGGAAAAAACCCACATGTTGGAAATCAGTGTCTTACTTTATCATTTAATAGGTAATAAATTAATGTAATTGAAGTTAAAACATCACACAAAGATAGCCTCACCCCAGCCTCCAATTAGACACAATTAATAATTTCTTTTCATTGTCTCTAATCTTTCTTTGCACAAGTAAAAGCAAATATGACCTCGTGGTCTTATTTTCTCTCTCTTTCTCTTTCTCTCTCTCTCTCTCTCTCTCTCTCTCTCTTTCTGTAGACTACTGTTGTCCCTGTGAATGAATGACAACAGTGTTTCCACCATAGTTTCCATATCTTCTCTTCTATCTGCATAACCTTCCCTCCAAGGTTTAGACTCCAATCCATTAACTAATGCCTTATTGATGGACACTTGGGTTGCTTTCAATTGTTTCAGAATCATACTGGAGATATTTTATAGCTGTGTGAATGTACAGGTTACTTTTCCTTCTTGCTGTGACCAAATACGGGAAGCAACTTAAGGGAGGAAGTGTTTATTTTGGCTCATGGTTTGTCATGTGATGCTGTCTGTTATGAGGGAGTCATGATGGCGGGAGCATAAGGTGCTGGACACATTGCGGCTGCAGTCAGGAAGCAAACAGAGATGAGTCCTGTTGCTCATCTCAATTTCTCCCTCTTTTCAAGAGCTTCTCATTATTATTGTGTGCATCACAACAAATTATATGAAGAATAAATGCCCAAAATGGAATTCGTGAGCCAAAGAGTATCATGTCTTATTTTCACAGACCTAGATTTCTATAGAGAAGTCACACTAAGTTATATCTTTAGCAGCAATGAAACTATATGTGGGGTCCAGGAGAACGTGCAATAAAGACTAATGTATAGAATGAATATAAAATTGAATCTACATAAAACATAAATGAAGCAAAAAAGTGCTATGTAAAGTATGTATGTTTTATTCCAATACCACACTACACATACCTTAGTAATGACCTGGAAGTCAGTTTGGGGTCCACTGGAACACAGACTCACTGCTGACCTCCTTCCACCAGCTTTGAACAGCCAGTGTTATGTGTGAATGAGAAATGTTACTTTCACAGGTTTCCCACACACATGGTCCCTGCTGATGGTGTAACTTTGAGAAATTATGGAACCTTTGGGACATGGTGCCTAACTGGAGGAAACAAGCCACTAGGAACAGGCTTGAAGTTCATATCCATCTCTGGTTCTGTTCTGGGTTCTCTTCTGTCTGTTGTCATATGAGAAGTTCCTGTCTCCATGAAATGAACCACTCCAGCCACCATGTCCCCCCTGCCATGAAGACTGAAACTCTCCTGAAGTGGAGAGTTAAAGTAACTCTTTCCTCAATTAACTTCTGTCTGTTGTATATTCAGTTGAAGAAACAAATTACTAACCCAGCCCCCTGTGAATCAAGAAAGCTCAAGTACTGAGAAGATCATCAAAGCAAGAGGTCTTCACAGTCCCCGAAGCAGATTCTAACCACTCGGCGGAAATTCTGAGTCCTAATGTCCAAAGTATGATATAAAAGAGAAATGCAGGTCCTCTTGGGCTAGCAAAGGATGTCCAGTGGTGTTGGTAAATCAGAGGAGTGGAGGAGAGGTGTCTAAAGCTTGGGGGCCAAGGAAAGAGTTCTGTTGTCTGGGGAGCCACAGCTTTGAGTCTTCACAAAGAGACACACCATCTGTGATACTTCTCCCCCATTTCCTAACAGCTTCTAATCTACAGGTTTTGAAACAGGACTTCTGAAGACCCTTGGCAGAAGAGTATATCAGTCAGGGTTCTTTAAAGGAACAGAACTGACAGAATCACACACACACACACACAAACACACACACACACACACACACACACATGCACGCACATATGTATGTTTATTGTTTTATTATACTGGCTTACAAGATGTAGCCCTGATAGTTTGTTGATGGCTGTCTAATGATTGAAAAGCTAGGAATCCAGTGGTTGGTTAGTCCTTGAGGCTGGATGTCTCAGAAACCTCAGTCTTGAGTCCTCAAGGCTTCCTAAAGAACCACAGGTCTTCAGTCTGCTTTGCAATCCTAAAAATGTTAGCAGCAACCTGACAGATGAACTTGTCAATGAGAATGAGGGCAAAAAAGCAAAGAGCAAAGCTTCCCTCTTCCATATTCTTTTATCTGGGACGCCATCAGAAAATGTGATCCAGATTTAAAGTAAGACATTCTGACTCAAATAACCTAATTAAGAATATCCCTCACTGGAATGCCCCACAGCTTGGGTTTTAGCTTATTTCATATGTAGTCAAACTGACATCCAAGAATATCCATCACGATGGTATCTCTCGTTCTCAAAGACCTGCTCAGGAATAGAATGGAAATATTACAGGCACTCCCTACAGACTGTAAAAATTAAGATTCTTAATGACTGTGCCGAGTCATAACCACTTCTTTCTATAAATTCACACCAAAAGTGAAGTTAATGCCTCAATTTCAAATAGTCTCACAGGTAAATCAGTTGTCTGGACTTTTAATTAAGGAATGTGATCACTGTCTGCATATATGCAAAATGAGATAGGTCTGGATCTCATTTTGCCTGAAGGCAACGCAATTTAGAAAATAAGAGAAGAAAGGTCTGAGAGGAGGGCTTCTCTGAAGTCCTTTATTATTTTACCTTTTACAAATTAATTCCCACTAGGCAGTGACTCTTTGGCAAGGTCAGCAAATGACAGTATCTTCCAGCCTGATATGTTATTCATTTCAAAACATGTCAAGAGCTGAATGGAGATGACTTCTCTGTTTTGTTGTCAAACTTATCATTTAACTTTACAACTATGCTTGCTGCTGCTCAGCCACAAATAACAGAATTCAAGAGTTCATTTGATGAGAAGTCTTAAATTTTTTCTTAAAATACTTTCAGCTAAGAATCACAAAACATTCCTTAAAATAAACAGGAGGTACAGCAGAATTATTTGTATTACAACAAAGGAAAGTGTTAAAATTCAATTCAAAGGACGCCTTTATACCTGACGTAACCAAATAATTGCCAACTTAGGTGGGCAAGCATTGTAAACAATTACATTCACATCACAAACATTTCTCTGTTTACCATCTGAGGACTCTGGCTAAGATGCTCAATCCCCATTCAGAAAGGCAAAAAGGATGGACATGGGAGGAGGGAGAAAACAGGGAACAGGATGGGAGCTTACTACAGAGGCCCTCTGAAGAGTTCTACCCTGCAGGGTATCAAGGCAGATGCTGAGACTCATGGCCAAACTTTGGGCAGAGTGCAGGGAATTTTATGAAAGAAGTGGGAGACAGTAGGACCTGGAGGGGACAAAAGCTCCATAAGGAGAGCAACAGATCCAAAAGTCTGGGCACAGTGACCTTTTTTGAGACTGATACTCCAACTAAGGACCACTCATGGAGATGGCCTGGAACCCCTGCACAGAGGTAACCTATGGCAGTTCAGTGTCCAAGTGGGTTCCATAGTAATGGGGACAGAGACTGTCTCTGACAGGAACTGATTGTCTTGCTCTTTGATCACCTCCCCCTGAAGAGGAAGCAACCTTACCAGGCCACAGAGGAAGACAATGCAGCCACTCCTGATGAGACCTGATAGAATAGGATCAGAGGGAAGGGGAGGAGGACCTCTCTTATCAGTGGACTTGGGGAGAGGCATAGGTGGGGAAGACGGAGGGAGGGTGAGGTTGGGAGGGTAGGAGGGAGGGAGGTACAGGGGGATACAAAGTGAATAAATGAAAGAAAGAAAGAAAGAAAGAAAGAAAGAAAGAAAGAAAGAAAGAAAGAAAGAAAGGAAGGAAGGAAGGAAGGAAGGAAGGAGAAAGAAAGAAGGAAGGAAGGAAGGAAGGAAGGAAGGAAGGAAGAAAGAAAGAAAGAAAGAAAGAAAGAAAGAAAGAAAGAAAGAAAGAAAGAAAGAAAGCCCTCTGGGTGCAGAAATCTGAATAATTAGCTATATTAGCCTCTTTCGTACATAAGCAGCCAGTATGCACTATCCTAGTTTCTAAAGAGACTTGAGAAGGAATTTTGGAGTGCTTTTTCCAATGTTTCTATTGTTTCCCTGTTTATATACCCTTAATATAACAGTGGTTTGTGAAGTCTCCTGTAGTTCTCAGAGGTGAAAAGGGAATCTCTTTCCAAGCTGGTTATATGTTTGACTGTGCGGTTTACAGTGTTTCATTTACGATAACATTTAAAGCTGGAATGATCAGGTTTGGGAACAAACACTATTGACTGTTCTGACATTTGTTTATGGAAGCAGAAATGCACAGTTATCACAGAGCGGTCTACCAGCCTCTGCTGTTTATCGGTCAGCAATTGTAGTAAGGAAATGAACAACTTATTGCAGTAATGTCCCGAAACTTTCAGTCTGTGTAACACGCACACCTGCACACACACTGATTTCTAAGAAGTTGTAGGTTCTGATAAAGATGCATCAATGTCACTAAGGAGGAGATATGGGGATTTCATAAGAACGCAAATGAAAAGAAGCCAAATAGGCTACAGGGTGTTGCTGTGTGATAGATTAACCCACACTGTGCAATGTGAAGCCACACTCACTTTAGTGTCACACTGCCTCAGAACTAGCACACAGTTGAGCCCTCCGTTCAAGATCTCACAGCTGCAGTCATTGTGCCATCAGGTTTCGGGCTTTTCTGAAGTAGGACTCTCTTTAGAGCTCACAGCACAGTGGCAGAGCTGGCTCTGACCTGAAAGCCTCTTTCTTGTGGTTTAGCTTCCATGGTTCCAGAAAACACTGTGTTAGCTGTGATCACTAGTCTTGGCTGTCAATTTGACTACATTTGGAATTAACCAAAGCCTAAGTACCTTGGGTCCACCAGTGAGGGATTTTTTCTGAATTAAATCATTTGAAGTGGGGGAGCCCACTTTTAATCTGGATCTATTAAAGTGGGAAGATCCACCTTTAATCCACATCTTTTGGCATGGGGAGATCCACTGTTAATCGGGGCCACACATTCTGGCGGCAGCCTGTGTAAAGGACATAGGAAAAGGGAGCTTGTTCCCTTTGCCTTCTTGCCCTCACTCTGGCTGGCAAGTCCATTTCCCACAAGCATTAAAACTTCCTTCTTCAGAATTCCAGGATATACTGAAGACAACCAGCTGAGAGATCCAGACTTCTGGACTGAACAACTGCTGGATTTTTGGATTTTCTTTTGGTAGACAGCCATTGTTGAACTAGCAGGACGTAATAAATCCCATAGGTAGGCAGGTAGGTAGATAGATAGATAGATAGATAGATAGATAGATAGATAGATAGATATGTTAATATATAATAAATCCCATATATATATGAATATATAATGAATTTATATCCATTCATTCTGTTAGTTCTGTTCTTCTAGAGAATCCTTGCATACCACATACATTTGCATATTTCCTGGCTTTGATTCCACCTTTTCTATAAATGGTGATATAATTGAAGGAAAGTGAGGTGTAATGACCAAAGCTATAAAAATCTTTATTTTTTTTTTCATTTCTCTATATTATGTTAGTACCCAATGCCTATCTTATGACCAAGGTTGTGCTGAAGTTCTTGGAGCGCTTGTTGGAGAAGGAAATTTGAATGTTTTAAAGATAAGTCTTACTATATACTCAGGCCTGCCTCAGGTTTACAGCCATCCTCCTGCCTCCTAAGTGCTAGAAGTACGTTGCTTGTTGTTTGTAACATGTGGGTAGTTTACAAAACAGAGTGTTTCCAGAACCATTCGTTTGACAAGGAAATGAATGCTCTTTGTTTGTGCTTTGCTTTTAGAACCTGTTCATAAATTAGAAGCTTTAAGAAACAGATATATTTGGAAATCTTTGCCATGGCTTTCATGAGGATGGAAAGTGATGTCTACATTTTGGAGTTTGCTAGACTCATCTGCAACCATTTTTTGCCCCTTCCCCATTTTTATTAGTGTTTATCTATTGTGAAAAGCACCGGGTTTCACAAAAACAATCTCTCTCAAGTAATCATACATGTTTACCGTATTTGTCTCCTGTCGACACACATGTGCACACACACATGCACACACCTTTCTTTGCCTTTGCTCTTTGTCCCCTGCAGATAGTCTCTTTCCTTCTCATGGTTTCCCTACGCTTTCAGATTATACTCAATTCTACCATTTCTATGAATTATGAGATTTAAAGAAAATATTATACATACACACATAAAATCTAGGATCCAAAGATGAGACAAAAGAGATAATAGTGGCCTTCTTGACTCTGGCTTATTTCATTTAATACGACCACCTCCAGTTTTAGCAAAAAAACAAAAAACAAAAACAAAAACAAAACTCCATTTGTGTATACACAGCACACTTTCTTTGGCTGTTCTCTGTTGATAGATACATAGGTTGAGCTCATATCATGGCATTTGTGAACATCACTATGATAAACACGGATATGCAAATAGATGCAGGCAGATCTCTGAGTTCTAGGCTAGCCCGGTTTACAGAGTGAGCTCCAGGACAGCCAGGACTACACAGAGAAATCCTGTCTTAAACAATAACAACTACAACAACAATAAGTGGTCTTGAGAAATTGAAGAAAATGATGTCAAAGCAGGACTGTGCGCCTGGCAAAGAGAAACAAAACAAGAGACACTGTGACTGCAAAGTGGAGGACAGGAGAGCATGTTGTTGCTAAGTGGATCCAGCCTGCATGGAGACGCCGCCGCTGCTGCAGCTTGCATTGCCTGCAGGCCACAATCCAGACGGTCAGGCATGGTGAGCAAGTAGCAGCTGCCACCGAGGGCAGGGAATGTGCAGCGCTCTGGAGCTCAAGAGGATCCTGCCCCAAAATGTGTTTGCTGGCCTCAAGGTTGCCCTGACCCTGGCCAACAACTGGATATCCAAGATGGGTCTTTGCAATGCCACTTCACTGGATGAATGTGAGTGGAGAGGTGGGAAAGAAGGTAGGATGCAGCAGCCTACCCAGTAGAGACAGGTAGACAGAACTAGAGCTGTGGCACTGTGGCAACAGGTGCGGGAGCATATCATTGCTGAGTGGGGCCAGCAGAGTACTGTGCAGCAGCCCGGAGTGCACACAGGTTCTTCCCCTAAATGCCCTCATCAGCCACATGATCACCCTGCTCTGAGGAAAACAAGACATCTGAGATGAAGAATGGCTCATATTTTGGATTAACCCCCCTTGAAAGACCTCCATGTCCCATGCTGGTCCCAGAGGTCAAACTGGTTCCATGGTCCATGCTGCCACCAGGAGTCGTGTTGACGTCCAAGACTCTGGAGGACATGTTGCTGTCCGTGGTCTGTGCTGCTGACTGAGATCATGTTGATGTTCATGGTCCATGTGGATGTCCATTGCCTGTGCTGCCCCTGAGGGCCATGTTGGGCCATTTTGCCCCAAAGACCATGTTGATATCTGTGTCCCATGCTGTCACCAGAGACCATGTTCATGTCCATAATCAGAGCTGCCTTAGGAAACCATGTTGATGTCTGTGGTCTGGGCTTCTGCCAGAAACCACGTGGAAGACCATGATCCATGCTGTTGCTGGTGGTTATGGGCAGGAAAGCTTCTTTGGCAGTGATATCAATGACTGCAGATTCATACTTGAGAATGAGAGATATTGAAGAGTTCTGTGATAACCCCACTCCCACCCCCTACTGCCAAAAAAAAAGAAAGAAAGGAAAGAAAGGGAAGAAGGAAGAAAGAAAGAAAAAGAAAGAACCAGTCCAGACAAGAAGCCATTGAAGAGAGTCCGCATAATTGTGATTAAGATGCTGAAGCTCTTAATCACAACTAAAGCTCTTCAGAGTTGATGGCTTGTGGTGGGTAGAGAGGTGGGGAAGGACTCATTTATCTTTAAGGGAATGTACATTGGGAGCTTGACCATGCTCCATCTAGGATATGGACAACCAAAACTGGACTGAGTGTGCTTTTTCTTTTGTGGGGGGCCACAGGGTGGGAGGGTAGACATGGCAGGGATGGGAAGGGAGTGTGATAAGGGTACATTTGATGAAATTTCCAAATAATCAACTAAAAAAATACTATGTTGGGGAGAAAAAGAACTATAGGCTAATAAAGAGAATGGGAGTGGGAGAAAGTGTCTTCTCTAGGGAAGAGCACACGCTTTGTTTATTCATTATCAAATGGTAAGTCCTGAAAACATATATATGATTAAAATTACATAGACTGAGCAGGTTATATGGGGAATATGTATAGACAATATCAATGAAAAAAGGATGGGTGTGGGGAGGGCTTTGGGAGAAGAAAGGGAAGGGAGAAATGAAGTGATCATGTTGTAATCTCAAAAAATAATTTAAGAAAAGAAAATGCTCCACAGTTTTGTCTTTCTCTACAGGTCAACTTAATGGAGGGGTTTTCTCAATTGAAGTTCCCTCTTCTCAGATGACCCTGGCTTATGGCAAGTTGACAAAAAAATAAATCTAACCAGTACACATAATATTGTGTTGGGTTAATTTATTTGAGTCCATATATATAGATATTGATACAGATATCAGATATTGTCTTTCAGAGAATAAAATACATAGCTCCATTCCTTCCTGACTTTTACAGTTTCTTTTGAGAAATAGAATGTTATTTTGATGGGGTTGCCTTTATTTGCAATTAGGTGATTCACTCTTGTAACTCTCAATATTCTTTCTATGTTCTACATATTTAGCATTTTAGTTATAAATAATATAATGTGGCAAAGGTCTTCTTGGTCATTTTTGTTTATAATTTTAAAGGTCTTCTGATTATTCTCTGTATCTAGATGACTATATATTTCCCTGGATTTAAATAAATGGCTATGGTTTATCAGATTTTTTTTATCAGTCTTGAACATCTTCTTCTTTCATGCCCGTGATTCATAGGTTTAGTCTTATCAAGATGTCCCATAGATTGTGCACATTCCATTTGTACTTTCTTTTTTTATCCTTGTTATTGTCAGAATGTTTGAGCTCTCCTATCTTGTCTTCAAGAGCTCATATTCTCTCTTCTACTTGATGAGATTTTCTACTGGATTTTTATGTGATTTATTGAAGTTTTATTTCCAAAATTTCAATTTGTTTATTTCTCTTTACTAAGTTTCCCCTTTATACCCTTGCTGACTTCTTTATTTCACCTCTTTGTGTTTGCTTTTAAATCCACCAAGGAATTTGTGTGTTTATTTTGTTGAACATTCTTATAATTATTCTTTTGAAATTTCATTTAATTTATTAGAGTCCATTACCCTGAAATTAGTAACCATCAAAGAAGTCGTATTGCTTTGATTTTTAATATTACTGCGTTTCTGTTTGGGGACTGGTGCATCTGGGTTAGTTGTTGTTTTGACTTTGTTTTTAATGACCAGCTTTCATTCACTGGAAGTGTTTAGAATGTTCAAGTGGAATTAAATTGTAGTAAGATTGAGTTGGCATTTCTCTTCACTGTACTAGAGAATAGTTCAATAACTTAACCCCTAGCCCACACACTCAGGGTGCTGGGTTCAATCTCTGTCACAACTCCAAGAGTTGAATATTATCTGCAAAAGTAACAGTAACTGATGTGTAGGGCCACCATAAAGATCCAGTTATAGTCAATTACAATAGGATATCCAATGCCTTATTTAGACGGCATCAGAGAAGCTTCCTTCTGTAGCAGATGAAAACATGGAAACCCAAAGCCAGACATTACACAAAGAAATAGAGACCTTGGAACACACACATTCATAGCCTTAAGTGAGATGTCTCTGTCTGTCTCTTCTCTTGGGGACTGTTGGCCACTAGTCCATGAGGGCAGAAGGAGAAGAGGCAAGGGGCAGAGCTCTGAAGGCCATGATATGATGGACTGATACCCTGAACCAGCTGTAGGGAGGCAGATCAACTTTATTCCTGGGGTGAAGGAAATATATAGTAAAAGGAAAGCAGCCAAAAGGTACTCTGATAGGTGCTCACAGTAGACTTCATTTGCACTAAATAGCATGGGTTCTATGGTTAGTGCAGGAGCTCACTGCCTAATTATCATATGGGCAGGGAAAACTATGTCAGAGGCTGCTTCTAAGCCAGGCATCTATTTTAGGGACATGGTCCAAACAGGAAGAGGTAGGGAGTAGGAAGCCCCGTTGGGGAAAGGGAGTCCTCCATCTTCCGAGCTCAGGAGCTCTAGCTAGTCACGGAGGCTACAACCTTCACCCACCATCAAATCTCTCCCCTCAAAGAAACCCACAGAAGAGGAGACAGAAAGCGTAGGAGCCAGAGGGGATGGAGGACACCAGAAGAACAAGGCCTTCTAAATCAACTGAGCAAAGTTCATTTGAACTCACGAAGACTAAAGCAACAAGCAGAAGGCCGACCGTGGGTCTGCTCCACACACTTCGCCAATGTTCTGTAGCTTTTCAGTTTCTATTTTTATGGAACTCCTGAATGTGTAAACGAGTAGGCCTCATGATTCTTGTGCCTTTTCTTGTGACTCTTCTGTTGGCTTGGCTTATCCAACTTTGATGTGATGTCTTTTAACTTATTATTTATTATTTTGTTATGTTTGGTTGTTATTTCCTAGAAGCCTGTTATTTTCTAATGAGAGACAGAAAGGAAGCAGATCTGAAGGGTCGGGGAGGGGAGAGCTGGTAGGAGCAGAAGGAGAATCAGGATATATTGCATGAAAGAATTTATTTTTAATAAAAGGGAAAAATTAAAAAATAATATCCCATTCAATTCCAATAATTTTGAAGGAGTGAAAGAACTGGGATAGTTCAGTGTGCACTAAGATATGAACACAAAGCCTAGGGTTGGAAAGCAGGTTATCATAGGAAAACCAGAAAGTAGTATGAAAGCAAGTAAAAAATAAAATAAAATCCAATACAAGAGGGAAAAGTACAATGATGCCAGAATAATAGAAATGATGGGAGGAGATGTTAGTTCCTGCTACCGGTAGAGTTAAAAGAGAAAGTTGGAAACGCGATCAGACAACTGAAAGAATCAGCTCTTGGGAGGCTGATGCAGGGAGGTTCTCAACTCAAAGCCAGTGTTTGTTGTGTGGTTTAGCCTAAAAAGATGTGGAGGACAAGGCACAACAAAGCTAACTTTTAAGAGAAGTACAGAGGTGAGGGAGCTGGAATCCCTTGACAATCCTTCTTTGTGGCATGAAGGCCTGACTGATAGGCCTTCTTCAGTGTCTTCTCTCGGCAACACAAGCACTGGGCATGCTTGGGGGAAGGATCTTGCACTGGTGGACATGGGTGCAAGGCTGTCTCTACGTGGCCCACTCTAGACTATGGGTCGGACAAATTTCTGTTTCCTAGAATTCTGTGTAACCCTGACTCAAAGTTTTATCCTCCTCTTGAGGGGTTTAGCAGCGTCTGTCTCAGTATAATCCTGGAAGCCTTGCTCTGGATGCGGAAGTGTGAAGTGAGTTTTCTTTGCCTCTAGAGCCACCTAGAGGCGCTGACTCAACAGGACTTACTTCCTCCTTTCTCTGCTTCACTTTCTTCCTCTCCTTTTTTCTTTGTCTCTTTCTCTCTTAGTGGTTCCTGGCACCCTTGACCAGTTACCAGAAGATTTTCTCAGCATCCTCCACCAGTGAGGGCACTTGGTGCGGCTTTCGTGATCCACCTGTTTCTGTATCTCGGGAATTTCCCCATCAACACTGTTCATATCTTTTATCCTGAGGGTTTTATATGATTTGGAAGAACTGCTGCATTTTTGCAGGTAACGATTCTATTTTTGTAATGGTTTCTCCTTACAATGTCCACATCCATCCAGGACAGACGGTAACTTGAGGGAGTAGTCAGAACAACTGTGAGCAGTCCCTCTACTGTGTTTGTGATTTAAAAAAAAAAGTAATAACCACATAATTTTAGCTTTCCCTCCTGTGATATATCTAATTTTGTGACAATACTTATGCCTAGAAAACGTTTAGTCCATTTGTACTGCAATAACAAACATATTTGAGGTTACATAAACAATAGAAATTTATTTCTCATAGTTCTGGAAGCTGGGTGTTGACGCAGACAATAACAGATTTAGTAACTTTTAGGGACTTTCTGAGATGACCTTTTGTTGCTGTGACATTTAGAGGGAGATGTCACTGTCTTCTCACATGATGGAATGCAGAAGGTCACAGAGGCCAGGCAAATGTCAACCTGTCATCATAAGAGCCTTCATTTTATTCTGGTGGCAGGAACCCTCATAATGAGTGCCCCCCCCCACCTGGTATTCTATCTTCTCTCAGGCATGATGGATACGAAGACTGAGCAAATGAACTTTAGGAGAAACATATTTTCCAAAGTGCAGTGGGAATCCTGGAACTAAATTTAGCCACTTTCAATGCCACAAGTTTTTCATTTCGAAAATACAATTTATTTCTCATATTGATTTTTTTTCTGCTCCTGGCTGACCACTTCACACTCAGAACTGTTGATAGGGTCTGGCTATTGTTTACTTGTACACTCACTGGTTCAGGAGACTCAACTGTATGAAATCTAAGAATAATGTTAAGAAACCTAAGTTTTCACTCTATTCATTTTAATACTCACTGACAAAAATAAACCCTTAAGTATTTTTATGAAACACTGCTCATTTATTCTTTAGGCAATGAGCATAGTGCATTTTTTAAGTACCAACATATGACGACTGCTATCAGTGAAATATGAAAGCTTCTCATTCATTTATGAGTGGCAATGTTTTAGAAACATGGCTTCAAGTTACTATGGATGGCATGTCTTCCAGGGGAAGCGGTGAGGTAAACTCTTACAGGAAGAGAATAAGATCAGAAAAATCCACCTGCCTCTCCATCTCGAGTGCCAGGATTAAAGGCATGTGCCAGACATGACACCAGCTATCTTTTGATTGGATTAATGGCCCCTTCCATGAGACAGAGGCCAAAGGTGACACTGCTGATGAAGCCAAGAATCTGAGACTAAACAGGCCATGTGCCAAGGAGAAAACTTACTACAACTATCCTGTTAAACAGAAATAAAAGGCTTCCTCACAACATCCTGCTGTACCCATAGACCACTCAACCCTCATGAGAGAAGGTTCTTGTAGGAGATGGTATTAACACAGAGGCCCGCAATGGACAATGTGCATAGAGTGAGAGACTTGGGAGCACTCAGTCCTAAATGGGATGTCTCTAACACCCCTTCCTTCTAGGCTCATGATTCTATATAAGGAAGTGAAGAAGGAAAGATGGTAAAAAGCCAGGAGTGACGGAAGACTCCAGCGAAACAGTGTTTCTCAGAAACAATGGTGCTGGTGCACTTATGCCCTCACAGAGGCTATGACAGCATGTTCAAGACCTGCACAAATTCAAGCCAGACAAAAGCTCAGCATGCAGAAGGGGAAGGAGGTACAATGTCCCGCCACCAACCAAGAAGGTACTTGCCACTGATATCTTCAAGTGAGGGAAAATTACCAGTAGGAGGATGAGTCCTTTTGACATATGTGAAGGAGCTGGTATGGCAGGGTCTACGGCCGATCTATTATTGCCACCATTATCCTCTTTTTAATCCTCTACCCTGATTTCCAGAGATGCTAGACAGTGAGTGGGATTTCCCCACAACTCTTGTTTTGTTGGTCTTAGCCATTCTGACTGAGGCAAGACAAAAATCTCAGAGTTGTTTAGTTTCCATTTCCCTAATTGCTAAGGTTGTTGAACATTTTCAAAGTATTTACTAGCCATTTTTGTTTCTTAGTCTTAGAATTCTGTTTAGATTCACAGGTAATATTTAATTGGGTTGTTTGCATTCTTGACTCAGCTTTTTTAGTTTTTTATGTATTCTGGATATTAGTCCTCTGTCAGACATATAGTTAGCAAAGATTCCTCATTCTATGGGCTTCTTTTTCATTTGGTTGATTACTCCTTTGATGTACAAAAGCTTTTTAGTTTACGAAGTACCAGTTATCGATTACTGACTTTAATTGTTAGGCAAATGGAGTCCAATTTCCAAAAGTGCTTCCCTGCAACTATGAGCTGCAGGATACAGCCTATGTTTTCATAGCAGTCTCAAAGAACCAACTCTTAGATTGTTGATTCTCTGCATTGTTTTCTTTGTTTCCATTCCACTAATTTCTGCTTTTGTTTTTATTATTTCTTGTTGTCTACTTGATTTGCCCTTTGCTTTTATAATATTTTATTATTAAAACATTATAATTTAAATCGATATCACTATATCCTTCCCTCCTCCAAGTCCTTACAGATCTTCTCCCTTTCCTTATTCACTGAACTGTAAGTTCTTTCTTACAAACCAAAATTCAATACAGTAAAATCTCACCAAAACCAAGAAAACAAAATAAAACCAAAATCAAAAGGAAGAAAAAAAAAAAACCGGTAACCAAATAAAAGCATTAAAAAGAGAAGAAGAAACCGCGGAGCCTTTGTATGTTGGTCAAGTACATCTGAACATTTAGCCTTCCTGGGGTGGTTGATTCAATCAGCGTCACACTATTGGAGAAACCTGGTTTTCCTTCTTCCAGCAGGTGTAAAGGACACTTCAGTTATTAACTCTTATCTAGTGTCTAGGCTTTCATTTGTTCATTCATTTTTTAAATACAACAAAATAAATATAATAAGACAAAAGAAAAACTATCATACTGAAGTTGGACATGACAAAAACAACAGAAAGTTAAAAAAAAAAAAAGCTCTATAGAAAGCGCATGAATCAGAGACCCACTCAATGGCACTCTCAGGAAGCCCTTAAAAACACTAAGCTGGAAGCCATATTGTAAGCGTAGAGCATTTTACTTATTCTTGCTTTTCAGAATTCTTGACTTTCAACCAGTCATTTATTTTTGACCTTTCTAACTTCTTTAGTGTAGGTGCTGAGAGCTACACATCTCCTTTTTAGGACTGCTTTTAACGTATTCCAGAGGTTTTATTGTATTGTGTTTTCATTTTCATTTGGTTCCAGAAATTTTTAAATTACTTTTGTCTTTATTCATCTTTCAGTAATACGTACTTTCATTTCCATGGATCTGTGAAACTACTAGAGATTTATTTGGGGCCAGGTAAGACACATCAAGTTTTTGTTTTTCTAAATTCATTAAGATTTTTTTTTTTATGAGACTGAGAAGTTTGAGCTAGAAGGATGGCTCAGTAGTTAAGAATCAGGCTTGCTTTTCCAGAGGACCTGGGTCAAATTCTTAGTGCCCACATGATGGCTCACAGTTGTCTGCTCTAGTTCCAGGGATTCTAATGCCCTCTTCTGGCCTCCAGTGGCACCAGTTTTGCAAGTGGTGTGTATGTGTATATGCAAACAAAATACTCAGACACATAAAATAAAAGTTAATAAATCTTTTTTTCTTTAAAAAAAAAAAGATTTGTTTTATATCTGAAGAGAAAAACTTTCATATTGAGTTCCTTTTTCCAATAAATGCTTCAGAGTTTTGTTTTGGTTTTTTTTTTTTTTTTTTTTTTTTAACCTATGAGGTCCTCACCATGTGTATCATACAAAAAGTAAGTAAGTCTTTTAATTAAATTTTTGGTTGAACACTTTTTGGACATTGCCTTCCTAGAAAGCCCAGGCTTGCTTGGAGCTTACTGTTTAGACCATGGTCATGACAGTGATTATATTCTTACTCTTGCCTCCTAAGTGCTGGCATTGCCAGTACACCAAGCTCAGAAATTTTTTTTTGATAGGATTTCTCAGGAATTTGATACAAGAAACATTTTCTTAAACATGAGAAAATTGTATGCTTTTGAGAAATGTCCTTTAACATGATTACTGAGAAATAATATACAGACTTGGATTTTAATATTTTGATACAATTCATCTATAATTGATCTCATTTTGTTGATTATAATAAGCACACACATTAAAGATTTACTTATATATTCAGGACAAATATATTCAGTAGAAAGAGCACAATATTGTGCTTAATGTTTAAAGTGCAGTAAGTTATCTTTCTCATAAGAATTACAACATTAATAAGATGAAACAATGATTCAATAAATACTGGCTTTACAATTGCAAATACAATCTTTGCTGTAAAAGTTATGCCTTAGGGTAATAACATGATTAATATCTCAGATACCTATGGAGCTCTAATAAACGATTATAGATAGCTTTCACTTAACTCACAGACTACATAATAGGCTACCTGTAATTCAGCCCCACAGGGAGATTTGACTCTCTCCCTCTCTGTAGCTCATCTTTTCTTTTCTCTTCCAAGTATGAGATTCAGTATCTCCTAATGAATTACTTTCTAAACTATATTGTTAGTTCTCCGATTCTTAAAACACATACCATGGACCCTATTTGCCTACAAAATAATGAAGTTTCTCTGTCCCTAACAAGAACAAAAGTGCAGCATTCTTCCCTTGAAGTCTACAGAGGCAGTTTATTGTACCCATGTGTATGTGTATTGTGCATGCACAGACAATAAATAGCATGTACAATAAAGCACAATGTCAATAGCGAGATAATTTATCATGAATAAGAATTGGTTGGACAGTGCTCTTAACCACTGAGCCATCTCTCCAGCTCCACAAGGAGAACTACCGAACCAAAAAATCTGGGCCTACAGGTCTTTTCTTAGACTGATACTCCAACCAAGGACCATTCATGGAGATAACCTAGAACCCCTACACAGAGGTAGCCTGTGGCAGCTCAGTCTCCAAAAAGGCTCCCTAATAAGGGGAGGAGGGGCTGTCTCTGACATGAACTCAGTGGCTGGCTCTTTGATTACCTCCCCTGAGGAGGGGAGCAGCCTGACCAAGCCACAGAGGAAAACTATGAAAGACAGTCTTGATGAGACCTGATAGATCAGTATCAGAAAAAAGTGGAGGAAGACCTCCACTATCAGTGGACTGGGGAAGGGGCATGGGAGGAGGTGAGGAAGGGAAGAAGGGAGAGAGGGAAGAAGGGAGGGAGGAAAGAAGGGGCTGGGAAGAGATGAGGGTTGGGCTGCAGGTAGGATACAAAGTGAATAAATTGTAATAAATAAAAAATTATATAAAAAATTGGTTGGAATCAGTGTATATTGTATCTCAAGTTTCCTTTTAGTTAGCAGCTTTTGTTTTTCTTGTTTGGAGAAAAATAATGGATAGAGTATGACACCTTATACATATTCTTGGTTGTTAGAGAAGCAATGAAAGATTTTCCTTAAACAGAAGTTGAAAGATAAGGTTGTTGTTATGCTCAAGAGCACAGAATGAAATCGTTAGTAATTTATTTTGTTGATATTATTAATAAAATCAACAGATAACACCCCACATCATCATGAATCTTTCTACTTCATTTCTCTGTGAAACTTTATAATCTGCTAGACAATGTACATTATATTTTTTCCATTTTTTATCCATTTTTCGCTTTCCATTTTTCTTATGTATGGAATACATCTCATTTCCCAATGCAATTCTCAATACTAGGATTGACAAAACTTTCTAAGGATTTTAATCATCGTCTCTTCCCTTTGGAAACCTAGAAAGACTGTCTTTAGCCAAACACCTCAAAAGGGTGGAATCCATCAAGATATGTAGAAAGTAAAAGTCAACATTTTTAAGTATTTTCTTTTTAAAAGACTAGTAGATATATAGTTGACAGTTTACAAAATATGGGACAGTTGTGCACTTCATCTTGCTAGAAATTCATGCAATAGTTTTTTTTTGTTGTTTGTTTGTTTGTTTGTTTGTTTTTTTCAAGACAGGATGTCACTATGTAGCTCTGGCTGTTCTGGCCTTAGCTATTTAGATAGACCAGGCTGGCCTTGAATTCACAGGGATCAATCTTCATCTGCCACCCAAGTTTTAGGACTAAAGGCATGCACCACTCTGCCTGGCTGTGAAATAGTTAATCCTTGAATATGAAATTTAAGCCGTGGTAAATGGCAAGCTAAATTAATTTTACATATTTTGTGAAATGACATAAAAGTTAATGTTTTGTTGTTCTGAGTCATTCTTGTTGCTATTGTCGTTGCTATTGCTGTTGCTTGACAAAATAAATCAGCAAACATTTATTTACTGCCAATTCCTTAGGTTTCTACAATAAATCGATAAATAAATACAAAGCAAGTTACTTATATGGTCTTCTTCATGCTTGTGCAAATTGCAGACAAATTAGGCCTAGAGTTTGCAGTAACTGAAGAAACCATTGCAGTATGGAAAGACAGACATATGTAGACAGAGCAGAGCTAATGAATGCTAAAGAGCTAAGACTGGAACTGAAGCCCTTCTAAGCCATAAATATGGAGGGTAGGTATAAAAAGTTACGTTTGCTCTGTTCCCCTGTGATACACTGAGACAAGAAGTCTCCTCATTGCTCCTTTCATGTCCTTGTTCCTCAAAGTATAGATGAAGGGGTTAAGCATAGGAGTCACCAAACTGTAGAACAAAGACAGAAGTTTGTTCTTGTCCTGGGAATTAGAAGATGAGGGTTGTACATACATGCTAATTACTGGTCCGTAGAAAAGAGACACCACAACAACATGAGAACCACAGGTATTAAAGGCTTTTTTCTTGCCCTCTGAGGAACGAATCCTAAGCACAGTCGCTACAATGAACCCATAGGAAACAAGAATTAGTGACAGGGGAACCAGGGAGTAGAAAGTCCCTACAATGGAGAGCATAGCGACATTGAATGCAGTGTTAGCACAGGACATCTTGATCATCACTGGGACCTCACAGAGAAAGTTGTCTACCTTGTTGTTTCCACAAAATGGCAGCTTGACAGTGAGAGTTGATTGAAGCAAGGAGTTAGCCAAACCACTCAGCCATGCCACGGACACCAGGAGGATACAGAGCTGCTGGTGCATGATGGCTGGGTACCTTAGAGGTTTGCATATGGCAATGTAACGGTCCAAAGACATCACAGCCAGAAGGATGCACTCAGTAGCCCCCAGGAAGTGAAAGACATAAAATTGCACCACACAGCCTCCATAGCTGATAGATTTATCTGGGCCCCAAAGATTCAGAAGTAGCTGGGGGATGGTGGTTGTAGTGAAACACAGGTCCAAGAAGGAGAGGTTAGAAAGGAAGAAGTACATTGGGCTGTCCAGTTGAGGATCTAGCCTGGATATGACAATAATTGTGATATTTCCCAACACTGTGCAGACATAAGCAACAAGCACTATTATGAAGAGGGGCATTTCCAGCCATGGGTGGTTGGAAAAACCCAAAAGAATGAAGATCTTTGGAGCACTGTCATTGCCTATATTCATTCCTGTTGTTGACTGGCGAATTCAAATGAAGATGAAGACTTGTATTTTAGTATGGAGTTTCTATGACGATCAAGACATTGAATTAAATAAAATAGTGTACGTTATTAATATACTTTTCTTGTAATCCATGCCACTAAACTGATGTGATACTTGCAAACATAAAAATTAATAATCTAAAGACACAAATATCCTCTTTTAGCATCTCTGAGAAAGATTAATGAACCTATACATTTAACCAAGAATTATAATACAGCATATATTAATAAAATAATGAATAAGTAAAGGAAAATTTAAATTGATCTTATGCAAGCCAGAATATGGATGATACATGGATGATTCTAAAGAATGCCATATTGAGTTGTCTCATGCTGATTTCCAACATCCATGATCTACTGACCCTTGCCATGATCTAGCTGGACTAAGGATTTGTTTGGGTTAGTTCAGAACTCTGAGCCCTTTGTGAGTCAGCCTGAGTTACACAGAAACAACAAATATTTCTCTACTCTCCAAACCTTTGGCTGATTTTTGCCAATTTAAACTTATGCTAAATCATCAAGCATTTCACTATAAGGAAATGAGTTCTTGAAAAAAATTCAGAACTTGAAAAATAATATAAAAATAATTTATTACAAACCCAAGAGAAAAAAGCTCAGTAAGACAACATGACTTACCAGCATACTATGAGTACATTAGTGAATTTCACATTAAAGAGCTGTAATTTCACATTATAACAGTGAGCTTTAATCTGTCATACATTTAGACAGTTGTGCATTATTTTTGTCAATTTCTTTAGCTGCTAAGACAATTAGTCTATTACATACAAGGACACCTTTTCTCCTCCAACCCTCCACACCCTGCCTTTCTTTCTTTCATATATTTTGAGACATGATCTTACTCGGCAGGCTAGGCTTTCTTGGAATTCACTATGTAGAATCAATGTGTTAAATTTGGCAGCCTCAAATTTGTTCTGAGATTTCTACATCAGATTTACCAGCATTGTGGTTACAGGCTTGGACCAACACAGGCACCTGCCTTTTATGTACAATATTTAATGCAATACTTCTTCTAGTTGCATCAAAATAAAGTTCTTATCATCCCATAATGATTATATCTTCTTTTCTTCTGTTTTCTTAAATTTTGCAGATCAGCTCGCTTGAATCTAACATTAATGCCTTCAACATTTTCATATTTGTGTATATTTATTTTAACTAAGGAAATACTCACCAATACAAGAAGCATCCATGGTCTACCTCAAAATGCATTTGATATTATGAATTCTAAAAGCTTTTGTTGGTATCAAAATGTCATTTATGCACACTTTCTCTAATATGCCAATTTGTATAAAGAAGACATAGCATGCAGAGTTATGTGAAACTTAAATCAAATCAAATGAATAAACTCCACCCATATGAAATACCTACCTCAAATCAATGTTGACTTCTGTGGTGGTACACTACTATCTTGTAAAAGTGAATCTTGATCTTTTTATCAGAATTCACTGTTAATGGAGGGTAAAGATGGACTATACCTCTATATTCAGTGGCTTTATATAACATAAATCCTTAATACTTGATTTGAAAAATCAGATGAATTTTAAAGTGAGAAAATATTTTTTACTCTGAAAAAAAATAGCTGAGGAAGAATCTGGTGATTCGGCTTAGGGGTACACTCTTTGCCTTGTCTATACAAGGCCTTGGGTTTGAGTTCTGGCACCACAGAAATGAAGGAAAGGAGGTGCTCTCACTCCTTATAAAGCTGTGGGACTTTGCTCTCCATGCAGATAATAAATCTCAGTGGAAATTTCTTGGCAAAAGGCATTATAGAAATTCCCCTTGTGGATATGCTTCCCTTTAATTTTCTTGTGAAAATAAAATCAAATAATAAATTTTAGTATGTGTTATGGAAAATGCATTGGGGCTAAAATAGTTTGTATTAAAAAATATTTCTCTAAAAATCTCAAAAAAATGTCACGGTATTAGGAAAACTTAAGATTTATTATGGTGTCAAGATCTGTATATTTTATTATTTTTCTAAAAGTATTATTCTTAAAATTCTTGCTGTGCTAATCATATAATAATCTAACTTCTTTGTAAGACTGGAAAAGACTGATCCATTCCAATGTGATTTTTAAGAAACTAACATGCTTTTGACAATAGACTTTGTGTGTGTGAATGTGTGCCTGCGTGTGCATACCAATTGGTGATCTAATGGGACATGGTCATCCCTGAAACATAGATGCAAATAACATTATACAGACTGACCAGGTTGTACTTATATATTTAAGAACATACATGTATATAAATACATGTATGTAACAACAATTAATTTTTTAAAGGAGGCCATAAAATTAAAAGAGAGAAAGGAGGAGTAAGTATACAGGAGGTTTCAGAGGGAGGAAAGAGAAGGGAAAATTATGTAATTATAATAGAATCTCAAAAAACAAAATAAAGAATAATATACCTTTTAAAATAATTTTATTTTTCTCTCATATATTGCATTCTTACCACAGTTTCCCCTCCTTCCTGTCTCCTGCAGTCTCTCCCCACCCCCACTCACCTCCTCGCTCTCCAATATCCACTGTCCCTCCTCATCTGCTCAGAGAAAAGCAGGCCTCCCAGGAACATCAACCAAGTACAGCATAACAAGCTACAATAAGACTGGACAAAGCAACCCAGTAAGGGGGAAAGGGTTCTACAAGTGTACAAAAGAGTCAGAGACAACTCCCACTCCCACTGTTAGAATTTCCAAAAGAACACCGAATTACACAACCATAAAAACATGTATGCAGAGGTCAGACCCCTACAGGTGCCCTGATCTCTCCAAGTGCCCATAAGATCCTATGAACCCTGTTATCCTGGTAGCTCTGACCCCTCTTGTTCTTCTGATGCTTTCTCTCCCTCCTCCACAGGACTCCCTAATCTGCCCAATGTTTGGCTCTGGGACAGTGCATCTGCTCCCGTCAGTTGGTGGATGGAATCTCCTTGGTCTTTTTTATGATAATTCTGCTAGGCTCTAGCCCCAGCACACTGCACACTAGATAATTTGTAGGTTGAAGTTTTTACGGCTGGATCATATCCTAATCCCTCTACTTAAGGCCTTCCCTGGTTACAGAAGATGGCCAGTTCGGGCCCCTTGTCCCCCATTGCTAGGAATCTTTGCTGGGATTACTCTCATAGATTCCATGGAGGTTCCATTGCACTAGGTTTTCACTTCACCCCCAAAATGCCCCTAATTCCAGTCATTTCTCACAGTATTTTCTCTCTCTCTCCCCTCCCTGAAATGGAAGTTTCTGAATTCAGTTTGGTCATGTGATGTTTTGCTGCAAGCTAGGAACGTGGTGTTTTGCTGTAGGTTGGCTTGTGAGAGGGCATGTGATATTTTACTCTCTCATGTCAGGGGCATGACCTTGGCCAGCTGAGAACAACCATGGACTTTGAGGAGAGGACATATATGGAGACCCAGGCAGAGTGAGACACTGCTTTTTGGATCGACATTGCACTGATCTTCATGCTTTGACACTTGACTTTGCAGAGAGAAACATTCCAGAGAGCTTCTTTTGACAATCCAGCTGAATCTTGTGGGTTTCTCTGACTTCCTGTTGCTGCTCCGTTGGCCTTTGGACTGGACTGCTGGTATCCTGACAACTGAATCTGGTAATCCCCTAAAGATCTATCAACCATAATCAGCAGGAAGTAGATAAAAGAGGACTACAGCCCTTTTCCCTGCTAATCTCCTACCTAAGGTCATGGGGAATGGGGGGAGGGCTGGAAGGAAGGTAAAAGTCCTAAAGAAAGTAAGTTTGGTAAAAAAATGTAAGCCTACACCTCCCCATCTATCCCTCCTGTTCCCAATGCCATGGGTTCAAAATCTACCTGGGAAATCTATTCCATTTCTCCTTCCACAGGAGACCCTTATCTTAAATCCTCCTTGTTACTTAGCCTTTCTAGGTCTATGGAGTGTAGCATGATTGCCTTTTACTTTACAGATAATATACACTTGTAGGTGCATACATGCCATGTTTGTTTTTCTGAGTCTGGGTTACCTCTAATTCCATTCATTTGCCTGCAAATTTCATGATATCATTGTTTTTAACAGCTGAGTAATACTTCATTGTATAAATGTATCCCATTTTCTTGTCAATTCTTTGGTTGAGAGACATCTAGATTGTTTGCAGTTTCTGTCTATAATGACTAAAGCTGCTAGGAACATAGTTGAGCAAGTGTCCTTGTGACAGGATGGAATAAATGTCTTTGGAAGTATACCCAGGAGTGGTTTAGCTGGGTTGTGTGGTAGATCAATTCCCAGTTTTCTGAGAAACTGCCACAGTGATTTCCACAGTTGTTGTACAAGTTTGCACTCCCACCACATAGTGGAGGAGTTTTTTTCTTGCTTCATACACTCCCCAGAATGAGCTGACACTTGTGGTTTTGATCTTAGCCATTCTGGCAAGTGTAAGATAGAATCTCAAAGTTGTTTTGATCTGCATTTCCTTGCTGGCTAATAAGGTTGAACATTTCTTTAAGTGTTTCTTAGCCATTTGAAATTTGTCTGTTGAGAGTTCTTTGCTTGGATCTATACACAATTTTTAATTGGATTATTTGGTTTGTTGAAGTCCATTTCATTTAGATTTTCCAAGTTTGTGGAATACAGGCTTTTGAAGTAAGACCTAATGGATTCTTTACATTTCCTCACCATCTGTTGTTGTGTCCTCCTTTTCATTTGTGATTTTTGTTAATTTAGATACTGTCTCTCTGTCTTTTATTTAGTTTGGCTAAGAGTTTGTCTTATCTTGGTTATGTTGATTCCAACAATAAAACAGATCTTATGTTTGTATTGTTTTCTTTGTTTCTAATTCATTGATTTCAGCCCTGAATTTATTTCCTGCCGTTTACTCCTCTTGATTGTAGGTTACCAACCTCCTCTACCCAAAACTGACCAATTCCTGAGAATTGAAGTGGGATACCACTTTCTATATTCTTGGAATTCTGGCAAAGGCTGGGAAGACGGGTGCCACTGGAAATCTGCGAGAAGTGTTCCAAACTGCATCTATCCAAGTTTTTGGGCAACATATTCTTGCTCCTCTGTCTCCACTACTTCCTGCAGCTGCTTTCCACACATGTGGCTCCAGATCCTGCCTACCCACTCCCCACTCTACCCAACTACCTTCCTGCCCATGCACGGTCTCCCAGGTGGTGACAGCAGCAGCAGTGGCACTAGTGGCACTTTTAAATCACTCGCTGCCAGCTGCTTATAGCGTGTGGCAGGTCATCATGTTGATTTGGGGATACACGGGGTGGAGCCATGGCTTCGTGGCCATCTTAACTAAAAGCAGTCCCATGAATGACAGTCATCTTGGTTGTGGGAGAGTCATGGCTTCCCTGCCATCTTTATTGAGGGCTGCCAGCTTCGTGCATTTACCATGCTGACAGACAAATATAATTGAAACTTTTACTTTGATACTAGTTCAAAAATATATATGAATTCATGCTGAGAACTGATGCAGTTAATTACAGAATTAAGCCTTACCTAGTCTCTTTTTTATGTTTTTGAGGTTAAGCCTAGGATGGGTAATTAAAAACAATCAAATTTTGTTTGATTCAGCTGTGCTCAATAGATTATGATCCTCAAAACTGTCAGAGAATCTGCAGAATATGGCATTTAAATGTTTAATGAAAAAGACCCCAGCATCTAATGGTGACCACAAGGCTCCAAGAAGATTTGGGCACAATGGCAGTTGACTCCTTAGGGTGGTATCCCTCCCCTGGTTTGGGGACTCTCCTGACCCCAACTGCCATGACCATGAGCCTAGGAATGTCAAATGCATGCCCAAGTAAGACGTTTTCTCTCCCTGAACTCCTTAACTTTATCTTCTGCCCCTAATATGTATATATGTTCCAGCACCGTGCCACGTGTTTCCTCAAGAGCACATCCAGAACTCAGATGCTCCAGATGTTATGCCCAGTTCACGAGACCCTCAGAGACCACTAGGAGATGATTCGATGCAAGAGCAAGAGAGCTTTATTACAAGAGCAATCAAACTTAAGACCCAAGTCTCACTGACGCAGCAGTAGAGAAGTGGGACCCTGAACCCTGGATGAACAGGGTTTTTAAAGGGAAAAAACTGCAAGCTGGGGGGTTCCATGCCTTGGCATTACAAGATTGGGTAAAAGTCAGAGGGGTAAGGTGACCTTCTAGCTGAAGCTCAACTTACAATGGCTGTTCTAAACTACATCTGGAATGTTGGGGAAAATTTTCCCACCTGATTCTGATTGGTTGTTGCCAGGGAAATTATCTCTATTTTCTACCAAGCATTTATTCTGTGATATTTCCTGGAAGCTGTTGCTAGGAGAGTTAACTTTGTTTTCTGCCATGTGCACATTCTGTGACATTTCCTGGTACCTGAGTTCAGCCCCTGGTCTCAGGTGTGCAAAAGATGGCCTCTCATCTCAAAATGGAGTTATCCAAGCTAACTTAAACTCTTCACATCCTAAACCTCACAAACTGCACCAGTTTTGCCTGCAGTTTCCTATCCACAGATTTTGGACAGCAATGCTCTTCCCAGACTTGGCCAACATTCCAGGTTTTTGCCCTCCCACCCCCAATATCGACATTCCAATGTCAGCAGGAAATTAATCAAAGATGATTAATTGCTTTGCCTCTTATCCATTCAGACATCTCTGAGTCCCTACCTGCTGTAAGATGAGGCTGGCATACTCTGCCCTCTACCTTGAATTCCCCAACTAGGGGTGGGGCTCCCTCTTTTCCAGAGGTTCTTCACTATATAATTCAGACATTTTGGTCTCCCTTTCCCCTCCCTTCCTCTCCGTCCTTCTCCTCCTCCCTCCCTCCCTCCCTCCCTCTCTCTCTCTCTCTCTCTCTCTCTCTCTCTCTCTCTTTGCACATGCTTCTCTCCCTCACCTCTCTCTCCCCAGCTGCTCCCAATAAACCTGCACTTATTTATAAATAACTTTTGTCTTGCCACTAGCTCATTCGATTATTTCAATCAGCTACTATTTTAATTTTCTGGTCTTCAACGATTTCCTTCACCTGTTCATTTGGTTTTTTTTCTTGGCTTTCTGTAAAAAATTTATTGGTTTTCTCCAATTTCTTGCTCAGTTTCCTTAAGGGGTTTTTTTTTTTCATTTATTCTTTAAGGACCTCTGTCATCTTCATAAAATTGGTTTTAAGGTCATTTTTTTGCATTTCGGTTGTATTGAAATATTCCGGTATTAATGTCAAAGGTATTATTAATATTAATATTATTAATATTCCGGTATTAATGTCTCTTTGGTGTTGCCATATTGCCCTGGATGTTGTTGATTGTGCTCTTACACTGGCATTTAGGCAGCCGGGTTTGGGATGATTTTAGATCTAGGTACTGATTTCTGAGTTTGTCTTGGTGGGAAGGGTGTTTTGTTCCTTGGTTTCTATTTCCTCACTGGTCTTCTAGTCTTTGTGACCTGGATTTCTGAAAGTCTGAATTCAGTAGGGAGTCTCTGACCAGAATGAGAGCTTCTATTCTGGCAACTAGCTTGAAGTTGATGCAGCAGGAACCCTCTGTTCTTCTGACTGCTGTGGCCTGCACCTGAACGCCTGGAGTCTGCTGGAATTGTGGGTTATGGTTATGGTTAAGGTTGTGGCAGGAGCCCAGCTACAAGGAGGGCTGGGATGGGGGTGGTGGAATGGGTCTTCAGGCACTAAGTCTAGAGAGTGGGTCAGTTCAGCTGGTAGACAAGTCACTCACCTGTTCTTTTGACTGCAGTTGCCTGAAACTGAGCAAAGGGATTCTGCTGGCACTGGGGGCTTGGGCCCAGCCACAGTGTGGGTGATGGAGTGGGAGAGGGGATGCAATAGAATGGGTCTTGAGGAACCAAGCCTAGGAAGTGGGGCAATTCAACTGGCAGGGGCTCACTTACCCGTCCCTCTGACTATTGTGGCCTGCATCTGAGCAGCTGGGGTCTGTGAGAATTTCGGTCAGTGGCCCAGTCAAGGGGCAGGTGGTGGGGAAACAGGGGTCAGGTGGGGTTGTGGAATGGGTCTTGGGGAACCAATTCTGGGGATGGGAGTAGGATACTTCAGCTTACAGTACTTCACTCACCTGTCCTTCTGACTGGTGTGACCTATACCTGAAAATAATATATCTTTTTTAAGTTTGTTGTTTGAAAGAATAATAGGACACATGGGGTTAGATTGCATTATCTGCCAGCTGGGTGGATTCATCTGGCCTCCCCAAAGCTATTACTTTCTGCTATGTGATAACAAGCCAGTGCTCAGTTAATGATTTGCTGAATCCGTGCAGAAAATGTAATCAAGCTTCCAGCTTCATTGGGACCAAAGGGCATCCCAACTTGCCCTAGAGATCAGTGTAGGGCCACAGCTTCAGCTTCAGTTGGCTCCAGCTCCACTGAGAAACTGAGCTATAACTTCATCATCTCACAGGTCACAATGGGTCAGATTGAGGATTTTGACTTCTAAGGTTCCAGTGGTCATTGCAGGACCAGAAGTCTATATTCTTTCAGTCTGTGAGGTTGGTTTGGACCTACTGTAAAACCATAGCTCCCAATGAGTACGCAGACGTCAGTGAATCTCGCATTTGTTGTTCTGTCCATAGAGTGTCCACAAAATCTAAGGGATGACAAGGGTTTTTAACCCCTAAGATTCCATTTGATAACCAACACTGGGCAGCACCAGTCCCCTATAGCTGAACTTCACAAAACTGTCTCCCTAGGAAGAGTCACAGAAAACAAAATATCCAAATAGACACACACACAAAAAGAGGTCAACACTCAAAGAAAAATTCACCCCAATCAATGTGCAAAAGTTGACAAAGAAACTCAAGAAATATGATACAACTACATCCTTGACCCAAATAACCAACTCCCATATAATAGAATTCAAAACTACAGAGATAGATGAAATGTCTACAAAAAAATAATAAATTATACATTTTAAAAGAATTGATGGCCATATAAAAGGTTCAAGCAAACAGATGAGAAAATTTTAAAATCTATTCAAGACCACCATCAGACAATCTTCCAAGTAAATGTTTTGATAGTAAGTAAATTGGAAACAAAAACCCAAAATATGGCCCCATCTACACCATCTCCCCAGTCCATCAGATCTAGTTTGAGTCCCACATCCTACAATTGAGTTATTGGTTAAAGGGATCCCATGGTGGCTTTCCCCAGGGTCCGATGATTGTTCAAGGTTCCTGAATAAACTGCATTGAAAAAAAAAAAAAGGGATCCCATGGTAGAAATCCACAAACAACCCAGGCTGTTGCCAGGACAATTAAGTTGCTCTCTAAGAACTTATAGAAATGCCCTATAAGTTGCTGAAGACAATACCTACACAACTCATTGAACATGATCTGTAACCCAATTGGATGTAACTTAGTCTAGGTACTGGAAGCTTTGTTTGGTTACAAGAGATGACCATAGAGGACTCTGATTCTCGCATAATTTGGAGACTTCGTTAGAACAGCCTTCATGTAGTTTAGGAAGTTTCTATAGCCACGCTTCCATACTTCTTGTAGGCAAAATAGATTTGGGGCCAAGGTTTTATGGATGAGTTGGTGGCCCCTCCCTCCAGTGGAATCCCAGCCTGGCTACAAGAATATGGTATCCACATAGACTCTCACCCCTATGTTCTAGCATCTTTGGTACAACAAGATACTCTGCAATCTACCAAATGAGAAGTGAATAAACCAACCCAGCCACAAAACCTTGGATCTACAGTTCTGTCCTGAATACTAAATAAGCTAGAGCAACAGTGGCACAGACTTGGAGTAACCAAACAATGTCTGGTTTGAGTTAAGGCCCACTCCACAAGATGGGCCTTAAGCCATACACAACACTGCTAAGGTGAAAAAGAACCAGAGACCAGACCTCCCAGAAACCTGGAGTAAAACCAATACTACTCGTCTTAAAAAAAAAAAAAAAAAAAAAAAAAAAGGATTAATAAAAATGACTCCTAATACTATTCTACACTACTCATAGATAAGTGTCTTATTCGGCCATCTCAAGCTTCCTCCTGCAGCAGATGAGGAAAAAAAAATACAAAGAACCACATACAGACATGCAGAGAGTGATAAATCTTGGAATATTCAGGTCTTAATTGGGTATCTCCATCAAATCCCTCCCCTTAGAGCTCAGGGAACTCCATGGAAGAGGAGGAAGAAAGAGTGTAAGAGCCAGAAGGGACGGAGGACACCAGAACAGGCTCCCTAACTCAACTGAGTAAAGATCATATGAACTCACAGATTATGAAGCAGCCAGCACAGGGTCTGTGTGGCCACCAGGTCCTTATGTGTTTATATGATGCTTTCCAATGTAGTGTTTTATCGGGACTCCAGAGTGTGTGAAAGAGTGTGATTCTTGTATCTTCTTTTGGATTTTTTTCTTCTGTTGGTTTGCTTTGTCCAATATCAATGTGATGGTTTCTGTCTTACCTTATTATATTTTATTTTCTTATGTTTTGTTGTTATCTGTTAGAATCCTCTTCTTTTCTAATGAGAGACAGAAAGGAAATGGAGAGGAACTATGAGGAACAGAAGAAGGACACACTGTCATCAGGATACATTGTATAAGAAAAGAATGTGTTTTCATTGTGGGGGGAGAATGCCACACACACAAGGGATTTATTTTTAAAACAGTTCCCTGATGCTCTTTTTAATGACTGATGGATCAAGGATCCTAAATCAGAGGCAACGTGCAGGTAAATGGAGATAAACTGAGTAAATAAACAGTTGAGTTTTAAAAGAAGATTACTCATTTTACATATGTAAAACACTATTAAAAATCAATACTTCCAAAAACTATGTGTGTAGGTCTCGGGATAAAGACAATTAGATGGGTCTGGAGGCATGGCTCACGTGTTAAGGGTTTTCTTCTCCAGCTCTTCCCATTACCACCCATTCTTCCCTCACACTTTTCTCACCCAACTCGGAGATTTCTTCTCTCTCTCTTTTTTTTCTTTCCACACCAAATCCAGTTAGTTCTACCCAGCTAGTCTTAGGAGTGAGATCTGCCTTGCTGTGATGTTTAGTCAATCTACTAGTGGTCACATAATTTGAAAAACCAAAACAAGACCAAAAAAAAAAGCCCCAAACCAACAACAACAACAGCAAAAATCTCCCTATCCCAGCAGATATTGAATGCCAGTATCCCAGCTAACAATGGGATTTCATGCCCACCTTTGCCACTCCTGTTAGAGGTGATGAGGGGTGGAAGGAAAGTAGTAAAAGCATAGCTGCAAACTGTATGCATTTACGGAACATCCCATTAAGTCCTACCAATAAGTGTGATTAATTTTGTTAAAAACTATTTTATATAAAAATAACGACTTGTAAAAATATAATCTACGATCTTTAAAATCAAGTGTCTTTTTTACTTATACTATTTTCCTCAGTGATATTTAATAAAGAAACATTATTAAGGAACCCATTAGAATTTTTCAGACTGAGATAGGGTGGGTTTATCTGCTGAACACAGATGAGCAGCTGATCAGTTTAAAAACTCTGGTTTTTCTTGGTGCCAGTGATGAAAAGAAAAAAAAAAAAAAAAGGAGGAGGAGGAGAAGGCGGCTTTGGAAGACAATAGCAGAATGCTTTATGAGAGTATTTTTGTATGCTATTCCTGGAGCCTCTTGGGCACTGCTTCCATATATGTAACTTATTAAAAATTCTTCCAGAGTTAGCAAAGCAAGTGCCTTGAGAAATATCTCCCTGTAGAAATGCTTCTAACATATACTTGTTACCTGTTAAATAGTGTCTTATTTGTTTCAGTTAATTCAATATCTGCAAGATTCATTAAAGTAGTTTTAAAATGACAGGATTTTCTATTTAATATGACTGAATTGTGTTGTGGTCTCTATAGACCACATTTTCTTTGACTTTTCACTCACTGACAAATGCTTTCATTGACTCTTTATGCTGCAGCAAACACAGAAATATAAAGTTGTCTAGTAGACTTATGTTTCCCTGTGTATGTAAGCCGAATAGTTCTAGTTTTAATTTTTATGTAACCTTCATGTTATTTTCTATAGTTATTGAACTAATTTACATTCAAAGTAATAGAATATGTGGGTTCCCTTTCTCTACAGTCTGTTATCATTTTGCTATCTTCTTTGTGATAACATTCATTGAAAAGATATTATTTTCACTTCCATTTCTCTGATTGTTCCTCACATTGAGCATATATGACATGATATATATGTGTGTATCTGTACATATGTATTTATATATCATATGTCTGTCGGCCATGTTTATGTCTTTTGTACTATGTCACACCAGACTCCTAAATATATTCCCCCATTCTGTGTATCTTCTCTTCCATTTTTAATTGCCTTTTTTATTTGTATGAAGGCTTTTTTTTAGCTTAATACAATTCCATTTGCCTATCTTTTGTTTTCTTTTCTAGATGCTTGAAGACAGATCCAAAAATTACATTATCCACACCAACATCACAAACTTCTTTATGTGTTTTCCCCATTAGTTTCATCATTTGTTCTCGGGTTTAAGTGTGTACTTTGTTTTCTATGATGTGAGAGAAGCGTTTTGCTGTTCTTATACTCGGATCTGTTCTTTTGGTTACTGTCAATTTGAAATAGATTCTGAAGGCAAGTGATGTGGAGTCTCTGAAATTGTATTTGTTCAAATTTGCTGTTACTTGTCAAGCTCTATCATGATATAATTATAAAAAAAAAAAGGTCTAGGTTGTTTTCCTATTTTGGAAAGAATTTCATCTGCATTATAGTATGGAATACATTGAATCTGTGGCCTGCCTTAAAGAGTATAGTCATTTAAAAAGCACTGAGCCTTTCACTTATGATTATGATTGTTTTTCCATGTTCTTATATGTCTTCTTTAATTTCTCACATTAGTGTTTTCTAATTTTACTCATAGAGATTGTTTCACTTTGTTTAAAATTGGCATTTTGTAATTTTTTAATAGTTGTGCTCAATGAGATCTTTTTGAGTTTATTTAAATTAAATAAATACTAGTTACTGTGTTCCCCAGGTGGGAGGAGCCCTACGCATAGGGAAACAACCAGTCCAACCTTAGGTCATCCAGCTTATCCTGGGACAAGTTCTTGGGTTCCTGCAGGCACTCTGTCTCCAGCACCTACCCACATGCCTACATGCTGTGCTCACTGGCAAGTGAAAACCTTCTGGGTACTGAGGCACAGAGCTCCAACCTCAGGCCTCCTGATACCTGGGAGCGTTTATAATATTATAATGTATTGATTTTTTAAAAAATTATTTCTTTTAATTTTAAAATTATAGCATAATTTGTATCATGCCCCCCATTCCCTTTTCTTCCTCCAAACCTCTTTCTCACACACCCCTTCTTCCTCTGTTTGAAATTCATGAACTCTACTTTCATTAATTATTGTTACATAAATGTACACAAAGGTAACATTACACAAAGTAAGCAGGTTGTATTTATGTATTTAGGAATGCTTTGCATATCTATTTTATACCCTGAGATTCAGTTATGTCAAATGTAAAACTCTAAACTAACGCTGGCTTTCTTGCTCTAAAGTTAATGAGCCGCAGCTGCCCAGATGCTGGTTGCAGCCATCTTGAGGAACCGGGGAGCTCAGAGGTTTGGCCAGTCACCCTATGAGCTTTGGAGTGGCGTCTGGAGCTGTTCTCATGGCTCCCAGGCATCAGGAGGCCTGAGGTTGGAGCTCTGTGCCCCAGTACCCAGAAGGTTTTCACTTGCCAGTGAGCACAGCATGTAGGCATGTGGCTAGGTGCTGAAGACAGAGCACCTGCAGGAACCCGGGAACTTGTCCGGGGATAAGCTGGATGACCTGAGGTTGGACTGCTTGTTCCCCTCTGCGTGGGGTTCCTCCCACCTGGGGAACACAGTAACTAGTGTTTAGGTCTCTGTGCAGTTAGGGCTGCCCTGCTGATCAGACACAGTATGCTATTGGCGCCGCCATCTTGGATCTCCTCCCTAATAAATCTCTTTTAAACAAACAAAACTTCATTGTCATTTAAGGAAAATTACTAATTTAAAAAAACAACTTTTTCTATCTGTTTTTACCATTCTTGCTCGGTTCGTGTTTAGACAGTCATATTGGTAAGACTTTAATGGTTGTAGCTTCTGACATTACTAGGAGACACAATCACACATCAAACTCCCTGATCTTCTGGCTTTTATAATCTTTTCTCACCCTCTTCCATAGTCCTACACACACACACACACACACACAAATTACAGTCAATTAAGGAATGCTGAAAATAACAGAAATGGTCTTCCTCGGGGAAGAGCACACCAATGAATTTTCCAATACCAAATGATGAGCCATGAAAGCATACATAGAAGCAAGGGTGTATTTATGTGCTTAGGAATATATATACACATACATGTATGAAATAACAATTAATGCAAAAACAAAGCCACGATTTGAAAGAGAGCAAGAAGGGGTATATGGGATAGCTTGAATGGAGAAAAAGGAAAGGAAAATGGTATAATTATATTATAATCTCAAAGACAAAATAATAAAAAATAGCCTTATAATAATAGACAGTTAATATTTAGGACCATGTTTGTATAAAGTCAACATATTAGCAAGAATATAATAGTAGTCATTCATTTTTAAATGTATGTCCTAGCAGAGGTATTGATACATGTATGCTCACAGTTCAAACTACAATTGTGATGTAAACTATGAATGCCTTTTCTCCTGGGGGTAACTTAGTAAAGTCAAATTCAATCATTAAATTGCAGTCTCCCTTCAAAGGGTTTCTAGAGGAAAGCAACTGGAGAATTGCTTCCATTAAGAATCTGAGAGAAATAATTAATCCACTAAGAGTAGAAGATGAAATTCCCACAGTGGCTAATGCTGCTTGCTCAATAAGAAGCTACTAGCACTAGGACAAAAGGGACTTTTAGAAGCAAATATTTTACTACTCTCTTTGCCAAAACAGCTCAGTCTCTTAATTTTCCTTGGCTCTAATTCATTCTTCATTCTGTCCCTATTTATACATATAAACCTGAAACCTGAAACTTAACGGTATTTTCACAGTTCCCTTATTTCACCGTGAAAAATTTTTTCCAAGGAGGTTAATTTATAAACCTATTGCTTAGAACCTTAGAAGTTTCTGAAGAAACTGTACTGGACTTTACTAAATCTTATGCATAGAACGGAGTGCTGTTAAAATTCTTGTTGAATAATATATCAAATCATTGTATTTATAAACCCTTTATCCTAAGATGCATTACAGTAGTTTATTGAATTTCTTTAATATCTCCAAATATGCTACAATTCTTCTCTATTTAACCTTTTCAAGTCAACTAATTTTGACAAAAGGCCATTCTTGTGGCAGCTTATTTTAGAGCTTATTTTTTATTAGTTATTAACACTTTTCTTACAGTTTGTTTTGTAAACTTCTTTTAAATTTTAATATCAAAACGTACTTTTGCATCCAAAATAATCTTTAATTCTAATGATATTATCTTAATTGTAAATACTAATAAAAGTTTACATTAAAATAATATATAAATACATGGTGAACCATAGCTTACATGCTTTTTATTTTTCAGTATCACTTGTTTTTAATTTTCTTAGAAGTTGATAGCTACACCTGTACATGTTTATTATGCACAATATAGTGTTTTGAAGTAAATGTACATTTTCAGTGGTAAAATATAGTTAATTAACAAATGTATCATCATGCACTTATCATTTTTATGGTAAGAACATTTAGCACTGCACTATTTAAGGCTATGGTTTACTGCAAGTGAGTGTAGCAGGCCTACTATACAATAGTTCTCTTGAACTTATTCCTCCCATGTATAATTATGTGTCCTTTGACCAACAATTCCCTACCACCACTGTTCCTTAATTCCAGCAGCTATGGTTATCTTTTTGTTTATGTTTGTGTAACTTATTTCATTTTTCCCCTGTTTCTATACAACAGTTTTCTCTTCTACGAAGTCTGGACACATGACATGTTTTTCTGGTCAGGTTGAACTGACCAGAAATTTTTCATCAATTTACATGACTATTTCCATCTATATTGGACTAAATCAGTCACCTCTGTCTTTTTGTTGTTGTTCAAACTAAAAACAAGTTGTTAGAGGCCAAAATATAATCTTTCAAAAACCAAAAATAAATTTTGTGTTAGATATCAAATGTAAACATTATAGAGGTGTCTCCTACTGGAGGTTCTTCGGTAGAACTTCTTTCATCTGAACTAGATAAAAGGTAAGACTGAGAACAATTTTGAACCATCCATTGGCAGTTGTGTGTAGCCTTTGTGACATAAGATCAAGGTGGATATTCATACATTCACTTTGAAGCTATAGATTCTATGGGAACAGGGAGGAACTTCTGTCCTCAACATGTCCTTAGCATACATGGTCAGACACAAAGTCCATAGCATGTCTCTATTGATTGAATGGCTGAAAAAATGGGCATCTTTTCAATATGCAATTTCAAAGCTCTCTAGAACTTATCATTGAAGCTTCTTTCAATATCTGGCTTATCCTCTATCCCTGTCTTGTCTTGTCAGACTAGACATTCAAATTGTTATTTGACTGATTCATGCTGATTATAGCTACACAGCGTATAATATATAGCCAAATCTCACCGTGAAAGAATATATTTCTTTTTCTGCACTCCAAAAAAGAAAACCTTGAATGTGTGCGATAACTCAAGGGCAGTAAGCAGCCCTCCTTCAAAGGAACTCCTAGCAAGGTGGGAGGTGACAGTGATTTCTCAAAATTGTGCATATCATTTTCAAGCTACATTACTGTTTTTGGGAAGGAATCATAGTAGCTTTAGATCTCTAGAATGATATCAGAAAAATTTTTATGGAAGGCCATCAGATTTGTGGTTGGATGACAACGTATTTACTCTAACAGACTTTTGGCTACTTTGTGGGTTCTTCTTTTTTCCACCCTTCTCCACCCCTTTTCTCTTTCAATTCCCTAACACTAGATATGAGGGAGGGAAACAAAACAGAAGATAGAGAGAAAAAGAGCAAGATCCCTGAATAAAGGCTACTTCCTGCATATTAGGGCTGTCTAGCCCCTTAGGGCAAGTTTGATCTTCGCTGTCAGGATATCAGACTTCTTGTTGTTGTTTTTTCTTTGCACATGACTACCTAACAAACAGCAACCAACACCACCAACATCCCACCAGGGCTCCCGGAACCCTAGCACCTATAGAACTTCTGAAAAGTCCCCAGAATTCCAAATGTCACACAACGGCAGAAACTATATGCTAGGGGACGTAAATTACTGTAGATGGGGTCTGGGATCAAGCAACAAGTTGGGGGGGGTTGGCATAGATGAGGAGCAGATTGTTTGTGAGATCCACAGGAGATGTGCACAAGGGGAAAGGAATGCTGCAGCTGGAGTTGTGCTGCGGTGCTGAGGATGAGACTGGGGGATTGAGACTGAAAGAACAGAGAGAAAGAGAGAAGCTTTGTGAACAGCCTCCCTGGTTTTCTAGCAGGCACGGCCTGTGGTTTAGTAGGGGGTGTCTGCTGGGGTTGGAGGCTGGGATACTGTTGTACTCCGCTATTAAGATCGAAGTCTGGCATTACTGGAAAGCCCCTGAGCTTGGTGACAAATGATGGATTCCCTTTCTCAACTAAGTTCCCTCCTCTCTCCCTGATCTGGAGAAACATCAGATGCTTTAAGGAGTAACCAATGCTCTAGGTTGCCCAACAGAACTAGAAGGTAAGATCCTATGGCTAAGGACACATTTTTGGAACACATAGCATAGATAAATTAATCTGGAAATCAAGTGGAAGCTTCCTCCATGCTGGCTAATTTCCATAGTGTCTGAAGATGTTATGCAGATTGCTAGAGGAGAAAATGGTCTTATCCAGCTATATACCTTATATGGTAACAATACTAACCTGTAAGAAGTGCCTACTGGGTCAATAGTGTCATGACTGATACAGAGATAATCAACTGCTTTCTGGTTGGATTTGAGCTCATGGGGCAATCTTTCCTGGCACTGGACACCTTATAAAAAGAAGGCCACATCTATGGAGGTTATAGGTTCTAATGGAAGCCTACCACTGATGCTTTGCTGAATGAACATGTCCTCAAACTGCCTCTATTTATGTTCATGCCCATAGTTTAGTGTTGCTCTCAGCCTTGGTCAGAGAAGATATTTTGGTAATGTTATAGGTGATGCAGAGATACACAATATTCAGGGAACCATGGACTGGGCCTGGCCTGGCTGCTCTGAAAGTCATGCATCATAGATTTTTTTCAGGTTAGAGTCCATGGCTCCTGGAACACCATGTGTCTTCCAGTTGCTGGGAGACAGACACACTCTCTCAGGCAGTGAAGCTTTGAGCCCACTTTGTGTTTCTCAGTTTGTTATCTCAGTAGTCAAGAAAGCATGGAGCCTGACAGGACAGTTGGTCTTACACATTAACCTTATGTACCCTGTGTAGTTTGCATAAATCATTGTATTGTGGCAACTACTACTGTATTGATCCTGGAAATTGCCATTATATTCTTTTTCTGATAAAGTTATATTTAAAAAACTGATTGCTGTCAATGAATTGTCACAATTTGAAACTCGCTTTCAAATTGCTTTTGTGACTGCTAAAATATTTGACCCATTCTGAATATTTTATATAAATAAGCAAATTGTAACTCACTTTTGTATACTATGACAGGTTAGAAGCTGCCCCCAAGTGATCTAGCAAAGGAGAAAGTCAAAGTGAGAAGGAAGAGACTTGGATGAATCCCCAAATCTATACATTTCTTTTAGATTTCCCAACTTTCTCTATAATACTCTGAATTTCTTTGATGTCTATTGTAATGTTTCCTTATTTGTACCTGATTCTGTTAACTCAAGTCATGCCTTTCTTCTGGTTATTTCTTGCTTTTGTTTTTGTTGTTTTAATTCTTGAGTTGCATCTTAAAGTCATTATTTGTGTTTTTTTAAACTTTTGCTTTTTTATATATTAATTAGAGTGTATTCAATTTGTATCCCAGTTGTAGCACCCTCCCTCATCTCCTCCCAATCCCCCCTCCCTCCCTCTTATCCTTTCATGCTCTTCCCACAATCCACTGATAGGGGAGGTCCTCCTCCCATTCCATCTGACCCTAGTTTATTAGGTCTTACCAGGACTGGCTGCATTGTTTTCCTCTGTGGCCTGGTAACGCTGCTCCCCCCTCAGGGGGAGATGATCAAAGAGCAGGCCACTGAGTTCATGTCAGAGACAGTCCCTGTTCTCCACTTGGACACTGAGCTGCCATCGCTACATCTGTACAGAGGTTCTAGGTTATCTCCAAGAATGGTCCTTGGTTGGAGTATCAGTCTCAAAAAAGACCCCTGGGCCCAGATTTTGGTTCTGTTACTCTCCTTGTGGAGCTCCTGTTCTCTCCAGGTCCCACAATCTCCCCCTTTCATAGGATTCCCTGCACTCTGCCCAAAGTTTGGTTTAGAGTCTCAGCATCTGCTTTGATACATGGCTGGGCAGGGTCTTTCAGAGGCCCTCTCTAGTAGACTCCTGTCCTGTTTCCTATTTTCTCCCTCTTCCGATGTCCATCCCAGTTGCCTTTCTGAGGATTGATCATTCTACCCTGAGTCCTTCTTGCTTAGCTTCTTTAGGTGTACAGATTTTAGCATGTTTATCCTATATTATATGTATAATATCCACTTATAAGTGAGTATGTACCATGTGTGTCTTTTTGTTTCTGGGATACTTCAGTCAGGATGGTCTTTTCTAGATCCCACCATTTGTCTGCAAATTTCATGATTTCTTTGTTTTTAATTGTAGAGTAGTATTCCATTGTGTAAATGTACCACAATTTCTGTATTTATTCTTCAGTTGAAGGACATCTGGGTTGTTTCCAGGTTGTGACTGTTATGAATAAAACTGCTACAAACATGGTTGAGCAAATGTCCTTGTTGTGTACTTGAGCATGGGTTTTGTACCAACAAGAAATGTTTGTGGTTTTAAGTTTTATTGTAATTATTATAGCCTTGTGGTCAAATAGGATATACGGAGTTATTTCAATTTTTTTGACTTTGTTAAGACCCTGTATGTGAGCTATTTTAAAGAAGGTTCCCTGGGCTGCTGAGTAGAATGTGTGTTCTTGGTGTTTGGGTTCAATATCCTATAGATATCTCTAAGGTCCTTTTGATGTATTAGGTCATTTAATTATGTGTCCCAGTTTATTTTGTCCAGATGAGCTATCTGTTGGAGGAAGTGGGTTATTAATATTTCCTACTGTTATTAGGATGGGGCTAATCTGTGTCTTTAATGCCAGTAGTATGTGTTTTATGAAACTGGTTGCACCAGAGTACAGATATGCATAGATGTTTAAGATTGTAGTATCTTCTTAGTCATTTGTTCCCTTGATTAGAATGAACTGTCTTTATCTCTTCTAATTGGTTTTAATGTGAAGTCTATTTTGTCAGATATTAGAGTAGCAGCACCTGTTTGCTTCCTGGTTTTATTTGCTTAGAATATTTTTCTGCATCCTTTTGCTTTAATATAGTGCCTATCTGTAAAGCTAAACTGAGTTTCTTGTAGACAAAAAAAGGTGGATTTTGTTTCTGTTTTTATAATTTTTTTATTAATTACACTTTATTCATTTTGTATCCCCCCATAAGCCCCACCCTCCTCCCCTCCCAGTCCCACCCTCCCTCCCCTTTCTGCATGCATGCCCCTCCCCAAGTCCACTGATAGGGGAGGTTCTCCTCTCCTTTCTGATCTTAGTCTATCAGTTCTCATCAAAAGTGGCTGCTCTGTCCTCTTCTGTGGCCTGGTAAGGCTGCTCCCCCCTCAGGGGGAGGTGATCAAAGAGCAGGCCAATCAGATTATGTCAGAGGCAGTCCCTCTTCCCATCACTTTCTAACCCACTTGGACACTGAACTGCCATGGGCTACATCTGTGCAGGGGTTCTAGGTTATCTCCATGAATAGTCCTTGGTCAGAGTATGAGTCTCTGGAAAGTTCCCTGTGTTCAAATTTTCTTGTTCTGTTGCTCTCCTTGTGGAGACTCTGTCCTCTCCAGCTCTTACTATTTCCCACTTCTTACATAAAATTCCATTCACTCTGCCCAACAGTTGGCCATCAGGCTCAGCATCTGCTTTGATAGTGTGCAGGGCAGAGGCTTTCAGAGGCCCTCTGTGGTAGGTTCCTAGTTTGTTTCCTGTTTTCTTCTTCTGGCTTTCAGAAGCCCTCTTTTGAAGGTTCCTAGGTTGTTTCCTATTTTCTTCTTCTTCTGATGTCCATCCTCTTTGCCTTTCAGGATGGGGATTGACCATTTTAGTTAAGGTCCTCTCTCTTGCTTAGTTTCTTTAGATGTACAGATCTTAGTGGGTTTGTCCTATGCTGTATGTCTATATGAGTGAGTATATACCGTGTATGTCTTTTTGCTTCTGGGACAACTCCTTCAGGATGATCCTTTCCAGGTCCCACCATTTACCTGCAAATTTCATGATTTCCTTCTTTTTTATTGCTGAGTAATATTCCATTGTATAGATGTACCACAATTTCTGCATCCATTCTTCAGTTGAGGGGCATCTGGGTTGTTTCCAGCTTCTGGCTATTACAAATAAAGCTGCTACAAACATGGTTGAGCAAATGTCCTTTTTGTGTACTTGAGCCTCTTTTGGATATATGCCTAGGAGTGGTATGGCTGGATCTTGGGGAAGCGCTATTCCTAGTTGTCTGAGAAAGCGCCAGATTGATTTCCAGAGTGGTTGTACAAGTTTACATTCCCACCAGCAGTGGAGAAGGGTTCTCCTTTCTCCACAACCTCTCCAGCATGTGTTGTCACTTGAGCTTTTGATCTTGGCCATTCTCATGGGTGTAAGGTGAAATCTCAGGGTTGTTTTGATTTGCGTTTCCCTAATGGCTAATGAGAGTGAGCATTTCTTTAAGTGCTTCTCTGCCATTTGATATTCCTCTACAGAGAATTCTCTGTTTAGCTCTGTTACCCATTTTTTAAGTGGATTACTTGGTTTGCTGCTTTTCAGCTTCTTTAGTTCTTTATATAGACTGGATATGAGTCCTCTGTCAGATAAAGGGTTGGTGAAGATTCTTTCCCAATCTGTAGGCAGTCGCTTTGTTTTGATGACAGTGTCCTTTGCTTTGCAGAAGCTTTTCAGTTTCATGAGGTCCCATTTATTGATTGTTGCTCTTAGAGCCTGTGCTATTGGTGTTCTGTTCAGGAAGTTCTCTCCTGTACCAATGAGTTCTAGGGTATTCACCATTTTTTTTCTAGCCGATTTTACGTTGAGGTCTTTGATCCACTTGGACTTCAGTTTTGTGGAGGGTGATAATTATGGATCTATTTCCATTTTTCTACATGTAGACATCCAGTTAGACCAGCACCATTTGTTGAAGATGCTATCTTTTTTCCATTGTATGGTTTTGGCATCTTTGTCAAATATCAGGTGTCCATAAGTGTGTGGGTTTATTTCTGGGTCCTCTGTTCGGTTCCATTGATCCACCATTTTATTTCTATGCCAGTACCATGCAGTTTTTATAACTGTTGCTCTATAGTACAACTTAAGATCAGGGATGGAGATACCTCCAGAAGATCTTTTATTGTAGAGGATTGTTTTAGCAATTCTGGGTTTCTTGTTATTCCATATGAAGTTGAGAATTTTTCTTTCCAGGCCTGTAAAGAATTGTGTTAGTAATTTGATGGGCATTGCATTGAATCTGTAGATTGCTTTTGGTAAGATGGCCATTTTTACTATGTTAATCCTGCCAATCTCCTGAGCATGGGAGATCTTTCCATCTTCTGATATCTTCTTCTAATTCTTTCTTCAGAGACTTGAAATTTTTTTCTGGATTTTGTTTCTTAATCTATCTGGCCTGTGTCTTTGGGTAGAGAGTTAAGGCCATCTTTGTGTTGCCTGTAATCATTTCGTTGTGTTCTGGCTGTTTGTAGTCTTGTTTGTGTACTTTGTGTTTCAGTAATTATAGATTCATTTCTTTTCTTTCTGTAATCTTTTGGCTATACCTTACTCTTCAGTGCAAGGTATTATTTCTTGTAATCTCTGTAATGTTGCTTTGGTGTGCATTAATTCTTTTAGCCTGTTGCACTGTGTAAAATTTTTCTTTCTCCGACAACTCTGGTAGATATGTTGAGCACCATACTCTAATTTGCTGTACATAGTCTTAAAACTTGGAGAACATTGCTCTGTATTCTTCCGGCTTCAAAGATTAAGAAATCAGGTGTTATTCTGATGAGTTTTTCTTTATATGTGACTACTCTCTTGATGTTCTTAATGTTCTTTTTGTGCTTATATTTAGTGTTTTTAAGTTTTATTTAATTTTTATTTTGTGTGCATTAGTGTGAAAGTGTCAGATCCCTTGGAACTGATGTTACAGATAGTTGTGCACTGCCATGTGGGTGCTGGGAATTGAATCCAGGTCCTTTGAAAGAAGAGGGAGTGCTCTTAACCATTGAGCCATCTCTCCAGCCCCTATAGTTAGTGTTTAAACTATGATATGTATGAAGAATTTCTTTTCTGATATTGTATACTTAGTGTATGTGAATTTGTATGTCTTTCCTTAGTTTGAGAAAGTTTCCTTCTTTTTTTGTTGGTTTTGTTTTGTTTGAGACAGGGTTTCTCTGTGTAGCTCTTGCTGTCCTGGAAATCACTCTGTAGATTAAGCTGGCCTCAAATTCAAAGATCTAATTACCTCTGCTTCCCAAGTGCTGGGATTAAAACACAGGCACCACCATCTCCTGGTGAGAATGTTTTCTTCTATGATCTTGTTGAAAGGCTTGTCTATAATATGGAACTGGAATTTCCCCTTTTTATGCTTATAATTCAAAGATTTGGTTAATCCATGACACCTCACAGTTCCTGCATATGTTTTAATGTGTTTCATATTCTTTTCTTGTGATCTAGTTCCTCTACTTTATCTTCAGATCTTTATCTTATATCTTCTACTTAATCCATTTTACTTGCAAGATTTTCTGCCTGGCTTTTCTAATTGGGTTATTGAGTTTTTCTAACGTCTACCCTTTTCCTGGCTTCTTTCACTGGTTATCTGTCTGATATAAACAGAGTTGGTTGGGCTGGTATGTGTGATATACCACTCAGCCAAAATATAGAAGTTGGGAAAGGTTCAGGCAGGACTTGCTTATCTGGTCCAGAGCCATGGTGTTAGGACTAAGTTAGTCAGACTTACCAGGCTGGGCCAGAGAACAGGATGTGCAAGTCAGGCTGATTCTAGAAAATATGGACAAAATGCCACAGGGCAAGTAGTTTGTGGGCAGCTGTTCCATAGAGCATGAAGAGCTTGTCTACATGGCTGTGCCAAGTGAGTGGCTCAGGAGATCCCTCATGAAATGGAGTTTGTGGTCTGATGAGTGCCACAAAGGGGGTTCAAAGAGGTCAAGATTGCTGGCAGGCAGCTGGGTGACCAAGGTGAGAGTGGATGTTCAAGGCAAGCAGGTAGTGATGAGAAAAGTAGTAAGCAGCCATGGACAGACACCCACTGGTGGTGAAATAGAAATCAGTTGTATAAAAGATTAAAGGGGTTAAGTAAAACAGGAGGGTTAAATTGAAGTGAGATGTGAGAGTGTGGTAGAGAAAGGAGGTATAAATAACTCTAAAGACATTTGGAAAAAGTCATAGGGAATCTACTCTAGGAGGTTTCTATTAGTGCAGAAGCTTTCTAAACTGCGTATACAACACACGTGTGTGTGCGTATGTATGTATGTATGTATGCATGTATAATGTAGCTAGTCTGTAATGTGATGTCAACGAGCATACTAGACACCACAGGGTAAAAAATAAAAAGCCCAGGGATAGAAGTGGGTTTCCTTTGGGGAGCTGTTAGACAGTGGGTTCCCATTGCTCCCTAAACATTACAGACTATTGCCAATGCTATTGATTGTGCTCCAGTACTTAATAATAAGGCCCTAATACTGAATAGCAAGTACACTTGACTTACAGAATATGGATATATTGGGCTGGGGCTGACTTGGAAGTTTCATCCTATTAGATAGCTTTCACAGTGCTGGAAGGTGCAAAGCAGGCTAACAGAGAAGAAATGCAATCATCAGTGTTACCACCTATGGACTCTGTGAGACATGCCTCCTGGTATATAGTAGCATAAATATCTTGGAAGTAACCAACCACTTAGTTTTGTATTTAAGTCCTGAGCCACAAGATGAGCCTGGCAACACTGTTGGGCTAAGAGCTTGTAGCTAGACAAATGAAAGACCCTAGGGTATAATCTACTACTATTATTCTGCTAAGTGAGCATAGTATTAAAGTGATTCTTAATTGCTTGTTGCATGCCTATCCATTAATGTATCTCTCAATCCTGCTTCTATTGGCAGTAGATAGGTATTAGCACAGAACCCAGAACTAATCAGAGCTCCAGAAGAGCAGGAAGCAGAAAGAAAGGCAAATAGAATCTGTATTGATAGGGTAAGAAACCAAACCAAGTTACAGTTTTTGCTGAAGAAGTTGCAGCAGCTTCTAGCTGTTGGCCAGTGGCCTGAAGGTCAAGCTTCAGGGCTAGAGCTGAGCTGAAGGAGTGAGCTGAAAGGAAAGTCAGGACCAAGTCCCAAGGACTTGGGCAGACAGAAAGATGTTGGGTCCAAGTGGACAAACAAGAGGATGGTGCAGATGGCAATTCAAGTAGGCCATGTCAACAGCAGGGACTAAGTTGAACTAAAGTCCTTGACAATTCTCAGCTTGTCCTTCTTTGACACATACATCAGGAAGTCATGTTAGTGGCAGCAATTGCCATCATAATACTAGGTGCAATCTTTATGGGATCCAAATGAGAACATTGCAAACTTTCCTTAGTTTGTTAATACAGAAAGTTCTTGGGCCTGGATTTCCTGATATGATTCTGAAATTGTTAGAAGCCCCTATAGTCTCAATTTATTCCCAGTAAGTTTGAGTTTCCTTACTACTTCCAGGAATAAGTCATTTGTCAGACTAAGCTTCATGGGTGGTGCCAGAAAGAGGGTGTCAATGAAATATCCACCTAGGTGCAGAGCCGTCTTCCACCTTCAAAACGAAATCTAAAATGGCTGAGAAAAATGAAGTGTTTCAGGGAAAGGCATAATATGAGAAAACACTGGTTTACACAGCATGAAATAGCTTAGATTGAGGCACCACCTGATCTCAACTTGATTGATTTTGGAATCAATTAAGACATAACTCTTGTGGGCTTATGGGGGTAATCTTTAGAAGGATTAAATAATATGAGAAAAAGCCTCCTTCAGAGAGTGTAGCACCTACCAGCAGCGACCTAGATACAAGAAGTTATAGAAGAAAAAACTGTTGCTTTTACCTGCCTGCCTTCATTGCTTGCTGGGGAGCACATCTACCTACTGTTATTGCTGCTATTATTCCTCAGTGCCATCAGAACCCAGCTTCTTCCGTCTTCAATGTTCAGTGTTCAATATTGACTAAGGACCAGGAACCCTGCAGGCCTTAGCTACCAATTCAAGGTTACTAAGACATCTACATTTGTGGACTGAGCAGATCCTATGTTCTCTACCACTTTCGGACTGCCCAACTCATATTTCAGGCCATGTGTAAGTCAATATAATAAATATCATTTGTAATACATATTAATTCTCCCCTTTTGTTACTCTAAAGAGCCCTTATTTAAAAAACACACTACCAAATTCATTCTACAAATACAGAATTATTCTGTGTATTGGTAACCTTTGCTGATGATATAATAAAATACTATCACCGAGTTTATTTTGTCTTAAAGTTCAGGTGAGGAAGAAATGGCAGCAGATGCAGAGAAGGAATCTGAGAGATATCTTCAAGCACAAACACAGGGAAAGAACACTGGACATGAGACAAAGCTATAACTAGTAAAAGCCCACAAGTAATGACGTACTTCCTCCAGCAAGTCTCCACCTCATAAAGGTTCTTTAGTCTTCCTCAAACAGCACCACCAACTGCATCCAAGTGTTCAAATACCTGAGTCAATGGGGAACACTTCTCATTCAATCCACCATCCTGATAACAAAAATAATACACAGCAAAGAAAAAAACCTATAAACTAATTTTTCTAATGCATATAGATTTTTTAACTTAATAAAATTATGCCAAAACAAACTAACGAAAAGAAAGATAAAATCTAAGTTAATTAAGTTGGAGATAAAAAAGAAAGACACAGATACATAAAAAATTTTAGACAATTGTATGGACATACTATAACAATCTGGATTCCCCCAAACTGAAAAATTTTTTAAAAAAATAGATGATAGGTAAATAGGTAGGTAGATAGATAGATAGATAGACAGATAAGCATATGTAGATATATCAAAGTTAAATCAAGATGAAATAAACAGCTTGAACAGACCTATAAACCTATAAATTGAAAGCAGCAATGAAAAATCTCTCAACTAGAAAACAGTCAGGGTCAGATTGAGCATAGAATTTTATCTGACCTTCAAAGAACTAACGCCAGTACTCCTCAAGTTATTCTGAAAAATAGAAATTGAAAGAACATTTCCAAGTTGTTGTTTTTTTTTTTGCCTTTTTTAAAATTCTCTCATACAACCTAACTAAAGCCTCCCCTCCCTCCACTCTTCCCCGTTCCCCCACACATACCTCCCCTCTTCCCCACACCCACTGTACGCAAGAATATCAACCGAACATAGCATAACAAGATGCAAGATATAAGACGAGACACAAACCCTCATGTCAGAGCTGGATGAGGCAACCCAGCAGGCTGTGTGCTTGGTCACGTACAGTCAGGAAGTACGTAAAGAGGAAATACGTAAGAAAGTATGCCTGTGCCTGATTGGACAAAGGCGGGAAGTATGTAGCCTTCTGGAGTTTGCCTTTATAATCCCCAGGCTAATGTAATTCAGGAATGTATTCTGGGGATTTCCAGGTCTGGATCTAACGAGCACGTTCCTGGCCAGTATTTAGTGAAGCTTGCTTCAAATTTGGTTCAAAAATTGTGGTAGTGGTCTTACTCTCACCAAGTAGGGTTAATATTTTCTGGAGGCCCCAGTGAGAGCAGACCACCTACTCGAATTCTAAAGCCAGACCTTCACTCTGGGACTCTGGACTGAAGGGCCGCCTCAGGGGGTGCTCACCTTCAAACACTCCAAGCTCCGAGGCCGACTATCAAAGTATACCGTGGTGCTAAGGAAAAGCAGCAGACACCTACAGAGTATCCCGGGTTAAGGCATAGTAATTTTCTGCTACATCTAGTTTTGGAGGGGATCCTGATCTTGGATGAGGAGGGGCTCTAAGAAAACCCAATATTCCCCTGTCCCAGGCAAAAAGCAAGGGTTTGCACCAGCCACCTGAGCGTTTTGGTCTGGTTTTGTGTCTTGTTTGTCTTGCCTTTGTACATCTTGTCTTTGGTTTTATATTTCCTGCCTCTGTCTCTTGCACTTTCTGTGTTCTGTGTTTATTGGTTTTGTTTTTGCTGTCTCTTCCTCCACCAGCCGCCCGCCACAGCTGCCACCACTTGCAATGTCTATTTTGGCGGCCAGGGCTCAGAATTGCTTTGTCTTTTTTCTTTTACTCCTTTTCTTTCTTTCTTATTACTTCCTTGTGAATTTCAAACCATGCGCCCTGATCCCACTCATCTGCCACGCCCTTCATACCCACCTTCCACCCTTAAAACCTCCCTACCAACGGAGAAAAACAGATTGTTGTAGAAGCAGTAGTGTGTCACAGTGTGTCCCACAGTAGACCCTTTTGTCCACACTCCTTTGCTTGCAAACGTTCATTGCATTGACTCATTGGTCTAGTACAAGACCTCTGGCTTCTGCTACTCTGTCAACACTGGAACCTCACTGGGACCCCTCCGAGGTATCCTCTTGTTGCCCTGTGTCATGAAGATCCTGTAGGTTTAAATCTGTAGGACTGGTGCATTCATGCACTTCAGCAGTTCTTTGATGGGGTAGATGTTGGGGTGGACCAGTTCAAAGCCCTGGATCTGGGCCTGATAGGTATCTGAGCTGCTCAGTCCACCAACTTTCCCAGCCTCACACCCTCAGGGCCAGCTCATCAAATACCTGCAACCAGGGCCAGCTCTATCCTCTGGGTACAGGGCCTGCTCTCTCCGAGTGTTGCACCTGGCAAGAGACAGGGTCAGTTCGCCCACTCTCATTACCCATTGGCCAGCTCTCCCCCGTCACAGATGGCTAGAAACAAGGGGAAGGAAGAGGGTTGCTCTCCTTTCTCTCTCTCTCTCTCTCTCTCTCTCTCTCTCTCTCTCTCTCTCTCTCTCTCTCTCTCTCTCTCTTGTCTCCTTACCCTGCTCCCTGATGCCAACACCCAGTAGACAAGAAAGTTCCAGATTGATTTTCAAAGTGGTTGTACAAGTGTACATTCAAAGCAGAGGCTGAGACTCATAGCCAAACTTCGGGCAGAGTGCAGGGAATCTTATGAAAGAAGGGGGAGATAGAAAGACCTGGACTGGACAGGAGCTCCACAAGGAGAGCAAAAAAAAAAAAAAAAAAAAAAAAAAAAAAAAAAAAAAAAATCTGGGCACAGGGATCTTTTCTGAGACTGATACTCCAACCAAGGATCACTCATGGAGATAACCTAGAACCCTTACACAGATGTAGCCCATGGCAGCTCAATCTCCAAGTGAGTTCCCTAGTAATGGGAACAGGGACTGTCTCTGACATGAACTTAGTGGCTGGCTCTTTGATCACCTCCCCCTGAGGGGGCTGCAGCCTTACCAAGCCCTTACAGAGGAAGACAATGTAGCCACTTCTGATGAGACCTGATATAGGAGGATCAGATGGAAGGGGAGGAGACCTCACCTATCAGTGGACTGAAGGAGGGGCGTGGGTAGAGAAGAGGGAGGGAGGATGTGATTGGGAGGAGATGAGGGAGGGAGCTACAGTTGGGATACAAAGTGAATAAACTGTAATTAATAAAAAAATAAATTTTAAAAAAGAAACAACTTTTATGATATTTAAATTTTAAGTCTATGGGACATTTTAAGTTTATAAAACATTTTATAGTATGATGTCTTTATTAATATGTAATTGTTATAGCTTGCTATTTGAGAGAATGCTGCAGCCATCTTTGTGTTCAGCTTCCATTTTGTTTCTAAAGTGAAATTAAGTTCAAAATGTTAAAGTTTTCAACTCTGCTTCCTGGAAGTGGTGGTTCATAGCTGACCTCAGGATTCAATAGTGTCATAGCTCATACTCTGTTATCTATTCACCTGGCTACACTCTGGTTGCACCCTTCTTATCTATATACCTGGCTACACTTTGGATGTACTCTAGAAGACCCTAAGCCTGCCTCACTTTCCTCACTTAGGACCAATCAGCTTAAAGATTAGCTGATAATACTTTGTCTAGTTAGCCAAAAATCTAATATGGCTTTGTACAGTTAGCCAAAATGTGTACTGTTCTCCCCATGTCTTTTGACTTGGTTCTTTCTGTAAAAACCCTGCTGTGGAAAGATGTCAGAGTTAGGCTCTTGAATCCTTACTGCTGCCCTGGATATCAGCATGGAAAAGGCATTCCAATAAAACCATCCATATCCCAATAGGATCAGAGTCTATGGTCGTGCAGCTATTTTCATACTAGAACAGAAATCTTTGAAAATGAATAAATGAAAGTCTAAAGAGCTAGGTCAGTACCAAACACTAAACACCAGGTACTGGGATATTCATATTTTGTGATGCAGCAAGACAATGACCTAAGTAGTCTGACAAAGAAACCACAGACTGTCTCTCCTTACCTAAAGCCTGTTCAGACTAAATAACTTAAGAATATATGTCTAGCCTCCTTGTCTTTGATAATTTTGTTAAGCTTTAGCTATTTCTATAAAATTGAGTCATACAAGAAATTGTGATCTTCTGTAATGGCGCACTATGAAAGGGCCAGCAAAGTAATGTTCCCAGTCTCTCTGTGGACTGTACGGTTTAAAATTACTGAATTTATGGTTAAAAGTTTTATTTTGGTGCTAAAAGATGTTCAATTAAATCTTCAACTCAGTTTTTAAGGCTCACACTTAACAGAGATAAAGCTGTGAAATCCTAATTTTATAAAGCTACTAATTTATTCTAAACTGTTAAAGATCATTAAGACAAGCAAGTTAATAATTACCTTATAAATGACCAAATTCTTTAGTGTGTGTTCAGAACTATACTTGTAGTCATGCTAAGTGCAAATGTAATTTTTTTTTTACAGGAATAAGCTTTATTTAGCCTTCTGTATATGTTTTCAAGATTAAGCCTAAAGCAATAACTTAAAGCAAGCAAAGTTTACTTAAAATCTGGTAGACCTAATAGATGGCCTTCAGAACTTTTCAGTGATCTGCTGAATATGGCATTTAAAGTGTTTAATGGAAGAAGCTTTCTGTGATGGACAAAAATTTAAGATCCTGGCGTCAATCATAAGCTCTCCAAAAAGACAGATCAGGCACAGACATGGACTGTAGTGACGCTAAAACCACGGGGAAAAACTGCCTCATGCCTCGCCTGATGCCAGGGCCCTGTACAAACACTAGAAGCTGTTGTGTTGACTGCCCTGCTCTGCCTAGGTCACTGTAATCCAATTTTCCCAAGTTCCTCATCCAAAGGAAAATATCTCAGACTTTCTTCTGGGTCTAGCAGAAGAAGGTCTATGTTGTCCTATACAGAAGTTGGACATATAATCCTGTCCTGTGCAATAACTGAAGACCTATGACCTCTGCCCTTGATAATGACACAGAAACCATGGAACCTACTAGAAAAATTGTCCAGGTAGCTGGTAAGTCTGTCATTTTAACTGATACATAGGCCATTTGCTGTATACTTTCTGCTATAGTTTATCCTTCTCAAATCATTGGTGGTGTTGATAGTTAACTGTATATTTGTCAGTTTGGCAGTCAGGCAACCACCTCCTTCCACAAGCCTATAGCTACATTGTTATACATTGAACATATATATATATATATATATATTCATATATATATATATATATATATCAGCCCTTGCTTTTTCTTTAACAACAAAATCTCCTGCTGAGAAAGGCAGACATGTTTGTTTTGCTAATAGGCTTTATATTAAAGAAGAAGCAGGTTTCAGGTGTAACTTTTTACTATTCCTTTATTTAAAGGAACTTCCTTTGCAATGGCTGCTCCCAATAGTCAAGAGACCCCATGGAGACATTCAATTTAGAATCTCTCTGCATAATGTCTGGCTCTGGGTCTCTGTATCCACTCTCATCTGTTGCTGGAGGAAGCCTCTCTGATGACAGCTGGATAAGGCACCAACCTATGAGTATAGCAGAATATCATTAGGAATCATTTCTTTCTTTTTCCCAGTCATATTTGGTTCTACTGTAGGATTCTGGTCTATCCAGTCTCTAGTTTCTGTCCATTCAGGCAGAGAAGGGCATGAACTCCCTCTGTGGTATGGATCCCAAGTTAAACTAGACATTTATTGGACATTCCCACAAGTTCTATTACCACATTACATCTTGCAGGCAGGACAGTTTGTAGGCAGGTATTTTGTGGCTGGGTTGATGTCCAGGTCATTCTTTCTGTAGCTTGCAGACTGCCTTTCCACACCAGAGAAAGTAGTGTGTAGGGGTGAAGGCTCCATGCAGCTCAACTTCTCTAGTATCAATGAGCTGTGTGGATGTTGGCTTCGTTGATAGGGTCCAATGTCAGTGTGAGGAGAACAACCCTCTGTCCTAGCATCAGCCTGTGTTGTTTAGGAATCTCTATGGGACTCACTCAGCCAACAACTCAACCGAATGCAACACAGTTCCACCACTTGTAGCCTTGTCTGGCTACAAAAGATGGCCAGTTCAGACTGAATTCTCTGTTACTAGGAGTCCTCATGAAGGACATTAAAGTGGAAATTTCTGGCTTCTTTGGAAATTTAGTTGTGTCATGTGAATATATTTTTTATTTTTATCTCAAGTGTGGGATGTGGGAATGTTTCCTCACACATGGAAAACAGCCCCCATGAAAAGGCTCATGATATTTGTCAGCTGAAATTACCTCATGCTGGGGCCATAGGTATTGTGAACTGGAAAACATCCTTGTGTGGAATCTGAGAAAGGTTAAATGGTAGCCCACACAACAGTGAGACAACAATTTTACTTTGCTATGCTTTGCAGTCGATTGGATCCTTTGCTGGTCTTCACAGAGAGAAACACTCAGAGAATTGCCTGTGGTGCTTTGGAGGAGTTTTGCCATTTTGGCAGACTCATGCACTTTGGGCAGAGTACTGCCGCTTCTACTGAATGGTTCCACTTCTGCTAATGAGTGTAGCTGCTGCTGCTTTGCTGTTTGGCTAGATGGCTGGTATCCTGATGACTGAGTTTGGTAATCCCTAAAGAAGCCATCGACCTTTATTAGCAGGAAGTACATAAAAGAGGTCTACAGCCCCTTTCCCTACTAATTTCCTGCCTAAGGTCAGGGTGTTGGAAGGGAAGTAGAGGTGTTTAAAAACTTTAAATCAAGTAGGTCTTTGAATAGTCTAAGCCTCCACTAGAGAGATGGCTCAGTGGTTAAAAATATCGGTGGCTCTTCAAGAGGATTCCAGTTCAGTTCCCAGCACCCATATGGCAGTTTGCATCTGACTGTAACTCCAGTTCCAGGGGATCTGAAACCCTCCAACAGACATACATGCAGGCAAAACACCAGTATTCACAAGAAAAAAAAGAAAAAAAAGGCTAAGACTACAGCACACACCTTCATAGATTACTGGAAGTTTCCACTGCTAGATTTTCACACTGCTCCTTAGATGCCCCCTTGGATCTGATGTCAAGCAGTGTGGCAGATATGATGAAGATGGGAAGTATGTAGCCTTATGAGCATTTTCTTTATAAGCCCTTGCCTGACAAATGGTCATTCAGGAGACCTATGTATGGACTTGGCTCGTATTCATGGTTATGTCCAGTATTTAAATTCTGCTTCAAATTCTGCTCAAAAACTGTCATAGTACTTTTATTCTTACCCAGTGGGATTAACAGAATCCCTGTGGGAAAGCCCTGAAAATCCATTGAAAGAAGCTGTGAAAGTGAAGTCCAGGTTGCATTGAGGATCCCAAGATGTCGTAGATGTCAGTGGCATGCGATATCTGCCAAGGAGAGCAGCAGACAAAGAGCAGAGCCAGACCGAGAGAGAGAGATGGATGTATACTTCAGAATAAACCATTGCCCATTCTGCAGACAAAGCAGGGTTAATTCATTCAGTAAAGGTGGAGAGGAGACTGGAGAGAACACTTTCTCAGACAGTAGTAAGACCCCTCAGGTTGTGAAAGTCTTGGAAGTTTTCACTCTAAAGAAATGATAAATGGTTTGGGAGATACCTGTTTAACTTGACTTAAATGTGATATATATGCATTGAATATTATCTAGAATCCCAATGGTTTTTTAATATTTTTTCTTTTAATTTTTATTAATTATACTTTATTCACTTTGAATCTCCCCTGTAGCTCCCTCCCTCCTCCCCTTCCAAGTTCACCCTTCCTCCCCTTTTCCACCCATACCGTCCAAGTCCAAGGGGAGGTCTTCCTCTCCTTCCTTCTGATCCCAGTCTATCAGTCTCATCAAGAGTGGCTGTATTGCCTTCCTCTGTGGCCTGGAAAGGCTGCTCCCCCCCTCAGGAGGGGTGGTCAAAGAGCAGGCCAATCAGTTCCTGTCAGAGACAGTCCCACAATGGAACCCACTTGGACACTGAACTGCCCTGGGCTACATCTGAGTAGGGGTTCTAGGTTATCTCCATGAATGGTCCTTGGTTGGAGCATCTGTCTCAGAAAAGACCCCTGGGTCCAGATTTTTTGGTTCTGTTGCTCTCCTTGTGGAGCTCCTGTCCTCTCCGGGTCTTACTATTTCCCACATCTTTCATAAGATTCCCTACACTCAGCCCAAAGGTTGGCCATAAGTCTCAGCATCTGCTTTGATACCTGCAGGACAGAGGCTTTCAGAGGCCCTCTGTGGCAGGCTCCTGATCAGGGTTGAAATCAATAAATTAGAAACAAATAAAACAGTTCAAAGAATCAATAAAACCAAGATATACAAACCCTTAGCCAAACTAACTAAAAGTCAGAGACACTATCCAAATCAACAAAAACAGAAATGAAAAGAGGGACCTAAGGACAGACACTGAAGAAATCCAAACAATCATTAGGTCTTAATTCAAAAGCCTATACGCCACAAATTTGAAAATCTAAATGAAATGGACAATTTTCTTGATTGATCCCAATGATTTTTTTATTTTATTCATTTTTATATTTTATATATCACTTAAAATTAATTAAAAGTATTAATATTATACTGAAGGGAAAATAAAAAATGTCAGTACAAAACAAAACAAAAAAAAACCACAAAAGAAAAATTAAAACTATGAAGTCTATTTTCTGATGTCCAATTACTCCTGAGCATCAGGCCTTCCCTAGAGAGTGGTTGATATGCACACTGGCATTCCAGTGAAGACAACTATCTTCTCTTTCTCAACATCTATCAGTTGAAAACGGCTTCTTGATTAAGGGTGGAACTTTGTGTCCCTTTCCTTTCTCAGTACTGAAATTCTGTTTGGGTTGAACCTGTGCAGGTCCTATGCATGTTGTCACAGTTTCTATAAGTTCATATGTCATATGTGTATCAACCTTGTGTCTGGAAGATACTGTTTCATTGAAGTCATCTGCCATTTCCAGCTCTGACAGTCTTTCCTTCTCCTCTTTTTCATAGATTACTAATCCTTGCAGGGAGGGGTTTGATAAAGACTGAGTGCTCCAAAGTGTCTCACTCTGCACAGGGTCCAGTTGTGGGTCTCTGTATTGATTTCCATCTATGCTAAAGTTTCTGTGATTTAGTTTAGTGATGTGCTGATCTACAGGTGTAATAGTCTCTAAAAGTCATTTTATTGCTATGATCCTTTAGCAAACTAATTGTAGTAGCTTTCCCCCTAAACCAATGATCTATCTAGTCTTGGGGTACCGACCACCTGAACAGTACTCAGGTATGGTTTCCATCTCATGAAGTAGATCTTAAATCTAATTTGAAAAATGTTATGGTTTCAATGCAGCCACTCCTGATGAGACCTGATAGACTAGGATCAGAAGGAAGGAAAGGAAGACCTCCCCTATCTGTGGACTTTGAGGAGGGTCATGTGTGGAGAAGGAGGATGGAGAGAGGGATTGGGAGAACAGGAGGAAACTACAGGAGGGATACAAAGTGAATAAAGTGTAATTAATAAAAATTAAAAAAAAACAAAAAAACATTATGATTTGTTACTTCCATGACATTTGCACCAGTATGAGATTTTTTTTTCTTCAAATTAAAGGTGGTTATTTCACCAAGGGCCAGTATTTCACAAATCTCCTCAGTCTTGTTGAACTCGTGTGTGTGACTGTTTGCCCCACCCCTAAACATCCCTGAGAATTGACCATCTATCACATCCTCCCCATTTGCATGAATTATGAATTACCCAGTCTCCTCAGCTTGTGAGGTCAAACTCCTGTGTTGGTATAATGTTCTTTTAAAATGTATATGCCTTACCCTTGTTAATTCAAATGCTGATTTCCCCACCCCCAACTCTCTGGTTTCAATCTGGATATTGCATTGTGATACTCACTATAAGCATCCTGTCTCAACTCTTGTGTAAACAGGACACAAATAAAGCAACTAGATACAATGTTGTGCAATGGGAGGAGCCAGAGGACAGGAAAGAGGGGAGGAGCTAGAGAACAGGAAGGGGAAGAAGGAGGAGGAGCTCGAGGAGAGGAGCACGAGGAGAACAGAGTGGGAGGAGAGCTTGGAGGACTTGGAGCATGAACCAGACCTAAGATTTCACAAAAAGCAAGTATAATGTGGGAAATCTAAATGTTAGGAAACTGAGGGCTTGGAGGTTTAGGAGGGAATAAATATTGCCCAGCATTGTGTTCTAGGTTAACTAAAAACCCAGTCTCTGTGTGGTGATTTGGTTTTACAGCTGCTGAGGATTAACAGCACCATTACTAGAAGATAAACCCATAGTAAATATCCATAACGCCTACAACACTCCTGCCAGTGGGATGAAACACAGTCCTGCCTGAATTAAACTAAAATCTCAATGAGTTTCCTGCCCCAGTGTTTGTTTTCTAGTCTTATTTGGGTCACAGCAATCCTTTTCCATAAAAGAAGTTACTGTGTTGGTTTACTTCCACTTTTTTCATGTGATTCTTTACACAAAACCAAGAATGTTATTTTGCAATAGTAATCAGTTAAATGCTTCTCTGAATTAATAATATCTTAAAAACAGTTACAAGAAACAACTTAAAGATAAATCATGCAGACAAAGAAAACCAAGATAAAGGAGGAGGATAAATGGACTAGGCAGGTCACTGTGAAAAGAATTAGTTTTATTCTAAGTGCATGAGTCATCTGGAGATAGCAAATAAGTATATAAAAATGTTTTCTGGTTCTTGTAAGAACAGTTGTTAAAGTTGAATTATTTTAATTGTATGTGCATGAAGATATGCGTGGGTTCAGATGCCGTCAGAGGCCAGAAGCATTGGATGCCCCGGGAACTGGGCTTACAAGTTGTTGTGAGCTGCCCATCATGGCTTCTGGGAACCAAACATTGACCATCTAGAAGAGAAGTGTGCACTATTAATGACTGAGTCATCTCTTTAGCCCTTATAAAAACACCCTGACTGCTGCTCGGATAATAGACTGAAAAGGAAGCCAATTAAAGTTAAGGAAATATGACAGAAAGTAATTGGGTAAATGTGTTTGTGAGCAACAGTTGAAATGGACAGAAGAACTGGAACAGTGAGACAAAAGTAGCAACAGGTTTTGAAACCAAAATGACAGTAAACGCTCATATCACTTAAAGCACAGAATAAGAATAGGGATGACTGATTCCATGTAACAGGAAAAAAGACTTCTATATTAGGTGTGTTCAAATTCATGTTCTTGTTACACATCGAAGTGTGAGTGCAATGAGGTTGAATTACCTTTTTGATGCTTAATTGAAAAGCGAAATAATTTTGAAATGTATTAAATATATGATGGAATATAATATTGCCTAGGAAGAGAATATTAAAAGAGACCAGCACTCCTGATGAAGGAGTAGGAATGTCAAAACTCTATATTTTTAAATTTTCCAAAATAGAACAGTTTTTTACTGTGAAGCTAATTGTGCAACACCAATAATAATCTCACTGTTTTTGAGACAAAGTCTCAGCACACATCTCTGGGTAACGTGGAACTTCTGAAGTAGACAAAGCTAGCTAAGAATTCACAGAGATCCACCTGCATCTGCCTCCCACGTGTTGCATGCAGCTAAAGGCATACCTGTTTGTTTCATTTCAAAATGCCTTCCATAGATAAAAGTTACAAGTAAAGCAAGAAAGAGACAGGAAACAGAAAATGAACAAGAAAATGTGTTTAATTAAAGGAGTTTGTAAAGGAGTTCTAAGTCTCAAGTAAAAGCATTGTGTCATAACCTGGGCTCACCAATTAGAACACTGTCAAAGATTCACTTGAAACTCTTAATGACTTATCTCTAATTTCTCCAAAGTATCAAACCTCTGGGTACAGTTACAGAAAATAGAGAGCAACAGAGAGAGAGATAGGGAAAAAGAGAGAGAGAAAGTAAACCACAGTGCTTATCAATGTGATCAAAATAAAAATGGTGTGCAAGATAGTTTGAGTTCATTTTGTCCTTCAAGCAGAAATGCAATATTTTCCTCAGGCAGACTTCCATTATGAAATTAAACTTTAAGTGTAACGCCACCTGTAAAGAGAGATCGTGGAATATTCATGGAGAAAAGAGGACACATGACTACAGCACGTCAAAGGGAAACATGGACAGGTCAAATGCCCAAGTACATACAGGCTAGACAGACGAACCACTGATTTGATATTTCTTATAGCGATATTCCTGATGTTGCTTAAAGAGTACATGTACAAAAATATATACACTATAAATGAAAACCTAGGGGAAGTGGAAAAATATTACCTTAAGTCTTTTATGAAGTATTGGTATCGGCTTTCTCCAAACTGATAAAAAGTAAACACTACTGCAGCAGAAGGCGCTTCAATGGGTTGAAATCAGAAAACATACTTTTATTTCCACGGTCACTATGTGTCATCAGTGTATTATTATCTATCTCACACTTACTTAGTCTTTATACTAAAACTTTAAGGAATGTTCTTTCACAATCTAGATATTGAGATAAAGCACAGGTAGATAAGCAATTGTCTCAAGTTTATATAACTGATCGTGGGAATCACAAAGACTTGAAGCCCAAACTCTTTCCCACAACTGATCCACCTAAGCAACACACTGTAAAATGGCCACTTCCATGCAGAGGAAAATAGTTTAGGTTGTTTTCTTGTTCAGTGACAAAAAGCCATTCACATGTGATCATTGGCAATTAATTTGTGTCATTTTATTAAAGTAATTCTTAGTGACATGGAATTAGAGTTCAAGGAAGATAGCATTGCTGGTGATTACAAACTAACTCATACAACATCTTTAGAGCGCTCACTTGTCCAGCACCTTGTGTTGAAATAAGTGTCCCGAGAGACAACAAAACTAACAGTAATGGGCATGACGTATTTAATCATACCTCATGATCACCAAGACAACTGAGTGGAAATGCGAATATAATGAACCTGAATTTGCTGCTTGGGGCTTTGGAGCACACACCTTCTGTTTCAGGAATAACAGTTCCAAACCTGGGTGTCTGAGGCAACTACTGAGACATAGAAGAGGAAAAGACAGATTAAAATGAAAATGCAGTACACTATCTAAGTGAATCTATTCAAAGCAAACTTACTTCTATCACCAGTGTGTTCTGTCACGGTAAGGTCATTTCATACAGTTAATTTTTGTCAGAATCTTAGTTTTCTTTTTTTTAATATTTTTTTTATTTTTAAGTAATTTTATACATTCACTTGTATCCTAGCTGTAGCCCTCTCCCTCTTTCCCTCCCAATCCTCTCCTCTCTCCTTCATCTCCTCCCTGCCCCCTTCTGAGTCCACTGAGAGGAGGTGTCCTCCTCACCTCCATCTGGCCCTAGCTTATCAGGTATCTTCAGGATAGTTGCAATGTCCTTATCTGTGGACTAGCAAGGCTTCTCCTCCCTCAGGGGGGAGGGGAAGCTCATGAGTTCATGTCAGAAACAATTCCTGTGCCCCTTTCTAGGAAACCCACTTGGATACTGAGCTACCATGGGCTATGTCTGAGCAGGGGTTGTAGGTTAGATCCGTGCATGGTCCTTTGTTGGATAAACAGTCTCATAGAAGACCCCTGTGCTCGGATATATTTGGACCTTGTGGGGCTCCCTGTCCCCTCTAGGATATACTAATTCCTCCTTCCTTCATATGATTCCCTACACTCTGCCAAATGCTTGGTTATGAGTCTTGGCATCTGCTTTGATACACTGCTAGGTAGAGTCTTTCAAGTGCCTTCTGTGGTAGGCTACTGTCCTGTTACTTGTTTTTCTCCTATTTTCAATGTCCATCCCCTTTGTCTTTATAGATGAAGATTGATCATCTTACCCCTGGACCTCTTTCTTGTTTATCTTTTTTTAGGTGTACATATTTTAGTATGTATATTCTATCTTATAGGTCTATATAAGTGAGTATATACCATCTGTACCTTTTTGCTTTTGGGATACCGCACTCAGGATGAGAATCTTAGTTTTCAAAATGTCCATGAAGAGAACACATTTTATTTGTAATGCATTCATAGCCTAAACGAAATAATTCTGAAAATGCATCCTTTAATCGTCTGTCCTTCAGCTTCCCTGCATGCTATGCAAGTTTTCCACCTTAAAAAGTCTTAGTGAAATATCAAGGTGATTGTGCCAGTGTTCCCTAGGCTAGTCTCTCCCCAGCACCTCAGGGAAGTCAACGAAAGGCTGGTTTTCTGGGCTTTCAGAAAGATTTTGCTCAGTGTTTATTCTGGATTGTCTAGCTGGTTTCCACATTTCTCTCCAATCAAAATATGTTTCCATCTTCATCTAAACATAGAGGAATCAAGGGGAGACTGTGACAGCTGCATCCCTGGGCTGGCGTCACCTGCAGAGAGTCCTGAGGCAACTCTATCATCAAGAGCTTCCTCACAGAGACCCTGAGATAGTGAGAGAGCTGCAGCCCTGGAGAGGAAGCTCTAAGTGGTCCCACTCTCAACATCCTGGACCCCAGAGGTAGGACACGGGGGTCTTCTCCAGCACAGTGATGTGAATCTCAACACTAGTCCTGGAAAATAGTATTTCTTGATTGCCAAAAACATCTGAGAAGTAAAATAAAATAACTCAAATTGTTTGAGGACAGCCTGGTCTACAAAGTGAGTCCAGGACAGCCAAGGCTACACAGATAAACTTGTCTTGAACAACCCCCCCTGAAAAAAAACAACTCAAACTGATGTGAAAATATTCAGGCTTCTATCCAAAAGTCTGAGATAAATATTGATAAATATTGTAAATCTCTACAGAATCTATTCATTATTACAAGAAAACAAAAAGCTATATCTTAACTTTTTATTTCATACATTTTGACACAGCAGAGTGTAAACAAGAAATGTGGATTAAATTAAAATGAAGAATATATTTCGTTCTTGAAAAAATGTTAGACAAGATTCAGCTTTTTTAATCCATTTATAATTCACGCTATGTGAAATACTAAAAGTTATTCTAAAGTTGTATGTATATTTTTTATTTGGCAGGAGTATTTTTTTGCTCTTTTTTTCATTTTTTTCTTTATTAATTACACTTTATTCACTTTGTATCCCTCCTGTGGTTCTCTCCCTCCTCCCATCCCAATCCCTCCCTTCCTCCACCCTCTGCATGCATGCCCCTCCCCAAGTGCATAGGGGAGGACTTCTTTTCCTTCCTTCTGATCCTAGTCAATTAGATCTCATCAGGAGTGGCTGCCTTGTCTTCTTTTGTGGACTGGTAATACTGCTTCCCCCTCAGGGGAAGGTAATTAAAGAGCAGGCCAATCATTTCATGTCAGAGACAGTCCCTGTTCCTATTACAATGGAACCCACTTGGATACTAAACTGCCTTGGGCTACATCTGTGCAGGAGTCTTAGGTTATCTTCATGGCTAGTCCTTGGTTGGAGTATCAATCTCAGGAAAGACCCCTGTGCTCAGATTTTTTGGTTCTGTTGCTCTCCTTGTGGAGTTCCTGTCCTCTCCAGATCTTACTGTTTCCCACTTCTTTCCTAAGATTCCCTGCACTCTGTTCAAAGGTTGCCCATAAGTCTCAGCATCTACATTGATAGTGGCAGGAGTATTTTTATTCTTCCTAAATTCATCTCTGAGTTATAGTAATAGTGAAATTTACTTTTAAAGTTGACAGCATGAGATGGACTTCAATTTTAAGAGAACGTTCATTATTTGCAACAAATGTGGCTGTCATAACCAGTGTGCACCAACTATTCATTCCTCTGTTGGAACATTTTGGGTTGTAACAGATCATTGTAATCATTTTTCTTCCTGTCCAGGCTGATAAAAAGCAGAACTCAGCCGCAGTTAACTGTGAAAAAAATAGTACTCAAAAGTCATGAAATGACTCTCTCTAAATGACTATTTCAAGCTATCACCAGTTAGTTTAGTCAGTGTGCAAACTTTAAATCAGGGCCACAGTTTAAACCAATTTCCTCATAATCATCAGGAAAAAAATTTTTGAAAAGTCATGACTAACAGAAAAAAACAGGACTTGAATTATTTTATCTGTGAAGAGAGGCACAGGGAGGCAGCGGTTTCATATTTAGTTGGAATTATTCTTAACAGAACACTTTATACATCGTGTGCTGAATGGCAAACCTTATGCCCATGAAGTCATCACCACAACCTTTGTTCCAACCTTATCCATCACCTTCAGAAGCTGCTTTCTGCCGTCTGTATGCGTCACTATTAGATGTGCAATACACACTGTCAAAGATCTGTCTTATGACAGTTGTGTCAATAGAGTTCTATCTGGTGTAGCCATTGTTATATTTTTTCGTTCGGGTGGTAAGTTTTCTTTGTAACACCTGACAGTAGATGTTAGTCGTTAGCTCAATTGTCATGAGTGTTGGAAGTTCTTAGATGCTCATGGGTATCTAAGGGAATATATCTTGAAGTTCTGTTGAATTATGCTGAGTTCCTAGTTAAGTGGAGACAGGCTATGAATTATTTTCAGCAAGCTGAAAGAGCGGTGTATGTATGAAATCATTTTCTAATTCATCTATTAACTATCGCCTTGTTTAAGTATTGTTGCAAAGTATAAGCCTATATTTTAATTTAAAACAATAACTGCATGTGATTTGTCTTCTATTATTTATAGTGTGCTTCTATTAGTTAAAAACCATTGATAAATACATTGGGGAATGTATTAAATATAATGGTTAGAGAAGAAAACTACAGAGATCATGTCTACTTCCTTAGTTTTCACACCACTGTTTGGAAGGATGTTTAATGATCTTAACCCAACTATTTCATGATTATACATTACACTAAGTAAATGCACTTAGTAATTGTTTGGAGTAACAGATTATCCAGAAGAACTGTGCCCAGAGTTATTCTAACCCATTTACATTGCTCAGCAGTTTTCTTATTTTCTTTCTAGTATCACACCGTAAATGAGCATAAGTACAGTTTTTCAGAAATCAGATTCTCTTCCACCCAACCAGGGAATACAGCAAGACCTATAGGAGAACAGGAAAGTTTAAATATGTAACAAGAAAGCAGATTCAATACACCAGGCTAAAAAGCCCAGAAACAGATGGCTAGAGCTAGGCATTTGGAGAGCAAATAGTTTCCATCTTCTACTTTTAGGTTTATGCATCATACTACAAATTCACACCGATAAGAGGACGAGAGAAGTCACTGTCAGCAGGGCCATAAAGAGCACACAGACCAGTGCAAGAAATCTATGCTCAGCTACAGCAACCAAAACTGCAGCTCTGCAACTTTCATAACTCAGTGTATCATAACCCAGCGGGGGAGAAAACCTTTGTTACAGCAACAGGTGACACTAGCTCACCTCCCATGGCTTGTCCCAAAGGTAGGATTCTATGTAATTGCATGCATCACACAGTCAGGGTTTTTCTTTTGGAATTCAAACTCTCAAACACAAGTTCTTTAGCTCCATATCACACTGGCTTCCAGGAGGAACTATGCATACATGACCACCGATATAGAAAGAATGTACGAATGTGTGCTACCATGTGCCTGTTAAACAAGTTGAACATGAACAGGTTATCTAAAAATAAAGAAAAGTAATCCATAGAGGAAGAGAAGGTAGGGTTTAGATTAAAATAATGTTTGAAATGCTTGAGAAAAGAGAAGCCCAACAGGGACTGTACAAATTGTTATGGAAGGTAAGAAAAATGAGGCTTACACAAGTGCCGAAGTATGCAGGTCCACCAAGGTAATCTTTTAAAATGAGAGTACTTCTAGAATAAGTTGGTACATGTTAAACACATGGCTGAGAAGACCTCAGTGAACCTTAATGATAGTGTGAAGGCAGAAGACAAGAACTGACACAGGGTATCATACTAGTTCCAATTAGTGTGATAATGGCTGAAGTACTTTAAAATGAGAAAAAGAAAATATGCATTTGTACTCAAATATATCAGATTTAATAAGAAGAAAGGGCATATGTAGGAAAAGATAGAGAAGTATGAGAAAACTTCTAGATCACTTACATAATAAACTGGAGCACCAAGGCTCTCTTAGAAATGCAAAAAGAAAAATGAAGAACACTTTTACTTTTAGTCTGACGTTAACCGAACAGCTAAACTTTATACATGACTTCACTGACCAGGTAGGAGAGTATCTTCACTATGTTCTAACAAACTTGATAAGAAATCAAAAGGTCCAAAGTGCAGGAAATCTTATGAAAGAAAGGGGAGATAGTAAGACCTGGAGAGGACAGGAGCTCCACAAGGAGAACAACAGAACAGAAAAATGTGGGCACAGGGGACTTTTCTGACAATGATATTCCAACCAAGGACCACCATGGAGATAACATACAACCCCTGCATAGATGTAGCCTATGGCAGTTCAGTGTCCAAGTGTGTTCCCTAGTAATGGGAACAGGGACAGTCTCTGACATGAACTCAGTGGCTTGCGCTTTGATCACCTCCCCCTGAGGGCAGAGCAGTCTTACCAGGCCACAGAGAAAAACAATGCAGCCAGTCAAGAAAAGACCTGATAGGCTAGGATCAGAGGGAAGGGGAGGAGAAACTTCCTATCAGTGAACTTGGAGAAGGGCATGGGAGAAGATGAGAGAGGGAGGGTGGGATTACGAGGCATGAGAAGAGGCTACAGCTGAGATACAAAGTGAATAAACTGTAATTTACAAAAAAAAATAAATTTTTAAAAATTAAAAAAAAGGACCATGTTATTTTACAACCCTAACATTTCAAAACATTAAAATATGCACATGAAGAATGCCAGACCCTGATATCAGAGTCAAGTCTTCAAGGTCACCTAGATGAAAAGAATAATCTAATAGTAAACTCATTTGCCAACAAAGAATCCTCAACAAGCACAGGACAAGTTGACTATAATAGCCACCCTGCATTCATTAATTCTTTTTGTTATTGATTAATTTTTTTTCTCTAAAGCTAAGTTTGTATTTTACCAGTTATTTTCATAGCCTACACTCACAATTTATTTCTTGTTCTCCTTCTCACCCTACCTGCTAGTTCCCTCAACCTCCCTCTCCTTCTCTTCTTACTGTAGAATATAAACACTGAAAGACTATGGACACAAGCAACTACAGTGCTCTGCATGTGTTTATTCTGTTTGGCTTCTCTGAGCACCCACAGCTGGAGATGATGCTCTCTGGAGTTGTCACCTTCTTTTATATTATTACCTTGGTGGGTAACACAGCTATCATTCTCGCCTCCCTCCTGGATCCCCATCTCCACACACCAATGTACTTCTTCCTCAGGAACTTATCCTTCCTGGATTTGTGTTACACCACAAGCATTGTCCCTCAGATGCTGGTTAACCTGTGGGGACCTGAGAAGACCATCAGCTCCGTGGGTTGTATTGTGCAGCTTTACGTGTATATGTGGCTGGGCTCCATTGAGTGTCTTCTCCTGGCTGTCATGTCCTATGATCGTTTCACGGCTATTTGTAAGCCATTGCACTATTTTGTAATCATGAATCCACGTCTGTGTATCAAAATGATTGCCATGGTCTGGGGTGTTAGTCTGGCCAACTCTGTAGTGTTATGCACACTCACTGTCAATTTACCTCGGTGTGGACACAACCTTCTGGATAATTTCTTGTGTGAATTACCAGCCATGATCGAGATCGCTTGTGTAGACACCACAACAGTTGAAATGTCTGTTTTTGCTCTAGGAAATGTCATTATCCTTCTGCCCCTCATCCTTATTCTTATTTCCTATGGCTACAAAGCCAAAACTGTGTTCAACATGAAGTCAAAGGCAGGGCAACGAAAAGCTATAAACACCTGTGGATCTCATCTCACTGTCGTCTCCATATTCTATGGAACTGTTATCTACCTGTATCTACAACCTGGCAACAGGGCCTCCAAGGACCAGGGAAAATTCCTCACCCTCTTTTACACCATCATCACTCCAAGTCTCAACCCCCTCATTTACACCCTAAGGAACAGAGACATGAAAGATGCACTGAAGAAACTTGTGAAGTTTTACTACAGATTTGCGGAAATAAGGAGAAACTAGAAGTCATAGAAAAGTATTGGAGAGGACAAGGCAATGACTGAAATTCTGTAATTTAGATTTCAGTAAGATAAATAATCCTTGGATCACATAGACCAATGGCTGAAGTAATTCTTACATACAGTCCTTTATGGATGCAAACAACTTGAAGACCATGAAACAGACCTTTCAGGTTCCTAACCATTGGCATACTCTCAAGGAAAATATGGCAGTAAGAATCTCTGTTTGAATTGCATTTCAAATATGAAACTACTTAAGTGATATACAGACCATGGTTTCACTAACTGCTTTCTTTTTGGAAAATCAATATTAATAAAAGAAGCTATGATTTTAATAAAAAAAACAATCTCTGTTTGCTAAAATGTAATACAAAAAGCTCTGGATATAAACATGTGTGAGTTTTAATTTATTTGGCAGCCCCATGAAATCTGCTTTCTTTCTTTGTACATTTTCAGTGGTGGTGCTCACATATTCCAAAATATTGGCCCAGGTGATTCATGTGCAATATATTTTGTACATTTAAATAACAATCTACAAGTAATTTGAATTGTGCATATGTTTGTCTGTTTTGAAGCAGGTTTTCAGGAATTTAAGATTGTTGCAAATGCCTTGTGTATCTGAGCATGATAATACTGCCTAAACCTCCCAAGTGCTGGGATTACAGGCGTGTGCCACCACACAAAGTCTGTGTTACAGGCAAGTGCCACCATGCCCACTCTGGGTGTTGACAGGGATTCAACACACAAGGCTTCATACATGCTATGATCACAATCTACCAACTGTGCTATATCCCTAGCCTTATAAATAATTTTCTGTATTTAATCTTTTGCCATCTCATCTAAAGATTTATCCAGGTTTGGCTCAGATAATGCAATATGAAGGGCAGCATTCATCTCAAATCCCACCTAAACAGTGGCCTCTTTACTCTTTGTTTATTGAAATTTGGTACTAATATCTTTTGCAACAGTCTACTAATTTCTCTGAGATGAGAGAATGAAAGGGCACAAGTTAATGAGTTTTAAAAGTGATGACACAGAGCTGAAGAGACATCTCAGTGGTTAAGACCATTTGGTGTTCTTCCAGGGGACTTAAGTTTAACTCCCAGCACCAACATGGCAGCCAACGACTGTCTCTAACACCAGTTCCAGGGAATGTGATCTTTTGGCCCTCAAGTGTAACAAGCACCCATGTGGTGCATGTAATGCCAGGTTCATGGGACCCTGAGAGACCACCAAGAGATGACTCGATGCAATTGCAAGAGAGCTTTATTACTAGAGCGATCAAACTCAGGACCCAAGTCTCACTGATGCAGCAGTAGAGAAGTGGGACTCCAAGCTCTGCAGGATTTTTAAAGGGAAAGTCTGTGAGCAGGGGGTTTCCAGGGCAGCGGGGGGGGGGGGCACAAGCCTTGGCGTTACAGACTTGGATGAAGTTTAGCAGGACAGAGTGACCTTTTCTGAGGCACACAATCACAATGGCTAAGGCATATAATCACAATGGCTATTTTCCTAAACCACATCTGAAACATTGGGGAGAGTTTTCCCACCCAATTCTCAACCGATTCCCATTGATTATTGTCAGGGAGTTTGTCTCTATTTTCTATGAAGCATTTATTCTGTTATATTTCCTGAAGACTGTTGCTAGTAGAGTTAACTTTGTTCTCTGCCAGGTGTACATTCTGTGATATTTCCTGGTACCTGAATTCAGCTCCCAGTCAAGATCTTTATTTCAAAATGGAGTTATATTCAGGCTAACCTGAACTCTTCAATGCACAGCAATGATTCAAGCAAAACACCAATACATCCAAAGTAAATTTAAAGGTGACAACACAAACTTGCTTATTTCTCATCCATTTATTAAAAATATATTCCATGGTTATCTCAACTTCAATGAAAATGGAATATGATGAATTTTAGACCAGTCCCACTTTTGACATATGTTTATGAAATTTGCAAAACTATTAAAAGCTATAGTAATGCTTGCATGTGATAAAATTTCACAAGGTACATTAAATTTTAATTTACATATATTTTTCATTTCCATATATTTAGCCTTTATGAAAAAGAGTATTTTATTTAAACTTTGATATTTTCTGTTATCATATATCTGTCTCTAAATGGTCTATTTTTGGCAGGTTATGTGAATCAAGGTAAATTTAGCAAAATACTTTGGTGCAATCTAAGTGTCATGATTTTTTTTTCTCTATTGCTTTGTAGTTCCTGAAATGTAACCAGGGAAGGGTCATTGGGTTATAACTTACTTACATCTCAGGTAAAATTTTAATTAATATTGTCAATTTCTTTGTCTTCCTCTTCATATCTCTTTTAAAGATGTTTTCAAACAATTTACCATCTGATAAAACAGATTGTAAGTTCTGTGGGATGGATGTCACTGTACTCACTATTCTACTTTTAGAAGTTTTCTCTAACCTTTGTGAGATTTTTTTACTAATTATATTCAATTATAGAGGGATCATTTCATAGCTTCAAAAAACTAAGTCTAAAAACATACAACAGTTATAGACCTCCAGAATAGTGGTACACTGCCTACCTAGAATTGTTTCCGTGTGTGTCTGATTTTCATTGTCCTTTTGCTCATCTTTTCTGCATTTAGGCTAAAAATTAAATTAATATCTCAAACAGTTTTGTTTATCTGAATCTAGATATAAACTTAAATAACTGCATGATGTTTATCTTTTGAATTATTATTAAAATGTTGAACTTCTAAGAACTAATAAATGCCTTTAGAGCTAATCAACCTGATTTCATGTGAATAACCTAGGATGGAGATGTAAATGACATTAAATAATAATGATGATAAATCAACTGAATTTTCAATTTAATAAATAGCTTCTTTAAGCAAGGAACTGGGTCAATAGTCATGAGATTCGCCACATTGGCAAAAGCTTCACACAACTGGATCAACACTTTCCAGTGATTAAAGGAGAAAGTAGAGAGGCTAACCTCAGATATTTCCTCTCCCTCCATTCCTCCAAGTCCCATCCCCCAGTGTCCTCCTCAGCTCTGCAGAAGAACATCTGCTGGAGCCTTCTCCCCACCTCATCTCTTCTGGATCCCACAAACCTTTTCCTCCTAAACTAGTCCCATCCCCCAGTGTCCTCCTCAGCTCTGCAGAAGAACATCTGCTGGAGCCTTCTCCCCACCTCATCTCTTCTGGATCCCACAAACCTTTTCCTCCTAACCTCCTCACCCTCCCCATATGCTTTGCTTTATTCCATTCATCAGCTCTAGCAGGAAGTCCTCCCTACTCCATCGCAATCCCTTCCAACACCCCATTCCAGGTAGAAGAGAAGGAAAGTTAGTGGGGAGGGGAGACATTGTTTTCCTTAGCTACACTTCCTGCTGGTTAGGGATGGAGTGCCTAGGGACAAGTTCAGTCTTCCTTTGAGGATATCTCTAAGTTCTTTTCACACTGCATCAACAAGGAGCAGTGAGGGCCTGGGTAGCACCAGCAGCATTCTTAGTCTTTGGAGCCCCCTTAACACACTCTGGATTCTGGCAGTTATTCCTTCTCCAGAATCCTCAGATTTGAACTATCTGAAGCTGGCAAAGAGCCCCTCTTAGAGCCGCACGAGGCAAAGAGTTTGCTGCTGTGGACAATCTGTATCAATCTCATATCCCACATCTTCAATTAGAACAAACTCATGTTTGCATATCATAAACCAAAATTTCCACATTTCTCTCTTTCCATTTAAAAAAAATAATGGCTTTTCTTTTAATTTGAGTGAGACTTGCTGTTGCTTTCTTAAGAGGAGATGATCACGGAACCAAACACTTTTTGGATCAGTACTTTCTGCTCTAACTGGCAACTCTCAGCCGCTCTTGTCTAAAACAGATTGTACTTTTTATTGTTGAGTCTCAAGCTAGGACTCAAAAGCTGTTTCCTAATGCCAAGGAGCTACCTCATATGTGTCCTTTGAACATGCAATCAATGGTCAAATGACCCCGTTTATCACAGTGTCTACAAACTCTGGTTCTTGCTGAAAACCAAGTGCTGCCAAAAATGGCTCGTTCACTTCTCAGATTTAACACACCAGCAATTTTGAGACCTGAGCCTTTAGAAGCTTGGTCATAATCTCTTTCCTCCTCCTCTTCCTTCTGCTTCTGCTGTTTCTTCTCTTCTTTCAAATTGGCTTTTATTGAGACACTTTCAGAGGTTCCGCATGATTTCCAGTTGAGAAGCCATTTCCACAATGGCTAAACCCCTTTTGGTGCTAAGGTTTCACATCCATCCACTTGGCAAGATATCACCCAGACACTGCTTGCATATCCAGGCAGCACAAACCCTACCTCACTTCCATGTTATCTGAACCAGTTTCATTAGTGTTCCTTGTAGGTCTTAGGCTAAATTCCCACGAGTGAGAGGTGGCATAAACATCAGCCAGTGCTTGTGCCTGGGTGGGTGTCTGTATCATGTGGACCCTTCTCAGGTATACTCAGTAATGAAGTGTGACAACCATGAGCTGGTGACTCATGAATGTACAGAGGAAGAGGCAGTTCATTACCTACTCTCCTTCCCAGCATTTCTTTCCCTCAGTAAGATGTTTGGTTGGATGCCCTGGAAAGCCTTACCCCCAACAAACCAAGTAATCCAATTTAAAAAATGGGTACAGAGCTAAACACAGATTCTCAACAGAGGAAAATTGAATGGCACATAAACACTTAAAGAAATTCTCTAGTAAGGGGAACAGGGGCTGTCTCCGACTAAAATCTAAAATCTATAAAAATGTATAGTCTATAGTCCTCAAGAAGGCAAACAACAAGGAGGACCCTAGGGAAAAGGCTGAAACCTCACTCAGAAGGGCAAACAGAATAGACATTGGAAGCAGGAGAAGGAAAGGAACCTTCCACATAGGACCTCCAAAAAACTCTGCCCACCATGGTATCAAAAAAGATACTGAGACTCATAAACAAACTTTGGGCATTGTGCCAAACACATTATGGAAGAAGAGAAAAACAGAAAGACCTAGAGGGGACAGGAACTCCACAGAGCCAAAAGACCTGGGCCTGGGGAGGGGAGTTGCCAAGACCGATAGTCCAACCAAGGAAACCAAGGATCATGCATGGAGAGGACCTAGACCCCCTGTTCAAAGGAAGCCCATTGGCTGCTCAGTGTCCAAGTGGATTTACCTAGTAAGGGGTACAGGGGCTGTCTCTGACTTGAACTCAGTGGCTGACTGTTTGATCACCTTTCCCTGGGGGGTGCACCCTTGCCAGGCCACTGAGGAAGTCAATGATGCTAGCCTTGATGAGACCTGATAGGCTAGGGTCAGATAGAAGGGGAGGAGGTCCTCCGCTATCAGGGGACTAGGGAAAGGGCATAGCGGGAGAAGAGGGAGGATGGAATAGACCAGGAGGAGAGGAGGGAGGGGCTACAAAGTGAATAAATTGTAATAAATAGATAAATAAATAAATGAATTTAAAAATTATAAATAAGATATCTCAGAGAGATTAAGCATGGCTGAGTAACAGGGATAATCTAAATTTCTGTTTCAAAATCTGTCATCAAAGGATAATTAAAAATATTTTAAAATTTCAAACAAATATTTTATTGTATTTATCCATTTTATATTATGTGTCTTTTCTCTGCTGTGTGTATGTACACGACTTGAGTACTTGGTGTCTGCAGAGGCCAGAAGAGAATATCATATATACTGGGACTAGAATTAGGGATGGTTGTGAGGCTTCCAGTGAGTGCTGTGAACCAAACCTGGTGCTCTGCAAGAGCCACGAGTACTCTAACCACTGAGCCATCTCTTCACCCCCAGCTTAGATGATTTTAACAACAAAAGGTGAACGGTATTTTAGATAAGTATAGTTGATCTGCTATTTTGATGTTATTAGAGATTAAAGAGTTCACATGAAACCTAGATTCCATTTGGTAATCTAGAAAATGTTGGAAAGATGCACCTTAAAACACTGTAAATAATGCAGATGGTTGAATATGCTGCTTGATGTTTGACTGCTGTAGCCTACCCTGAGTACACCCAGAAGCATGGCTTCCATTTCCCTTACAAAGTTTGGCTCGCTTGTTTTTATTGTGAGCACAACAAGCTTTTTAAACAATCTGTGATTTTCTCAAGTCTTCATAAGATACTTGTATAAAAGAGCTTTAGGTACCTTCTTACCAGTTTTCATTTCATAGTGGCTTGTTGTAACTATAGTCTGACAAGTAAAAAAGAGTGACACAGAGTGGATATGTTACCTCTAACCATCTCTGGATAGTTCAGATGTATGTTCTTGCGAGCAGTGTATAAGGAATTTGGAAAATCCCTGATTTTTAATTTGTTGGAAATTTTGCAGTGGAAATTGATGGCCTAACATTTGTTAGAACAGTTGTGGGTGTGCTATATATGTATCTGTATAAACTACCTCTGTAATACATAATTTCATTCATCCAAATCTCACAAAATATTTGCCAGTATAAAAATCACTACAAAAATATATATCCATTCATTTCTGCAAATGACTGCCTAGACTTCACAGTCTGTATTACTTTGAAAAATTACAGCTATATTTTGAATACAGAATTATTAAAGTTCTAAACACCTAGACGTATATACTAAAAAGAAAATTACAATATTATAATTTCACATAACAGTACAAAATGTTACAAATTCAACAACCAAAACTGTAACATTTATTTGATAATAGATATTTTAATAAACAGGATTTCTCCATTTGTAAGACCCTGACAATGCCTTTTAGGAAATCATAGAAAAATAAAATACAATTTAAAAAAGCAGAAAATGTTTTCAACAAACTCATAGGAGAATTTTTTTCTAATTCCTGTGGGCAATTTCTGAGGATCCACAGGCCAGTCCTTTCAGAGAAACAGGTCAGCTAACTGTTCATCTCTTTTCACTTCTCTTCCATTCCTTCAAGCCCAATCCCCCAGTCTAATCTTTGGCTCTATAGCAGACTTTCCCTAAAGAAGGAGATGCTTATCAAAGAACAAGAAACATACAGAACACCAAATACACTGAACCAGATTAGAAAGTCCCTTCAGCATAATACTAATTAAAACACTAAATATGCAGAACAGAGAAAGAATATTAAAAGCTACAGGGGGAAATGACCAAGAAACATAACAAAGGCAAGCCTATTAGAATTACACCTGACTTCTCATTGGAAATTCAAAAAGCCAGAAGAGCCTGGGCAGATGTTCTACAGACTGTAAGAGACCACAGATGTCAGCCCAGATTACTATACCCAGCAAAGCTTTCAGTCATCATGATAAGACATTCCACAATAAAACCAAATTTAAGCAATATCTATCTATAAATTCAGCACTACAGAAGGTGCTAGAATGTAAACTACAACCTAAAGAAGTTAACAACATATAAGAGAACACAATGAATAAATGATCTCAGATCAACAAACTCAAAGAAGTGTATGCATGCATTTGTGAACACACATACACACACACAAAACAACAAAAACAAAATAACAAAATATCAACAATCACATTGATTGATATCTCTAAACATCAACCGTCTCAATTCCTCAATAAAAAGTCATAGACTAAGAGACTAGATGCCACAACAGGATCAAAGAAACCTTGCTGCATCCAAGAAATACTCCTCACCATCAAGGATAAACATGACCTCGGGATAAAGAGAAGGGAAAGATATTCCAAGCACATGGACCTAACAAACATGCTGGTATCTTGTTAATATTAAATATTAAAATATGGCACCATTTTAATATCTGAAAAATATACTTCAAAACCAAACAAAAGAGATAAAAAAGAATACACACTAAGCAAAGTAAAAATTCATTAAGAGGATATTTCAGCATCTCTGCCCCAAACACAAGTATCTCAAGAGTATCCACAGAATCATAAAGACATATTTTTTAAATGTGTACTCCATCAAATTGGAAAATTTAAACAAAAAAAAAAAGGTAATTTTCTCAATAGGTACCACTTGCCAAAATTATATCAAGGTCAGATCAGTAATTTAAACAGACCTATAACCACTAGTGAAATAGAAGCAGTCATTAAAAGTCTCCCTACCAAAAACAAAACAAAACAAAAATAAAAAAATAAACAGGATCAGATGGGTTTGGCAAAGAATTCTACCATGTTTTCAAATTAGAGTTAATGCCCATACTCCTCAAATTATTCCACAAAAATAGAAACTGAAGGAATGTTACCTAATTCATTTTATGAGGCCACAGTTACACTGATACATAAACCACATAAAGACTCAAGAAAGAAACAGAAATACAGACCATTTAACTCACATGTTTGAATACTTGGTAATGGGGTAGTGGCATGGTTTGACAGGAATTAAGAGATATGGACTTCGTGGAGTTTTCATGGCCTCTTGGAGGAAGTATGTCATTGGGTGTGGGCTCTAGAGTTTCAAATGCTCCAGCCGAAACCCAGTGTCTCTCTCCTTCTTGCTGCCTATGGATCCAGATGTAAAACTCTTAGCTACTGCTGCAGCACCATGTCTGCCTGCATGCTGCCATCCTACCCACCATGCTGATAATGGACTAAGCCTCTGAAATGGTAAACAAGCTACAACTGAATGCTTTCCTTTATAAGAGTTTCTGTGGTCATGGTGTCTTGTCATTGATTATTAATATTTATTATTGATTTATCTTTTAGTTAAACAGCAGTTATTTTTCATAAACCAGCTGTATAACCAAATCACCACACAGTGACTAGAATTTATTTAATTAACCTAGAGCACAATGCTGGGCAACACTTACTCCATCCTAAACTTCCAAGCCCCCATAGTTTTCTTTCATTCAGATTTCCCACATTATGCTTGCTCTTAGTCATCTTTTAGGTCCGGTTCATCTCTCCTCCTGGTTTCACACCCTCTCCTGCTGATCTCTGCTCTGTCAACTCTTCCCACTCGCTTTTTTCTCCTCCCCTCCAGACCAGGATGTCCCACCCTATTCTCTCCATTGCACAGCATTTGCTGGTTGTTTTATTGAAAATACAGAATACAAATGGTGGCATGTTTACACAAACTTGAGACAGTTGATGCTTAGAACAAACATCAAAATGCAATGTCCACATTGAAACCAGATAGTGGGGTAGAGAAATCAGCATTTGAATGAACAAGGGTGAATTGTACATATTCCGCAAAAACATTATACCAACAATGTCTCTTCACAACAATTGAACATTAACTAAGACAGAAGTTTGTGCCAGGATCTGTGGTATGGCTGTGACAGGCCTGACTGTGTTTTGTGTTTGTACAATGTAGACTTTGGATTAGGAAGGCAGTTGAATACTTTGAATGGAGCTTAATGGACCATCCCAGTAGGAGCAAGACTGTGTTGCTGAGAGCAATGTAAATTATCACAGTCCAACTCAAGAAGCTTCAGATATTAATAAGTGGCTTAGAGATAATTCTTCTGATGGGTGATGAATGTGGCTGATTTCTGCCTTTGTCCAAAAATCTTCCTGAAGCAAAATTGAAGAGTTTTGGATTAAATGGCATTGGCAGAGAAGATTTCAAGGCAGCCTAGTATTGACTGTGTCACATGGCTATTAAGTCTTCTGCAGATCTATAGTGAAAAAGAGCAAGCTGAGCCAGGAAAAATATAAAATACACAGTTTGAGAGGAAAGGAATAAACAGGACATAGACTGGAGCTAAGTCCAGTGCTCACAAAGATGAAAATCATATATATATATATATATATATATATATATATATATATGATTGTACATACAATAAAGGGAATAGTACCATCTGGACAAGATCCCACTGAGATAAGCATCTAATTCATGAAAAAGGATTTTTAAAAAGCTTAAACAGTGAAGGAAACCATTGGAAACAGGAAGCTCATGAACATGTATTCAACCCAGGGAACCGTGTTCAAGCCCCAGCAAGCAAAAACTTGGCAGTTTTGGCAGCATGGTTCTCGATTTAAAGTCAAGAATACAAGAAAACAGTTATTTACTTTCTCTCCAAGACTAAAGAAAGCCACTGAAGCTATATGTGTCAGATGTGTTCCTGCATGGAGGCCCAGAGGAGCTTTTCTGCCAAGCTTTACTTTTTGAAAGTAAATCCGAATTACCTTGGAGACTCTAGAATGCTAGAGATGCCAGAGTCATGGGATACCTGCCAAAGACTGGTGTAGACTAGGTGTGGAACCATCCCAAGAGAGAGGAGAGTATGTACTCACCAAACTGGAAGGAGTTGGATATCTGAAGAGCCTTTTGACATCAGACACGGATATGCAGAGTTTGGAGTCTGTCCAGCTGCTCTTCAGTACTGTATTAGTCCCATCTTTCTTCACTATGCTCCTTCTCATTCATTTTTGGAATGGTAGTGTATATTCTGTACCATTGTATGTGGAAGGTGTGTGATCTGCCTTTTTCTTTTACAGAGGATTACAGTTAAGAGATTGCCATGAGTCTCAGAAGAGACATTAGACTTTTAAACAATGTTATAGACTATGGTGGCATTTGAAATTAGAGCAAATGCATTTTTGCACTATGATATGGCTAAAAGCCTATGAAGGCCGGGGAGTAGAATGTGGTGGGTCGAATGGGAATGACCTCCACAAGCTCACATATTTAAATGTTTGACACAACTCCACAGGGATTAGGAGGTGTGGCTTGGAGTAGGTGTGGACTTGTTGGAGTAGGTCTAGCTCTGTTGGAGGAAATGTGTCACTGGGGATGGACTTTGCAGTTCAAATGCTCAAGCCAGCCCCCCTGCCCCTCTCAAGGCAGGTCTGTGTCCTTCTTGCTGTCTTTGGATCCAGATATAAAACTCTCAGCTCCTCCAGACCCATGCCTGCCTGCATGCCATCATGCTTTCTGCCATGCTGGTAATAAACTAAAACTCTGAATTTATAAGCATGCCTTAACTAAATGCTTTTCTTTATAAGAGACATGGTAACCTTCATCCCAGAGATGCAGGGAAGATTCAACATACATAAATCGATAAATGTAATTCACCACAGAAGCAAACTGAAAGACAAAAAACACATGATCATCTTATTAGATTCAGAAAAGGCCTTTGGCAAAATTGAACACTTCATAATAAAAAGTCCTGCAGAGCCAGGCAGTGGTAATGCATGCCTATAATCCCTGCACTCAGAAGGCAGAGGCAAGCAGATCTCTGTGAGGTTGAGGCCAGCCTAATCTACAGAGTGAGTTCCAAGACACCCAGGTATACACAGAGAAACCCTGTCTCGAAAAACAAAAAACAAACAAATGAAAATGGGAGTCCTGGTCCAAAAGCAAGGCTCAATCTCTACTAGAAAAGTGAAATAACACCATGTATGCTCTTAGAACACCATGGATTAAGGCTGGAGTCCTACAACTGAAACAACAGAAAACCTGCTTGAAACGTTCATAGAAACTGAAAAACTCTCCACTGAATGACTCTTGAGTCAAGGAAGAAACAAAGAAATTAAAGACCTCTTGTATTTCAAAGAAAATGAATTCACGTAAGTCCAAAACTTCTAAGACATAATAAAAGCAGGGCTAAGAGGAAAGCTCATAGCAATAAATGCTTTCATAAAGAAATTAGTGAGATCTCCTACTAACAACTTAATAGCACACCTGAAAGTTCTAAAATATAAAGAAGACAACACACCCAAGAGAAATAGAAAGCAGGAAATAATCAAACACAAGGATGAAATCAATGAAATAGAAACAACTTAAATGGAGGGAAAGTCAAAACAATTCCATTAAAATCAGAAACAAGACAAGGATGTCCACTCTCTCCATCTCTCTGTACCTAGTCAATACAGTACTGGACATCTTAGCTAAGGCAAAAAGACCACCAAAGAAAATCAAGGGAATACAAATTAGAAAAGAAGTCAAAGATTCTTTATTTGCAGGTGATATGATATGATATGATATGATATGATATGATATGATATTGCCGATGATATGTAGGAAACTCCTACACATAATAAACACATTCAGCAAAGTAGCTGAATACAAAATTAACTCAAAAAAAAAACCAATGTTTTTACTATACAAATTACAAAAGATCTAAGAAAGTAATCAAGAGAACAACATGTTTGAAATTAATCTCAAATAATATTAAATATATTGGAGTATCTCTGACCAAGTAAATGTAAGACTTGTAAGATGAAACTACAAGAGGTTGAATAAAAAAGCTGAGGAAGATGCTGAGCAGAGGTGACACACACCTTAAGTTGCAGGACTTGGGAGGCAGATTTCTGAGTTTGAGGCCAGCCTCAAACTAGAAAACATCCTAGAAGAGCCAGAGCTGTGCAAAAAAACCCTATCTTAAGCAGAAAAAGAAAAGAAGGAAGAAGAGGAGTGTAGGAGAAGGAGGTGAAGAAAAAAAAAACAAAACATGAAGAGATCTCCTCTGCTCATAGACAGAAGGATAGAATTAACATAGTAAAAATGGCCATCCTACCTAAAGTCATCTTTAGATTTAATGTAATCCCCACCAAAACTCAAACACAATCCTTCACAGATCTTAAAAGAACAGTTTTCAGCATCATATGAGGAGAAACAATGATAGTTAAAACAATCCAGAATAATAGAAGAACTGCATAAGTTATTTCTACCTCCGATTCCAAGTTGTTCTACAAAGCTATAGTTACAAAAACAAACACATTGATCAATGGAATAGAATTGATAACCCAGACCCTATAAACCTATAAACAGTTAGGGTTTTTTTTTTTTTTTTTTTTTTTTTTTGTACAGAGGTCAGACATACACACTGAAAGAAAAGACATCTCAATGAATGGTGTGGGCAGACTGGACCAGGCATGTAGAAGAATGCAAGTAGATCCATACTTGTTACCCTGCACACAACTCAACATCGAACAAAACACTGAACAGTAATTGTGGAGTAGACTTGAACTCACTGGCACAGGGAAAGACTCTCTGAATAGAACACCATTAGCACAGGCACTCAGATCAACAATTAATAAATGGGAACTCTTGAAACTGAAAAGCTTCTGTAAGGCCATGTACACTAACACTCAAAGTGGCGCCAACTCCACATAGAGGGCTAATATCCAAAATACATAACGAATTCAAGAAACTGGATATTGTAAAAACAAATAACCTAATTTTTAGAATGCGTTACAGGACTAAACAGAGAATTCTCAATAGAGGAAAACAAAATGGCTGAGAAAAAGAAATGTCCAACATCCTTGGCCATCAGGGAAATAGAAATGAAAATACTTTGAGATTTCATCTTACAACTGTCAGAATTGCTATGATCAACAAAACAGAGGTCAGCTCATGATGGTGAGGATATGGAATGAGAGGAATACTCATACATTGCTTGTGAGAGTCCAAACTCAAACAGACACTCTGAAAATCAATATGGCAGTTCCTCAGGAAGATGGGAATCAATCTACCACAGACCCAGGTTTACCCTTCCTGGGCATGTACCCAACGGATGCTTCAACCTATCACAAACACACTTGTTCAATCATTTGCATCGCTGCTCTCTTCATATTAGCCAGAAATTTGAAACTACCTACATGCCCATCAAGAAAGGACTCAATAAACAAAAATTTTGTACATTTACAGAATGGAGTATTATTCTGCCATTTAAAAGAAAGAAAAATACACAACACCATGAAATTGTCAAGCAAACTGACAAAACTAGAAAAAAAAATCATCCTGAGTGAGATGGTATCCCATACCCAGAAATACAAATATGATTAGAGCCTGTTCAACTATCATCAGAGAATCTTCCTTCTGCCACAGAGGGGAGACCCACAGCCAGAAATGACACAGAGAACGAGAGACCTTGAAATACTCAGCCTTAAATTGAATGTCTACATCAAGTCTCTCCCCTCAGAATTCAGTGAACCTTGTGGAAGAGGAGGTAGAAAGAATGTTAAGAGTCAGCGGGGATGAAGGACAGGAGGAAAAAAAAGCCCTCTAAATCAACATGAGCAAAGCTCATAGGAACTCACAGAGACTGAAGCAGCAAGCACAGGGTGTGTGTCTGCACCAGGATTTCTGGACCTATACAGCCTTCCAGTTTAGTGTTCCTATGGGATTCCCAAATGTGCAAATGAGATGCTCTCAGACTCCTGGGCCCTTTTCCTTCTGTAGGTCTGACTTGTCCAACTTCAATGTGATAGTTTTTGTTTTATCATATTTAGTTTCATTTAGAAAAAAAAACAACAAGGGAACAAATAAAAGAATGTTTAAAAAAATAATGATATAAACCTAATCACTAGGGTAACAGTTAACAATAGTACTGTCATTTGTACCTGCTGGGGTAGTGAAAATCAGCTTGGTCCAATGCAATAGAACTGGGTAAATCAAGCACTCAACAGCAAATCTCATGTTTAGAAATAGTTGACCAACAAATAATGGATTCACAGTTTTTCTGTGTGATGCTCTTATTTGATTACAGTTTGGTGGCTTTTGTTGTGGTGGTTGGTTGGTTGTTCTATTTGAGGAGATGTTGTATTTTGTTTTTTAGGTTCCAACTATTTTCTTGTTGTACTGGAATTTGGGGTTTTTTGTTCTGTTTTGCTTGTTTATTGATTGAGGAAGAATTTGAAGTTCAGTGGGTAGGGAGGACAATGAGAGGACCTAAACGAACTTTTGGGAACAAAGAATATAATCAAAATATATTAAAATTTTAAAAGTGTTTTAAATAATTATAAAACTAATCAAAAGCAAAGAATCTAACAAATGAAAAAGGAAAGAATAAATATATACTTACCATATATTAAAAATAATGGAAAGTGTTGATGTTGAAAAAAATTATCAAAAAAAAAAGAAAGAAAAAAATTATCTCAGGTGTTTAATCAAATATTGGCTTCAGCTTTCTCCAAACTAATTAAAAGTAAACACTAATTCCAGCAGAAGGCGCCTCAATGGGTTGAAATCAGAAATACTTTTATTTCCACGGTCACTATGTGCTAGTCATCAGCGTATTATTATCTATCTCAAACTTACTAAGTCTTTGTACTAAATATGTAAGGAATGTTCTTTCACAATCTGGATATTGAGAGAAAGCACAGGGAGATGAGCAATTGTCTCAAGTTTATATAACTGATCATGGGAATCACAAACTCTTTCCCACAACTGATCCACCTAAGCAACACACTGTAAAATGTCCACTTCCATGCAGAAGAAAAGAGTTTAGGCTGTTTTCTTGTTCAATGACAAAAAGCCATTCACATGTGATCATTGACAATTAATTTGTGTCATTTTATTAAAGTAATTCTTAGTGACATGGAATTAGAGTTCAAGGAAGATAGCATTGCTGGTGATTACAAACTAACTCATACAACATCTTTAGAGCGCTCACTTGTCCAGCACCATGTGTTGAAATAAGTGTCCCGAGAGACAACAAAACTAACATTACTGGGCATGACGTATTTAATCATACCTCATGATCACCAAGACAACTGAGTGGAAATGCAAATATAATGAACCTGAACTTGCTGCTCGGGGCTTTGGAGCACACACCTCTTTCAGGGGCAACAGTTCCGAACCTGGGTGTCTGAGGCAACTACTGAGCCACAGAAGAGGGAAAGACAGATTAAAATGAAAATGCAGTACTCTATCTAAGTGAATCTACTCAAAGCAAACCTACTTCTGTCATGGTAAGGTCATTTCACACAGTTAATTTTTGTCGGAATCTTAGTTTTCAAAATGTCCATGAAGAGAACACATTTTATTTGTAATGCATTCATAGTCTAAACGAAATAATTCTGAAAATGCATCCTTTAATCGTCTGTCCTTCAGCTTCCCTGCATGCTATGCAAGTATTCCACCTTGAAACGTCTTAGGGAAATATCAAGGTGATTGGGCCAGTGTTCCCTTGGCTAGTCTCTCCCCAGCACCTCAGGGAAGTCAACAAAAGGCTGGTTTTCTGGGCTTTCAGAAAGATTTAGCTCAGTGTTTATTCTGGATTGTCTGGCTGGTTTCCACATTTCTCTCCAATCAAAATATGTTTCCATCTTCATCTAAACATAAAGGAATCAAGGGGAGACTGTGACAGCTGCAGCCCTGGGCTGGTGTCAGCTGCAGAGTGTCCTGAGGCAACTCCACCATCAAGACCTTCCACACAAAGACCCTGAGATAGTGAGAGAGCTGCAGCCCTGGAGAGGAAGCTCTAAGTGGTCCCGCTCTCAACATCCTGGACCCCAGAGGTAGAACATGGGGGGCTTCTCCAGCACAGTGATGTGAATCTCAACACTAGTCCTGGAAAATAGTATTTCTTGGTTGCCAAGAACATGTAAGAAGTAAAATACAAGAACTTAAATTGACACAGAATATTCAGGCTGCCGTGCAGGAGGATGAGAATAAATACTGTAAATATCTACAGAGATATCATTCTAGTTTGTCTATGTTATAGAGGAAAATGAATCGATTAATTTTTACAAGCAGAGAATACAAAGCTATCTCTTAACTTTTATTTCACAGACACAGCTGAAATGTAAACAAGAAATGTGGAATAAATTAAAATGAATTGAAATATAATGTTCTTGGGAAAACTGTAGTTAGATAAGATCCAAACTTTTATCCATTTATAATTCTTGTGATGTGACATGCACTAAGTTATTTGAGGTTTTGTGTATATTTTTTATTTGGCAGAAGTATTTTTATCCTTCCTAAAATAATCTCTGAGCCATAGTGGTAATGAAATTTATTAAAGAATCGACAGAATGAGATGAAGTTCAATTTTAAAAGAGTTTTCGTTGTTTGTGACAAGTATGCCTGTCATAATTAGTGTGTGCTGACTATTCATTCCTCTGCTGAGACAGTTTGAGCTGCAGCACATCTCAGACAATCAATTTTCTTTCTATCCAAGTTGACCAATAGCAGAACTCAGGCTTAGTCAACTGTGAAAAGATAGTGCCCAAGAAATCATGAAATGACTCTCTCAAAATAACTATTTCAAGCACTACAACAAATTAGTTTAGTTAATGCAACTTCTTTTGAATCAGGGCCATAATATAAAGAAATTTCTTAATAATCTTCATGGAAAATATTCGAATGGTGTTAGCTAAAAAAAAAATTGCAGAACTTTTATATTGTATGTCTGCAGAGAGGCAGTCAAGGACACCCCTGGAGCCAGCAGTTTTACATTTAGCTGGAATTATTTTTAACAGAATACTTTATACATTTTGTGTTGAATGGCAAGTATATGGCCATGAGGCCATATCCATAACCTTTGTTGCAACCTTATCCATCATCTTTAGAAGCTGCTTTCTGCCATCTGTACACGTCACTGTTGGATGTGTGATATGCACTGTCAAAGGCCTGCCTTATCACAGTTGTCTTAATACAGTACAGTATGGTACAGTCATTGTTATCTTTTCTTCAGAAGCAAATTATCTCTACATAACATCAGACAATGGACGTTGTTCAGCAGCTCACCTTTTCTATGTGTTGGCAGTTCGTAGATGCTTGTGGGTGTGTAAGGGAGTCTATCTCCAAGTTCTATTGAATCGTGCTGAGTTCACTGGTCCTCTAAGTACAGACTAGTATTATAAACTATTTTGAGCAAGCTAAGTAAGTATTGTGTAGATAAAAATATCTTCTCAGTCACCTACTACATATGACCACCCCATTTAAGTAATGTCACAAAATATAAAACAAAATTTTAAATGGAAAATAGGTCTTTATGATTTTCTAATGTTACTTAGAGTGTGTTTTTGTTGAAAATAGATTTTTCTCTCATAAAATACACTGTAACCACAGTTTCCCCTCCCTTTGTTCCTCCTAGAGTATTTTTTGTTTCTTAAAACACACAGATACATATATTGGGGCATGTGTTAGATGTGCTGGGTAGAAAAAAGAACTTCAGAGATTCTGTCTGCTTTCTTGGAGTTTTTCCAGTGTTTAGGAGAATGCTAGACAATCTTAATGCACATTTTGTATGATTATAAAATACTTTTATTCCAAGTCTTATGCACCAGAGTTATTCTAAGATACTCACATTATTTGTTCACTTGATTTTTAGCTCCTGCAATAAGTGTTTCTATTGTTGCCAATTTGTGTGTGTGTGTGTGTGTGTGTGTGTGTAAAACTGAACTCAGCTGTTTTCATACATTTTTCTGGTATAACACAGTAAATGATTGAAATAAATGACACATTTTTTAAAAAAGATTTCTTTTTAAGGGTGAAACTTAGGTGGTACCATCATAGGAGAAAAGAATTCGTCATTGAAAAAGCATTCTCCTCTTGAGTGTCTTTGAAGTATTGTCTAGAAGTGAGCAGCATCCTTACAGTTTCACAGCATGGTAATAAAATTGTATTACAAGTCCTGTATACAATTGGACCAGTACAGATAATATTCATAATAAAATTGTGAGAATAGCACAGCTGTTCAAAAAAAGCTTCTCCTCTATCCTGCCAGGCAATGCAACAAAACCTATGGGATAAAGAGAATGTTTAAATACATAGCAAGAAAGGAGACTCAGCACACCAGGCTTAAGGGAACAGAAATGGATGGCTAGAGCAAGGCATTCGGAGAGCAAGTAGTTTCCATCTTCTGCTTTGAGGTTCCTGCATCACACTACAAATTCACACTGATAAGAGGACGAAAGACGTCACTGTCAACAGGGCCATAAAGAACACACGAACCAGAGCAAGCAATCCATGCTCAGCTACAGCAACCAAAGCTTCAGCTCTGCAACTTTCATAACTCGGTGTAACTTTCATGAGAGCAGGGGGAGAAAAACTTTGTTACAGCAGCAGGTGACACAAGCTCACCTCCCATGGCTTGTCCCAAAGGTAGGATTCTGTGCAATTTTCATGTGCCACACAGTCAGTGTCTTTTTTCTAAATTCAAACGCTCACAATTTCTTTAGTTCCTTGTCATCTTGGCTCCCTGTAAGAGCTACAAATACATAATCAATGAGAGAGTGTGCATCTGAGTTCTTATATGTGCCTGGTAACAGACATTGACAAATAAATTTTTAAAAACAATAAAAAATTTTCCAAAAAAAGAAAAAGAAGAAGAAGATGCAGAGTTTTACATAGGAATGACCTTTGAAGCATTTGAAGAAAAGGAAGACCAACAGGGAATGTGAAACTTGGTATGTAAGAAAAATAATGAGGCTTGCACAGATACCAAAGCATGCAGGTCTACCTGCATTTTCTTTTAAATGAAAGTACTTCTAAAAGTAGCTGATACATGAGAAGCACATCAGTGACAAGACCTTAGTGACAGTGTGAAGGCATAAGGCAAGAATCAAGACAAAGGATCAAACCAGTTTCAGTTAGTGTTATAGTGGCTGAAAGTTTTTAAAATGAGATCTATAAGGTATATTTTGTATTGTAGTATAATCTTTTCTTTTATGTAGTATATTCTTAATAAAACATATCACATTTGGTAAAAAGAATGGTTGAAGATATGAAAAGATAAAGAGGCCAGGGTAACTCCTAGGTGACTTACAAAATAAACTGAAACACTAGAGCTCTCTTAGAAATGCAAAAAAAGAATGAAGAACACTTTTGCTTTTAAGCTGACATTAACAGAACAGCTAAACTTTATACATGACTTCACTGACCAGGTAGGAGAGTATCTTCACTATGCTCTAACTACCTTGATAAGAAATCAAAGGGTCATGTGATTTGATAACCCTATCATTTTCAGACATTAAAATATGCACATGAAGAATACCAGACCCTGAGATAAGAGTCAAGTCTTCAAGGTCACTTAGATAAAAAGAAAAGTCTAATAGTAAACTCATTTGCCAACAACGAATCCTCAACAAGCACAGGACAAGTTGACTATAATAGCCACCCTGCATTCATTAATTCTTTCTATTATTAACTGTTTTTTCCCGAAGCTAAGTTTGTATTTTACCAGTTATTTTCATAGCTTACACTCACAATTTATTTCTTGTTCTCCTTCTCACCCTACCTGCTAGTTCCCTCAACCTCCCTCTCCTTCTCTTCTTACTGTAGAATATAAACACTGAAAGACTATGGACACAAGCAACTACAGTGCTCTGCATGTGTTTATTCTGCTTGGCTTCTCTGAGCACCCACAGCTGGAGATGATGCTCTCTGGAGTTGTCACCTTCTTTTATATTATTACCTTGGTGGGTAACACAGCTATCATTCTCACCTCCCTCCTGGATCCCCATCTCCACACACCAATGTACTTCTTCCTCAGAAACTTATCCTTCCTGGATTTGTGTTACACCACAAGCATTGTCCCTCAAATGCTGGTTAACCTGTGGGGACCTGAGAAGATCATCAGCTCTGTGGGTTGTATTGTGCAGCTTTACGTGTATATGTGGCTGGGCTTCATTGAGTGTCTTCTCCTGGCTGTCATGTCCTATGATCGTTTCACGGCTATTTGTAAGCCATTGCACTATTTTGTAATCATGAATCCACATCTGTGTCTCAAGATGATTGCCATGGTCTGGGGTGTTAGTCTGGCCAACTCTGTAGTGTTATGCACACTCACTGTCAATTTGCCTCGGTGTGGACACAACCTTCTGGATAATTTCTTGTGTGAATTACCAGCCATGATCGAGATAGCTTGTGTAGACACCACAACAGTTGAAATGTCTGTTTTTGCTCTAGGCAATGTCATTGTCCTTCTGCCCCTCATCCTTATTCTTATTTCCTATGGCTACATAGCCAAAACTGTGTTCAACATGAAGTCAAAGGCAGGGCAACGAAAAGCTATGAACACCTGTGGATCTCATCTCACTGTCGTCTCCATATTCTATGGAACTGTTATCTACATGTACCTACAACCTGGCAACAGGGCCTCCAAGGACCAGGGAAAATTCCTCACCCTCTTTTACACCATCATCACTCCAAGTCTCAACCCCCTCATTTACACCCTAAGGAACAGAGACATGAAAGATGCACTGAAGAAACTTGTGAAGTTTTACTACAGATTTGCGGAAATAAGGAGAAACTAGAAGTCATAGAAAAGTATTGGAGAGGACAAGGCAATGACTGAAATTCTGTAATTTAGATTTCAGTAAGATAAATAATCCTTGGATCACATAGACCAATGGCTGAAGTAATTCTTACATACAGTCCTTTATGGATGCAAACAACTTGAAGACCATGAAACAGACCTTTCAGGTTCCTAACCATTGGCATACTGTCAAGGAAACTATGGCAGTAAGAATCTCTGTTTGCTAAAATGTAATACAAAGGGCTCCGGATATAAACATGAGTGATTTTTAATTTATTTGGCAGCCCCATTAAATCCGTTTTCTTTCTTTGTATATTTTCAGTGGTGGTGCTCACATATTCCAAAATATTGGCCCAGGTGATCCATGTGCAATATATTTTGTACATTTAAATCACAATCTACAAGTAATTTGAAGTGTGCATATAAGTTGGTCTCAAATGCCTTGTGTATCTGAGGATGATCCTACTGCCTAAATCTCCCAAGTGCTGGGATTACAGGCGTATGCCACCACACAAAGTCTTTGTTACAGGCATGTGCCATCATGCCCACTCTGGGTGTTGTCAGGGATTCCACACACAAGGCTTCATACATGCTATGAGCACAATCTACCAACTGTGCTATATCCCCAGGGCTATGAAAAATTTTGAGTATTTAATCCTTTGTGATCTCATCTAAAGATTTATCCAGATTTGGCTCAGATAATGCAATATGTAGGGCAGCATTCATCTCAAATCCCACCCAAACAGTGGCCTCTTTACTCTTTGTTTGTTGAAATTTGGTACTAATATCTTTTGCAACCGTCTACTACTTTCTCTGAGATGAGAGAATGAAAGGGCACAAGTTAATGAGTTTTAAAAGTGATGACACAGAGCTGAAGAGACATCTCAGTGGTTAAGACCATTTGGTGTTCTTCCAGGAGACCTAAGTTTAATTCCCAGCACCAACATGGCAGCCAACGACTGTCTCTAACTCTAGTTCCAGGGAATGTGATCTTTTGGCCCTCAAGTGCAGCAAGCACCCATGTGGTGCATGAAATGCCAGGTTCACGGGACCCTCAGAGACCACCAAGAGATGACTCGATGCAATTGCAAGAGAGCTTTATTATGAGAGCGATCAAACTCAGGACCCAAGTCTCACTGATGCAGCAGCAGAAAAGTGGGACTCCGAGCTCTGAGTGAACAGGATTTTTAAAGGGAAAGTCTGTCAGCAGGGGGTTTCCATGGCAGCAAGCAGGGGGCACAAGCCTTGGTGTTACAGAATTGGGTGAAGTTTAGCAGGTCGGGGTGACGTTTTCTGAGGCACACAATCACAATGGCTAAGGCAAATAATCACAATGGCTATTTTTCTAAAACCACATCTAAAACATTGAGGAGAATTTTCCCACCCAATTTCCAACCAATTCCCATTGATTATTGTCAGGGAGTTTGTCTCTATATTCTATGAAACATTTATTCTGTTATATTTCCTGGAGGCTGTTGCTAGGAGAGTTAACTTTGTTCTCTGCCAGGTGTACATTCTGTGATATTTCCTGGTACCTGAATTCAGCTCCCAGTCAAGATCTTTATTTCAAAATGGAGTTATATTCAGGCTAACCTGAACTCTTCAATGCACAGCAATGATTCAAGCAAAACACCAATACATCCAAAGTAAATTTAAAGGTGACAACACAAACTTGCTTATTTCTCATCCATTTATTAAAAATATATTCCATGGTTATCTCAACTTTAATGAAAATGGAATATGATGAATTTTAGACCAGTCCAAATTTGACATATGTTTATGAAATTTGCAAAACTATTAAAAGTTATAGTAATGCTTGCATGTGATAAAATTTCACAAGGTAAATTAAATTCTTATTTCCATATATTTAGCCTTTATGAAAAAGAGTATTTTATTTAAACTTTGATATTTTCTGTTATCATATATCTGTCTCTAAATGATCTATTTTTGGCAGGTTATATGAATCAAGGTAAATTTAGCAGAATACTTTGGTGCAATCTAAGTGTCATGATTTTTTTTTCCTCTGTTGCTTTATAGCTCCTGAAATGTGATGAGGGAAGGGTCATTGGGATATAACTTACTTAGCCAGTCAGATGATACTATAACATCTCAGGTAAAATTTTAATCAATATTGTCAATTTCTTTGTCTTCCTCTTCATATCTCTTTTAAAGATGTTTTCAAACAATTTACCATCTGATAAAACAGATTGTAAGTTCTTTGGGATGGATGTCGCTGTACTCAGTATTCTACTTTTAGAAGTTTTCTCTAACCTCTGTGCGGTTTTTTTACTGACTAGATTCAGTTATAGAGGGATCATTTCATAGCTTCAATAAACTAAGTCTAAAAACATACAACAGTTATAGACCTCCAGAAGAGTGGTACACTGCCTACCTAGAATTGTTTCCGTGTGTGTCTGATTTTCATTGCCCTTTAGCTCATCTTTTCTGCATATAGGCAAGAAATTAAATTAATATCTCAAACAGTTTTGTTTATCTGAATTTAGATATAAACTTAGATAACTGCATGATGTTTATCTTTTGAATTATTATTAAAATGTTGAACTTCTAAGAACTAATAAATGCCTTTACAGCTAATCAACGTGATTCCATGTGAATAACCTAGGACTGGAGATGTAAATGACATTAAATAATAATGATGATAAATCAACTGAATTTTCAATTTAATAAATAGCTTCTTTAAGCAAGGAACCGGGTCAATAGTCATGAGAATCGCCACATTGGCAAAAGCTTCACACAACTGGATCAACACTTTCCAGTGATTAAAGGAGAAAGTAGAGAGGCTAACCTCAGATATTTCCTCTCCCTCCATTCCTCCAAGTCCCATCCCCCAGTGTCCTCCTCAGCTCTGCAGAAGAACATCTGCTGGAGCCTTCTCCCCACCTCATCTCTTCTGGATCCCACAAACCTTTTCCTCCTAAACTAGTCCCATCCCCCAGTGTCCTCCTCAGCTCTGCAGAAGAACATCTGCTGGAGCCTTCTCCCCACCTCATCTCTTCTGGATCCCACAAACCTTTTCCTCCTAAACTAGTCCCATCCCCCAGTGTCCTCCTCAGCTCTGCAGAAGAACATCTGCTGGAGACTTCTCCCCACCTCATCTCTTCTGGATCCCACAAACCTTTTCCTCCTAACCTCCTCACCCTCCCCATATGCTTTGCTTTATTCCATTCATCAGCTCTAGCAGGAAGTCCTCCCTACTCCATCCCAATCCCTTCCAACACCCCATTCCAGGTAGAAGAGAAGGAAAGTTAGTGGGGAGGGGAGACATTGTTTTCCTTAGCTACACTTCCTGCTGGTTAGGGATGGAGTGCCTAGGGACAAGTTCAGTCTTCCTTTGAGGATATCTCTAAGTTCTTTTCACACTGCATCAACCAGGAGCAGTGAGGGCCTGGGTAGCACCAGCAGCATTCTTATTCTCTGGAGCCCCCTCAACACACTCTGGGCTCGGGCATTTATTCCTTCTCCAGAATCCTCAGATTTGAACTATCTGAGGCTGGCAAAGAGCCCCTCTTAGAGCCGCACGAGGCAAAGAGTTTGCTGCTGTGGACAATCTGTATCAGTCTCATATCCCACATCTTCAATTAAAATAAACTCATGTTTGCATATCATAAACCAAAATTTCCACATTTCTCCCTTTCCATTTAAAAAAATAATAATAATGACATTTCTTTTAATTTGAATGAGACTTGCTGTTGCTTTCTTAAAAGGAGATGATCGGGGGCGGGGCAAGATGCCGGCTCCAGAAGGACTCTCATTCTAAGCAGCAGCACAACAGGATCGGAACAGTGACCAGCAATCAGAACTTGCGACCATAAAACACAAGTGATTATGTTTCTCAGGTGAGAGGCTACCCCACGGTGGGGAATTCAATCAGCTTTAACTCACCCGGCTAAACCGGGGAAGATATCCCGGTTCCGCCAGGCACTTGGTCGCCAGCCCAGAGCTACACACCAGCGTGATCTGGTCACTCTCCCAGTCTGAACTGTGGGCCCACAACATCACAGACTGGATTTTCCAGTCGAGAGATAACCCCACGGAGCAGGAAATGATTGGGACCGACCTTAGGTCACCCAGACATCCCCTGGAAAACCTTCGGGTTCCAAGGGCGCCCCAGGAGCCAGTCCAGAGCCAGAGCCGGGGACCCAGGCTCTGGCACAGAGCCCTAACTGTGCTCCTGATTCACCACCTCAGATAGAACTGTGGGCCCCAGGGCATCAGAGACTGAGTTTCACTGTCGGGTGCAAACCCACAGGGAGGGAAACGGCTGGTCTAATCTCAGAGCACTCAGCTGATAACACCACCCCGAAAAGGTCTCGGGAAAATTACCCAGTTTAGGGATATGCCCAGGCTCCCAAAGGCCAGAAAGGCGGTGCCATGGGTGGGCGTCTGTGCCTGTGGGTTCTACTCGCCACCACCCCAGACAGAATGGCAGTCCCTAAAGCAAAGACTGGGTGTCCCTAGCAGGAGGAAACCCCACAGCGGGGGGGGGGTGATCATCATGTCTAATGCTCAGGACACCCAGCACCAAAAGACTTTCTGGATTCACGCAGACTCTAGGCTCTAGCTTTCTAATGCAGGCAGGAGCGCTGAGCTCAGCCGCCATTGTTGAGTACCCCTAGGTCACTGGGGCACACAGCTGCATCCTCAGACCTACAAAAGCCAGAGAGCCATTACAGCAGCCCTCAGATACTGTGCCAAGGATCAACCAGTTATCCCTAGCTAGACTGACAAAACTGTGGGAATCCCTGGTCCTTCAAGAGGGCTGCACCCACAGCATCCAGACCAGAGCAGTGCCGGCAGCCGACATCCCAGACAGGGACACACAGCTTCTGGACCAGACTGAGGCACCCAGCCTTCAGACCAGAGTGGAGCCCTCAGTAACCAGCCTCCAGACCAGAGTGGTGCACACAGGTGCCAACTCAACTTAGGTGCACATTCTCTAGGCCCAGAGCGGAACACTCAGCCTCTGACCCAGAGACTTGCTGGGCACTCCTCTAACTTCCCCGGACAGAACTGTGTGCCCCAGGATAACAAACTGAGTTTCCCAGTTGGGAGAAAACCCCACAACTAGGGAATCAGCAGGTTCTTCAACAGGACTGTACCTGGAAAACTGTAACAACAGCAACAGCTCACTAAATTTATAACGAAAAACCCAGCAGTGGGGCAGCTGTCTTGAGAACTTCTATGGGTAAAAGGAGATCCCCCCCCCCGACTAACAAAGACCACAGCTACTACTCAGGTCTATACACCTGAGGTGAGCAGTGGCAATTCCTGAGAAACACTGGCCATACAGTGACCATACCCAAAAAGCAGAGGAGGACTCCTTCAAGAAAAACCATCTTCCGGCCAAGGGATTCTCCCTACCTCAGGACTCCAGGAGGCACAGAAACTAACAGCCAACACCTAAAACATCCCAATGGGTAGAGGTCAGCGTAGAAGCTCGACCAACAAAAGACAGAGAAATATGGCATCTCCAGAACCCAGCCATCCAGGGTCGAACAGCTCTGGACAATGCAGCATAATAGAAAATCAAGAAAATGACCTTACATCTATGCTGATGAAGTGGTTAATAGAGGAAACAAATAAAATACGTAAATAATTAAAGAAAGATAAAACCAAACAGATCATGGCTTTCCATAAAGAAATGGAGGAAGATAAAGAAGAAAAGATTATGGCCATCCATGAAGAAATACGAGAAGATGCAGCAGGTTGCTACCTTCAGAGAAAAAATAATTAAATCACTGAAAGAAATAAAAGAAACAGAGTTGAAGGAACTAAAAGAAAAACAGGAAACTACAATCAGACAGGTGAAGGAAGTAAACAAAACAACTCAAGACCTAAAGATAGAACTGGAAAAATTAAAGAAAACATAAGTGGAGGAAATAATGGAGAGGAAGAATTTAGGGAAAAAAAAAACAGGAACTACAGAGGTAAGCATAACCAACAGACTACAAGAGATGGAAGAAAGAATCTCAGGTGTAGAAGACACAATGGAAGAAATCTATGTATCTGTCAAAGAAAATGTTAAATCCAAAAACTTCCTGACACAGACCGTCCAAGAAATCCAAGACAATATGAAAAGACAAAACCTAAGAATAATAGGAATAGAGTAAAAAGAAGACTCCCTTCTCCAAGGCCCAGAAAATATTTTCAACAAAATGATTGAAGAAAATTTCCCCAAGTTAAAGAAGAGGCCAATAAGAATACATGAGGCCTACAGAACACCCAACAAATTTGACCAGAAAAGAAAATCCTCCCACCATATAATAATCAAAACAGTAAGTATACAAAACAAAGACAAACTACTAAAAGCTGCAAGAGAAAAAGGCCAAGTAACATATAATGGCAAACCCATTAGAATCACACTTGACTTTTCAACGGAGACTATGAAAGCTAGAAGGGCCTGGACGGATATCATGCAGACCCTAAGAGAACACAGATGTCAGCCCAGGCTACTATACCCTGCAAAACTCTCAGTCCTCATAGACAGAGAAAACAAGATATGCAATGACAAAAACAAATTTCAACAATACCTACACACAAATCCAGCATTACAGAAGACACTGGAAGGGAAAATACAACCCAAGAAAATTAGCTTCTGTCAAGAAATCAAAGGAAATAATTAACCTTACTACAATAAAACAAAAAGCAACCATGCACACAACCTTATGACCACAGCCAACATCAAAATCAAAGGATCTAACAGGCACTGGTCATTAATCTCTCTCAACATCAATGGACTCAACTCTCCAGTAAAAAGACACAGATTAACAGAATGGATATGTAGACAAAACCCAGCAATATGTTATATACAAGAAACACACCTAAGGCACAAAGATAGACATTACCTGAGGGTAAAAGGTTGGAAGACGACTTTCCAAGCAAATGGACCCAAGAAACAAGCAGGAGTAGCCATTCTAATATCTGATAAAATAAACTTTCAACCAAAATTAATAAAAAGAGATGGGGAAGGACACTTCATACTCATCAAGGGAAAATTCCACCAGGAAGACATCACAATCCTGAACATCTATGCCCCAAATGCAAGAGCACCACATTTGTAAAAGAAACATTGATAAATATTAAACCACATATAGATCCCCACAAATTAATAGTGGGAGACTTCAACACCCCACTCTCAACAAAGGATAGGTCAAGAAAACAGAAATTAAACAAAGAAACAATGTCTCTGACAGAGGTCATGAATCAAATAGACCTCACAAACATTTACAAAACTTTACACCCAAACACAAAAGAATTTACCTTCTTCTCAACACCTCATAGAACCTTGTCCAAAATAGACCATATAGTTGGTCACAAAGCAAGCCTCAACAGATACAAAAAAATTGAAATAATCCCTTGTACCTTGTCTGATCACCATGGAATAAAGCTGGACCTCATCAACAACAGAAATAGCAAAAAGCCTACACACACATGGAAACTGAACAACTTGTTACTAAATGACAGCTGGGTCAGGGAAGAAATAAAGAAAGAAATTAAAGTCTTCCTAGAACTCAATGAAAATGAAGACACAACATACCCAAACTTGTGGGACACAATGAAAGCAGTGCTAAGAGGAAAGTTCATAACAGTAAGGGCCTTCAAGAAGAAATTTGAGACAGCTCATTCAAGCAACTTAATGGCCCACTTAAAAACCTTAGAAAAAGAAGAAGCAGAGACACCAAAAAGGAGTAGACGGCTGGAAATAATCAAACTCAGGGCTGAAATCAATCAATTAGAAACAAATAAAACAATTCAAAGAATCAATGAAACCAAGAGCTGGTTCTTTGAGAAAATCAACAAGATCAACAAACCCGTAGCCAAGCTAACTAAAAGTCAGAGAGACACCACCCAAATCAACAAAATCAGAAATGAAAAGGGGGACATAACTACAGACACTGAGGAAATCCAAACAATCATTAGGACTTACTTCAAAAGTCTATACGGAACAAAATTTGAAAATCTAAATGAAATGGACAATTTTCTTGATTGATTCCACTTACCAAAGATGAATCAGGACCAGGCAAATCAATTATATAGTCCTATATCCCCCAAAGAAATAGAAGCAGTCATCAAAAGTCTCCCATCCAAACAACGCCCAGGACCAGATGGCTTCAGGGAAGAATTCTACCAGACCTTCAAAGAAGAGCTAACTCCAATTCTCTTCAAAGTATTCCACAAAATAGAAACAGAAGGAACATTACCAAACTCCTTCTATGAAGCCACAGTCACCTTGGTACCTAAACCTCACAAAGACCCAACAAAGAAAGAGAATTTCAGGCCAATCTCCCTTATGAACATTGATGCAAAAATACTTAACAAAATACTTGCAAACCGAATCCAAGAACACATCAAAGATATTATCCACTATGACCAAGTAGGCTTCATCCCAGGTATGCAGGGGTGGTTCAATATATGGAAATCCATCAATGTGATTCACCATATTAACAAACTGAAAGAAAAGACACACATGATAATCTCCCTAGATGCTGAAAAAGCATTTGACAAAATCCAACATCCATTCATGTTTAAAGTATTGGAGTATTAAACATGGAGCAGCTGAGAGTGGCCATTGTCACAGTAAATTCTACCAGAGTGGATGCAGGACTAGCCGCAGGATTATCATCATGGATTGCTGCAGCCATGAATCATCTGAAGGAATGGGCGGGCATGGGAGCGTTAGCAGGCCTTCTGGTGTTGGTCTCCTTTGTTTGCCTGTGGTATATATGCAAGATTAGAGTCTCACAACAGTGTGATGCAGCCTTGATCATTCAGGCCTTTACAGCCATTGAAGCAGGACATTCTCCCCAAGCATGGTTGGATACCATAAAAAGCTAAAATGTTACGCTCAGGATGTGAGGCTAAGCACTGCACTCAGGGTCACCCGCTTTGGACCCAGAGAAGAGCATGTCTGGTTGCATGCGGGTTGATGCCCCAGGTCCCGCCTCTGAGAAAAAGGTATCAGACGGGTCTGATGCTCTTTGGGTGGATGACACCTAAACGAACATCGGTACAAAGTCCCAATTTATTTCTAATATCAGAGATCAGACCTCTACTCTTGCCTGATGCATCTAAAACAAAAAGGGGGAACTGTAGAGAGCTGCGGAATGCTATGCCTTAAAGATGGAGCTGGTTTCCGCCTTCCACCTTCCCGATGGTGAGTGCTCTCTGTCACGAACAATTCCACATTTGGCTAAGGCTGAGGATCTGGCTTGCTTCCATGTATGTGGACCTATCTGCATTGCCCACGTGGCACGCTTGGGTTGGCTACCCAGAGGCTATTTAAGCTGTGGGCTGGCTTTCCCCAGGGTCCGAGGATTGTTCAAGGTTTCTGAATAAACTGCATTGAAAAATATAAAATAAAATAAAATGTTAAAAAGAAAAAAAATAAAGTATTGAAGAGATCAGGGATACAAGGCACACATCTCAACATAGTAAAGGTGATATACAGCAAGCCTATAGCCAACATCAATCTGAACGGAGAGACACTTAAAGCAATCCCACTGAAATCACGGACAAGACAAGGCTACCCACTCACTCCATATCTCTTCAACACAGTGCTGGAAGTACTTGATAGAGCAATAAGACAGTTGAAGGAGATCAAGGGGATACAGATTGGAAAAGAAGAAGTCAAATTATCACTATTTGCAGATGATATGATAGTATACGTGAGTGACCCCAAAAACTCTACCAGGGAACTCCTACAACTGATAAACACCTTCAGCAAAGTGGCCAGATACAAAATCAACTCAAAAAAATCAGTAGTACTCCTGTATACAAAAGACAAAGGGCTGAGAAAGAAATTAGAGAAACAACACCCTTCTCAATAGCCACAAATGACATAAAGTACCTTGGTGTAACCCTAAACAAGCAAGTCAAAGACTTGTATGAAAAAAATTTCAAGTCTCTGAAGAAAGAATTAGAAGAAGATATGAGAAGATGGAAAGATCTCCCACGCTCATGGCTTGGCAGGATTAACATAGTAAAAATGGCCATCTTACCAAAAGCAATATACAGATTTAATGCAATTCCCATCAAATTGCCAACACAATTCTTTAAAGACCTGGAAAGAAAAATTCTCAACTTCGTATGGAATAACAAGAAACCCAGAATTGCTGAAACAATCCTCTACAATAAAAGATCTTCTGGAGGTATCTCCATCCCTGATCTCAAGCTGTACTATAGAGCAACACTTATAAAAACTGCATGGTACTGGCATAGAAACAGAATGGTGGATCAATGGAACTGAACAGAAGACCCAGAAATAAACCCACACACTTATGGACACCTGATTTTTGACAAAGATACCAAAACTATACAATGGAACAAAGATAGCATCTTCAACAAATGGTGCTGGTCTAACTGGATGTCTACATGTAGAAAAATGAAAATCGATCCATACTTATCACCCTGCACCAAACTGAAGTCCAAGTGGATCAAACACATTAAATCGGCTAGAAAAAAAAGTGGGGAATACCCTAGAACTCATTGGTACAGGAGAGAACTTCCTGAACAGAACACCAATAGCACAGGCTCTAAGAGCAACAATCAATAAATGGGACCTCATGAAATTGAAAAGCTTCTGTAAAGCAAAGGACACCATCATCAAATCAAAGAGACTGCCTACAGATTGGGAAAGAATCATCACCAACCCTTTATCTGACAGAGGGCTAATATCCAGTATATATAAAGAACTAAAGAAGTTAAAAAGCAGCAAACCAAGTAATCCACATAAAAAAGGGGAACAAAGCTAAACAGAGAATTCTCTGTAGAGGAATATCAAATGGCAGAGAAGCATTTAAAGAAATGCTCAACCTCATTATCCATTAGGGAAATGCAAGTCAAAACAACCCTGAGATTTCACCTTCCACCCATCAGAATGGCTAAGATCAAAAACTCAAGTGACAACACATGCTGGAGAGGTTGTGGAGAAAGGGGAACCCTTCTCCACTGCTGGTGGGAGTGTAAACTTGTACAACCACTCTGGAAATCAATCTGGCACTTTCTCAGACAACTAGGAATAGAACTTCCCCAAGATCCAGCCATACCACTCCTAGGCATATATCCAAAAGAGGCTCAAGTACACAAAAAGGACATTTGCTCAACCAAGTTTGTAGCAGCTTTATTTGTAATAGCCAGAAGCTGGAAACAACCCAGATGCCCCTCAACTGAAGAATGGATGCCCAAATTGTGGTACATCTATACAATGGAGTATTACTCAGAAATGAAAAATAAGGAAATCATGAAATTTGCAGGTAAATGGTGGGACCTGGAAAGGATCATCCTGAATGGGTTGTCCCAGAAGCAAAAAGACACACACGGTATATAATCACTTACATAAACATACAACATAGAATAAACCCACTACAATCTGTACATCTAAACAAACTAAGCAAAAGAGAGGACCCTAACTAAAATGTTCAATCCCCATCCTGAAAGGCAAAGAGGATGGACATCAGAAGAAAAAGAAAACAGGAGAAAACCAAGGAACCTGCCACAGAGGGCCTCTGAAAGCCTCTGCCATGCAGACTGTCAAAGCAGATGCTGAGGCTGATGGCCAACTGTCGGGCAGAGTGAATGGAATTTTATGTAAGAAGTGGGAAATAGTAAGAACTGGAGAAGACAGGAACTGCACAAGGAGAGCAACAGAACAAGAAAATTTGAACACAGGGAACTTCCCAGAGACTCATATTCCAACCAAGGACTATTCATGGAGATAACCTAGAACCCTGACAATGCAACCACTTCTGATGAGAACTGATAGACTAAGATTAGAAAGGAGAGGACGACCTCCCCTATCAGTGGACTTGCGGAGGGGCATGCATGGAGAAAGCAGGGGAGGGTGGGACAAGGAGGGTAGGAGGGAGGGGCTTATGGGGGGATACAAAATGAATAAAGTGTAATTAATAGAAGTTAAAAAAATGACAAAAAAGGTTAAATAAAAAATTTTAAAAAAGGAGATGATCAAGGAACCAAACACTTTTTGGATCAATACTTTCTGCTCTAACTGGTAACTCTCAGCCACTCTTGTCTAAAACAGATTGTACTTTTTGTTGTTGAGTCTCAAGCTAAGACTCCAAAGCTGTTTCCTAATGCCAAGGAGCTACCTCATATGTGTCTTTTGAACATGCAATCAATGGTCAAATGACCCCGTTTATCACAGTGTCTACAAACTCCAGTTCTTGCTGAAAACCAAGTGCTGCCAAAAATGGCTCGTTCACTTCTCAGATTTAACACACCAACAATTTTGAGACCTGAGGCTTTTAAAAGCTTGGTCATAATCTCTTTCCTCCTCCTCCTCCTTCTGCTTCTGCTGCTTCTTCTCTTCTTTCAAAATGGCTTTTATTGAGACACTTTCAGAGCTTCTGCATGATTTTCAGTTGAGAAGCCATTTCCACAATGGCTAAACCCCTTTTGGTGCTAAGGTTTCACACTCATCCACTTGGCAAGATATCACCCAGACACTGCTTGCATGTCCAGGCAGCACAAACCCTACCTCACTTCCATGTTATCTGAACCAGTTTCATTGGTGTTCTTTGTAGATCTTAGGCTAAACTCACACAATTGAGAGGTGGCATAAACATCAGCCAGTGCTTCTGCCTGGGTGGGTGTCTGTATCATGTGGACTCTTCTCAGGTATACTCAGTAATGAAGTGTGACAACCGTTAGCTGGTGACTCATGAATGTACAGAGGAAGAGGCAGTTCATTACCTACTCGCCTTCCCAGCATTTCTTTCCCTCAGTAAGATGTTTGGTTGGATGCCCTGGAAAGCCTTACCCCAACAAACCAAGTAATCCAATTTAAAAAATGGAATACAGAGCTAAACACAGATTCTCAACAGAGGAAAATTGAATGGCACATAAACACTTAAAGAAATGCTCTGGTAAGGGGAACAGGGGCTGTCTCCGACTAAAATCTAAAATCTATAAAAATCTATAGTCTATAGTCCTCAAGAAGGCAGACAACAAGGAGGACCCTAGGGAAAAGGCTGACACCTCACTCAGAAGGACAAACAGGATAGACATTGGAAGCAGGAGAAGGAAAGGAACCTTCCACATAGGACCTCCAAAAAACTCTGCCCACCATGGTATCAAAGAAGATACTGAGACTCATAAACAAACTTTGGGCAGAGTGCCAGAAACATTATGGAAGAAGAGAAAAACAGAACGACCTGGAGGGGACAGGAACTCCACAGGGAGACCAACAGAGCCAAAAGACCTGGGCCTGCGGAGGGGGGTTGTCAAGACCAATAGTCCAACCAAGGAAACCAAGGACCATGCATGGAGAGGACCTAGACCCCCTGTTCAAAGGAAGCCCATTGGCTGCTCAGTGTCCAAGTGGATTTCCCTAGTAAGGGGTGGAGGGGCAGTCTCTGGCTTGAACTCAGTGGCTGACTTTTGATCACCTTTCTCTAGGTGGTGCACCCTTGCCAGGCCACTGAGGAAGTCAATGATGCTAGCCTTGATGAGACCTGATAGGTTACGGTCAGATAGAAGGGGAGGAGGTCCTCTGCTATCAGGGGACTAGGGAAAGGGCATAGGGGGGAGAAGAGGGAGGATTGATGGGACCAGGAAGAGTTGAGGGAGGGGCTACAGCAGGAATACAAAGTGAATAAATTGTAATAAATAGATAAATAAATAAATAAATTTAAAAATTATAAATAAAATATCTCAGAGAGATCAAGCATGGCTGAGTAACAAGGATATTCTAAATTTCTGTTTCAAAATCTGTCATCAAAGGGTAATTAAAATATTTTAAAATTTCAAACAAATATTTTATTGTATTTATTCATTTTACATTATGTGTGTTTTCTCTGCTGTGTGTATGTGCACCGCCTGAGTACTTGGTGTCTGCAGAGGCCAGAAGAGAGTATCATATCAGCTGGGACTAGAATTAGGGATGGTTGTGAGGCTTCCAGTGAGTGCTGTGAACCAAACCTAGTGCTCTGCAAGAGCCACGAGTACTCTAACCACTGAGCCATCTCTTCACCCCCAGCTTAGATTATCTTAACAACAAAAGGTGAACAGTTGTTTAAGATAAGTGTAGTTGATCTGCTATTTTGATGTTATTAGAGAATGATGGTATCTAGAAAATGTTGAAAAGATGCACCCTAAAACACTGTAAATAATGCAGATGGTTGAATATGCTGCTTGATGTTTGGAGGCTGTAGCCTACCCTGAGTACACCCAGAAGCATGGCTTCCATTTGACTTACAAAGTTTGACTCGCTTGTTTCTATTGTGAGCACAACAAGTTTTTTAAACAATATGTGATTTTCTCAAGTCTTTGTAACATACTTGTATAAACGAGTTTTAGGTACCTTCTTACCAGTTTTCACTTCATAGTGGCTTGTTGTAACTATAGTCTGACAAGTAAAAAAGAGTGACACAGAGTGGATATGTTACCTCTAACCATCTCTGGATAGTTCAGATGCATGTTCTTGAGAGCAGTGTATAAGGAATTTGGAAAATCCCTGATTTTTAATATGTTGGAAATTTTGCAGTGGAAATTGATGGCCTAACATTTGTTAGAACAGTTGTGGGTGTGCTATATATGTATCTGTATAAACTACCTCTGTAATACATAATTTCATTCATCCAAATCTCACAAAATATTTGCCAGTATAAAATCATTACAAAAATATGTATCCATTGATTTCTGCGAATGTATGCCGAGACTTCACAGTCAGTCTTTCAATTTACTTTGAAAAATTACAACTATATTTTGCATACAGAATTATTAAAGTTCTAAACACCTAGACGTATATACTAAAAAGAAAATTACAATATTATGATTTCACATAACAGTACAAAATGTTACAAATTCGACCACCAAAACTGTAACATTTATTTGATAATAGATATTTTAATAAATAGGATTTCTCCATCTGTAAGACCCTGATAATGTCTTTTAGGAAATCATAGAAAAATAAAATACAATAAAAAAAAAGCAGAAAATATTTTCAACAAACACATATGAGAATTTTTTCTAATTCTTCTGGGCAATTTCTGAGGATCCACAGGCCAGTCCTTTTAGAGAAGCAGATCAGCTAACTTCTCATCTCTTCTCACTTCTCTTCCATTCCTTCAAGCCCAATCCCCAAGTCTAATCTCTGGCTCTATAGCAGACTTTTCCTAAAGAAGGAGATGCTTGTCAAAGAACAAGAAACATACAGAACACCTAATACACTGAACCAGATTAAAGAGTCCCCTCAGCATAATACTAATCAAAACACTAAATGTGCAGAACAGAGAAAGAATAAAAAGCTTTAAAAGCTTCAGGGGGAAATGACCAAGAACATAACAAAGGCAGGCCTATTAGAATTACACCTGACTTCTCAATGGAAATTCAAAAGGCCAGAAGAGCCTGGGCAGATGTTCTACAGACTGTAAGAGACCACAGATGTCAGCTCAGATTACTATACCCAGCAAAGCTTTCAGTCATCATGATAAGACATTCCACAATAAAACCAAATTTAAGCAATATCTATCTATAAATTCAGCACTACAGAAGGTGCTAGAATGTAAACTACAACCTAAAGAAGTTAACTACATACAAGAGAACACAATGAATAAATGATCCCAGATCACCAAAATCAAAGAAGTGTATGCATGCATGTGTGAACACACACACAACACACATACACACAAACAAAACAACAAAAACAAAATAACATATCAACAATCACTGTTGATTGATATCTCTAAACATCAACTGTCTCAATTCCTCAATAAAAAGTCATAGACTAAGAGACTAGATGCCAAAACAGGATCCAAGAAACCTTGCTGCATCCAAGAAATACTCCTGACCATCAAGGATGAACATCACCTCGGGATAAAGGGATGAGGAAGATATTCCAAGCACATGGACCTAACAAACATGCTAGTATCTAAGCTAGTGGCTTAGAGATAATTCTTCGGATGGGTAATGAATGTGGCTGATTTCTGCCTTTGTTCAAAAATCTGCCTGAAGCAAAATTGAAGAGATTTGGATTAAATGGCATTGGCAGAGAAGATTTCAAGGTAGCCGAGTATTGACTGAGTCACATGGCTATTAAGTCTTCTGCAGATCTATAGTGAAAAAGAGCAAGATGAGCCAGGAAAAAACAAAATACACAGTTTGAGGGGAAAGGAATAACCAGGACATAGACTGGAGCTAAGTCCACTGCTCAGGAAGATGAAAAGTTAAAAAAAAAATCTGATTCTACATGCAATAAAGGGAATAGTACCATCTGGACAAGATCCCACTGAGATAAGCATCTAATTCATGAAAAGGAATTTTTAAAAAGCTTAAACAGTGAAGGAAACCATTGGAAACAGGAAGCTCATGAACATGTATTCAACCCAGGGAGCCATGTTCAAGCCCCAGCAAGCAAAAACTTGTCAGCTTTGACAGCATGGTTCTGGATTTAAAGTCAAGAATACAAGAAAACAGTTATTTACCCTCTCTCCACGACTAAAGAAAGCCACTGAAGCAAGATGTGTGTCAGATGTGTTCCTGCATGGAGGCCCAGAGGAGCCTTTGTGTCAAGCTGTGAAAGTAAATCCGAATTACCTTGGAGACTCCAAAATGCTAGAGATGCCAGAGTCATGGGATACCTGCAAAGGACCAGGTATTTGTAGACCAGGTGTGGAACCAGCCCAAGAGAGAGAGTATGTAGTCACCAAACTGGAAGGAGTTGGATATCTGAAGAGCCTTTTGACATCAGACACGGATATGCAGAGTTTGGAGTCTGTCCAGCTGCTCTTCAGTACTGTATTAGTCCCATCTTTCTTCACTATGCTCCTTCTCATTCATTTTTGGAATGGTAGTGTATATTCTGTACCATTGTATGTGGAAGGTGTGTGATCTGCCTTTTTCTTTTACAGAGGATTACAGTTAAGAGATTGCCATGAGTCTCAGAAGAGACATTAGACTTTTAAACAATGCTAAGACTGTTATAGACTATGGTGGCATTTGAAATTAGAGCAAATGCATTTTTGCACTATGATATGGCTAAAAGCCTATGAAGGCCAGGGAGTAGAATGTGGTGGGTTGAATGGAAATGACCTCCACAAGCTCACATATTTAAATGTTTGACACAACTCCACAGGGATTAGGAGGTGTGGCCTTGGAGTAGGTGTGGCCTTGTTGGAGTAGGTCTAGTTCTGTTGGAGGAAATGTGTCACTGGGGATGGACTTTGCAGTTCAAATGCTCAAGCTAGCCCCCCCGCCCCTCTCAAGGCAGGTCTGTCTACTTCTTGCTGTCTTTGGATCCAGATGTAAAACTCTCAGCTCCTCCAGACCCATGCCTGCCTGCATGCCATCATGCTTTCTGCCATGCTGGTAATAAACTAAAACTCTGAATTTATAAGCATGCCTTAACTAAATGCTTTTCTTTATAAGAGACATGGTAACCTTCATCCCAGAGATGCAGGGAAGATTCAACATACATAAATCGATAAATGTAATTCACCACAGAAGCAAACTGAAAGACAAAAAATACATGATCATCTCATTAGATTCGAAAAGGCCTTTGGCAAAATTGAACACTTCATAATAAAAAGTCCTGCAGAGCCAGGCAGTGGTAGTGCATGCCTATAATCCTTGCACTCAGAAGGCAGAGGCAAGGAGATCTCTGTGAGGTTGAGGCCAGCCTAATCTGCAGAGTAAGTTCCAAGACACCCAGGTATACACAGAGAAACCCTGTCTCGAAAAACAAAAAACAAACAAATGAAAATGGGAGTCCTGGTCCGAAAGCAAGGCTCAACCTGTACAAGAAAAGTGAAATAACACCATGTATGCTCTTAGAACACCATGGATTAAGGCTGGAGTCCTACAACTGAAACAACAGAAAACCTGCTTGAAATGTTCATAGAAACTGAAAAACTCTCCACTGAATGACTCTTGGGTCAAGGAAGAAACAAAGAAATTAAAGACCTCTTATATTTAAAAGAAAATGAATTCACATAAGTCCAAAACTTCTAAGACACAATAAAAGCAGTGCTAAGAGGAAAGTTCATAGCAATAAATGCTTTCATAAAGAAATTAGTGAGATCTCCTACTAACAACTTAATAGCACACCTGAAAGTTCTAAAATATAAAGAAGACAACACACCCAAGAGAAATAGAAAGCAGGAAATAATCAAACACAAGGATGAAATCAATGAAATAGAAACAACTTAAATGGAGGGAAAGTCAAAACAATTCCATTAAAATCAGAAACAAGACAAGGATGTCCACTCTCTCCCTCTCTCTGTACCTAGTCAATACAGTACTGGACATCTTAGCTACAGCAATAAGACAACCGAAGAAGATCAAGGGAATACAAATTGAAAAAGAAGTCAAAGTTTCTTTATTGGCAGATGATATGATTGCATATATAAGTGGCCCTAAAAATTCCATGAGGAAACTCCTGCACATAAGAAACACATTCAGCAAAGTAGCTGAATACAAAATTAACTCACAAAAAACAATATTTTTACTATACAAATTACAAATGATCTAAGAAAGGAATCAGGAGAACAATATATTTCAAATTAATCTCAAATAATATTAAATATATTGGACTATCTCTGACCAAGTAAATGTAAGACTTGTAAGATGAAACTATAAGTCATTCAATAAAAAAACTGAAAAAGATGGTGAACAGAGGTGGCACACACCTTTAGTTGCAGGACTTCGGAGGCAGATTTCTGAGTTTGAGGCCAGGCTCAAACTAGAAAACATTCTAGAAGAGCCAGAGCTGTGCAAAAAAAAAAAAAAAAAAAAAAAAAAAAAAACCCTATCTTAAGAAGAAAAAGAAAAGGAGGAAGAAGAGGAGTGTAGGAGAAAGAGGCAAAGAAAAAGAAGAAACCAAAGCATGAAGAGATCTCCTATGCTAATAGACAGATGGATAGAATTAACATAGTAAAAATGGCCATCCTACCTAAAGTCATCTTTAGATTTAATGTAATCCCCACCAAAACTCAAACACAATTCTTCACAGATCTTGAAAGAACAGTTTTCAGCATCATATGAGGGGAAACAGTGATAGTTAAAACAATCCAGAATAATAGAAGAACTGCAGAAGTTATTTCTACCTCCGATTCCAAGTTGTTCTACAAAGCTATAGTTACAAAAACAAACACATTGATCAATGGAATAGAATTGATAACCCAGACTCTATAAACCTATAAACAGTTAGGGTTTTTTTTTTTTTTTTTTTATACAGAGGTCAGACATACACACTGGAAGAAAAGACATCTCAGTGAATGGTGTGGGCAGACTGGACCAGGCATGTAGAAGAATGCAAGTAGATCCATACTTGTTACCCTGCACACAACTCAACATCGAACAAAACACTGAACAGTAATTGTGGAGTAGACTTGAACTCACTGGCACAGGGAAAGACTCTCTGAATAGAACACCATTAGCACAGGCACTCAGATCAACAATTAATAAATGGGAACTCTTGAAACTGAAAAACTTCTGTAAGGCCATGTACACTAACACTCAAAGTGGCGCCAACTCAACATAGAGGGCTAATATCCAAAATACATAACGAATTCAAGAAACTGGATATTGTAAAAACAAATAACCTAATTTTTAGAACGCGTTACAAAACTAAGAAGAGAATTCTCAATAGAGGAAAACAAAATGGCTGAGAAAAAGAAATGTTCAACATCCTTGGCCATCAGGGAAATAGAAATGAAAATACTTTGAGATTTCATCTTACAACTGTCAGAATTGCTATGATCAACAAAACAGAGGTCAGCTCATGATGGTGAGGATATGGAATAAGAGGAATACTCATACATTGCTTGTGAGAGTCCAAACTCAAACAGACACTCTGAAAATCAATATGGCAGTTCCTCAGGAAGATGGGAATCAATCTACCACAGACCCAGGTTTACCTTCTTGGGCATGTACTCAAAGGATGCTTCATCCTATCACAAACACACTTGTTCAATCATGTGCATCGCTGCTCTCTTCATATTAGCCAGAAGTTTGAAACTACCTACATGCCCATCAAGAAAAGACTCGATAAACAAAAATTTGGTACATGTACAGAATGGAGTATTACTCTGTCATTAAAAAGAAAGAAAAATACACAACACCATGAAAATGTCAAGCAAACTGACAAAACTAGAAAAAAAATCATCCTGAGTGAGATGGTATCCCATACCCAGAAATACAAATATGATTAGAGCCTGTTCAACTATCATCACAGATTCTTCCTTCTGCCACAGTGGGGAGACCCACAGCCAGAAATTACACAGAGAACGAGAGACTTGAAATACTCAGCCTTAAATTGAATGTCTACATCAAATCTCTCCCCTCAGAGTTCAGTGAACCTTGTGGAAGAGGAGGTAGAAAGAATGTTAAGAGTCAGCGGGGATGAAGGACAGGAGGAAAAAAAAGCCCTCTAAATCAACATGAGCAAAGCTCATAGGAACTCACAGAGACTGAAGCAGCAAGCACAGGGTGTGTGTCTGCACCAGGTTTTCTGGACCTATACAGCCTTCCAGTTTAGTGTTCCTATGGGATTCCCAAGTGTGCAAATGAGATGCTCTCAGACTCCTGGGCTCTTTTCCATCTGTTGGTCTGACTTGTCCAACTTCAATGTGATAGTTTTTGTTTTATCATATTTAGTTTGATTTTTTAAAAAAAATGAGGGGACAAATAAAAGAATGTTTCAAAAAATAATAATATAAACCTAATCACTAGGGTAACAGTTAACAATAGTACTGTCATTTGTACCTGCTGGGGTAGTGAAAATCAGCTTGATCCAATGGAATAGAACAGTGGTAAATCAAGCACTCCACAGCAAATCTCATGTTTAGAAATAGTTGGCCAACAAATAATGGATTCACAGTTTTTCTGTGTGATGCTCTTATTTGATTATAGTTTGGTGGCTTTTGTTGTAGTGGTTGGTTGGTTGTATTATTTGATGTGATGTGGTATTTTGTTTTTTAGGTTTCTAGTGTTTTTTGTTGTACTGGAATTTGGGGTGGGGGGTTGTTTTGTTTTGCTTCTTTGTTTGTTTGTTTAAGACCTTAAATTTGAGTGGGTAGGGAGGACGACGAGAGGACTTGAAGGAACCTTTGGGAACAGAAGAATATAATCAAAATATATTTAAATTTTAAAAGTGTTTTAAATAATTAAAAAATTAATGAAAAGCAAAGAATCTAACAAATGAAAAAAGAAAGAATAAATATATACATATCATACATTAAAAAAATAATGGAAAGTGTTGATGTTGAAATAAATTATCTCAGGTGTTTAATCAAATATTGGCATCAGCTTTCTCCAAACTATTAAAAAGTAAACACTATTCCATCAGAAGGTGCCTCAATGGGTTGAAATCAGAAAACATACTTTTATTTCCACGGTCACTATGTGCTAGTCATCAGCATATTATTATCTATCTCAAACTTACTAAGTCTTTATACTAAATCTTTAAGGAATGTTCTTTCACAATCTGGATATTGAGAGAAAGCACAGGGAGATAAGCAATTGTCTCAAGTTTATATAACTGATAATGGGAATCACAAACTCTTTCCCACAACTGAGCCACCTAAGTAACAAAGTGTAAAATGTCCACTTCCATGCAAAAGAAAATAGTTTAGGTTGTTTACTTGTTCAGTGAAAAAAAGCCGTTCACATGTGATCATTGGCAATTTGTGTCATTTTATTAAAGTAATTCTTAGTGACATGGACTTAGAGTTCAAGGAAGATAGTATTGCTGATGATTACAAACTAACTCATACAACATCTTTAGAGTGCTCACTTGTCCAGCACCTTGTGTTGAAATAAGTGTCCCACGAGACAACAAAACTAACAGTAATGGGCAAGACGTATTTAATCATACCTCATGATCACCAAGACAACTGAGTGGAAATGCAAATATAATGAACCTGAACTTGCTGCTTGGGGCTTTGGAGCAAACACCTTCTCTTTCAGGGGCAACAGTTCCGAACCTGGGTGTCTGAGGCAACTACTGAGACATAGAAGAGGGAAAGACAGATTAAAATGAAAATGCAGTACTCTATCTAAGTGAATCTACTCAAAGCAAACTTACTTCTGTCATGGTAAGGTCATTTCACACAGTTAATTTTTGTCAGAATCTTAGTTTTCAAAATGTCCATGAAGAGAACACATTTTATTTGTAATGCATTCATAGCCTAAACGAAATAATTCTGAAAATGCATCCTTTAATTGTCTGTCCTTCAGCTTCCCTGCATGCTATGCAAGTTTTCCACCTTGAAACGTCTTAGGGAAATATCAAGGTGATTGTGCCAGTGTTCCCTTGGCTAGTCTCTCCCCAGCACCTCAGGGAAGTCAACGAAAGGCTGGTTTTCTGGGCTTTCAGAAAGATTTAGCTCAGTGTTTATTCTGGATTATCGGGCTGGTTTCCACATTTCTCTCCAATCAAAATATGTTTCCATCTTCATCTAAACATAAAGGAATCAAGGGGAGACTGTGACAGCTGCAGCCCTGGGCTGGCGTCACCTGCAGAGAGTCCTGAGGCAACTCCACCATCAAGAGCTTCCACACAGAGACCCAGAGATGTTGAGAGAGCTGCAGTCCTGGAGAGGAAGCTCTAAGTGGTCCCGCTCTCAACATCCTGGACCCAAGAGGTAGAACATGGGGGGCTTCTCCAGCACAGTGATGTGAATCTCAACATTAATCCTGAAAAATAGTATTTCTTGGTTGCCAAGAACATGTAATAAGTAAAATAAAAGAACTTAAATTGACACAGAATATTCAGGCTGCCGTGCAGGAGGATGAGAATAAATACTGTAAATATCTACAGAGATGTCATTCTAGTTTGTCTGTTATAGAGGAAAATGAATCGATTAATTTTTACAAGCAGAGAATACAAAGCTATCTCTTAACTTTTATTTCACAGACACAGCTGAAATGTAAATAAGAAATGTGGACTAAATTAAAATGAATTGAAATATTTTGTTCTTAGAAAAAATGTAGTTAGATAAGATCCAAACTTTTTATCCACTTATAATTCTTGTGATGTGACATACACTAAGTTATTTGAGGTTTTGTGTATATTTTTTATTTGGCAGAAGTATCTTTATCCTTCCTAAATTAATCTCTGAGCCATAGTGGTAATGAAATTTATTAAAGAATCGACAGAATGAGATGGAGTTCAGTTTTAAAAGAATTTTCGTTGTTTGTGACAAGTATGCCTGTCATAATTAGTGTGTGCTGACTATTCATTCCTCTGCTGAGACAGTTTGAGCTGCAGCACATCTCAGACAATCAATTTTCTTTCTATCCAAGTTGACCAATAGCAGAACTCAGGCTTAGTCAACTGTGAAAAGATAGTGCCCAAGAAATCATAAAATGACTCTCTCAAAATAAATATTTCAAGCACTACAACAAATTAGTTTAGTTAATGCACCTTTGAATCAGGGCCATAATTTAAAGAAATTTCTTAATAATCTTCATGGAAAATATTTGAATGGTCATAGCTAAAAAAATTGCAGAACTTTTATATTGTATGTCTGCAGAGAGATAGTCAAGGACACCTCTAGTCAGCAGTTTTACATTTAGCTGGAATTATTTTTAACAGAATACTTTATACATTTTGTGTTGAATGGCAAGTATATGGCCATGAGGCCATATCCATAACCTTTGTTGCAACCTTATCCATCATCTTTAGAAGCTGCTTTCTGCCATCTGTACACGTCACTGTTGGATGTGTGATATGCACTGTCAAAGGCCTGCCTTATCACAGTTGTCTTAATACAGTACAGTATGGTACAGTCATTGTTATCTTTTCTTCAGAAGCAAATTATCTCTACATAACATCAGACAATGGACGTTGTTCAGCAGCTCACCTTTTCTATGTGTTGGCAGTTCGTAGATGCTTGTGGGTGTGTAAGGGAGTCTATCTCCAAGTTCTATTGAATCGTGCTGAGTTCAGACTGGTCCTCTAAGTACAGACTAGTATTATAAACTATTTTGAGCAAGCTAAGTAAGTATTGTGTAGATAAAAATATTCTCAGTCACCTACTACTTATGATCACCCAACTTAAGTAATGTCACAAAATATAAAACAAAATTTTAAAGGGGAAATACGACTGTTTATTATTTTCTTATGTTACTTAGAGTGTGTTTTTGTTGAAAATAGATTTTTCTCTCATAAAATACACTGTAACCACAGTTTCCCCTCCCTTTGTTCCTCCTAGAGTATTTTTTGTTTCTTAAAACACACAGATACATATATTGGGGCATGTGTTAGATGTGCTGGGTAGAAAAAAGAACTTCAGAGATTCTGTCTGCTTTCTTGGAGTTTTCCCAGTGTTTAGGAGAATGCTAGACAATCTTAATGCACATTTTGTATGATTATAAAATACTTTTATTCCAAGTCTTATGCACCAGAGTTATTCTAAGACACTCACATTTTTTGTTCATTTGATTTTTAGCTCCTGCAATAAGTGTTTCTATCGTTGCCAATTTGTGTGTGTGTGTGTGTGTGTGTGTGTGTAAAACTGAACTCAGCTGTTTTCATACATTTTTCTGGTATAACACAGTAAATGATTGAAATAAATGACACATTTTTTAAAAAAGATTTCTTTTTAAGGGTGAAACTTAGGTGGTACCATCATAGGAGAAAAGAATTCGTCATTGAAAAAGCATTCTCCTCTTGAGTGTCTTTGAAGTATTGTCTAGAAGTGAGCAGCATCCTTACAGTTTCACAGCATGGTGATAAAATTGTATTACAAGTCCTGTATACAATTGGACCAGTGCAGATAATATTCATAATAAAATTGTGAGAATAGCACAGCTGTTCAAAAAAAGCTTCTCCTCCATCCTCCCAAAGAAAGCAACAAAACCTGTGGGATAAGGAGAATGTTTAAATACATAGCAAGAAAGGAGACTCAGCACACCAGGCTTAAGGGAACAGAAATGGATGGCTAGAGCGAGGCATTCGGAGAGCAAGTAGTTTCCATCTTCTGCTTTGAGGTTCCTGCATCACACTACAAATTCACACTGATAAGAGGACAAGAGAAGTCACTGACAGTGGGGCCATAAAGAATACACGAACCAGAGCAAGCAATCCATGCTCACCTGCAGCAACCAAAGCTTCAGCTCTGCAACTTTCATAACTAGGTGTAACTTTCATGACAGCAGGGGGAGAAAACCTTTGTTACAGCAGCAGGTGACACAAGCTCACCTCCCATGGCTTGTCCCAAAGGTAGGATTCTGTGCAATTTGCATGTGTCACAGTCAGTGCCTTTTTTCTGGAATTCAATCTCTCACAATTTCTTTAGTTCTTTCTCATCTTGGCTCCCTGTAAGAGCTACAAATACATAGTCAATGAGAGAGTGTGCATCTGAGTTCTGATATGTGCCTGTTAACTATGCTGAGCATTGACAAATAATTTTTTAAAAAACAATAAAAAATTTTCCAAAAAAACAAGAAGATGCAGAGTTTTACATAGGAATGACCTTTGAAGCATTTGAAGAATAGGAAGACCAATAGGGAATGTGAAAATTGGCATGTAAATAAAAATAATGAGGCTTGCACAGTTACCAAAGCATGCAGGTCTACCTGCATTTTCTTTTAAATGAAAGTACTTCTAAAAGCAGCTGATACATGAGAAGCACATCAGTGACAAGACCTTAGTGACAGTGTGAAGGCATAAGGAAAGAATCAAGACAAAGTATCAAACCAGTTTCAGTTAGTGTTATAGTGGCTGAAAGTTTTTTAAAATGAGATCTATAAGGTATATTTTGTATTGTAGTATATTCTTAATAAAACATATCACATTTGGTAAAAAGAATGGCTGAAGATATGAAAGAGAAAGAGGCCTGGGAAACTCCTAGGTGACTTACAAAATAAACTGGAACACTAGAGCTCTCTTAGAAATGCAAAAAAAGAATGAAGAACACTTTTGCTTTTAAGCTGACATTAACAAAACAGCTAAACTTTATACATGACTTCACTGACCAGGTAGGAGAGTATCTTCACTATGCTCTGACTACCTTGATAAGAAATCAAAGGGTCATGTGATTTTATAACCCTATCATTTTCAAACATTAAAATATGCACATGAAGAATACCAGACCCTGAGATAAGAGTCAAGTCTTCAAGGTCACCTAGATAAAAAGAAAAGTCTAATAGTAAACTCATTTGCCAACAAAGAATCCTCAACAAGCACAGGACAAATTGACTATAATAACCACCCTGCATTCATTAATTCTTTCTATTATTAGCTGTTTTTTCCCGAAGCTAAGTTTGTATTTTACCAGTTATTTTCATAGCCTACACTCACAATTTATTTCTTGTTCTCCTTCTCACTCTACCTGCTAGTTCCCTCTACCTCCCTCTCCTTCTCTTCTTACTGTAGAATATAAACACTGAAAGACTATGGACACAAGCAACTACAGTGCTCTGCATGTGTTTATCCTGCTTGGCTTCTCTGAGCACCCTCAGTTGGAGATGACCATCTCTGGAGTTGTCACCTTCTTTTATATTATTACCTTGGTAGGAAACACAGCTATCATTCTCGCCTCCCTCCTGGATCCCCATCTCCACACACCAATGTACTTCTTCCTCAGGAACTTATCCTTCCTGGATTTGTGTTTCACAACAAGCATTGTCCCTCAGATGCTGGTTAACCTGTGGGGACCTGAGAAGACCATCAGCTCCGTGGGTTGTATTGTGCAGCTTTACGTGTATATGTGGCTGGGCTCCATTGAGTGTCTTCTCCTGGCTGTCATGTCCTATGATCGCTTCACGGCTATTTGTAAGCCATTGCACTATTTTGTAATCATGAATCCACGTCTGTGTATCAAAATGATTGCCATGGTCTGGGGTGTTAGTCTGGCCAACTCTGTAGTGTTATGCACACTCACTGTCAATTTGCCTCGGTGTGGACACAACCTTCTGGATCATTTCTTGTGTGAATTACCAGCCATGGTCAAGATAGCTTGTGTAGACACCACAACAGTTGAAATGTCTGTTTTTGCTCTAGGCATTGTCATTGTCCTTCTGCCCCTCATCCTTATTCTTATTTCCTATGGCTACATAGCCAAAACTGTGTTCAACATGAAGTCAAAGGCAGGGCAACGAAAAGCTATGAACACCTGTGGATCTCATCTCACTGTGGTCTCCATATTCTATGGAACTATTATCTACATGTACCTACAACCTGGCAACAGGGCCTCCAAGGACCAGGGAAAATTCCTCACCCTCTTTTACACCATCATCACTCCAAGTCTCAACCCCCTCATTTACACCCTAAGGAACAGAGACATGAAAGATGCACTGAAGAAACTCATGAGGTTTCACCACATATTTGTAGAAATAAGAAAAAACTAGAAGTCATAGAAAAGTATTGGAGAGGATAAAGTAATGACAGAAATTCTCTAATTTAGATTTCAGTGAGATAAATAATCTTTGGATCACATGGACCAATGGCTGAAGTAATTCTTAAATACCGACCTTTATGGATGCAAACAACTTGAAGACCATGAAACAGACCTTTCAGGTTCCTAACCATTGGCATACTCTCAAGGAAAACATGCCACTAAGAATCTCTGTTTGCTAAAATGTAACACAAAGAGGCTCTGGATATAAACATGAGTGAGTTTTAATTTATTTGGCAACCCCATGAAATCTGCTTTGTCTCTTTGTATATTTTCTGTGGAAATGCTCACATATTCCAAAATATTGACCCAGGTGATTCCATGTGCATTGTATTTTACACATTTAAATAACAATATACAAGTAATTTGAAGTGTTCATATATTTTTCTGTTTTTGAAGGAAGTTATCATGAAACCAAGATGGTCTCGAATGCCTTATGTACCTGAGGGTGATTCTCCTTCCTCAGCCTCCTAAGTGCTGGTATTACAGGCATGTGCCACTACACAAAGTCTGTGTTATTGGCATGTGCTACTACACCCACTCTGGGCGGTGTCAAAGATTGAGCACACAACACTTCATACATTCTAAGTACCCTATCACTGCACTATATCCCTAGCTACCCAGGATCAGCCCCAGCTTGGCCTAGTCTCACAGAAGAGATAAGGAGTTGGTGAGGAAGTAGTGAGTCAGGCACCAGGGTTGGGAGACTCTTGCATCCTAACTGACTGGCAGTTAGAGTGCTTCTTTATTGATACAGAATTCAGTAGGCAGGGATATATGCGTATTGCTCTAATACATGGATTATGTTATTTTTGTCACCCAACACATGTTTTGACTTTCTCTTGGTCATAAGTTTAGCCATAATTGATAAACCATGACAGAATAAGTTACCTTTTACAATCATTTTCCCTTATCAACATCACAATCTAATTTTTAAAAAATCTTGTAGTTTCAAGGGCATATTTTGCAAAAAGCATGACAGCCTGCTTTCAGGCTGGTAGTTCTTACAGTTTCAAGGACACTAGACAGAAAGAAAATCTCCAAGACAGCCTGGGCAGATTATCATGTCCCAAGTAGTGTATTATCAAATTTTAATAGTCACGGTACTAATTGTCATTAGTCTCAGAAAAAGTCTTCAGGCCAAAGCTGCTGGAGCTATTATCAACTTCTGCCATAATACAATGTTTATATTTTACATATTTGTAGAATTTATTTATATGTCTTATCTTGTTATTCTTTTGTTTTTTTGGTCACACAACACCATAGCTGCCCTGTATGAGTTAACTTATTCTAAGAAACAGAGTTCTTAATACTTTATTCTTTTATCATTTATTCACACCATTCTTTGTCCACTAGTTGTGGGAAGAGGCTTTTAATTTAACCTGCAGCCAACTTCTCTAGCCCATTAAATCTTCTTTTTCTTTTTTAAAAATTCTGTTAATTACACTTTATTCACTTTGTATCCCCCCTGTGGTTCCCTCCCTCCTCCCTTCCTAATCCCTCCCCTCCTCCACCCTCTGCATGCTTGACTCTCCCCAAGACCACTGATAGGGGAGGTCTTCTTTTCCTTCCTTCTGATCCTAGTCAATTAGGTCTCATCAGGAGTGGCTGCATTGTCTTCTTCTGTGGCCTTGTAATACTGCTTCCCCCTCAGGGGGAGGTATCTTGTTTACCTTCTTAAGTTTATTTTTTCTGATTATCTTGTTCTTGAGTAAGTGCTGGGACAGATGTTCCAAGAATATCTTGGAGTTAGAGCTTCATAAGGAAGTCTCTGGCATCTTTATTTGAGTCACAACCTTCAGTGCTTAAGAAAGACCTTCAAGTAGAGCCAGATAAGGATATCTCTCAAAAAGTGGGAGGGGCATTATGGTCAGAACATTCCTGAGGAAGCTTAGAAGCAATAATCCTGGGAGAAGGTGTAAATAATTCAAAAGAAATTTTCCATCAATCTAATATCCAAAGTTGTATAAATATTAAAAGACCCAAGCATGCAACACATGCAGATCATGACCAAAAGTGGAAGACCACACCATAGCAATTGTATCATTTGGCTCAGCTTTGCTGGGTCCTTGTCAGGGAGCTCTGCTGGCTTTAAGCTGTTCCCATTAAATTTGGCTGTGATGCCTAGCCCTATAAATAATTTTGTATATTTAATCTTTCATGGCATAATCCAAAAATTTATTTATATTTAGATCAGATAATACAATATGTAGGACAGCAATTATCACAAACCTCACCTAAAGATCGACTTCTTTTATTCTTTGTTCAGTAAAACTTGGTTCTAATATCTTTTGCAACTGTCTACTACTTTCTCTGAAATGAGAGAATGAAAGGGCACAAATTTAAGTGTATTAAAAGTGAGAACACAGAACTGGAGTGATACCTCAGTGGTTAAGAGCATTTGTTGGTCTTCCAGAGGACCTGAGTTTAATTCTCATCATCCACATGGCAGCTCACAAGTGACTGTAACTCTAGTTCTAGGGGATCTGATGTACTCTCCTTGCCTCCCAGGGGCACAAAGCACATATATGGTTCACAGTCATCTATTGAAGCAAAACACTAAAATATATAAAATAAATTTAAAGGTGACAACACAATCTTCTTATTTCTCATTCATTCATAAAAAATATATTCCATGGTTATTGCAACTTCAATGAAAAGAGAATATGATGAATACCTGTTAAACTTTGATACCTGTTAAACTTTTGACATACGTCTGTGGAATTGTGGGACTCTTAAAAGGTATTGCAATGTTTGTATTGATGAAATTTCACAAAATAAATGAAACTTTATTTCCACATATCATGACACTTAGCTTTTATTAAAAATAGTATTTCATTTAAACTTTGCTATTTTCCATTATTTTATATCCTTCTCTAAAATATAAGTTCTTTATAGTTTCAATGAATCATCCCAGCAGTGGTCTTGTACACCTTTAATCCCGGCACTCAGAAGGCAGAGGCAGGAAAATCTTTGAGTTCAAGCCAGCCTAGTTTACAAAAGAGTACCAGGAAAGCTAGGGCTACACAGGGTTTTGAAATCCTGTTTCAAGATAGATAGATAGATAGATACATACATACATACATACATACATACATACCTTCATTAAATCAAGACTAATTTAACAAAATAACTTGGTGAAATCTAAAAATGCTATATTTTTTCCTCTATTGCTTCATAACCCTTGAAATGTGAAGAAAAGTCATTGAATGATTACTTACTTGGCCAGTTACATGACACTATAGAAATTCATATAAAATGCAGCTAATACAGTATAGGATGTTGTGAATTTCTTTGTCTCCCTCTTCATATCTCTTTCAAAGTTATTTTCAAAAAAAAAAATAGTTTGCTGTCCCACAACAGAGACTGCAAGATCTGTGTGATGAATGTCATCCTACTCAATATTCTATTTTATAAATTTTCCCTAATCTTTGTAAACTTTGTGACTAAGGAATTTCAATTATATAGTAATCATTTCCTAGTTTCGATAAACTAAATGTATAAAACGTATAATACTTATAGACCAGGCTGGAGAGATGGCTCAGAGAGTTCAATTCCCAACAACCACATGGTGGCTCACAACCATCTATAATGAGATACGGTGCCCTCTTCCTGCGAGCAGGCCTATATGCAAGGCATAACAATGTATGCATAAAAAAATGGATAGATCTTTTTGGCTCTGTTGCTCTCCTTGTGGAGTTACTGTCCCCTCCAGATCTTACTATTTCCCACTTCTTTCATAAGATTCCATGTACTCTGCCCAACAGTTGGCCATAAATCTCAGCATCTGCATTGATAGTCTGCAGGGCAGAGCCTTTCAGAGACCCTTTGTGACAGGTTCCTATCTTGTTTCCTGTTTTCTTTCTCTTCTGATGTCCAGCCTCTTTACCTTTCGGGATGAAGATTGAACATTTTAGTCAGGGTCCTCCCTCTTGATTAGTTTCTTTAGATGTACAGATTTTAGTAGGTTTATCTATATTATATGTCTGTATGAGTGAGTATATACCGTGTGTCTTTCTGCTTCTGGGACAGCTCACTCAGGATGATCCTTTCCAGGTCCCACCATTTACCTGCTAATTTCATGATTTCCTTATTTTTCATTGCTGAGTAATATTCCATTGTGTAGATGTACCACAATTTCTGTATCCATTCTTTAGTTGAGGGGCATCTGGGTTGTTTCCAGCTTCTGGCTATTACAAATAAAGTTGCTACAAACATGGTTGAGCAAATGTCCTTGTTGTATACTTGAACCTCTTTTGGATATATGCCTAGGAGTGGTATGGCTGGATCTTGAGGAAGCGCCATTCCTAGTTGTCTAAGAAAGCGCCAGATTGATTTCCAGAGTGGTTGTACAAGTTTACATTCCCTGCACAGATGCAGCCCATGGCAGTTCAGTGTCCATGTGGCTTCCACAGTAATGGGAACAGGGACTGCCTCTGACATGAACGGACAGGCCTGCTTTTTGATCACGTCCCCCTATCAGTGGACTTGGGGAAGGTCAGGCATGAAGAAGGGTAAAGGAAGGTGGGATTGGGAGAAGAGGAAGGAGGGGTTTATAGGAGGATAAAAAGTGAATAAAGTGTAATTAATAAAAATTTTTAAAAATCTTTTTAAAAAATTAGTTATAGACCTCCAGAAGAGTATTACACTGCCTACCTAGAATTGTTTACAGGTGTGTTTAGGTCATTGCCCTTTTCTGCATATAAGCTAGAAATTAAATTAATATTTCAAATACTTTTAATGATCTGAATTTATATATATAGATTATTGCAGAAATAACCCTATTGAATTATTATTAAAACGTTGAACTTCTAGGAACTAATCAACGCCTATAAGAGCTAATCAATCTGATCTCACATGAATAACCTAGGGCTGGAAATGTAAATGTCAATAAATAACTATAGTGATAATTAAATAGAATTTTTGATTTAATAAATTGCTTTGGGGGAGCAAGGAGTCATGTCAACATTTATGAGATTTGTGACACTAGCAAAAGCTCTGTACCATAGAATCAATACTCTTTTTATTTTATTTTATTAATTACACTTTATTCATTTTGTACCCCCCCATAAGCCCCTCCCTCTTCCCCTCCTGATCCCACCCTCCCTCCCCTTTCTGCATGCATGCCACTCTCCAAGTCCACTGATAGGGGAGGTTCTCCTCTCCTTTCTGATCTTAGTCTATCAGTTCACATCAAAAGTGGCTGCATTGTCCTCTACTGTGGCCTGATAAGGCTGCTCCCCCCACAGGGGGAGGTGATCAAAGAGCAGACCAATCAGATTATGTCAATACTCTTAAAAGCATATACAGCAATTAAAGGAGAAAGGACAGAGAAGACAAACACTAGATTAGAAATCAGATCAGATTTGAATCTCAAGTTTTCCTTGATTTAAAAAAAAATCTCAGCTATAGTACATACTTGCCATACTAGTCCTCGGTTGGAGTATCAGTCTCTGCATGCCCCCAGGGCCCAGGCATTTTGGCTCTGTTGTTCTTGTGGAGTTTCTGTCCCCTCCAGGTTTTTCAATTTCCCTCGTCTTCCATAAGGATTCCAGCACTCTGTCCAAAGTTTGAATCTGAGTCTCAGTATCTCCTTTGATACCCTGGTGGGTAGAGTCTTCCAGAGGTCTTCTGTGGAAGGCTCCTGTCCTGTTCCTTGTCTTCTCCTACTTCCAAGGTCTATACCGTTTGCCCTTCTGAATGAGGATTAAGCATCTTCCCTAGGGTCCTCCTTGTTGTTTAGTTTCTTTAGGACTATAGATTTTAGTATGTTTATCCTGTATTATATGGCTAATATCCACTTATAAATGAGTATATATCTTGGAAATCAATTTGGCACTTTCTCAGAAAATTTGGAATAGTGTTCCCTCAAGATCCAGCTATACCACTCTTAGGCAAATACCCAAAAGATTCAGTAAGGATATTTGTTCAACTACGTTCATAGCAGCTTTATTCATAATAGCCAGAATCTGGAAACAACCTAAAGTCCCTCAATGGAGGAATGGATACAGAAAATGGGGTATATTTACACAATGGAATACTCAGCAATTAAAAACAAGGAAATCATGACATTTGCAGGCAAATGGTGGGAACTAGAAAAGATCATCCTGAGTGAGGTATCCCAGAAGCTTTCAGCTTCTTTACTTGACCGTAGTTCTTTGATTAGAGGTGGGACTCTGTGAGCTTGACCCTTTCTGTGTTAGCATATATCTAGCTATCACTCTTTTTTTTTAATTTTTTATTTAACTTTTATTAATTACACTTTATTCATTTTGTATCCCCCCATAAGCCCCTCCCTCCTCCTCTCCCGGCCCAATTTAACCCTGAGCTGCACTTCTGCTACATTTGTGTAGGGGGCCTAGGTCCAGTCTATGCATGGTCCGTGATTGGTGCTTCAGTCTCCATAAGTCCCCCTGAGCCCTGGTTAGTTGGCTCTGTTGGTCTTCTTGTGAAGCTCCCAGGAACCTTCTAGTTGTGATATTTTGTAATGCTCTCTATCTACTACAAAGTGAAGTTTCTTTGATAAGGAATGAGATCAACAGTTATCTGTGGGTATAATGACAAGTAACTCAGACACAGTTAGGAATTTTGATGATTTAGTGAAGTAGCAGTTGCATATTCTCCTCTAAGATCCATGACCTCATAGCCCTGAGGAAATGGCTAGGTTTACAATAACAGGTATGATTTCCTTCCTGTTGAGCTGGCACTAAGTCCAAATAGACAGATGTTGGGTTAGCGTCAAGATATGAGATCCACTAGTACACTCTTAGGAATGCACTCTTATCAGTGCCCTCTTGCCATGCAGGTCACTGATGTGGACCATAGCCTTCACAGCTAGGTGAGACTATTGCTTCCTTCCCTTGGAACCTTTCATAGCACTTCTAGTACTATAAAGTTAGTCCTGCGAGGGGGGGGTATTTAAATCATAGCCAACCCCAAACGTCTGAATACTGAGTTTCTGCAGCAATAAGGACTTACCTTCAACCTCTTGGAGGAAACAAAGGGCAACAGCAATCTCTTACATTGCTTGGAAGGTTTCTCCTGCTTTGTACTGGGGTTTTAGTTAGTCTGTGGCTCTTAGGGATAACATTGTCAGCCCAACTGGTAAAACTTCATTTAAACTGTGTATGTACATGTATACACATAAAATTATGTATAAAATGTATGTTATATATTTATATTATATTTATATAATATATGATATATTTATAATATATATTTTTATATATTTATATAATTGTAGGTAAATAAAAAATAATTGTTTTGGCTGGAGAAATGGCTTAAACTTTGAAATCTGGGCTCATAAAGAAAAATATAAGAAATAATAAATCCTTATGGCTTTCTTAATATCTTTACTGTTATTTTTCCCTTCTATATTAAACTCTCTGTTCCCTCCAGAATTAAAATCCACTCCTGTTTTCCCCATTTTCTCCTTTATATAACCTATATCCTCTTCCTATCTTTATCCTAAATATGTCATAATTTTGTTTTTATATAATTACATGGTATTCCACTATGTGTATAAACAATATTTTGATATGTGTTTGTCGATTGTAGGACATTTAGGGTTTTTTCTCCCAATTCCTACCTATTTGTCTCCCATTTCACAAATGTGAATAGAGCAGTAATGGACATAACTGAACAAGTATCTGTGGAGTAGGAAGCTGAATCTTGTACACTTATGCCCAGGAGCAGTATAGCTGTGTCATATGATGTCTGTACCACTTTGCAATCTCACCAACAGTGGATGAAAGCTCCCCCATTCCCACATCTTTCCCAACACTTGTTGTCAGTTGTTTTGTAGATCTTCACAGTGTGGCTGGAGTAAGGTGAAGTCTCAAAGTTGTTTGGGGGCATTGGTTTGTTTTGGTTTTGAAACAGGCTCTCTCTATGGCATACAGGCTGTCATGTAACTCACTATGTAGACCAGGATAGCCTCAAGTTCACAGAGATCCAACTGTATCTTCTTCCTGAGGCTGGCATTTATGGTGTACAGGGTCATGTCTGGCTCAAAGTTGTTCTGACTTTCATTTCCCTAACTGCTAAGGATGACAAACACTTGATCTTTTCTTTGCTACATCTTTCTAGAACTCTCTGTTCAGAACCTAAGCCCATTTTTTAAGGGACATCTCTTTTTGGTTTTTTCCTTTGAGTTCTTTATATTTTCTGAATATTAATCCTTTAACAGATGCACATTAGCTGGCAAAGATTCTCTTGTACTTTTCAGGTTTTTACCTCACTTCATTGAATCTTTAGCTATACAAAAACCTTTCATATTCATGAGGTTCCACTTCTCACTTGGTATGATAAATTCCTAGGTAAGTGTAGTCCTTATGTACATCCTTTCCTACACCTATATATAGACTATCATGCAGACTGGTGCATATACAGGGTTATTTTCCCAGCAGTTTCAGTATCCAGGTTTCACACTGAGGTCTTTGGTCTACTTGGAGTTGAGTGTTCCTCTCTCTCTTCCTTTTCCTCTTGCTCTCCCTCTCCCTCTTCTCCCTTTTTCCTCTTTCTCTCCCTTTTCCTTTTCTTTCCCTTCCTTCTTCTTCTTTTTCCTTGTCCTGTTCCTTTTATTTTCTTAGTTAATACATAATTGCAACATTTTCCCTTTACTTTTTTTCTAAACCTTTCCCCTTGATCCTTCTGGAAATCATGGTGTTTTTCCCCTTTAGTTGTTATTGTTAAACACACACACACACACACACACACACACACCTGCTCTCAATATTCTTTGCCTGTTTCCTTGTCTTGGAGTGGGGCCCCATGATATTTCCTCCATCTATGTTAGAATGTGTTCTGGTTCTAGATCTTAGGAAGCCAAGAAATCCCCGAATGTCTGAAGTGGGTGTATGTTGTTGGCAAGGCCTCATGGTAGTTCAGTGTCCAAGTGGGTTCCATAGTAATGGGAACAAGGACTGCCTCTTACAGGAACGGATTGGCCTGCTCTTTGATCACCTCCCCCTGAGGGGGAGAACAGGCTTACTAGGCCACAGAGGAAGACAATGCAGCCACTCCTGATGAGACCTAACAGACTAGGATCAGAAGGAAGGAATAGAAAACCTCCCCTATCAGCAGACTTGGGGAGGGGCATGCTTGGAGAAGGGGGAGGAAAGGTCCAATTAGGAGGGGAGGAGGGAGAGGTTTATGGGAGGATACAAAGTGAATAAAGTGTAATTAATAAAAACTAAAACAAACAAACAAACAAAAAAACCTCCAAAGCTTCAGACCCTTAGGAAAATAGTAAAGCCCTCCTCTGTGGTGGGACTCAGAATGACAGAAAAGCCTTCCTTGGGGATTCATTTGTGGATGTTCATAATGTGTGCAAAAAATGTCCACCATAGCTTTCTCTCAGCCCCCTGCATATTTATGGCCTGAAGACTCCTCCCCTACAGTGACATCTCCTTCTGCCATTAACTAAACCTGTCTCCTTTTTCAGCCGTAAATAATGACACTGCTTTCTTGTTTATCTTATGTATAAACCCTCTCAGACCACTGAAAGAATGGAATCCAAGAAATTGAGATTTTCTTAAGAATCTCATGTTGAGCAAAGTAAAACAGTAAAGCCTGGAGCAAACAGAAAAGTTTATGTCCTGAAGAGAGATTTCACAAAGTTCTGACAACTGGTCACATGACCTTGCAGGAGAAAGAAGCTGAGGTGATAATGCTGGGTTGGCCACAGCCTGACTGAGACTGCAATAGCTCTGAAGACAGTTTACCTTCTGTTTAAAATTGAACCCCATGCCAGTAATAGAAGGGTGGGCTTGGGTGATTGTCGCCATGAGGTCACATTCCATTTCTAATGTGACCTCATTGAATCCATCTCTTTTATCTCATTTGCATTACTGTTTCTTTAATTGACCTATACCTGTGGCTGAGCCTTGTTAGGGCTGCCAGTGTCCAGGTTCTTATCCTAACAACCCTTTGGGCAACCACTAAGACCAAACTGCAACTCAGAGATTTGAAAGCCAAGAATAGCGACAGAAGTTGACAGCCTCCTCACAATGACAGCTGTGAGCCAAGCAGGGACCTGATGCCACTGGTCTCATGGGGTACGCTAGTGGTCCTGTACTATGGCCATAGCGCCACCGTGTTCCTGGGAGTGCAATTGTCAACACTGGGCTGCATCTTCTTTGTGCACTCTGACATGAACTCACTTTAAAGTTTTGAAAGTTGAAGGCATTTTAAGAAGAGGGGCCTAAAATATAAACCCTAAATGTTCTACTTGGATTGCAAGGGTAAGATGATGGATTAATGGAATAACAACAACAACAAAAAATGAACGTATTCGTGCTATCTTTAGACAGCTCAGCTAACATGAAAGATCATAAAACATGATTCATTGTATGTGGCCACTGCATGTGCTTAAACTCAGTTAAAAAGGTCAAAAGATGTAATATTTGTTGTTATCTACCTCCTCTGGCTACTCCTCATTTATCTGTCCCTCTGTGTCTCTCTGTGTGTGTCTCTGTCTCTCTTTGTTTTTCTCTCTCTCTTTCTCTCTTCTCCATAACTGCTCATCTCATTGATCTGTTGAAATACCTGAGAAAGTCAGCTTAAAGAAGGAAAGGTTTATTTTGGCTCCCAGTTTTAACACACACAGACCATCACAGTAAAAACAAGAAGTAGTTGGTCCCATTGTATCCATAGCTGTGAATTTAAACATGGTGAAAGTTAACATTGTGCCTAAGAAAATTTTAGGTACATAATGAATGCAAGAGACATGGTCTTGAATGGGATGATTAAGCTGCCCATGACAAAGACCATTATTTCTTCAGCTCCACACTCTGGTTGAATATTTTTCCATTGACCTCACACTTTGGCGGAAGGTGTATCTCTTCCTAGAATCTTCTTCACAGCATTTTTTACATCTTTGTTTCTTAAGGTGTAGATCAAGGGGTTAAGGCTGGGAGTAACAATGGTGTAAAAAAGGGTAAAAAACTGACCTTCCTCATGGGATATGGTATTCTGTGGCTTCATGTACATATAAATGAGTGTTCCATAAAACAGAGTTACTACTGTGAGGTGGGAACCACATGTATTAAGAACCTTTCTCCACCTTGTTGCTGACTTGATCTTCATCACAGCTTGAGTGATAACTCCATAGGAGATGAGGATTAGTGATAGAGGTACAAGAAGAAATATAACTCCAAGAGTAAACACAATAACCTCTATAACTCTGGAATAAACACAAGCCATCTTGACCAATGCTGGCATTTCACAGAAAAAATTATCCACTTCCCTGTGCCCACACCTTGGCAACTTCAAAGTCAAGGGACAAAGGATTAAAGCACTGCCAAGACCACCCAACCAGGCTGACAGCACCATCTTCTGACAAAGAATAGGGTACATTATCACTGTGTAGTGGAGAGGTTGACAGACAGCAGCATAGCGGTCATAGGCCATCACAGCCAAGAGAAGACATTCTGTGGCTCCCAAGTCCAAGGCAAAGAAGAACTGGAGTGCGCACCCTCCAAATGTAATAGACTTCTTCGGGCCCCATAAATTTACCAGCATCTGTGGGACAATGCTGGTAGTATAACAGAGGTCCACCAAAGATAAATTAGATAGGAAGAAATACATGGGGGTATGGAGATGAGAGTCCAGATAAGACACTAGAATGATGGTTGTGTTTCCTACCAGAGACACAATATAGAAGATGAAGACAACCACAGAGATGATGTGCTCCAGTTGGGGTCGACTGGAGAATCCTAGAAGGATGAAGTCTGTCTCAGAGCTTGTGTTGTTTGTTTCCATTGCTCCTTAGGAAAATCTAGGACACAAGCGTATAATAACCAACATTATTTCAGGCTTGTGTAGAAAGGAAAGTCTCTGGCTTTTGTCATCAGTGTTCAAAATCCATCACCTACATGTGTGTACTTACTGAAGCATATTTTGAAACATTTGTCAATGACCAGAGCTTCTCCATATATACTTATATCCAGGGATTTCACACTGTTATGAACGCAGTCCCTGTACATTAGAAACCACTGAAAACCATGAATTTGTAGTGTCATCTCACACATGGTTCTGTGTGTTTTGAGAGTATATACTGAGTATATACTGAGCATAAAACTGAAAGGATATACATATATTTGTGAATATGTAAGAATGTCTATGTATTTGTGAGGGTGGTATGTGTGTGAGTGTGTGTGTGTGTGTGTGTGTGTGTGTGTGTGTGTGTGTGTGAGTGAGAGAGAGAGAGAGAGAGAGAGAGAGAGGTAACTCTGGCTTTGCAGAGTTACCTGTGCTTGTCTTCAACAATCGTACCCTGCTGGAATGGAAAAGATACTGAAACTTTCTCATGGAACTATACTCTTTATCACTTGATTATGACAAATTTATCCTTTATGAAAGGAGCTGAGCTGCAAGCAAAATATTTTTAAAATTTTTAGAAACTCTACCACTTGGTAACAGAATCACTTTTTCTCGTGTTCATTTACAAGTGCCTACATCCCAGGCATTTTAACTGTCTTAATCGAACCACCACAACCTCATCTGAGCTTTTCTCTATTCAACATTATGGTCATTGTGCTTTCTGGTGTGAATTTTGCTGTTTGCAAATACACATTTTTGTGACTGTCATTGATATAACTTTGCTCACCAAGAAATAATAACTTCTCTAAATTATTAACCTTTATGTGTTAGTGACATTTTTAATACCTATAAAATGTCACGCAACACATTCTGCTAAACTTTACGGATTTACTTCAGGGTTGAACATTGAACTAGTTCTAGAATCTTTTGGCCATCATAGACAACAGCCACTGTCAGCTTCTGATCACTCACAACCCCCAAAAGTAGCCAGGCAGATGATCCAACAAGAGACAGGTCATAGGATAAGAAGTAAGTCGGCTGTCCTTACCAAATTCACCAATCAGCACTGGATTTTCTGGTTACTTTGCATCTTGTTAAGGAAAAACTCTCACCTGGTTACCTTTAATAGAGAATGATAAGGAAGAAAACCTTCATCACTCTTGATACATATATCTTGTAGTCTTAGCATATATCTAGTGATCCATATCTTATTTGTCAGTGAGCTCTGACCATGAACTTCAGACCTAGAGTTTCTTATATTTATAGTTGTTCTTAGGGACATGAAAATAAAGCCTCATTTTCATTAAAAAAGGTGATAATAAATTATCTCAAGGAAATCTTTGTTGTATAAATTTTAGTTAGAGTATGAAAATATAGTGTTAAAAAAGGAAGACATATTCACAAATTATATGGAGTTGAAAATGTAATTTTTGCTAGTAGGAATGTGTTGATTTGGCTGAGTATCAAGTTTTTATGTTAGTAGAATATCAACTAAGCCAAGCATAGTGCTTGCATGAACTTGTGTTCCTTTTCCTTTTGGGGTGGGGGGTGTTTGGGAGGAGTGGGCACAATATTTTGTGAGACAGACTCTTACAGGCCAGGCTGGCCTTGAACCTGATGTGTAGCAAGGAATGACCTTGGATTCAGATTTTTCTTGCTTCTCTGAAGTGCTGCAAGTTCGGGAATTGCAGGCATGTGCCACCATCCCTGATCACTTCCAGGCAATGTTTATGGTATTAAATCCCAGGCATAAACTGTTCGTAAACTGTACTCTTAAGCAGTAATTTACCCACTTGAATTCTAAGCTTTCCATATGTGAAGGTAATTTAATTATATTCCCTTCTTCAGTGAGAGCTTATGAACATTAGTACTCATGAAAAGACCTAGAACCTGAGCTTATATTTAATTTTAAAAGACAGACTACGCACACTTCAAACAAGCACTATTCTCCCTGGTCCCTTCACTATTGTATAACTGGTTTAGCTTGATGGTTTAGGGCTAAACTCAAATGTCTTGATTTTTCTCAACCTGGCTTCTAAACTGCTCAAATGTACATCTGTGCACAACGCACAAGCATAGAACAATACCAATTCTGTGCAGAGAAACGAGGGGCAGGAGAAGACTTCCGTTCCCAAATGTTGTGGTTACAAATTACCTAGGGTTCCTGTGCTGTTGGTATTCTGTCAGGAAGTTGTCTCTGGTTCCAATGAGGTCAAGGTTCTTCTCCAATTTTTCTAACAGATTTTGCGTGACTGCTTTTATGTTGAGGTCTTTGATCCACGTGGACTTTCTTTAGTGCAGGGTGATAAATATCTTGAATTTTTCTACATGGAGACATCCAGTTAGACCAGCACCATCTATTGAAGATGCTATTTTTTTCCAGTGTATGGTTTCAGCTTCTTTGTCAATAGTCAAGTATCCATAGGTATGTGCATTTATTTCTGGATCTTGGTTTTGATTTGAAACTGTCTTAATATTTTAAAACATATTAAATGGATCATTTATTAGTAATAATCCAAGAGTGACACTGTTGTTAACAGACCAAGCCAAAACAGGAAAAAATAAGGTCAAAAGAGTTACTCTAAAATCCTGGCAGTAGATAACCCATATGTCTACTGCCACTGGTCTCTGCCACTTCTACTGTGTGAACACTATCAGGCTAATGAGGTTTTATGTGATTTGGTTTTACCCCCGCAGTTATTTGAACAAGACCTCCTTTTCTTAACATTTGGAGAAGGCTTAATTGACAGTAAATCTAGAATACCAGTATGAGCTTGAAGCCTGAAGACCATTCAAAATACACAAACTATCAATTTTGCATTTAGTCCTCTCTCCTAAGTGGTCTCCAATGTATCCATAGTACATACACTTTTCACACCTTTCAGAACTTTATATTTCTGTTCCATAGAGGCCTACACTGTCTGTGATCTGGTTCTCTGTCTTGTCATTTTCTGCTGGACACAGCAGACAATACTCACCAGGAACAAGATGATTAGAATATGTCTCCAGGCAGGGAGAGTTCAAAGGTGTCATGCTTATCTCTAGTACAAATGTACTCATGTTCCAAGAAGATGATCTCTACTTTCATAGATAACACAGAGAAAGTTCTTGTCCAGAAAGATGTGAAAGCAATGAAAGTAAAGTTCGATTACCTACCAAACTTTCTTATACCCATCCCCCAAACCCATTGAAACTTAACCGCAACAGTTGGACTAAGATTCAAGAGTAGTAGTATCTATTTAATTAGAAGATTAGAGTAAAATTAAATCTGAAAACAAATGAAAAAATAATCAAATATTGAACCAAAGCCACACTTTGGTTCAATATTTGAAACTGCTTATTGCATCCTCTTATTCATAATCATACCTACTGTTTTTCAGTAGGGCACTATGTTGTTTGGTTTGAACTCCAAGGCTACTTGACTGCAGTGAGGAAGTACTTATGCTCAACTCTACGGGCTACTCTGTTGGTGTGGTTTAGGCCTGAGGGAATTGGTGTCTCACAGAGGTGATTAAGAAAAACTGTGACTACAGTCAGAATCCTGTCCAAATAGCAATTTTATGATGGGTTCCCTTAAGACAATGGTTTCACCTCTTCCTGTTTTTTTACACTTCAAAAGAAATTAATTTCATGGACAGTATTATATTAAGCTTATATTGAAAATTAGAAGTCCATCTATAAAAGTTAACACAGAATTTGAAATATCTTATGACTAATGGAGAGCAAATCGAAAAACTTGTTATCTAAGTGTTGCAGCTACAGAATAGGAAATAGTTGCTCTCTTAAAATATTGATGAAATAATCATAATTGTTAGTACATGAATTATATCACCACTGTTCCATTGCCAATTAAGTTAATATAACAGATGAAAATTTTTGAGGCTAGCTTCAGTTCAAGGACTGGAAATTTAACAATAGCTGAAAGGCCCCTGCATTTCCACTCTTCTGTGTTTCCTATCTGACTCATAGGAAATCATAGTGAGGAGTCACGTTCCTTACACACTCACTTAAAAAATTAGGTATATTATACACCACATTCAATGTGAGTGCATGAGTGCCATGTGTTCTTAAGCTTACTTTGAATTTAAGCAAAAAAGAAAATTGATTATGCCACTCTGGGGGATTTTCTCTTTTCACTTAATATTTTTTTTTAAGATTCACTCAATACATTGTGTCCAGCTGTGGCTTACTGTCCACTGTGTGAGCATGTTGTTAGTATAGATCCCTGTGTTGATAGACATTCACATGGACTATAGTTTCCAGCTTATGTGAGTGGTTCCACGGTGAACGACTTCATACAGGTCTCACTAAACCTACAGTCAAGCCAGTCTTGGTGTGTGCCTAATATACAAACTGCTGGCTTATGGAATAAGTTCGGAGTAAACTTTAAAATACATTTCTCCCAAGTTAAATTTGTCAGTATGTCCTACACTTATTACATATAGATTATTCTACTGATCTACATATCCTGAAGCACATGGCATTATAAATATTGAAGTTATTACCAGTTGAAATGATGTGGATGTTATCAACCTGTAACCTTGTGCTGTGGAATTCTGAACAAAGAGACTAAGGTTTCTTCAGAGAAAAGGTGTTGACATGAATACAGAGACTTGAACTACTTCTCGATCATATAGAACCTGAATTACAAATACAATTTTAAAATGGGAGGCTGCTATTTATATGATTTTTCTTCCTTTTTCTCCCTGTATGGTAATTCACTGGTTATTTTAAAACCTTAAAGAGGGATCTAAAGCTGTCCTTAATGTAGAAGAAGGGAGGGCCACTGGAGGCATGAGGTAAAGTCTCATGTAAGTCAACCACATGACAGACTCTCTGCCCTTTCTTCAAGATTTTTGGAAAGGCTTACTAAGTATGACAGGAGTTGTAGAAGACCTGTGGTCAAATTTAATGTATATTAAAGAACTCTGCTTTCCCTGCAGGTCTGTTTTTTGTTTTGTTTTGTTTACCTTTTCCCTAGCTCTTAGGGCTCTTTACCTCTTTTTGATGATTGAACCACTGCAGGAACAAAGAGGATTGTCCTGGCTTATATTTCAATAGCATCATCACATGGGTGGCTGGGTTAAAAATTCCAATCAAAGCCTCAATAATGCTGTAGACATACTGTAAAACCAATGAAACTGTGTAGGACAGGATCAAATGGTCCCCCATTGCTAAAATTTATGGAGGGTTTGAAGACGCCACAAATAGAAAACTATCCTCCAAATAAGTTATCTGGGTTCTAACCAAGTCTGTACAGGGACTAGAGCAGGGTAACAGGATGGTGATGTACAATCTGTTGATGTTCCACTTTGGGGATTCAATCTACTGTGGTTGGACACACTTTTATATGTTAGTGGCTTGGGTGGCATCCAAATACTTTGAGAAATGAAGCTCCTTGGTCTTACCTGTCAGAGCCTCCACTACAGAGACTATGATTTTTTGAAATAGTATCTAAGTGATGGAAGGCAGATCCCTTAGAATGTAGTGTCCCTGAGTGTGTGTGTGTGTGTGTGTGTATCCATTTACCAGCATTGATATTTGAGACTGAAACATACATAATGACCCTTGTGTTTACAAACGAAATAGTTCCATTGTACATATATAGCCTGCTGAATCTCACCTAGCACTGGAAGCAGATATGGTAAACTGAGGTCCAGTTGGTTCCCTGATCTGTCATGATAATATGCATGATCCTATGGACACAAGAGGAAGAGTCTGAAACTATTGTGGTTAAACAAATGGGAAGAAAATTTGGTAACAAAATTGGCAGTAATATAACCTATGCAAATAAGATATTTAAAACGCTAAAAGGAGCTTCTTAGCACATTGCAATTCAACTAGAACTGAGGTAGTCAGACCTATGACAAAGACTGGGGCATTTATGACAATAGATACTGTTCAAGAGTCGCAGTTCATAAGGGAAAGAAGCAAGAGCACTGTACTTTTTTCTCTGGGTGGCAGTATTACCTGATTGTTAGCCAGGAGCCTCTGGAGTAACCTGAGCAAGTCTAGAGTCACAGTTTAGCCTCTCAAGATGGTCAGGCTGCATGGTGTGGATGGTCAGGAACTCATTCCCTGTGTGACTCCATTCTTTCACACTGGATCCAGGGGATCACTTCTGCCACCTTTAGTATAATAGGAGTGGGGAAAAAAATCAAGCAAGCAAACATGTCCAGCAGAGGTCCTACTGGGATCTTTATCAATAACCTAGAGGGATCCTGTGCTTCATTCTCAATGCTCAGAACTCAGCCTCACACTCTTGCACAGCTGGCTGATTAAAAACAGTGCTAAAACCTAAGGACAACTTTTTAGAACAGAATAAAACCTTGAGCACGTATTTTGATCAAAAGAAATGTTAGCCACAGAGGAACATGAATTTCTGCCAAGCAACTTTATTATACACAAAGGAAAAATTTAAGAGGTTTACTCTTATTTGAGTCTTTGATAGAAAATGTCACACAATTTTATAATCATTTTATCTTTAGAAAACCTTTCTGGGACGGGGGCAAGATGATAGCGCTGGGAGGACTCTCATTCTGAGCAGCAGCAGCAGGATCAGCACAGTGACCAGCAATCAGAACTCACGGCCACAAAACACAGTATTCAGATAAATATTCCTAATCATTTCTGGTTCTTAGTTCTAAAACTATAGTTGTGTAAACCAACATTAACCACAGAAACTAGGAAATAAAAAGGAACTGGGAGTGTGAAGAAGAAGTTTTAGAGTGAAGAATGGAAGGACATAGGTGCTCTGAAGGGAAAAATGGAAAAAAATGGGAAGTTAATTGGGAAAGGGAAATAGAGAGACATACAAATTAAGAGGGTGAAAGGAGAGATAAATAATATCAATTGAAAAATAAACAGGAAGTTATTATTTTATATATACTTAAAATTTCATCTAATATATGTACATACACATATAATTTAAAGAAATTACTCAACAATTACAGGAGAGGGGCAAGATGGCAGCACTGGGAGGACTCTCATTCTGAGCAGCAGCAGGATCAGCACAGTGACCAGCAATCAGAACTCGCGGCCACAAAACACAGTCATTGTGTTTCCCAGTTGAGAGGATACCCCACAGTGGGGGATTCAATCAGCTTTTAACTCACCCGGCTAAACTGCGGAATAGATCCCGGTTCCGCCAGGTACTTGGCTGCTGGCCGCCAGCCCCAGTCCCAGCCCAGAGCCACAAGCCAGTGTCTCTGGTCATGGTCCCAGACTGAACTGTGTGCACCACACTATCAGAGACTGGAATTTTCAGTCAAGAGATAACCCCACGGTACAGGAAACGATTGGGATCGACCTTAGGTCACCCAGATATCCCCTGGAAAAGACTCGGGTTCCACGGGCGCCCCAGGAGCCAGCCAGGAGCCAGAGCCAGGGACCCAGGCTCCGTCACAGAGCCCTGCCTGCCTGCACACCTGATTCGCTGCCTAAGATAGAACTGTGGGCACCAGGGCACCAGCGAATGAGTTTCACTGTCTGGTGCAAACACACAGGAAGGGAAACAGCTCGTCTGATCTCAGAGCACTCAGCCAACACCCCCACCCCGAAAAGGTCTCGGGAAAATTACCCAGATTAGGCAGGCACCCAGGCTCCCAAAGGCCAGAAAGGAAGACACAGGCAGTATCTGCACTCTAGACAGCTGGAGGAGACTGAGCCGCCATCACTCAGCTGTGCTCCAGACACAGGCAGTATCTGCAGCCAACCAGCTGGTTGAGACTGAGCAGAGCGCACCAGGGCAAAAAAAGAGACTGGGAGTCCCTGTCTCCAGAGAATCCACAGGGAAGGAAGGAAACTGTACTGACTTAAATCACCCAATCCTTCCCTGGAAAAAGTCTAGCAGACTGGTGGGGCCGAGGCACCATCACTCAGCTGTGCTCCAGACACAGGCACAAACAGTTGCTGCGTGCCAGATGTCCAACTGGGTCACAGCAGCTGATCATTAAATATACAACAAGAAACCCAGAAACTGGGCAGCTGTCCTCAGGACTTCTTTGGATGACAGGAAAACCCTCTCAACTAACAAAGACCACATTTACCACTCAGGTCTATATCCCTGAGGTGAGCAGCAGCAACTCCTGAAAAAATGCCAGCCATCCAGGGACTATACCCAAAAAGCTGAGAAGACATCCTTCAGGAAAAACCAGCTTTCTGCAAAGGGGATTCTCTCCACCACAGGAACTCCAGGAACCACCAGAAAATAACCCCAAACACCTAAGATAGCACAATGGGTAGAGGCCAGCGTAAAAGCTCAAGCAACAAAAGACAGAGCAATATGGCATTTCCAGAACCCAGTTACCCAGGGGCAAGTAGCCCTGGACACCCCAGCATAACTGAAATCCAAGAAGATGACCTAACAACTATGCTCATGAAGATGATAACAGAGGAAACAAATAAGATATGTAAAGACATAGAGGAAGATAAACTGAAACAGAATATTGCCATCCGTAAAGAAATAGAGGAAGCTGCAGCCAAACAGGTTATGGCCTTTAGAAAGGAAATGCTTAAAGCACTGAATGAAATAAAAGAAACAGAGTTGAAGGAACTAAAAGAAAAACAGGAAAGTACCATCAGACAGGTGAAGGAAGTAAACAAAACAACTCAAGACCTGAAGATAGAATTGGAAAAATTAAAGAAAACACAAATGGAGGAAATAATGGAAAGGAAGAATCTAGGGAAGAAAACAGGAACTACAGAGGTAAGCATAACCAACAGACTACAAGAGATGGAAGAAAGAATCTCAGGTGTAAAAGATACAATGGAAGAAATTGATGTATCTGTCAAAGAAAATGTTAAATCCAAAAAATTCCTGACACAGACCATCCAAGAAATCCAAGACAATATGAAAAGACAAAACCTAAGAATAATAGGAATAGAGGAAAAAGAAGACTCCCTTCTCCAAGGCCCAGAAAATATTTTCAACAAAATCATTGAAGAAAATTTCCCCAAGTTAAAAGAGAGGCCAATTAGAATACATGAAGCCTACAGAACACCCAACAAATTTGACCAGAAAAGAAAATCCTCCCACCACATAATAATCAAAACAGTAAGTATACAGAACAAAGACAAACTACTAAAAGCTGCAAGAGAAAAAGGCCAAGTAACATATAATGGCAAACCCATTAGAATCACACCTGACTTTTCAACAGAGGGCCTGCAAGGGCCTGGTACAGAAGGGCCTGGACAAATATCATGCAAAACCTAAGAGAACACAGATGTCAGCCCAGGCTACTATGCCCTGCAAACTCTCAGTCCTCATAGATGGAGAAAAGAAGATATTCAATGACAAAAACAAATTTCAACAATACCTACAAACAAATCCAGCATTACAGAAGACACTGGAAGGGAAAATACAACCCAAGAAAATTAGCTTCTGTCAAGAAATCAAAGGAAATAATTAACCTTACTACAGTAAAACAAAAAGCAACCAAGGACACAACCTGATGACCACAGCCAATATCAAAATCAAGGGATCTAACAGCCACTGGTCATTAATCTCTCTCAACATCAATGGACTCAACTCTCCAATAAAAAGACACAGATTAACAGAATGGATACGTAAACAAAACCCAGCAATCTGTTGCATACAAGAAACACACCTAAGACACAAAGATAGACATTACCTGAGGGTAAAGGGTTGGAAGATGACTTTCCAAGCAAATGGATCCAAGAAACAAGCAGGAGTAGCCATTCTAATATCTGATAAAATAGACTTTCAAACAAAATTAATAAAAAGAGATGGGGAAGGACACTTCATACTCATCAAGGGAAAATTCCACCAGGAAGACATCACAATCGTGAACATCAATGCCCCAAATGCAAAAGCACCCACATTTGTTAAAAAAAAACATTGATAAAATTTAAACCACATATAGATCCCCACAAATTAATAGTGGGAGACTTCAACACCCCACTCTCAACAAAGGACAGATCAACAAAACAGAAATTAAACAAAGAAACAATATCTCTGACAGAGGTCATGAATCAAATGGACCTAACAGACATTTACAGAACTTTACACCCAAACACAAGAGAATTTACCTTCTTCTCAGCACCTCATGGAACCTTCTCCAAAATAGACCATATAGTGGGTCATAAAGCAAGCCTCAACAGATACAAGAAGATTGAAATAATCCTTTGTATCTTGTCTGATCACCATGGAATAAAGCTGGTCCTCAATAATAACAGAAATAGCAAAAAGCATACACACACATGGAAACTGAACAACTTGCTACTAAAAGACAGCTGGGTCAGGGAAGAAATAAAGAAAGAAATTAAAGTCTTCCTAGAACTCAATGAAAATGAAGACACAACATACCCAAACTTGTGGGACACAATGAAAGCAGAGCTAAGAGGAAAGTTCATAGCACTAAGTGCCTTCAAGAAGAAATTTGAGACAGCTCATTCAAGCACCTTAATGGCTCACTTAAAAACCCTAGAAAAACAAGAAGCAGACACACCAAGAAGGAGTAGAAGGCTGGAAATAATCAAACTCAGGGCTGAAATCAATCAATTGGAAACAAATAAAACAATTAAAAGAATCAATGAAACCAAGAGCTGGTTCTTTGAGAAAATCAACAAGATCAACAAACACTTAGCCAAGCTAACTAACAGTCAGAGAGACACCACCCAAATTAACAAAATCAGAAATGAAAAGGGGAACATAACTACAGACACTGAGGAAATCCAAACAATCATTAGGACTTACTTCAAAAGTCTATATGCCACAAAATTTGAAAATCTAAATGAAATGGACAGTTTTCTTGATCGATTTGACTTACCAAAGATGAAATCAGGACCAGGTAAATCAACTAAATAGTCCTATATCCCCCAAAGAAATAGAAGCAGTCATCAAAAGTCTCCCATCCAAAAAAGGCCCAGGTCCAGATGGCTTCAGTGCAGAATTCTACCAGACCTTCAAAGAAGAGCTAACTCCAATTCTTTTCAAACTATTCCACAAAATAGAAACAGAAGGAACATTACCAAACTCCTTCTATGAAGCCACAGTCACCTTGGTACCTAAACCTCACAAAGACTCAACAAAGAAAGAGAATTTCAGGCCAATCTCCCTTATGAACATTGATGCAAAAATACTTAATAAAATACTTGCAAACCAGATCCAAGAGCAAATCAAAGATATTATCCACTATGACCAAGTAGGCTTCATCCCAGGTATGCAGGGGTGGTTCAGTATACAGAAATCCATCAATGTGATCCACAATATTAACAAACTGAAAGAAAAACAACCACATGATAATCTCCCTAGATGCTGAAAAAGCATTTGACAAAATCCAACATCCATTCATGTTTAAAGTATTGGAGAGATCAGGGATACAAGGCACATACCTCAACATGGTAAAGGCAATATACAGCAAGCCTATAGGCAACATCAAACTGAACGGAGAGAAACTTAAAGCAATCCCACTCAAATCAGGGACTAGACAAGGCTGCCCACTCTCTCCATATCTCTTCAACATAGTGCTGGAAGTCCTTGCTAGAGCAATAAGAGAGTTGAAGGAGATCAAGGGGATAGAGATTGGAAAACAAAAAGTCAAATTATCACTATTTGCAGATGATATGATAGTATACGTGAGTGACCCCAAAAACTCTACCACGGAACTCCTACAGATGATAAACACCTTCAGCAGCGTGGCCGGATACAAAATTAACTCAAAAAAATCAGTAGCACTCCTGTATACAAAAGACAAAAGGGCCGAGAAAGAAATTAGGGAAACAACACCCTTCACAATAGCCACGAATGACATAAAGTACCTTGGTGTAACCCTAAACAAGCAAGTCAAAGACTTGTATGAAAAAAATTTCAAGTCTCTGAAGAAAGAACTAGAAGAAGATATGAGAAGATGGAAAGATCTCCCATGCTCATGGCTTGGCAGGATTGACATAGTAAAAATGGCCATCCTACCAAAAGCAATCTACAGATTTAATGCAATTCCCATCAAATTGCCAACACAATTCTTTACAGACCTGGAAAGAAAAATTCTCAACTTCATATGGAATAACAAGAAACCAAGAATTGCTAAAACTATCCTCTACAATAAAAGATCTTCTGGAGGTATCTCCATCCCTGATCTCAAGCTGTACTATAGAGCAACACTTATAAAAACTGCATGGTACTGGCATAGAAACAGAATGGTGGATCAATGGAACTGAACAGAAGACCCAGAAATAAACCCACACACTTATGGACACCTGATTTTTTACAAAGTTGCCAAAGCCATACAATGGAAAAAAGATAGCATCTTCAACAAATGGTGCTGGTCTAACTGGATGTCTATGTGGAGAAAAATGAAAATAGATCCATACTTATCACCCTGCACAAAACTGAAGTCCAAGTGGATCAAAGACCTCAACATAAAACCAGACACATTAAATCGGCTAGAAAAAAAAGTGGGGAATACCCTAGAACTCATTGGTACAGGAGAGAACTTCCTGAACAGAACACCAACAGCACAGGCTCTAAGAGCAACAATCAATAAATGGGACCTCACGAAACTGAAAAGCTTCTGTAAAGCAAAGGATACTGTCATCAAAACAAAGCAACTGCCTACAGATTGGGAAAGAATCTTCACCAACCCTTTATCTGACAGAGGACTCATATCCAGTGTATATAAAGAAGTAAAGAAGCTGAAAAGCAGCAAACCAAGTAATCCATTTAAAAAATGGGGAACAGAGCTAAACAGAGAACTATCTGTAGAGGAATATTGAATGACAGAGAAACACTTAAAAAAATGCTCAACCTCATTAGCCATTAGGGAAATGCAAATCAAAACAACCCTGAGATTTCACCTTACACCCATCAGAATGGCCAAGATCAAAAACTCAAGTGACAACACATGCTGAAGAGGTTGTGGAGAAAGGGGAACCCTTCTCCACTGCTGGTGGGAATTTAAACTTGTACAACCACTCTGGAAAGCAATCTGGCGCTTTCTCAGACAACTAGGAATAGCACTTCCTCAAGATCCAGCCATACCACTCCTAGGCATATATCCAAAAGAGGCTCAAGTACACAAAAAGGACATTTGATCAACCATGTTTATTTGTAATAGCCAGAAGCTAGAAACAGCCCAGATGCCCCTCAACTGAAGAATGGATGCAGAAATTGTGGTACATCTATACAATGGAGTATTACTCAGCAATGAAAAATAAGGAATTCATGAAATTTTCAGGTAAATTGTGGGACCTGGAAAGGATCATCCTGAGTGAGTTGTCCCAGAAGCACAAAGACACACACAGTATACACTCACTCATATAAACATACAACATAGGTTAAACCCACTAAAATCGGTACATCTAAACAAACTAAGCAAAAGAGAGGACCCTAACTAAAACGCTCAATCCCCATCCTGAAAGGCAAAGAGGATGGACATCAGAAGAAGAAGAAAACAGGAAACAACCTAGGAACCTGCTACATAGGGCCTCTGAAAGCCAGAAGAAGAAAACAGGAAACAACCTAGGAACCTGCCACAGAGGGCCTCTGAAAGCCTCTGCCCTGCAGACTATCAAAACAGATGCTGAGCCTGATGGCCAACTGGCAGGCAGAGTGAATGGAATTTTATGTAAGAAGTGGGAAATAGCAAGAGCTGGAGAGGACAGGAACTCCACAAGGAGAGCAACAAAACAAGAAAATCTGAACACAGGGAACTTCCCAAAGACTCATACTCCAACCAAGGACTATTCATGGAGATAACCTAGAACCCCTGCACAGATGTAGCCCATGGCAGTTTAGTGTCCAAGTGGCTTATATTGTGATGGGAAGAGGGACTGCCTCTGACATAAACTGATTGGCCTGCTCTTTGATCACCTCCCCCTGAGGGGGGAGCAGCCTTACCAGGCCACAGAAGAAGACAATGCAGCCATTCCTGATGTGATCTGACAGACTAAGATCAGAAGGAAGAAGAGGAGGACCTCCCCTATCAGTGGACGTGGGGAGGAGCATGCATGCAGAAAGCAGAGGTAGGGTGGGAGCGGGAGGGGGAAGAGGGAGGGGCTTATGTGGGGATACAAAATAAATAAAGTGTAATTAATAATAATAATAATAATAAAACATCCTTCCTTCCAAAAAAAAAACCTTTCTACATCTTTGTCAAATTTTAATTAAAATGTAATTTTTAAGATCATAACTTTCTGCAAGGCATGGTAGCACATGCCTTTAATGAGAGCCCTGAGGAGACAGAGGCAGACTAATCTCTGTGTGTTCAAGGCCAGCCTGGTCTACAAAGAGAGTTCCAGTACAACCAGAGCTGTTACACAAAGAAACCTTGTCTTGAAAAACAAACAAAACAAAATAGATTTCCTCTATTCTCTATGCTATTTCACCTCTTCTGTCTCCCACCAACTCCTTCCAAAGTGTACAGGTCTCCTTTACTTTAAGCACTGTTGTTACAAACACAAATGAATAAACATGTAAATGTAACCTGTTGAGTGGGTTTAGTGTTGACTGCATGTATATGCTCATAGGACTAACTACTTGGTATTGATAACCAACCAAGGGACACATCCCTGGGGAAGATTAATTCTCCTGCTCTCCACAGTTATTCATTGTTTGTAGCTCTTCATCTAGGGGCAAGAACCTTTTCCCATCTACACTGATAAGTCAAATGTTGGAATTTTCATTCTCCTTTAAACAGCCATGTGGTTGAGATTTCCTGGGTGTAGGCTTGCTGTCATAGCAAGAACACACAATCTCACAGCAGACTTCTAGGTCCTCTGGCTCTTACAACCTTCTGCCCTCTCTTCAGTAATTTTCCCTGAGCCTTTGGTACAACACTTATGTTGTATCAATTGGGGTTTGGTATTAAATGTTCTCTACATTTGAATTAGTTGTGCCTTTCCATATGATCTTGTTTTGCAGCCAAAGGAAGCTCTTTTAATGAGGAGTAAGATCTACACTTCTCTGTGGTATAGGGTAAAGAATCTGGACTGCAGTTTGGAACTATACTGATCTAGAAAAGTAGTAGTTGTGCATTCTTCTCAGGACTACAACCTCTCCAGCCATGGGTACCCAGCTAGATTTATGGTGCCAGGTATGATTTGCCCACTGTTGAGCAGCACTTGAATACAATTTCTGTGGTGGTTCCCAAGATGAAAGTATCACTGTTTCACCATTTTGAAAATGTTGCTGGTCCAGACACTTTAGGGCTCGATAGGGCTGCTTGGTGCTCCTCTCCCTTGGCAGCTTGCAAAGCACTTTCTGATACTGAACACTAGTCCTCAGGGATGAGGCTTCTGGAACAGTTCCAGCTCCTTACTCCAAGTCCTTTGTCCAAAGTGTATCATCCTTTTAGCAATATGGACTTACCCTCAAGTTCTGCAAGGCAACCAAAAGTAACGGTAATGGCCTATATTATGTTGGAAGGGTACATCAACTTAACACAACCTAGGATCAATTTGGAAGAGAGACCTCAACTGAGAAAATGGCCCTACCAGTCTGTGGGCATCCTTGTCATGCATTTTATTGATTGATGATTGACCTGGGAAGACCTACCAAACCATGGCTTATGCAATCTCTGTGCTGGTTTTTCCAACTACTATAAGAAAGCAAGCTGGGCAAGCCATAGAGAACAAGCCAGTAAGCAGCACTCCTTAATGGCCTCTGCATCTTTGTATACCTTCAGGTGCTTGCTTTGTGTCTCTGCCCTGACTTCCTTTGAAGACAGACTGTGAAGTGGAGAATAATCCCACTAAACCCTTTCCTCCCAGCATTGCTTATGGTTATAATCCTTATCATAACAATAAAACACTGAGACAGAAATTGGTACCAGGTTCATGAAATATTACTGTGAAAGATCTGGCCATGTTTGGATGAGGACTGTGAAAGAAGTTTGGAACTTTGGGCTGTAAAATGCATTGAGTGTTCAGAGATTAATGAGCTGAGAAGATAAGAATGTTGAGAGAAACACAGATGATGGCAGCCTCGCTTATGTTTCAGAGGAAAATTTGACAGCTCCTGAAAGACTATATCAGGACCATTTGATAGGTTAAATAAAGAATCTGTGTTTCTGGTCAGTTATCTGAGATTAGTAATTGATGATGGTTAACTGGAACTTAGAAATCAGCTGTGGTTAAGAGAAGACCAGTATCACTGAAGCAGTCTTCTAGAAATGATTTTCTCAGGGTCTTCATACAGAAACTGTGATCCAGATGGACCTGAGGTTACATCTCATGCTGGCAGCTGAATTAGGTAGTTAAGAGTCAACTGGGTGGTATTGGTTTGAAGTCATAAGGGGGTCATGGAGAGCAACTGAGGTTTGGCACTGTGTGGCAGGGCTCGAGTCCATGAAGAGAGACTTGGAGAGACCATTGGTAAAGTTAAGCCTCAGCTGCAGTAGAAGACCCAGGACTGAAGCCAGGGAGTATATTTGAAACTTGGATACATGTGAGATTCTTAGTTTCTGGAGAAAGCCCATGAGAAGCTACTGCAAAAGGGATGGTTCAGCTGCACTGCAGACCACTCCATTTTGGAATTGGTGTGGGACAACCAACAAGGACCACAGCAGCTGTGCAGTAGACCTGGCCTGATCCTATGAGACAAGTTGTGTGTGCTAGAGAATGTCCGAGCCATTAGACACCGAGTTTGTTATGCTCACCTGTAGTTTGTTTTGATTTGTTTAGATTGTGCCTGTGCCCTGATTCTCCTTCTTTTAGTAAGAAGGTATTAACTTATATTTTATTTTTAAAAAGCAGACAGTGAACAGATTTTGGAATGTCATATAAATTTTGGATATTTTAGAGAGATTTTGAATGTTTATAGAGACAGATCTTTTCAACTACTTGAATTTTTAAAGACTGTGGGAGTTTTAAAAGTTAAAAGTGTTTTATATTGTGATAGTAGTGGTAATATGAGATCATAGAGATGAAGAAGAAAGGAAAGGTTACAGCTTAACAGTGACATATTTGTGTGTCAAGCTGACAAGTGATCAATTGTGATGGCTAGTTTTATGTCAACATGACTTAATCTAGAATCATTTGACAAGAAGGAACCACACATCAGAAAATACTCCGAACAGATAGGCCTATGGGAAACCTTTGGTACATTTCTTGATTAATGTGGAAGGGTATTGAAAGCTGAACTGATCAACTGAGAGTTTCTCTGAGGCCCTGGTGTATAGAAAAGGAACATAGCTTCTTCTCAAAACTAAGAACATGCTCGGAGGAGCCAGTAATGGCCAGAGGCCAAAGTCTTGGGGAGATGCTGCTTCGCATCCTTAGAACACAAGTCTTCCCACCTGAGCTATCAGTGCCAAGGTCGCTGTGGGCTCAGTCTGTAATGCTCTTGAGATACCCTGTGTTCTCCTTGTGCAGCCTGGATTGGCTTCTGGCTTACTAAGTCCCACTATAAAGGTGGATAGTATAGAATCTGCTGATTTTGTCACATTGCTCCCCTGGAAATAGTATATAAGTAGCTATAGTTCTTAGAAACTTTGTTTGACATAAGACAAAGTGTCAGGGACCACCTGAGGGAACTCGCCAACTTTAGAGACCACCTGTAGGAGCTCACCAACTTGCCTCAACTTGCCCGTTCCCTTACCTGCAGTAAACATACTGCTTGGAGATGTCAAAGACCACCTGTGGAAACTCATCAACCTGCCTCAACTTGCCTGTTTCCTTACCTGCGGTAAACATACTGCTTGGCAGCAGCAGAGATATGCTCACAGAACCGTGGCTTATCACAAGATGTTTCAGGCCCCTGGCCGAGAAGAATTTGTAATTTTTCACCCACCCTACTTCCTCATCCTGAACCCTTTATAAAACCTGATTCTACTAAGTAAAGTTAGTCCTTGACAAGCACCTGTTTGCTTGGACTCGTTTTTTTCTCTCAGCTCATCTTTTCACAGGTTCGGATTCTCTTCTATTCCCCCTAATAACTTAGCTCCGCTGGCTGAAGTAACAGAGATTGTGCAAGACATCTCAATGCCAAACTCTCTTTCTCATCTTCTATCATTTTATATTCTGATCTCCTGGTTCTCTATCTATCTATCTATCTATCTATCTATGTATCTCGATGTCTTTCTCAATGTTACTGAAGAACCATCTGATGGCCCACATCAGGATGCCACAGCACTCTGTACCTGATGCCACTCCTGGGCTTCTGGTCCTGGGTGCCAGAAGCAGGATAAACATGCCATAGGGAGGAATTTGATAAGCAGTTCTCTTTCATGGCTTCTTCATCAGTTCCTGCCTCCAGGTTACTGTGAGCCAAAAACTTCCTTCCCATGTTGCTTATGTTTATGTTCTTTATTACAGCAGGAAAACATTATCTGGCAGGGGATCTCTTGGACTCCACTGACAAAAAAAAAAAAAAAACCTCCATGTAAGATTTCTCATGTCTATTTCTAGATTATATTAAGTCTATGGTTTTTGAAGTATTATTGCTCCAGTGAGTAATTTCTTTAAATTATATGTATATGTACATGTATTATATGAAATTTTAAGTAAATATAAAATACTAACTTCCTGTTTATTTTTATATTAATATTATTTATCTCTCCTTCCACCCTTTTAATTTGTATGTCTCTCTATTTCCCTGTCCCATTTCTATTTCCCATTTTTCTAATTTTCCCTTCAGAGCACCTATGTCCTTCCATTCTTCACTCTAAAACACCTTCTTCACAGTCCCAGTTCCATTTCATTTCCTTGTTTCTGTGGTTAATCTTTACACATCTATAGTTTTGGAACTAAGGACCAGAAATGATAGAAAACATGCAACATTTCTTTTCCTGGGTCTGGGTTACCTAAGTCAATATAGTATGTTCTAGGTTCACTGATTTGGAAGGGCTTCTAGCCAGCCAAAGTGTGGCTAACATGACTCTGGCAGGTCTGGCCCTTCACCCAATTTCCTCTGCTTTGATAAAAGCCCTTGGATTACATTCCTGAAGCTAACCACCATGGTCTATTCCCTTATTTGGCCACTTCCTTCTCCTGAGGCTGAATACCAAGGTCCAGCTATGAAAGCAGTGGAGTCTAGAAAGAGAAAGTAATCTTTGACTCACTTAGTTAACATGCTCACATAACATTAAACACCTCATCTGAACAGCAAGTTTCCCCTTCTACCTTTATAAACTGTCATTTGCCTATAGGTCATGTCTGTCTCTTCTCTATCCAGAGGAGTCCTTTATCCCCATCTAGGAAAAAAAGCCATTACATTCTCCATTGTTCCCTTTCCTTACTCCCTCATTCTCTATCTCCTGATTTTGTTTCTTATTTCCTGCCCTTTGTTGCTCTGGGGCAAATATATCTCCTTTGTATTGAGAACTTGGTCTTGAGAGTCCTGTACAGATACTGATCTCCTCTGATTTACCTGCATATTTCATAATTTTATTTTTCTTTACATTTGAGCATTTTGTCATATATTTTTTGGTTTTGGCGCATTTAACGTTTTCTCCCTTTCCCATTTCCTATTCACAACTATGAATAGAGCAGTAATGGACATGACTGAACAAGTATCTGAGGAGTAGGAAGCTGAATCCTGTACACTTATGCCCCGGAGCAGTATAGCCGTGTCATATGATGTCTGTACCACTTTGCAATCTCACCAACAGTGGATGAAAGCTCCCCCATGCCCACATCTTTCCCAGCACTTGTTGTCAGTTGTTTTGTAGATCTTCACCAGTATGGCTGGAGTAAAGTAAAATCTCAAAGTTGCTTTGGGGGCATTGGTTTGTTTTCCTTTTGAAAGAGGGTCTCTCTATAGCACAAAGGCTCAGGATAGCCTCAAGCTCACAGAGATCCAACTGTCTCTTCCTCCTGAGGCTGGTATTTATGATGTACAGGGTCATGCCTGGCTCAAAGTTGTTCTGATTTTCATTTCCCTAACCGCTAAGGATGACAAACACTTGATCTTTGTGTGTGTGTGTGTGTGTGTGTGTGTGTGTGTGTGTGTGTGTGAGTGTGTGTGTGTTTGTTTGTTTTTTAGTTCTGTCTATATTCTAGATATCAGTGATTTACTAGACGTACATTAGCTGACAAAGATTCTCTCCTACTTTTTGGCCTTTTGATTCACTTCATTGAGTATATTAGTTATACAGAAATCTTTTGGTTTTATGAGGTTCCATTTCTCATTTGGTATGATTAATTCCTAGGTAAATGCAGTCTTTATATAAGTCCTTTCCTGCATCTGTATCATTTAGTCTGGTGCATATGCAGGGTTTATTCCCAGTAGTATCAGTGTCCAGGTTTCACATTGAGGTTTTTGGTCCTCTTGGAGTTAAATTCTCCTCTCTTTTCCTTACACTCTCCCTCTCCCTCTTTCCCTTCCTTTCCCTTGCCCTCTCCCTCCCGCCTTCCTCTTTCTCTGTCTTTTCATTCCCTTCCTTCTTCTTTTTCCTCCTCCTGCTCCTTTTATTTTCTTAGTTAATACATAATTGCAACATTTTAACTTTACTTTTCTTCTAACCCTTTCCCTTCTGGAAACCATAGGGTTTTTTCCCCCTTTGGTTGTTATTGTTAAATACACACACACACACACACACACACACACACACACACAACTGCACTCAATACTCTTTAACTGTTTGTAGTTCTTGGCCAGGAGTGGGGCCCATGAGAATTCCTCAGTTCATGTTGCATGTGTTCTGGTACTAGATCTTAGGAAGCCAAGAAAGTGGGTGTGTGTTGTTGGCAAGGCCTCAGCCATGTCAAGAACTCCAAAGCTTCAAACCCATTGGAAAATAGTAAATCCTTTCACTGCATTAAGACTCAGAGTGATAGAAAAACCTTCGTTGAGGATTCATTTGTGGATGTTGATAATGTGTGAAGAAAATGTCCACCATAGCTTTTTCCCTGCCCCCTGCATATATATGGCCTAAAGACTCCTCCCCTACAGTGACATCTCCTTCTGCCATTAATTAAACCTGTCTCCTTGTTCAGCTGTAAATAATGACACTCCTTTCTTGTTTATCTTACCCTCTTGTTTATCTAACCCTCTCAGACCACTCAAAGAATGGAATCCAAGGAATTGAGATTTTCCTAAGAATCTCATGTTGAGCAAAGTAAAACAGTAAAGCCTGGTGCAAATGGAAAAGTTTGTGTCCTGAAGAGAGATTTCACAAAGTTCTGACAACTGGTCACATGACCTTGCAGGAGAAAGAAGCTGAGGTGCTAATGCTGGGTTGGGCCACAGCCTGACTGAGACTGCAATAGCTCTGAAGACAGCTTACCCTCTGTTTAAAATGGAACCCCGTGCCAGTAATAGAAAGGTGGGCTTGGGCGATTGTCACCTGGCAATCTTCATTCCATTTCTAATGTGACCTCATTGAATCCATCTCTTTTACCTCCTTTGCATTACTACTTCTTTAACTGACTTATCCCTTCTAGATAAGTCTTGTTAGGGCTGCCAGTGTCCAGGTTCTTATGCTAACAACCCTTTGGGCAACCACTCAGACCAAACCACAACTCAGAGATCATAAAGCCAAAAGTAGGCATATAAAGTGACAGCCTCCTCACAAGCACAGCTGTAAGCCAAGCAGGGACCTGATGCCACTGGTTCTCATGGGGTATGCTAGTGGTGCTGAGGTGTTGTACTGTAGCCATAGCACCACCATGTTCCTGTGAGAACAGGTGTCAACACTGGACTGCTTCTTCTATGTACCTACTAACATGAACTCACTTTAAAACTTTTTAAAGTTGAAGACATTTTAAAAAGAGGGGCCTAAAATATAGACTCTATATGTTCTATTGATACTGCAAGCATGGGATGATGGATTAGTGGAATAGCTATGACAATAAAATTAAGTCCCCTCCTTCAACTGCCTCAGTACCATCCTCCCTCCCTCTTAGCCTCATCCCTTTCCCCTAGTCCACTGAAAAAGAGAGTTCTCCATTTTTGCCATCTGCCCATAGCTTGTATTTGTACTATCTTTAGACAACTCAGCTAACACACAAGAACATAAAACATGATTCATGGGGACTGGAGAGTGGCTCAGAGGTTAAGAGAACTGGGTGCTTTTCCAAAGGTCCTAAGTTGAATTCCCAAAAACCACATGGTGGCTCACAACCATCTATCATAAGATCTGGTCCCCTCTTTCTGGTGTGCAGGCAGGACATTGCATACATAATAAATCTTTAAAAAAAAAAAAAAACATGATTCATTGTTTGCATGTGGCCACTTGACGTGCTTAAACTCAGATAAAAGGGTTAAAAGCTTTCATATTCATTGATATCTACCTCCTCAAACTCCTACTTGTTTCTCTGTCTCTCTGTCTCTGTTTTTATCTCCTCCTTCTCCATAATTGCTTGTCTCATTGATTTGTTAAAATATATGACAAAGTCACCTGAAAGAAGGAGGGGTTTACTTTGGCTTCCATTTTGTTTAATTTTTGTATTTTTCTTCAAAATTTATTCATTATATATCCCGATTGAAGCCCCTTCACTTAACTCCCCCAGTCCCATCCTCCCTCTCTCTTTGCCTCATCCCTTTCCCCTAGTCCACTGAAAGAGGGAGTTCTTCACTTTTGCCACCTGCCCATAGCTTGTTAAGTCTCATCAGGACTGCTTGGATCCTCTTCCTCTGTGGCCTGGCAAGGCTGCATCATCAGGGGCAAGTGATGAGAGAGAGGTCAACTGAGTTCATGAAAGAGACAGCCCCTGACCCCCTCACTCATAGATCTACCTGGAGATTGAGCTGCCAATCAGACAAATCTGAGCAAGGTGTCTAGGTCCTCTCCAGGCATGGTCCTCCATTGGTGCACCAGTATCAGCAGGACCACCTTGGCTCAGATCTTTTAGTTTTGTTGATCTCCTTATGTGGTACCATGATCCCTCGATATCCTTTAATCCCACCCCGTTCTTCTTCCATAAGACTCCCTGCACTCTGCCCAAAGTTTGGCTCTGGTCCCCTGTTGGATGAATCCTTTCAGAGGACATGCTATGGCAGACTCCCATCCTCTTTCCTCTCTTCCACTGCTTCTGGTATCTATCCTGTTTACCATTTTCTGAATGACATTTAAAGCATCCTCCCAAGGGTCTACCTCAGTGTTTAGATTCTTTAGGTCTGTAAATGGCTATCCTATATTCTATGGCTAATATCTGCTTATTAGTGAGTGAATAACCATGCCTGTCTTTCTGTTTCTGGGTCAATTCATTCAAGATGATTTCTCCTATATCCATTTATGCCTGAAAATTTCATGATTTCCGTGTTTTAATAGCTGGGTAGTATTGCATTGTGTAGATGTACCACGATTTCTTTATCCAATTAGTTGAGGAACATCTCAGTTGTTTCCAGATTCTGGCTATTACAAATAAAGATGCAATGAACACAATTGGACAAATGTCCTTAATGAATGATGGGGCATCATCTAGGTATAGGCCCAGGAGTGGTACAGCTGGATCTTGAGGTAGTTCTATGCACAATTTTTGAGAAAGCTTGACCCCCACTTTTAACACACACACTCCATCACAATAAAAACAAGAAGCAGCTGGTCGCATTGTATCCACAGCTGTGAAGTCAAACGTGGTGAAAGTTAACATTATGCTTAAGAAAATTCTAGGCAAAAATGAATGCCAGAGAACCTGTTTTAAGCTGCCACACTAAAGAAATATTTTTCCATTGACCTCACACTTTAGGAGAATGTTTGTCCATTCCTAAAATTCTCTTCACTGCATTCTTTACATCTTTGTTTCTTAAGGTGTAGATCAAAGGGTTAAGGCTGGGAGTGACAATGGTGTAAAAAAGGGTAAAAAACTGACCTTCCTCATGGGATATGGTATTCTGTGGCTTCATGTACATATAAATGACTGTTCCATAAAACAGGGTTACTACTGTGAGGTGGGAACCACATGTATTAAGGATCTTTCTCCACCTTGTTGTTGACTTGATCTTCATCACAGCTTGAGTGATAACTCCATAGGAGATAAGGATTAGTGATAGAGGTACAAGAAGAAGTACAACTCCTAGAGTATAAACAACAATCTCTATAACTCTGGAATAAACACAAGCCATCTTGATCAATGCTGGCATTTCACAGAAAAAATTATCCACTTCCCTGTGCCCACACCTTGGCAACTTCAAAGTCAAGGAACAAAGAATTAAGGCACTGCCAAGACCACCCAACCAGGCTGACAGCACCATCTTCTGACAAAGAACAGGATGCATTATCACTGTGTAGTGGAGAGGTTGACAGACAGCAGCATAGCGGTCATAGGCCATCACAGCCAAGAGAAGACATTCTGTGGCTCCCAAGTCCAAGGCAAAGAAGAACTGGAGTGCGCACCCTCCAAATGTAATAGACTTCTTCGGGCCCCATAGATTCACCAGCATCTGCGGGACAATGCTGGTAGTATAACAGAGGTCCACCAAAGATAAATTAGATAAGAAGAAATACATGGGTGTATGGAGATGAGAGTCCAGATAAGATACTAGAATGATGGTTGTGTTTCCTACCAGAGTCACAATATAGAAGATGAAGACAACCACAGAAATGATGTGCTCCAGTTGGGGTCGACTGGAGAATCCCAGAAGGATGAAATCTGTCTCAGAGCTTCTGTTGTTTGTTTCCATTGTTCCTTAAGAAAATCTAGGACACAAGAGTATAATAACCAAAATTAATTTCAGCCTTGTATAGAAAGGAGAGTCTTTGGCTTTTGCTGTGAATGTTCAAAATCCATCATCTGCTTGTCTTCTTCTTGGAGCATATTTTGAAATATTTATCACTCACCAGAACTTCTCATATTTATTTGTATCCAAGTGATTTTACAAAGTGCTGAATGCAGTCCCTGTACATTATAAACCATTGAAAAGCATGAATTTGTACTGTCATCTTACCCGTGGTTCTGTGTTTTGATTTTGTGTTAAAGCATAATAAGAATAAAAGTGAGAGTATATACTATATATGTGTGTGTGTATATATGTACGTGTAAGCATTTGTGAGAGTTGGGTGTGTGTGTGTGTGTGTGTGTGTGCGTGTGTGTGTGTGTGACTCATGGCTTTGTAGTGTTACTTGTGCTGGTCTTCAACAACCATACCCTGCTGGAATGGAAAATATCTTGATATTTTCTCGTGGAAATCTACTATGTATCATTTGATTATGACAAATCTTTCCTTTCTCAAAAGTGCTGAGCTTGAAGCAAAAAGGTTTTAAATTTTTAGATACTCTACCACTTGATAACAGAATCACTTTTTCTTGTGTTCATTTACAAGTGCCTACATCCCAGCCATTATCACTATCATAATAGAACTGCCACCTCCTCTTCTGAGTTTTTCTCTAGTCAATCTTATGGACATTGTGCTTTCTGGTGTGCATTTTGCTGTTCATAAATACACATTTTGTGATATACCTTTTTTTTATATAACTTTGCTTGCCAAGAAATAATAACTTCTCTAAATTATTAACCTTTATCTGTTTGTGACATTTTTAATACCTATAAAGTATCACGCTACACTTTCTGCTTAACTTTATGGACGTACTTCAACTTATACATTGAACTAGTTCTAGAATCTTTTGGCCATCACAGACAACAGCCACTGTCAGCTTCTGGTTACTCAGAAACTCCCCAGAAGTAGCCAGGCAGATGATCCAGCAAGAGACAGGTCATAGGATAAACAGTCAGTCCGCTGTCCTTACCAAATTCACCAATCAACACTGGATTTTCTGGTTACTTTGCATCCTGATAAGGAAAAACTATCATAGGGAAGAAAACCTTCATCAGTTTTGATAGGTCTGGTTCATGTAGCTTTACATACATGCAATGTCTAGTCATTCATATCTTATTTCTCAGTGAGCTCTGACCATGAATTTCAGACCTAGAGTTTCTTATATTTAAAGTGTTCTTAGGGGCATCAAAATAAGCCTCATTTTGATTAAAATAGTGTAATGATAAATGATCTCATGTAAATCATTGTTGTATAAATCTCAGTTATAGCATGAAAATAAATTATTAAAAAAGAAAGACATATTCAGAAATTACATGGAGTGAAAATATACTTTTTCATGTGATGAATGTGTTGACTTGGCTGAGTATCATGTTTTTATATTAGTGGGATATCAACAAAGTCAAGCATAGTGCTTAGATGAACTTGTTTTCCTTTTCCTTTTTGGGAGTAGAGTAGAGGGGCCCAACAATCCTTTTTGATATAAAGACACTTATAGGCCAGTTTGGCCCTGAACCGGATATGTAGCAAGGGATGACCTTGAATGCATGATTTCTCTTGCTTCTCCGGAGTGCTGCAAGTGTGGAACTTGCAGGCATGGCCCACAACCCCTGATAAATCCCAAGCAATGTTTATGGTGTTAAATCCCAGGCATAAACTGTTCCTAAGCTATACTCTTGGGCAGTAATTTAACCCACTTATATACTAAGCTTTCCATATGTGAAGTAAATATAATTATATTCCCTTCTTCAGTGGGAGGTTATGAACATTAGTACTCATGAAAAGACCTAGAACCTAAGCTTATATTTAATTTTAAAAAGACAGACTGCCCACACGTCAAACAAGCACTATTCTTCCTAACCCCTTCACTTTTGCACAACCGGTTTACTTGATGTTTAGAGCTAAACTCAAATGTCTTGATTTTTTTTGTCTTGATTTTTCTCAACCTGGCTTCTACACTGCACAAATGTACATCTGTGCACAACACAGAAGCATAGAACAATACCTACACTGTGCAGAGAAACCAGGAGCAAGACATGACTTCAGCCCCCAAAATTACAAATTACAAATTACCTAGGTTTCTTTGGATTTCTTAGAGCTAAGAGTGCTCAGAATTGAAAAGCCATAATCTCCAAACTGAAAACAGAACTCAGAAGTTCAACTCCAGCCTTCTTCAGCACAGACATTCTCTCCCAGAGAACATTCAGCAACTCCCATTGTAGAAGCTCGGTGGGAGGGAAATCAGCTTTCCTTTCAATTTGGTGCCTCTTACTTACACTAAACACAAAATCTCCTTTTCCATAATATCTAGGCACTGGCTCTTTCTTTTAATCCCTAAATTATCACCAGCAGTAGTCCATTTACTATAGCTTCAACTCTAAAATGGTTTTTATTAATAAGTAAACCAAATGCAATAATAAAATAATAAAAAAGGTGCTGAGTAGCTAAACAGTCAAGTAACACAGACTCAGTCAAAAAAATTAGTACAACTTCCCCAGAATCCTTCCCTGCACCTCACACTTCATAAATCTACCTGGACCACCCACTGTACCTGAAGACAAGGTGGTGAAAAGTAGCATGCTACATTTTACACAAACCCTGTTTGTCAATGGTATGTTTCAGTTTCCAATAATATAACATATTATAAGTTCAATAATTTTTAAGAAAAATGAACTAAGAATATTTGGGCATAGTTTAATATATATAATAATCGAATAGAAAATAGAAACTAATTTTTGAAACTGTCTTAGTATTTAAAAACATGTTAAGTAGATCATTTATTAGCGGTAATCCAAGAGGTACTTTGTTGTTAACAGACAAAGTCCAAACAGGAAAAAGTAAGGTCAAAAGAATAAATTTAAAATACTGGGTTCAAATAAGCTGTATGTTGACTGCCACTGGTCTCTGCCACTTCTTTACTGTGTGAACAGTATCAAGTTAATCAGTTTTATATACGAATTGGCTTCGTTACCTGCAGTTATTTGAACAGGACTTGCTTTGTTTAAGGTTTGGAGAAGGCTTAACTTACAGTGAATTTACAATACTTAGCATGAGCTTAAAGCCTAAAGACCACTCAGAAACTTCAAAATACACAAACTATCAATTTGGAAATTGGTCCTCTTTCCTGAGTGGTCTCCAATGTATCCATATTACATACACTTTTCACACCTTTCAGAACTTTATATTTCTGTTCCATAGAGGCCTACACTGTCTGTGATTTGATTCTCAATCTTCTCCATTTCTGTTGGACACAGCAGACAATACTCACCAAGAGACAAGATGATTAGAATATGTCTCCAGGCAGGGAGAGTTCAGAGGTTTCATGCTTTTCTCTAGTCCAAATGTACCCCTGTTCCAAGGAGGATGATCTCTCCTTTCATTGATGACGCAGAGAAGGTTCTTGCACAGAAAGATGTGAAAGGATTAAAAGTAAAGTTGGACTACCTACCAACCTTTCTTATAGCCATCTCACAAACCCATTGATACTTAACAGCAACAGTTGGACTAAGATTCAGGAGTAATAGTACCTGTTTAATTTGAAGGTTGGAATGAAATTAGATCTGAAAACAAATGGGAAAAAAATCAGTGAATCACTTTTGGCTAGCCACACTTTGGTTCAATATTTGAAACTGCTTATTGCATCCTCTTATTCATAATCATACCTACTGTTTTTCAGTAGGGCACTATGTTGTTTGGTTTGAACTCCAAGGCTACTTGACTGCAGTGAGGAAGTACTTATGCTCAACTCTAAGGGCTACTCTGTTGGTGTGGTTCAGGCCTGAGGGGATTGGTGGCCCACAGAGGTGATTAAGGAAAACTGCGACTACAGTCAGAATCCTGTCCAAATAGCAATTTTATGACGGGTTCCCTTAAGACAACGATTTCACCTCTTCCTGTTTTTTTACATTTCAAAAGAAATTAATTTCATGGACAGACTTACATAATTAGTGTTATATTAAGCCTATATTGAAAATTAGAAGTAAGACCATCTATAAAAGTTAACACAGAATTTGAAATATCTTATGAATAATGGAAAGCAGATCAAACAACTTGTTATCTAAGTGTTGCAGCTACAAAATAGGAAATAGGTGCTCTCTTAAAATATTGATGAAATAATCATAATTGTTAGTACATGAATTATATCACCACTGTTCCATTGCCAATTAAGTTAATATAACAGATGAAAATTTTTGAGGCTAGCTTCAGTTCAAGGACTGGAAATTTAACAATAGCTGAAAGGTTCCTGCATTTCCACTCTTCTGTGTTTCCTATCTGACTCATAGGAAATCATAGTGAGGAGTCACGTTCCTTACACACTCACTTAAAAACAGTTACATATATTATACACCACATTCACATGTGAGTGCATGAGTGCCATGTGTTCTTTAGCTTACTTTGAATTTAAGCAAAAAAAAAAAAATTGATTATGCCACTCTGGGGGATTTTCTCTTTTCACTTAATTTTTTTTGTAAGATTCATTCAATACATTGTGTCCAGCTGTGGCTTACTGTCCACTGTGTGAGCATATTGTTAGTATAGATCCCTGTGTTGATAGACATTCACATGGACTATAGTTTCCAGCTTATGGGAGTGATTCCACAGTGAACGACTTCATAGAGGTCTCACTAAACCTACAGTCAAGCCAGTCTTGGTGTGTGCCTAATATACAAACTGCTGGCTTATGAAATAAGTTAGGAGTAATATTTAAAATACATTTCTCCCAAGTGAAATTTGTCAGTTTGTCTTACACTTATTACATAAAGATCTTTCTACTGATCCTGAAGCACATGGCATTATAAAAATTGAAGTTATTACCAGTTGAAATGATGTGGATGTTATCGACCTGTAGCCTTGTGCTGTGGAATTCTGATCAAAAGTTGAGACACCAAGGTTTCTTCAGAGAAAAGGTGTTGGCAGGTGTGGAAAGCTGCTTCTTTGTCAAAATGCTTTGTTATTGAGCTCTCACCTGGGCCTGCACCTGGAGACAGGAATGGACAGGATGTTTTGCCATGTTCAATTTCTTTTCTTTGTGACAGTAGGCAGGATGTTTGTGCCAAGTTCACTTCCTTTTGTTCATGTGAGGATCACAAAAACAGTTGGTTGAGATAAACTAGTTTGACTTCTTCATGAACTTCATCCTATCAAACTGCTTTGCTCTGACTATAAAAAAGGACTGTGGAATAAACCAGGGTGCATAGTTTCTACTGTAAGTCCTCTCAAACAGATCCCATGTGCAGTGGCATGGTTTTTTGTTTGTTTGTTTGTTTTTTGTTGTTTTTTAATTTTATTTTTCTTAGGCCTCACTCCCCACTCAGGAAATGTTCGATTCTGCTGGAAGGCTCAGCAGACATGAATAAATAGACTTGAAATACATCTTGTTCATAAAGAACCTGAATTACAAATACAATTTTAAAATGGGAGGCCGCTATTTATATGATTTTGTTCCTTTGTCTCCCTGTATGGTAATTCATTGGTTATTTTAAAATCTTAAAGAGGGATCCTAAAGCTGCCTGGAATGTAGAGGAAGGGACAGGCACTTAGGGAATGGGGCAAAATCTCATGTAAGTAAACCACATGACAGACTCTCTGTCCTTTCTTCAAGATTTTTGGAAAGGCTTACTAAGTATAACAGGAGTTGGAGAAAACATATGGCCAAGTTTAATGTGTATTAAAGAACTCTGCTTTCCCTGCAGGGCTGTTTTTTGGTTTTGTTTTGTTTACCTATTCCCTGGCTCTTAGGGATATTTACCCATTTTTGATGTTTGAACCCCTGCAGGAACAAAGAGTACTGTCCTGGCTTATATGTCTATAGCATCATCACATGGGTGGCTGAGCGTTTTTTATTCCAATCAGGGCCACAATAATGCTGAAGACATGCATTAAAACCAATGAAACTATGTGGGAAAGGATCAAAAGATCCCCCCCATTGCTAAAATCATGATATTTATAGAGAGTTTGAAGACACCACAAATAGAAAACTATCCTCCAAATAAGTTATCTGGGTTCTAACCAAGTCTGTATGGGGACTAGAGCAGGGTAACAGGATGCCAATGTACAATCTGTTGATGTCCCACTCTGGGGACTCAATCTAATATGATCAGACACACTTTTATATGTTAGTGTCTTGGATGGCATCAAAGTGCCTTAAGAAATAAAGATCCTTGGACCTAGCTGTCAAAGCCTCCACTACAGACACTATAACATTTTGAAATAGTATCCAACTGACTGAGGACAGGATTCCTTGGAATGTAGTACCCCCAAGTGATTGTGTGTGTGTGTGTGTGTGTGTGTGTGTGTGTGTGTGTATCCACTCGCTAGCATGGATATTGAGATGGAAACGTACATAATCACCCTTGTGTTTACAAACAGAATAGTTCCATTGTACATATGTAGCCCCTGACTCTCCCCTTGCACTCAAAGAAAATATGGTAAACTGAGGTATAGTTGGTTCCCTGGTCTGTCGTGATAATATGATGATCCTATGGTCACAAGAGGAAGAGTCTGAAACTATAGTGGTGAAACAAATGGGGAGATATATTGGTAACAAAAAACGGCAGTAATATAACCAACGAAGAAGAAATTTAAAGTGTTAAAAGGAGCTTTTTAGCACATTTTGATTCAACTAGAACTGAGGTAGTCAGACCTAAGGCAAACACTGAGGCATTTATGACAATAGATAAAGTTCAAGGGTGGCAGTTCATAAGCGAAAGAAGCAAGAGCACTTTACCTGTTTCTCTGGGTGGCAGGATTACCTGACTTTCAGCCTGGGAACCTCTGCATAACCAGGGCAAATCTAAAGTCACAGTTTAGCCTCCCAAGATGGTCAGGCTGCATGTCATGGATGGTCAGGTACTCATTCCCTGTGTGACTCTATTCTTTCACACTGGATCCAGGGAATCACCTCTGCCACCTTTAGTATAATAGGAGTGGGGGAAAAAAATTAAGCAAGCAAACATGTCCAGCAGGGGTCCTACTGTGGTCTTTAAAAGTAAACTAGAGAGAACCTGTGCTTCATTCTCAGTCCTAGAGCTCAGCCTCACACTCTTACACAACTGGCTGATTTAAAACGGTGCTGTTGAAAACCTAAGGAAAACATTTTAGAACAGAATCAAACCTTGAGCACATATTTTTTTTTCCAATGCAGTTTATTCAGGAACCTTGAACAATCCTCGGACCCTGGGGAAAGCCAGCCCACAGCTTAAATAGCCTCTGGGTAGCCATCCCAGGTGTGCCACGTGTGCAATGCAGATAGGTCCACATACATGGAAGCAAGCCAGATCCTCAGCCTTAGCCAAATGTGGAATTGTTCGTGACAGAGAGCACTCACCATCAGGAAGGTGGAAGGCGGAAACCAGCTCCATCTTTAAGGCATAGCATTCCGCAGCTCTCTACAGTTCCCCCTTTTTGTTTTAGACGCATCAGGCAAGAGTAGAGGTCTGATCTCTGATATTAGAAATAAATTGGGACTTTGTACTGATGTTCATTTAGGTGTCATCCACCCAAAGAGCATCAGACCCGTCTGATACCTTTTTCTCAGAGGCGGGACCTAGGGCATCAACCCGCATGCAATCAGACATGCTCTTCTCTGGGTCGAAAGCGGCTGACCCTGAGTGCAGTGCTTAGCCTCGCATCCTGATTGAGCACAGATTTTGATCACAAGAAATGTTAGCCATAGAGGAACTTGTATTTCTGTCAAGGAGCTTCTTTATACAAAAAGGAAAATTTTAAGAGGTTTTGTCTTATTTGAGTCTTTGATCGAAAATGTCATGTTTTTATAATAAATTTATCTTTAGAAAACATTTCTATGTCTTTTTCAATTTTTAATTAAAATGTAATTTTTAAGATTTTCACTTTCTGGAGGGCTGGATAGATGACTCAGCAGTTAATATTTTCATTTTCGGCAAGGCATGATAACACATGACTTTAATGAGAGCATTGAAGAGGCTGATGCAGGCCGATCTCTGTGAATTCAAGGTTAGCCTGGTATAAAAAGATAGTTCTAGGACAGCCAGGGCTGTTACACAGAGAAACCCCATCTCAAAAGACAAACAAAACAAAACAAAAAAGATTTCTACTTGTTCTCTACCCTCTTTCATCTCTTCTGTCTGTCTACCACCAACTCCCTCCAAAGTGTACAACTCTCCTTTACTTTAAGCACTGTTGCTACAAACACAAATGTGTAAAGTTGTAAATACGAGCTGTTGAGTGGGTTTAGGGTTGACTGCATGTACATGCTCATAGGACTAACTACTTGGTATTGAGAACCAACCAAGGGACACATCCCTGGGGAAGATTAATTCTCCTGCTCTCCACAGTTATTCATTGTTTGTAGCTCTTCATCTAGGGGCAAGAACCTTTTCCCATCTACACTGATAAGTCAAATGTTTTTGGAATTTTCATTCTCCTTTAAGCAGCCATGTGGTTGAGATTTCCTGGGTGTAGGCTTGCTGTCATAGCAAGAACACACAATCTCACAGCAGACTTCTAGGTCCTCTGGCTCTTACAACCTTCTGCCCTCTCTTCAGTAATTTTCCCTGAGCCTTTGGTACAACACTTATGTTGTATCAATTGGGGTTTGGTATTAAATGTTCTCTACATTTGAATTAGTTGTGCCTTTCCATATGATCTTGTTTTGCAGCCAAAGGAAGCTCTTTTAATGAGGAGTAAGATCTACACTTCTCTGTGGTATAGGGTAAAGAATCTGGACTGCAGTTTGGAACTATACTGATCTAGAAAAGTAGTAGTTGTGCATTCTTCTCAGGACTACAACCTCTCCAGCCATGGGTACCCAGCTAGATTTATGGTGCCAGGTATGATTTGACCACTGTTGAGCAGCACTTGAATACAATTACATTTCTGTAGTGGTTCCCAAGATGAAAGTATCACTATTTCATTATTTTGAAATTGTTGCTGGTCCAGACACTTTATAGCTCGATAGGGCTGCTTGGTGCACCTCTCCCTTGGCAGCTTGCAAAGCACTTTCTGATACTGAACACTAGTCCTCAGGGATGAGGCTTCTGGAACAGTTCCAGCTCCTTACTCCAAGTCCTTTGTCCAAAGTGTATCATCCTTTTAGCAATATGGACTTAACCCTCAAGTTCTGCAAGGCAACCAAAAGTAATGGTAATAGCCTATATTATGTTGGAAGGGTACTGTCTAGATGTACCTCAACTTAACACAACCTAGGATCAATTTGGAAGAGAGACCTCAACTGAGAAAATGACCTTACCAGTCTGACCTGTGGGCAACCTTGTCATGCATTTTATTGATTGATGATTGACCTGGGAAGACCTACCAAACCATGGCTTATGCCATCTCTGTGCTGGTTTTCCCAACTACTATAAGAAGGCAAGCTGGATAAGCCATAGAGAACAAGCCAGTAAGCAGCACTCCTTAATGGCCTCTGCATCTTTGTATACCTTCAGGTGCTTGCTTTGTGTCTCTGCCCTGACTTCCTTTGAAGACAGACTGTGAAGTGGAGAATAATCCTACTAAACCCTTTCCTCCCAACATTGCTTATGGTTGTAATCCTTATCATAGCAATGAAACACTGAGACTGAAATTGGTACCAAGTTCATGAAATATTACAGTGAACGATCTGGCCATGTTTGGATGAGGACTGTGGAAGGAGTTTGGAACTTTGGGCTGTAAAATGCATTGAGTGTTCAGAGATTAATGAGCTGAGAAGATAAGAATGTTGAGAGAAACACAGATGATGGCAGCCTCGCTTATGTTTCAGAGGAAAATTTGACAGCTCCTGAAAGACTATATCAGGACCATTTGATAGGTTAAATAAAGAATCTGTTTCTGGTCAGTTATCTGAGATTAGTAATTGATGATGGTTAACTGGACCTTAGAAATCAGCTGTGGTTAAGAGAAGACCAGTATCACTGAAGCAGTCTTCTAGAAATGATTTTCTCAGGGTCTTCATACAGAAACTGTGATCCAGATGGACCTGAGGTTACATCTCATGCTGGCAGCTGAATTAGGTAGTTAAGAGTCAACTGGGTGGTATTGGTTTGAAGGCATAAGGGGGTCATGGAGAGCAACTGAGGTTTGGCACTGTGTGGCAGGGCTCGAGTCCATGAAGAGAGACTTGGAGAGACCATTGGTAAAGTTACATCCTCAACTGCAGTAGAAGACCCAGGACTGAAGCCAGGGAGTACATTTGAAACTTGGAAAGATATGAGATTCTTAGTTTCTGGAGAAAGCCCATAAGAAGCTACTGTAAAAGGGATGGTTCAGCTGCACTGCAGACCCCTCCATTTTGGAAATGGCGTGGGACAACCAACAAGGACCACAGCAGCTGTGCAGTAGACCTGGCCTGATCCTATGAGACAAGCTGTGTGTGCTAGAGAATGTCCCAGCCATTAGTCACTGAGTTTTTTATGCTCAGTTGTAATTTGCTTAGTTTGTTTTGATTTGTTTAGATTGTGCCTGTACCCTGATTCTCCTTCATTTAGTAAGAAGGTATTAACTTATATTTTATTTTTAAAAAGCCGACAGTTAACAGATTTTGAATGTCATATAAATTTTGGATATTTTAGAGAGACTTTGAATGTTTATAGAGACAGATCTTTTCAACTACTTGAATTTTTAAAGACTGTGGGAGTTTTAAAAGTGAAAGTGTTTTATATTGTGATAGTAATGGTAATATGAGATCGTGGAGATAAAGAAGAAAAGAAAGGTTATAGCTTAACAGTGACATATTTTTGTGTCAAGCTGACAAGTGAACAGTTGTGATGGCAGTTATATGTCAACATGACTTAATCTAAAAATCATTTGACAAGAAAAAAACACACATCAGAAAATGCTCCAAACAGATGGGCTTGTGCGAAAACTGTGGTATATTTCTTGATGATTCATTTGGAAGGGTATTGAAAGCTGAACTGATCAACTGAGAGTTTCTCTGAGGCCCTGGTGTATAGAAAAGGAACATAGCTTCTTCTCAAAACTAAGAACATACTTTGAGCAGCCAGTAATGGCCACAGGCCAAAGCCTTGGGGAGACGCTGCTTCGCATCCTTAGAACACAAGTCTTCCCACCTGAGCTATCAGTGCCAAGGTCGCTGTGGGCTCAGTCTGTAATGCTCTTGAGACACCCTGTGTTCTCCTTGTGCAGACAGGATTGGCTTATGGCTTACTAAGTCCCACTATAAAGCAGGACTATATAGAGTCTGTTGATTTTCTTACATTTCTCCCCTGGAAATAGTACATAAGAAGGTATAGTTCTTAGGAACTGTGTTTGGCATAAGACAGAGCTTGTGCAAGACATCTCAATGCCAAACTCTCTTTCTCATCTTCTATCCTTTTTATATTCTGATCTCCTGGTTTTCTCTCTCTCTCTCTCTCTCTCTCTCTCTCTCTCTCTCTCTCTTTCTCTCTTTCTTTCAATGTCACTGAAGAAAAACCTGATGGCCCAGATCAGGATAACACAACACTCTGTACCTGATGCCACCCCTGGGCTCCTGGTCCTGGATGCCAGAAGCAGGCTAAACAAGCCATAGGGAGGAATCTGATAATCAGTACTTTTTCATGGCTTCTTCATCACTTCCTGCCTCCAGGTCACTGTGAGCCAAAAATTTCCTCCCCATGTTGCTTATGTTTGTGTTTTTTATTACAGCAGGGAAACATTATCTGGCAGGAGATCTCTTGGACTCCACTGACAAAAAAAAAAAAAAAAAAAAAAAAAAAAAAAAAAACTCCATGTAAGATTTTTCAAGTCTATTTCTAGAATATTTAAGACTATGGTTTTTGAAGTATTATTGCTCCAGGGAGTAATTTCTTTTTGTTTTTTGTTTGTTTGTTTGTTTTTTATTTGTTATATTTTTATTATTAATTACATTTTATTCATTTTTGTATCCCCCCATAAGCCCTTCCCTCCTCCCCCTCCCGCCTCCACCCTACCTCCCCTTTCTGCATGCATGCTCCTCCCCACATCCACTGATAGAGGAGGTCCTCCTCTCATTCCTTCTGATCTTAGTCTATCAGATCACATCAGGAATGGCTGCATTGTCTTCTTCTGTGGCCTGGTAAGGCTGCTCCCCCTCAGGGGGAGGTGATCAAAGAGCAGGCCAATCAGTTTATGTCAGAGGCAGTACCTCTTCCCATCACAATGTAAGCCACTTGGACACTAAACTGCCATGGGCTACATCTGTGCAGGGGTTCTAGGTTATCTCCATTAATAGTCCTTGATTGGAGTATGAGTCTTTGGGAAGTTCCCTGTGTTCAAATTTTCTTGTTCTGTTGCTCTCCTTGTAGAGTTCCTGTCCTCTCCAGCTCTTGCTATTTCCCAGTTCTTATATAAAATTCCATTCACTCTGCCTGCCAGTTGGCCATCAGGCTCAGCATCTGTTTTGATAGTCTGCAGGGCAGAGGCTTTCAGAGGCCCTCTGTGGCAGGTTCCTAGGTTGTTTCCTGTTTTCTTCTTCTGGCTTTCAGAGGCCCTATGTAGCAGGTTCCTAGGTTGTTTCCTGTTTTCTTCTTCTTCAGATGTCCATCCTCTTTGCCTTTCAGGATGGGGATTGGACATTTTAGTTAGGGTCCTCTCTTTCGCTTAGTTTGTTTAGATGTACCAATTTTAGTGGGTTTATTCTATGTTGTATGTTTATAGGACTGAGTATATACTGTGTGTGTCTTTTTGCTTCTGGGACAACTCACTCAGGATGATCCTTTCCAGATCCCACCATTTACCTGAAAATTTCATGAATTCCTTATTTTTCATTGCTGAGTAAAACTTCATTGTATAGATGTACCACAATTTCTGCATCCATTCTTCAGTTGAGGGGCATCTGGGTTGTTTCCAGCTTCTGGCTATTACAAATAAAGCTGCTACAAACATGGTTGAGCAAATGTCCTTTTTGTGTACTTGAGCCTCTTTTGGATATATGCCTAGGAGTGGTATGGCTGGATCTCGAGAAAGCACTATTCTTAGTTGTCTGAGAAAATGCCAGATTGATTTCCAGAGTGGTTGTAAAAGTTTACATTCCAACCAGCAGTGGAGGAGGGTTCCCCTTTCTCCACAACCTCTCCAGCATGTGTTGTCACTTGAGTTTTTCATCTTGGCCATTCTGATGGGTGTAAGGTGAAATCTCAGGGTTGTTTTGATTTGCATTTCCCTAATGGATAATGAGGTTGAGCATTTCTTTAAATGCTTCTCTGCCATTCGATATTCCTCTACAGACAGTTCTCTGTTTAGCTCTGTTACCCATTTTTTAAGTGGATTACTTGGTTTGCTGCTTTTCAGCTTCTTTAGTTCTTTATATATACTGGATATGAGTCCTCTGTCAGATAAAAGGTTGGTGAAGATTCTTTCCCAATCTGTAGGCAGTTGCTTTGTTTTGATGACAGTATCCTTTGCTTTACAAAAGCTTTTCAGTTTCAAGAGGTCCCATTTATTGATTGTTGCTCTTAGAGCCTGTGCTGTTGGTGTTCTGTTCAGGAAGTTTTCTCCTGTACCAATGAGTTCTAGGGTATTCCCCACTTTTTTTTCAAGCCAATTTAATGTGTCTGGTTTTATGCTGAGGTCTTTGATCCACTTGGACTTCAGTTTTGTGCAGGGTGATGAGTATGAATCTATTTTCATTTTTCTACATGTAGACATCCAGTTAGACCAGCACCATTTGTTGAAGATGCTATCTTTTTTCCATTGGATGGTTTTGGCATCTTTGTCAAAGATCAGGTGTCCATAAGTGTATGGGTTTATTTCTGGGTCTTCTGTTCGGTTCCATTGATCCACCATTCTGTTTCTATGCCAGTACCATGCAGTTTTTATAACTGTTGCTCTATAGCACAGCTTAAGATCAGGGATGGAGATACCTCCAGAAGATCTTTTATTGTAGAGGATTGTTTTAGCAATTCTGGGTTTCTTGTTATTCCATACGAAGTTGAGAATTTTTCTTTCCAGGTCTGTAAAGAATTGTGTTGGTAATTTGATGGGCATTGCATTGAATCTGTAGATTGCTTTTGGTAAGATGGCCATTTTTACTATGTTAATCCTGCCAAGCCATGAGCGTGGGAGATCTTTCCATCTTCTCATATCTTCTTCTAGTTCTTTCTTCAGAGATTTGAAATTTTTTTCATACAAGTCTTTGACGTCCATGGTGAGGGTTACTCCGAGTTACCTTATGTCATTTGTGGCTATTGTGAAGGGTGTTGTTTCTCTAATTTCTTTTTCAGCTTTTTTGTGTTTTGTATACAGGAGTGCTACTGATTTTTTTGAGTTAATTTTGTATCCGGCCACTTTTGCTGAAGGTGTTTATCATCTGTAGGAGTTCCGTGGTAGAGTTTTTGGGGTCACTCACATATACTATCATATCATCTGCAAATAGTGATAATTTGACTTCTTCCTTTCCAATTTGTATCCCCTTGATCTCCTTCAATTGTCTTATTGCTCTAGCAAGGACTTCCAGCACTATGTTGAAGAGATATGGAGAGAGTGGGCAACCTTGTCTTGTCCCTGATTTCAGTGGGATTGCTTTAAGTTTCTCTCCATTCAGTTTGATGTTGGCTATAGGTTTGCTGTATATTGCCTTTACTATGTTGAGATATGTGCCTTGTATCCCTGATCTCTCCATTACTTTAAACATGAATGGATGTTGGATTTTGTCAAATGCTTTTTCAGCATCTAGGGAGATTATCATGTGGTTTTTTTCTTTCATTTGTTAATATGGTGGATCACATTGATGGATTTCCATATATTGAACCACCCCTGAATACCTGGGATGAAGCCTACTTGGTCATGGTGGATAATATCTTTGATGTGTTCTTGTATTCGGTTTGCGAGTATTTTGTTGAGTATTTTTGCATCAATGTTCATAAGGGAGATTGGCCTGAAGTTCTCTTTTTTTGTTGGGTCTTTGTGAGGTTTAGGTACCAAGGTGACTGTGCCTTCATAGAAGAAGTTTAGCAATGTTCCTTCTGTTTCGATTTTGTAGAATAGCTTGAAGAGAATTGGAGTTAGCTCTTTTTTGAAGGTCTGGTGGAATTCTGCGCTGAATCCATCAGGTCCTGGGCTTTTTTGGATGGGAGACTTTCAATGACTGCTTCTATTTCCTTGGGAGATATAGGACTATTTAATTGATTTACCTAGTCCTGATTTAGCTTTGGTAAGTGGAATCGATCAAGAAAATTGTCCATTTCACTTAGATTTTCAAATTTTGTGGCATATAGACTTTTGAAGTAAGTCCTAATGATTGCTTGGATTTCCTCAGTGTCTGTAGTTATGTCCCCCTTTTCATTTCTGATTTTGTTGATTTGGATGGTGTCTCACTGCCTTTTAGTTAGCTTGGCTAAGGGTTTGTTGATCTTGTTGATTTTCTCAAAGAACCAGCTCTTGGTTTCATTGATTCTTTGAATTGTTTTATTTGTTTCTAATTGATTGATTTCAGCCCTGAGTTTGATTATTTCCAGCCTTCTACTCCTTCTTGGTGTGTCTGCTTCTTCTTTTTCTAGAGTTTTTAAGGGAGCCATTAAGTTCCTTGAATGCGCTGTTTCAAATTTCTTCTTGAAGGCACTTAGTGCTATGAACTTTCCTCTTAGCACTGCTTTCATTGTGTCCCACAAGTTTGGGTATGTTGTGTCTTCATTTTCATTGATTTCTAGAAAGACTTTAATTTCTTTCTTTATTTCTTCCCTGACCCAGCTGTCTTTGAGTAGCAAGTTGTTCAGTTTCCATGTATGTGTAGGCTTTTTGCTATTTCTGTTGTTACTGAGGTCCAGATTTATTCCATGGTGATCAGACAGGATACAAGGGATTATTTCAATCTTCTTATATTTGTTGAGGCTTGCTTTGTGACCAACTATGTGGTTTATTTTGGAGAAGATTCCATGAGGTGCTGAGAAGAAGGTAAATTCTTTTGTGTTTGGGTGTAAGGTTCTGTAAATGTCTGTTAGGTCCATTTGATTCATGACCTCTGTCAGAGACATTGTTTCTTTGTTTAATTTCTGTTTTGTTGACCTGTCCTTTGTTGAGAGTGGGGTGTTGAAGTCTCCCACTATTAGTGTGTGTGGATCTATGTGTGGTTTAAGTTTTATCAATGTTTCTTTAACAAATGTGGGTGCCCTTGTATTTGGGGCATAGATGTTCAGGATTGTGATGTCTTCCTGGTGGAATTTTCCCTTGATGAGTATGAAGTGTCCTCCCCATCTCTTTTGATTAATTTTGGTTGAAAGACTATTTTATCAGATATTACAATGGCTACTCCTGCTTGCTTCTTGCGTCCATTTGCTTGAAAAGCCGTCTTCCATCCCTTTACCCTCAGGTAATGTCTATCTTTGTGACTTAGGTGTGTTTCTCGTATACAACAGATTGCTGGGTTTTGTTTACGCATCCATTCTGTTAGTCTGTGTCTTTTTATTGGAGAATTAAGTCCATTGATATTGAGAGAGAATAATGACCAGTGGCTGTTAGATCCTTTGAATTTGATGTTGGCTGTGGTCATCGGGTTGTGTGCTTGGTTGCTTTTTGTTTTACTGTAGTGGGGTTATTTATTTCCTGTGTTTTCTTGAATGTAGCTAGCTTTCTTGGGTTGTATTTTCCCTTCCAGTGTCTTCTGTAATGCTGGATTTGTTTGTAGGTATTGTTGCAATCTGTTTTTGTCATTGAATATCTTGTTTTCTCCATCTATGAGGACTGAGAGTTTTGCAGGGTATAGTAGCCTGGGCTGACATCTGTGTTCTCTTAGGGTCTGATGATATCTGTCCAGGCCCTTCTGGCTTTCATAGTCTCTGTTGAAAAGTCAGGTATGATTCTAATTGGTTTGCCATTATATGTTACTTGGCCTTTTTCTCTTGCAGCTTTTAGTATTTTTTCTTTGTTCTGTATACTTACGGTTTTGATTATTATGTGGCGGGAGGATTTTCTTTTCTGGTCTAATTTACTGGGTGTTCTATAGGCCTCTTGTATTCTTATTGGCCTCTCCTTTAAGTTGGGGAAATTTTCTTCAATGATTTTGTTGAAAATATTTTCTGGGCCTTGGTGCAGGGAATCTTCTTTTTCCTCTATTCCTATCATTCTTAGGTTTTGTCTTTTTATGTTGTCTTGAATTTCTTGGACGGTCTGTGTCAGGAATTTTTTAAATTTAACATTTTCTTTGACAGATACATCTATTTCTTCCATTGTATCTTCCACACCTGAGATTCTTTCTTCCATTTCTTGTAGCCTATTGGTCATGCTAACCTCTGTAGTTCCTGCTTTCTTCCCTAAGTTCTTTCTCTCCACAATTTCTTCCATTTGTGTTTTTTTTTTTAATTTTTCCAATTCTATCTTCAGGTCTTGAGCTATTTTGTTGGTTTCCTTCCCCTGTCTGACTGTATTTTCATGTTTTTCCATCAATTCCTTCAGCTGTTTGTTTGAACAATCCACTGTTTCTTTTATTTCATTCAGTGATTTAAGCATTTCCTCTTTAAAGGCCACATACTGTTTGGCTGCAGCTTCTTCTATTTCTTCTCGTATTTTATTTGTTTCCTCTGTTATCATCTTCTTGAGCATAGATGTTAGGTCATCTCCTTGAATTTCATTTATGCTGGGGTGTCTAGGGCTATTTGCCCCTGGATAACTGGGTTCTGGAGATGCCATAATGCTCTGGCTTTTGTTGGTTGAACTTTTACGCTGTCCTCTACCCATTGGCCTATCTTAGTTGTTTGAATTTAGTTTCTAGTTGTTCCTGGACTCTTGTAGTGGAGAGAATCCCTTTGGCAGGAAGATGGTTTTTCCTTCAAGGAAGCCTTCCCAGCTTTTTGGGTATAGTCCCTGGATGTCTGGTGTTTTTCAGGAGTTGCTACAGCTCACCTCAGGCATAGAGACCTGGGTCGTAACTGTGGTCCTGATTAGTCAAGAGGGCTCTCCTCTCACCGGGAGAAGTCCTGGAGACAGCTGCCCTCTTTCTGGGTTTCTTACTGTAAATTTAGTGATCAGCTGCTGTAACCTGTGTGTCCCATGGTTAGGGATGACTGGTTGCCCCTTGGAGCAGTATCTGGGGGTTGATCTCAGGGTTCCCGGTCTTTTGTAGGTCTGAGGTTGGGGCTCTGTGCCCCAGAACCCAAGAGGTAATCTGTGGCGGGTGAGTACTGCTCTGGTGTCTTGGGGCACTCAGTTCTGTCTGTAAGGAATAGTTGGTATGAAGCAGGCCTCTGAGCTGGTGGAGCGTGCACCCACCTGCTAGTCTGCAGGAGCTGAGTTTCCAATCACTCTGTGCTCCCTGTTTGGGCCCAGATCTGTGATGGCTGGGCGTACTCACCTGTTTGCGATCTGCAGTTTGCTAGACATTCCCTAGGTGACCCCAGCAGCATGGTTTCTTCCTTCTCTGTGGGGTCCTCTCCGGACAGGGGTTCCCAGTCCCTGTTGTACTGGGGCACGCAGCTTGTCTGTACCGCTGAGCTGAGCGCAGGAGCTCGGCTGTGATGGCGGCAGAGACCTTCCAGGGAAACACTGGGTGACCTGCGATCAGACCAGCAACCCTGATTTCCCGTGGGGTCCCCCCGCGACTGGGACTCCCAGTCTTAGGTACCCTTGTGCCCACGGTTCAGTTTTTTGTGTTTTTTTTTTCAATGCAGTTTATTCAGGAACCTTGAACAATCCTCGGACCCTGGGGAAAGCCAGCCCACAGCTTAAATAGCCTCTGCGTAGCCAACCCCAGCATGCCACGTGGGCAATGCAGATAGGGCAACATACATGGAAGCAAGCCAGATCCTCAGCCTTAGCCAAATGTGGAGTTGTTCATGACAGAGAGCACTCACCATCGGGAAGGTGGAAGACAGAAACCAGCTCCAACTTTAAGGCGCGGCATTACGCAGCTCTCTACAGTTCCCTCTTTTTATTTTAGACACATCAGGCAAGAGTAGAGGTCTGATCTCTGATATTAGAAATAAATTGGGACTTTGTACTGATGTTCATTTAGGTGTCATCCACCCAAAGAGCATCAGACCCGTCTGATACCTTTTTCTCAGAGGCGGGACCTGGGGCATCAACCCACATGCAATCAGACATGCTCTTCTCTGGGTTCAAAGCGGCTGACCCTGAGTGCAGTGCTTAGCCTCACATCCTGAGTGTAACATTTTAGCTTTTTATGGTAGCCAACCATGCTTGGGGAGACTGTCCTGCTTCAGTGGCTGTAAAGGCCTGAATAGTCATGGCTGCATCACCCTGTTGTGAGACTCTAATCTTGCATATATATATTAGGCAAACCAAGGAGACCAACACCAGAAGGCCTGCTAACGCTCCCATGCCCGCCCATTCCTTCAGATGACTCATGGCTGCAGCAATCCATGATGATAATCCTGTGGCTAGTCCTGCGTCCACTCTGGTAGAATTTACCATGACAATGGCCATTCTCAGCTGCTCCATCATAGTATCGAATTCTCCAGTCCAATTACCTAAAATATAGCTAGACAATTGTTTAGACAGATTTGCAGCACAGGGAAAATTCTCATGTTGTATGCTAGTGACTCAAAGTCCAGCATACTTTCATTGACAGCCAAGTTGAGCGATTTGCCATAGGGTATCAATTTGCTCCTGCACGAGGTCAATCCTCTGATTGAACACCATCAAGCCTCCTTTTAGTTGAGCATTAATTCCATTTTGTACATCTAAGGCATGAGCTACATTGGCTAAAAGGTTATTCAGGGTCTGAGCAGTCTGCACAGTATGACTCCTGGCTAATGCCGTGGTAGTAGCTCCAACAGCCGCCAATGAGATGGCAGTAACAGTGGCGGCTGTAGTTCCAAGATCCCTTTTCTGTCTGAAGAGAGTCATAGCATGAGGGGCATCAACGGGCACCCAGCGAGACATGCGAGTAACCAGCTAGTAAATTTACTAGCATTCCAGCATTGGGCAAAAAAGCAAGTATCATCACCACAATTACTTGGCTCTATCTGGCTAATAATGAATAAAAATGGGGGATATAAACAAACAGGTGTGGGCTTATAGGAAATATTATGAGAAGCCTTAACCCCCTCATTGGAACATCCTGCATCAGTTCTAGAACTAGCAGTGGTGGTGTCCGAGGTCTGAGTAGGTTCAGGAGACCATTGTCCCCAGGGGCGAGACATGCTCCATGTAAATTGACTAACTCCATGTTTTCCTCCACTTTTGAAAGTCATTTAAGGTTCTTAAATTATTTTTTTCCTTTTTTTTAATTTTTCATCAATTACACTTTATTCATTCTGCATCCCCCCATAAGCCCCTCCCTCCTCCCCTCCCAATCCCACCCTCCCTCCTCCCTCTGCATGCATGCCACTCCCCAAGTCCACTGATAGGGGAGGTTCTCCTCTCCTTTCTGCTCTTAGTCCATCAGTTCACATCAAAAGTGGCTTCGTTGTCCTCTACTATGGCCTGGTAGGGCTGCTCCCCCTCAGGAGGAGGTGACTAAAGAGCAGGCCAGTCAGTTCATGTCAGTCCCTCTTCACTTTACTATGTAACCCAATTGGACTCTGAACTGCCCTGGGCTACATCTATGCAGGGGTTCTGGGTTATCTCTATGAATAGTCCTTGGTTGGAGTATGAGTCTCTGGGAAGTTCCCTGTGCTCAAATTGTCTTGTTCTGTTGCTCTCCTTGTGGAGACCCTGTCCTCTCCAGCTCTTACTATTTCCCAGTTCTTACATAAAATTCCATTCACTCTGCCCAACAGTTGCCCATCAGGCTCAGCATTTGCTTTGATAGTCTGTAGGGCAGAGGCTTTCAGACGCCCTCTGTGGTAGGTTCCTAGGTTGTTTCCTGTTTTCTTCTTCTGATGTCCATCTTCTTTGCCTTCCCAGATGGGGATTGGACATTTTAGTTAGGTCCTCTCTCTTGCTTAGTTTCTTTAGATGCACAGGTTTTAGTAGGTTTGTCCTATGTTGTATGTCTGTATGAGTGAGTATATACCATGTGTGTCTTTTTGCTTCTGGGACAACTCACTCAGGATGATCCTTTCCAGATCCCACCATTTACCTGTAAATTTCATGATTTCCTTATTTTACATTGCTGAGTAATATTCCATTGTGTAGATGTACCACATTTTCTGCATCCATTCTTCAGTTGAGGGGCATCTGGGTTGTTTCCAGCTTCTGGCTATTACAAATAAAGCTGCTACAAATATGGTTGAGCAAATTTCCTTTTTGTGTGCTTGAGCCTCTTTTGGATATATGGCTAGGAGTGTTATGGCTGGATCTTGGGGAAGCACTATTCCTAGTTGTCTGAGAAAACGCCAGATTGATTTCCACAGTGGTTGTACAAGTTTACATTCCCACCAGCAGTGGAGAAGGGTTCCTCTTTCTCCACAACCTCTCCAGCATGTGTTGTCACTTGAGTTTTTTATCTTGGCCATTCTCATGGGTGTAAGGTGAAATCTCAGGGTTGTTTTGATTTGCATTTCCCTAATGGCTAGTGAGGTTGAGCATTTCTTTAAGTACTTCTCTGCCATTCGATATTCCTCTACAGAGAATTCTCTGTTTAGCTCTGTTCCCCATTTTTTAAGTGGGTTACTTGGTTTGCTGCTTTTCAGCTTCTTTAGTTCTTTATATATACTTGATATGAGTCCTCTCTCAGATAAAGGGTTGATGAAGATTCTTTCCCAATCTGTAGGCGGTCGCTTTGTTTTGATGACTGTGTCCTTTGCTTTACAGAAGCTTTTCAGTTTCATGAGGTCCCATTTATTAATTGTTGCTCTTAGAGCCTGTGCTGTTGGTGTTCTGTTCAGGAAGTTTTCCCCTGTACCAATGAGTTCTAGGGTATTCCCCACTTGTTTTTCAAGCCAATTTAATGTGTCTGGTTTTATGTTGAGGTCTTTGATCCACTTGGACTTCAGTTTTGTGCAGGGTGATGAGTATGGATCTATTTTCATTTTTCTACATGTAGATATCCAGTTGGACCAGCACCATTTGTTGAAGATGCTATCTTTTTTCCATTGTATGGTTTTGGCGTCTTTGTCAAATATCAGGTGTCCATAAGTGTGTGGGTTTATTTCTGGGTACTCTGTTCGGTTCCATTGATCCACCATTCTGTTTCTATGCCAGTACCATGCAGTTTTTATAACTGTTGCTCTATAGTACAGCTTAAGATCAGGGATGGAGATACCTCCCGAAGATCTTTTATTGTAGAGGACTGTTTTAGCAATTCTGGGTTTCTTGTTATTCCATACGAAGTTGAGAATTTTTCTTTCCAGGTCTGTAAAGAATTGTGTTGGCAATTTGATGGGAATTGCATTAAATTTGTAGATTGCTTTTGGTAAGATGGCCATTTTTACTATGTTAATCCTGCCAAGCCATGAGCATGGGAGATCTTTCCATCTTCTCAGATATTCTTCTAATTCTTTCTTCAGAGACTTAAAATTTTTTTCATACAAGTCTTTGACTTGCTTGGGTAGGGTTACACCAAGGTACTTTATGTCATTTGTGGCTATTGTGAAGCGTGTTGTTTCCCTAATTTCTTTTTCAGCTGTTTTGTGTTTTGTATACAGGAATGCTACTGATTTTTTTGAGTTAATTTTGTATCCGGCCACTTTTGCTGAAGGTGTTTATCATCTGTAGGAGTTCCGTGGTAGAGTTTTTGGGGTCACTCACATATACTATCATATCATCTGCAAATAGTGATAATTTGACTTCTTCCTTTCCAATTTGTATCCCCTTGATCTCCTTCAATTGTCTTATTGCTCTAGCAGGGACTTCCAGCACTATGTTGAAGAGATATGGAGAGAGTGGGCAACCTTGTCTTGTCCCTGATTTCAGTGGGATTGCTTTAAGTTTCTCTCCATTCAGTTTGATGTTGGCTATAGGTTTGCTGTATATTGCCTTTACTATGTTGAGATGTGTGCCTTGTATCCCTGATCTCTCCATTACTTTAAACATGAATGGATGTTGGATTTTGTCAAATGCTTTTTCAGCATCTAGGGAGATTATCATGTGGTTTTTTTCTTTCAGTTTGTTAATATGGTGGATCACATTGATGGATTTCTGTATATTGAACCACCCCTGAATACCTGGGATGAAGCCTACTTGGTCATAGTGGATAATATCTTTGATGTGTTCTTGGATTCGGTTTGCAAGTATTTTATTAAGTATTTTTCATCAATGTTCATAAGGGAGATTGGCCTGAAATTCTCTTTCTTTGTTGAGTCTTTGTGAGGTTTAGGTAACAAGGTGATTGTGGCTTCATAGAAGGAGTTTGGCAATGTTCCTTCTGTTTCTATTTTGTGGAATACTTTGAAGAGAATTGGTGTTAGCTCTTCTTTGAAGGTCTGGTAGAATTCTGCACTGAAGCCATCTGGTCCTGGGCCTTTTTTGGATGGGAGACTTTTGATGACCACTTCTATTTCTTTGGGGGATATAGGACTATTTAGTTGATTTACCTGATCCTGATTCATCTCTGGTAAGTCAAATCGATCAAGAAAATTGTCCATTTCACTTAGATTTTCAAATTTTGTGGAATATAGACTTTTGAAGTAAGTCCTAATGATTGTTTGGATTTCCTCAGTGTCTGTAATTATATCCCCTTTTCATTTCTGATTTTGTTGATTTGGGTGGTGTCTCGCTGCCTTTTAGTTAGCTTGGCTAAGGGTTTGTCTATCTTGTTGATTTTCTCAAAGAACCAGCTCTTGGTTTCATTGATTCTTTGAATTGTTTTGTTTCCAATTGATTGATTTCAGCGCTGAGTTTGATTATTTCCAGCCTTCTACCCCTTCTTGGTGTGTCTGCTTCTTGTTTTTCTAGGGTTTTTAAGTGAGCCATTAAGGTGCTTAATGAGCTGTCTCAAATTTCTTCTTGAAGGCACTTAGTGCTATGAACTTTCCTCTTAGCATTGCTTTCATTGTGTCCCACAAGTTTGGGTATGTTGTGTCTTCATTTTCATTGATTTCTAGAAAGACTTTAATTACTTTCTTTATTTCTTCCCTGACCCAGCTGTCATTTAGTAACAAGTTGTTCAGTTTCCATGTGTGTGGAGGCTTTTTGCTATTTCTGTTATTGTTGAGGTCCAGCTTTATTCCATGGTGATCAGACAAGATACAAGGGATTATTTCAATCTTCTTGTATCTGTTGAGGCTTGCTTTGTGACCAACTATATGGTCTATTTTGGAGAAGATTCCATGAGGTACTGAGAAGAAGGTAAATTCTTTTGTGTTTGGGTGTAAAGTTCTGTAAATGTCTGTTAGGTCCATTTGATTCATGACCTCTGTCAGAGACATTGTTTCTTTGTTTAATTTCTGTTTTGTTGACCTGTCCTTTGTTGAGAGTGGGGTGTTGAAGTCTCCCACTATTAATGTGTGGGGATCTATATGTGGTTTAAATTTTATCAATGTTTCTTTAACAAATGTGGGTGCTCTTGCATTTGGGGCATAGATGTTCACGATTGTGATGTCTTCCTGGTGGAATTTTCCCTTGGTGAGTATGAAGTGTCCTTCCCCATCTCTTTTTATTAATTTTGGTTGAAAGTCTATTTTATCGGATATTAGAATGGCTACTCCTGCTTGTTTCTTGGATCCATTTGCTTGGAAAGTCATCTTCCATCCCTTTACCCTCAGGTAATGTCTATCTTTGTGTCTTAGGTGTGTTTCTTGTATGCAACATATTGCTGGGTTTTGTTTACGCATCCATTCTGTTAATCTGTGTCTTTTTATTGGAGAGTTGAGTCCATTGATGTTGAGAGAGATTAATGACCAGTGGCTGTTAGATCCCTTGATTTTGATGTTGGCTGTGGTCATCAGGTTGTGTGCTTGGTTGCTTTTTGTTTTACTGTAGTAAGGTTAATTATTTCCTGTGTTTTCTTGAATGTAGCTAGTTTTCCTGGGTTGTATTTTCCCTTCCAGTATCTTCTGTAATGCTGGATTTGTTTGTAGGTATTGTTGAAATTTGTTTTTGTCATTGAATATCTTGTTTTCTCCATCTATGAGGACTGAGAGTTTGCAGGGCATAGTAGCCTGGGCTGACATCTGTGTTCTCTTAGGGTCTGCATGATATCTGTCCAGACTCTTCTGGACCAGGCCCTTCCAGGTGTGATTCTAATGGGTTTGCCATTATATGTTACTTGGCCTTTTTCTCTTGCAGCTTTTAGTAGTTTGTCTTTGTTCTGTATACTTACTGTTTTGATTATTATGTGGCGGGAGGATTTTCTTTTCTGGTCAAATTTGTTGGGTGTTCTGTAGGCCTCATGTATTCTAATTGGCCTCTCATTTAGCTTGGGGAAATTTTCTTCAATGATTTTGTTGAAAATATTTTCTGGGCCTTGGAGAAGGGAGTCTTCTTTTTCCTCTATTCCTATTATTCTTAGGTTTTGTCTTTTCATATTGTCTTGGATTTCTTGGACGGTCTGTGTCAGGAATATTTTGGATTTAACATTTTCTTTGACAGATACATCAATTTCTTCCATTGTATCTTCTACATCTGAGATTCTTTCTTCCATCTCTTGTAGTCTGTTGGTTATGCTTACCTCTGTAGTTCCTGTTTTCTTCCCTAGATTCTTCCTTTCCATTATTTCCTCCATTTGTGTTTTCTTTAATTTTTCCAATTCTATCTAAAGGCCTTGAGTTGTTTTGTTTACTTCCTTCACCTGTCTGATGGTACTTTCCTGTTTTTCTTTTAGTTCCTTCAACTCTGTTTCTTTTATTTCATTCAGTGCTTTAAGCATTTCCTTTCTAAAGGCCATAACCTGTTTGGCTGCAGCTTCCTCTAGTTCTTTACGGATGGCAATATTCTGTTTCAGTTTATCTTCCTCTATGTCTTTACATATCTTATTTGTTTCCTCTGTTATCATCTTCATGAGCATAGTTGTTAGGTCATCTTCTTGGATTTCAGTTATGCTGGGGTGTCCAGGGCTACTTGCCCCTGGGTAACTGGGTTCTGGAGATGTCATATTGCTCTGTCTTTTGTTGCTTGAGCTTTTACGCTGGCCTCTACCCATTGTGCTATCTTAGGTGTTTGGGGTTATTTTCTGGTGGTTCCTGGAGTTCCTGTGGTGGAGAGAATCCCCTTTGCAGAAAGCTGGTTTTTCCTGAAGGATGTCTTCTCAGCTTTTTGAGTATAGTCCCTGGATGGCTGGCGTTTTTTTCAGGAGTTGCTGCTGCTCACCTCAGGGATATAGACCTGAGTGGTAAATGTGGTCTTTGTTAGTCAAGAGGGTTCTCCTCTCACCCACGGAAGTCCTGAGGGCAGCTGCCCTGTTTCTGGGTTTCTTGTTGTAAATTTAATGATCAGCTGCTGTGACCCAGTTGGACATCAGGCGTGCAGCAACTGTTTGTGCCTGTGTATAGAGCACAGCTGAGTGATGGCGCCTCAGCCCCACTGGTCAGCTAGACCTTTCCTAGGGAAGGATTGGGTGATTTATGTCAGTACAGTTTCCTTCCTTCCCTGTGGATTCTCTAGAGACAGAGACTCCCAATCTCTTTTTTTTGCCCTGGTGTGCTCTGCTCAGTCTCCGCCAGCTGGCTGGCCACAGAAACTGCTTGTGTCTGGAACACAGCTGAGTGATGGCCGCTCAGTCTCTGCCAGCTGGCTAGCGTACAGATACTGCCTGTGTCTGCCTTTCTGGCCTTTGGGAGCCTGGGTGCCTGCCTAAACTGGGTAATTTTCCCGAGACCTTTTCGGGGTGGGGGTGAGTGCTCTGAGATCAGACCAGCCGTTTCCCTCCCTGTGTGTTTGCACCAGACAGTGAAACTCATTCGCTGGTGCCCTGGTGCCCACAGTTCTATCTCAGGCAGTGAATCAGGCGCGCAGGCAGGCAGGGCTCTGTGGCGGAGCCTGGGTCCTCGGCTCTGGCTCCCGGCTGGCTCCTGGGGTGCCTGTGGAACCCGAGTCTTTACAAGGGGATGTCTGGGTGACCTAAGGTCGGTCCCAATCATTTCCTGTACCGTGGGGTTATCTCTTGACTGAAAATTCCAGTCTCTGATAGTGTGGTGCACACAGTTCAGTCTGGGACCGTGACCAGAGACACTGGCTTGTGGCTCAGGGCTGGGGCTGGGGCTGGGGCTGGTGGCCAGCAGCCAAGCGTCTGGTGGAACCGGGATCTCTTCCACGGTTTAGCCGGGTGAGTTAAAAGCTGATTGACTCTACCACCGTGGGGTATCCTCTCACCTGGGAAACACCATGAATGTGTTTTATGGCCGCGAGTTCTGATTGGGGGTCACTGTGCTGATCCTGCTGCTGCTGCTCAGAATGAGAGTCCTCCCAGGGCTGCCATCTTGCCCCTCTCCCGTAATTGTCCAGTAATTTCTTTAAATTATATGTGTATGTACATATATTAGATGAAATTTTAAGTATATATAAAATTATAACTTCCTGTTTATTTTTCAATTGATATTATTTATCTCTCCTTTCACCCTCTTAATTTGTATGTCTCTCTATTTCCCTTTCCCAATTAACTTCCCATTTTTTTCCATTTTTCCCTTCAGAGCACCTATGTCCTTCCATTCTTCACTCTAAAACTTCTTCACACTCCCAGTTCCTTTTTATTTCCTAGTTTCTGTGGTTAATGTTGGTTTACACAACTATAGTTTTAGAACTAAGAACCAGAAATGATAAAGAATATGCAATGTTTCTTTTCCTGGGTCTGGGTTACCTAAGTCAATATGGTATGTTCTAGGTTCACTGATTTTGAAGGGCTTCTATTCAGCCAAAGTGTGGCTAACATGGCTCTGGCAGGTCTGACTCTTCACCTAATTTCCTCTGCTTTGATAAAAGCCCTTGGATTACATTCCTGAAGCTAACCACCATGGTCTGTTCCCTTATTTGGCCACTTCCTTCTCCTGAGGCTGAATACCAAGGTCCAGCTATGAAAGCAGTGGAGTCTAGAAAGAGAAAGTCCTCTTTGACTCACTTAGTTAACATGCTCACTTAACATTAAACACCTCATCTGAACAGCAAGTTTCCCCTTCTACCTTTATAAACTGTTATTTGCCTATAGGTCATGTCTGTCTTCTCTCTATCCAGAGGAGTCCTTTATCTCTATCTAGGAAAAAAAGCCATTACATTCTCCATTGTTCCCTTTCCTTACTCCCTCATTCTCTATCTCCTGATTTTGTTTCTTATTTCCTGCCCTTTGTTGCTCTGGGGCAAATATATCTCCTTTGTATTGAGAACTTGGTCTTGAGAGTCCTGCGCAGACACTGATCTCCTCTGATTTAACCGCATATTTCATAATTTTATTTTTCTTTACATTTGAGTATTTTGTCATATATTTTTCAGTTGTAGGGCATTTAGCTTTTTCTCCCTTTCCCATTTCCTATTCACAGCAATGAATAGAGCAGTAATGGACATGACTGAACAAGTATCTGAGGAGTAGGAAGCTGAATCCTGTACACTTATGCCCAGGAGCAGTATAGCCGTGTCAAATGGTGGCTGTACCACTTTGCAATCTCACCAACAGTGGATGAAAGCTCCCCCATGCCCACATCTTTCCCAGCACTTGTTGTCAGTTGTTTTGTAGATCTTCACAGTATGGCTGGAGTTAAATGAAATTTCAAAGTTGTTTTGGGGACATTGGTTTGCTTTGGTTTTGAAAGAGGGTCTCTCTATGGCACAAAGGCTGTCATGGAACTCACTACATAGCTCAGGATAGCCTCAAGCTCACAGAGATCCAACTGTCTCTTCCTCCTGAGGCTGACATTTATGATGTACAGGGTCATGCCTGGCTCAAAGTTGTCCAGATTTTCATTTCCCTAAACGCTAAGGATAACAAACACTTAAACTTTGTGTGTGTGTGTGTGTGTGTGTGTGTGTGTAGGTTTGTTTGTTTGTTTGTTTTTTATTTCTGTATATATTCTGGATATCAATGATTTACTAGATGTACATTAGCTGACAAAGATTCTCTCCTACTTTTTGGCGTTTTGATTCACTTCATTGAGTATATTAGCTATACAGAACTCTTTTGGTTTTATGAGGTTCCACTTCTCATTTGGTATGATTAATTCCTAGGTAAATGCAGTCTTTATATAAGTCTTTTCCTACATCTGTATCATTTAGTCTGGTGCATATGCAGGGTTTATTCCCAGTGTCCAGGTTTCACATTGAGGTTTTTGGTCCTCTTGGAGTTAAATTCTCCCCTCTTTTCCTTACACTCTCCCTCTCCCTCTTTCTCTTCCTTTCCCTTGCTCTCTCCCTCCTGCCTTCGTCTTTCTCTTTCTTTTCTTTCCCTTCCTTCTTCTTCTTTTTCCTCCTCCTGCTCCTTTTATTTTCTTAGTTAATACATAATTTCAACATTTTCACTTTACTTTTCTTCTAACCCCTTCCCTTCTGGAAACCATAGGGTTTTTTCCCCCTTTTTGTTTGTTATTGTTAAATACACACACGCACACACACACACACACACAACTGCACTCAATATTCTTTAACTGTTTGTAGTTCTTTGCCTAGGAGTGGGGCCCATGAGAATTCCTCAGTCCATGTTGCATGTGTTCTGGTACTAGATCTTAGGAAGCCAAGAAAGTGGGTGTGTGTTGTTGGCAAGGCCTCAGCCATGTCAAGAACTCCAAAGCTTCAAACCCATTGGAAAATAGTAAAGCCTTCCACTGCAGTAAGACTCAGAGTGATAGAAAAACCTTCCTTGAGGATTCATGTGTGGATGATGATAATCTGTGCAGAAAATGTCCACCATAGCTTTTTCCCAGCCCCCTGCATATACATGGCCTGAAGACTCCTCCCCTACAGTGACATCTCCTTCTGCCATTAACTAAACCTGTCTCCTTGTTCAGGTGTAAATAATGACACTGCTTTCTTGTTTATCTTACCCTCTTGTTTATCTAACCCTCTCAGACCACTCAAAGAATGGAATTCAAGGAATTGAGATTTTCCTAAGAATCTCATGTTGAGCAAAGTAAAACAGTAAAGCCTGGTGCCAAGCAGGAAAGTTTGTGTCCTGAAGAGAGATTTCACAAAGTTCTGACAACTGGTCACATGACCTTGCAGGAGAAAGAAGCTGAGGTGCTAATGCTGGGTTGGGCCACAGCCTGACTGAGGCTGCAATAGCTCTGAAGACAGTTTACCTTCTGCTTAAAACTGAACCCCATGCCAGTAATAGAAAGGTGGGATTGGGTGATTGTCACCTGGGATTCGTTGTTTAATTTCTAATGTGACTTCATTGAATCCATCTCTTTTACCTCCTTTGCATTACTACTTCTTTAACTGACTTATCCTAGATAAGTCTTGTTAGGGCTGTCAGTGTCCAGGTCCTTACAACCCTTTGGGCAACCACTCAGACCAAACCACAACTCAGAAATCATAAAGCCAAAAGTAGGGAAGGAAGGTGACAGCCTCCTCACGAGGACAGCTGTGAGCAGAGCAGGGACCTGATGCCACTGGTTCTCATGGGGTATGCTAGTGGTGCTGAGGTCCTGTACTGTAGCCATAGCACCACCAAGTTCCTGTGAGAACAGGTGTCAACACTGGACTGCTTCTTCTATGTACCCACTAACATGAACTCACTTTAAAACTTTTTAAAGTTGAAGACATTTTAAAAAGAGGCGCCTGAAATATAGACTCTATATGTTCTATTGATACTGCAAGCATGGGATGATGGATTAGTGGAATAGCTATGACAATAAAATTAAGCCGCCTCCTTTAACTGCCTCAGTACCATCCTCCCTCCCTCTTAGCCTCATCCCTTTCCCCTAGTCCACTGAGAGAGTTCTCCATTTTTGCCATCTGCCCATAGATTGTATTTGTACTATCTTTAGACAGCTCAGCTAACACCCAAGAACATAAAACATGATTCATGGGGGCTGGAGAAGTGGCTCAGAGGTGAAGAGCACTGGGTGCTCTTCCAAAGGTCCTAAGTTGAATTCCCAGTAACCACATGGTGGCTCACAACCATTTATAATGAGATCTGGTGCCCTCTTTCTGGTGTGCAGGCAGGACATTGCAAACATAATGAATCTTAAAACAAAACAACAACAACAAAAAAAAAAAAAACATGATTCATTGTTTGCATGTGGCCACTTCATGTGCTTAAACTCAGATAAAAGGGTTAAAAGCTTTCATATTCATTGATATCTACCTCCTCCAACTCCTACTTGTTTCTCTGTCTCTCTGTCTCTGTTTTTATCTCCTCCTTCTCCATAATTGCTTGTCTCATTGATTTGTTAAAATACATGACAAAGTCACATTAAAGAAGGAGGGATTTATTTTGGCTCCCATTTTGTTTAATTTTTGTATTTTTCTTCAAAATTTATTCATTATATATCCCGATTGAAGCCCCCTCCTTTAACTCCCCCAGTCCCATCCTCCCTCTCTCTTTGCCTCATCCCTTTCCTGTAGTCCACTGAAAGAGGGAGTTCTTCACTTTTGCCATCTGCCCATAGCCTGTTAAGTCTCATCAGGACTGCTTGGAACTTCTTCCTCTGTGGCCTGGCAAGGCTGCATCATCAGGGGCGAGTGATGAGAGAGAGGTCAACTGAGTTCATGATAGAGGCAGCCCCTGACCCCCTCACTCAAACATCCACCTGGAGGCTGAGCTGCCAATCAGACAAATCTGAGCAAGGTGTCTAGGTCCTCTCCAGGCATGGTCCTCCATTGGTGCACCAGTATCAGCAGGACCACCTTGGCTCAGATCTTTTAGTTTTGTTGATCTCCTTATGTGGTACCATGTTCCCTTGATATCCTTTAATCCCACCCCGTTCTTCTTCCATAAGACTCCCTGCACTCTGCCCAAAGTTTGGCCCTGAGTATCAGCTCTGGTCCCCTGTTGGATGAATCCTTTCAGAGGACATGCTATGGCACACTCCCATCCTGTTTCCTCTCTTCCACTGCTTCTGGTGTCTATCCTGTTTGCCATTCTGAATGAGATTTAAAGCATCCTCCCAAGGGTCTACCTCAGTGTTTAGATTCTTTTTGTGTGTGTGTGTGTGTGTGTGTTTAGATTCTTTAGGTCTGTAAATGGCTATCTTATATTCTATGGCTAATATCTGCTTATTAGTGAGTGAATAACCATGCCTGTCTTTCTGTTTCTGGGTCAATTCATTCAAGATGATTTCTCCTATATCCATTTATGCCTGAAAATTTCATGATTTCCGTGTTTTAATAGCTGGGTAGTATTGCATTATGTAGATGTACCACGATTTCTTTATCCAATTAGTTGAGGAACATCTCAGTTGTTTCCAGATTCTGGCTATTACAAATAAAGATGCAATGAACACAATTGGGCAAATGTCCTTAATGAATGGTGGGGCATCATATGGGTATAGGCCCAGGAGTGGTACAGCTGGATCTTGAGGTAGTTCTATGCACAATTTTTGAGAAAGCTTGACCCCCACTTTTAACACACACACTCCATCACAATAAAAACAAGAAGCAGCTGGTCGCATTGTATCCACAGCTGTGAAGTCAAACGTGGTGAAAGTTAACATTATGCATAAGAAAATTCTAGGCACAAATGAATGCCAGAGAACCTGTTTTAAGCTGCTACACTAAAGAAATATTTTTCCATTGACCTCACACTTTAGGAGAATGTTTGTCCATTCCTAAAATTCTCTTCACTGCATTCTTTACATCTTTGTTTCTTAAGGTGTAGATCAAAGGGTTAAGGCTGGGAGTGACAATGGTGTAAAAAAGGGTAAAAAACTGACCTTCCGCATGGGATATGGTATTCTGTGGCTTCATGTACATATAAATGACTGTTCCATAAAACAGGGTTACTACTGTGAGGTGGGAACCACATGTATTAAGGATCTTTCTCCACCTTGTTGCTGACTTGATTTTCATCACAGCTTGAGTGATAACTCCATAGGAGATGAGGATTAGTGATAGAGGTACAAGAAGAAATATAACTCCAAGAGTAAACACAACAATCTCTATAACTCTGGAATAAACACAAGCCATCTTGACCAATGCTGGCATTTCACAGAAAAAATTATCCACTTCCCTGTGCCCACACCTTGGCAACTTCAAAGTCAAGGGACAAAGAATTAAGGCACTGCCAAGACCACCCAACCAGGCTGACAGCACCATCTTCTGACAAAGAATAGGGTGCATTATCACTGTGTAGTGGAGAGGTTGACAGACAGCAGCATAGCGGTCATAGGCCATCACAGCCAAGAGAAGACATTCTGTAGATCCCAGGTCCAGGGCAAAGAAGAACTGGAGAACACACCCTCCATAAGTAATAGACTTCTTCGGGCCCCATAAATTTACCAGCATCTGTGGGACAATGCTGGTAGTATAACAGAGGTCCACCAAAGACAAATTAGATAGGAAGAAATACATGGGGGTATGGAGATGAGAGTCCAGATAAGACACTAGAATGATGGTTGTGTTTCCTACCAGAGTTACAATATAGAAGATGAAGACAATCACAGAGATGATATGCTCCAGTTGGGGTCGACTGGAGAACCCCAGAAGGATGAAGTCTGTATCAGAGCTTCTGTTGTTTGTTTCCATTGCTCCTTAGGAAAAGCTAGGACACAAGGGTATAATAACCAAAATTAATTTCAGGCTTGTGTAGAAAGGAAGGTCTTTGGCTTTGCTGTGAATGTTCAAACTCCATCATCTGCATTTGTCTTCTTCTTGGAGCATATTTTGAAATATTTATCACTCACCAGAACTTCTCTTATTTATTTGTATCCAAGTGATTTTAACAAGTGCTGAATGCAGTCCCTGTACATTATAAACCATTGAAAAGCATGAATTTGTACTGTCATCTTACCCGTGGTTCTGTGTTTTGATTTTGTGTTAAAGCATAATAAGAATAAAAGTGAGAGTATATACTATATATGTGCGTGTGTATATATGTACGTGTAAGCATTTGTAAGGATTGTGTGTGTGTGTGTATGTGTGGTGTGTGTGTGTGTGTGTGTGTGTGTGTGTGTGTGGGACTCATGGCTTTGTAGTGTTACCTGTGCTGGTCTTGAACAACCATACCCTGCTGGAATAGAAAAGATATTGAATTTTTCTCATGGAACTCTACTATGTATTATTTGATTATGACAAATCTTTCCTTTATCAAAAGTGCTGAGCTTGAAGCAAAAAGGTTTTAAATTTTTAGATACTCTACCACTTGATAACAGAATCACTTTTTCTTGTGTTCATTTACAAGTGCCTACATCCCAGCCATTATCACTATCATAATAGAACCGCCACCTCCTCTTCTGAGTTTTTCTCTAGTCAATCTTATGGTCATTGTGCTTTCTGGTGTGCATTTTGCTGTTCATAAATACACATTTTTGTGATATACCTTTGCTTACCAAGAAATAATAACTTCTCTAAATTATTAACCTTTATCTGTTTGTGACATTTTTAATACCTATAAAGTGTCACGCTACACATTCTGCTTAACTTTATGGACGTACTTCAGGGTTAAACATTGAACTAGTTCTAGAATCTTTTGGCCATCACAGACAACAGCAACTGTCAGCTTCTGGCCACTCAGAAACTCCCCAGATGTAGCCAGGCAGATGATCCAGCAAGAGACAGGTCATAGGATAAACAGTCAGTCCGCTGTCCTTACCAAATTCACCAATCAGCACTGGATTTTCTGGTTACTTTGCATCTTGTTAAGGAAAAACTATCACCTGGTTACCTTTAAAAGAGAATGATAGGGAAGAAAACCTTCATCAGTTTTGATACCTCTGATTCGTGTAGCTTTACATACATGCAATGTCTAGTCATTCATCTTTTATTTCTCAGTGAGCTCTGACCATGAACTTCAGACCTAGAGTTTCTTATATTTAAAGTGTTCTTAGGGGCATCAAAATAAGCCTCATTTTGATTAAAATAGTGTAATGATAAATGATCTCATAAAAATCATTGTTGTATAAATCTTAGTTATAGCATGAAAATAAATTATTAAAAAAAGGAAGACATATTCAGAAATTACATGGAGTGAAAATATACTTTTTCATGTGATGAATGTGTTGACTTGGCTGAGTATCATGTTTTTATATTAGTAGGATATCAACAAAGTCAAGCATAGTGCTTAGATGAACTTGTTTTCCTTTTCCTTTTTGGGAGTAGAGTAGAGGGGCCCAACAATCCTTTTTGATACAAAGACACTTATAGGCCAGTTTGGCCCTGAACCTGATATGTAGCAAGGGATGACCTTGAATGCATGATTTCTCTTGCTTCTCCCAAGTGCTGCAAGTGTGGAACTTGCAGGCATGGCCCACCACCCCTAATAAATCCTAACCAATGTTTATGCTGTTAAATCCCAGGCATAAACTGTTCCTAAGCTATACTCTTGGGCAGTAATTTAACCCACTTATATACTAAGCTTTCCATATGTGAAGTAAATATAATTATATTCCCTTCTTCAGTGGGAGGTTATGAACATTAGTACTCATGAAAAGACCTAGAACCTAAGCTTATATTTAATTTTAAAAAGACAGACTGCCCACACGTCAAACAAGCACTACTCTCCCTAACCCCTTCACTTATGCACAACCGGTTTACTTGATGTTTAGAGCTAAACTCAAAAGTCTTGATTTTTTTTTGTCTTGATTTTTCTCAACCTGGCTTCTACACTGCACAAATGTACATCTGTGCACAACACAGAAGCATAGAACAATACCTACACTGTGCAGAGAAACCAGGAGCAAGACATGACTTCAGCCCCCAAAATTACAAATTACAAATTACCTAGGTTTCTTTGGATTTCTTAGAGCTAAGAGTGCTCAGAATTGAAAAGCCATAATCTCCAAACTGAAAACAGAACTCAGAAGTTCAACTCCAGCCTTCTTCAGCACAGACATTCTCTCCCAGAGAACATTCAGCACCTCCCATTGTAGAAGCTCGGTGGGAGGGAAATCAGCTTTCCTTTCAATTTGGTGCCTCTTACTTACACTAAACACAAAATCTCCTTTTCCATAATATCTAGGCACTGGCTCTTTCTTTTAATCCCTAAATTATCACCAGCAGTAGTCCATTTACTATAGCTTCAACTCTAAAATGGTTTTTATTAATAAGTAAACCAAATGCAATAATAAAATAATAAGAAAGGTGCTGAGTAGCTAAACAGTCAAGTAACTCAGACCCAGTCAAAAAATTAGTACAACTTCCCCAGAATCCTTCCCTGCACCTCACACTTCATAAATCTACCTGGACCACCCACTGTACCTGAAGACAAGGTGGTGAAAAGTAGCATGCTACATTTTACACAAACCCTGTTTGTCAATGGTATGTTTCAGTTTCCAATAATATAACATATTATAAGTTCAATAATTTTTAAGAAAAATGAACTAAGAATATTTGGGCATAGTTTAATATATATAACAATCGAATAGAAAATAGAAACTAATTTTTGAAACTGTCTTAGTATTTAAAAACATGTTAAGTAGATCATTTATTAGCGGTAATCCAAGAGGTACTTTGTTGTTAACAGACAAAGTCCAAACAGGAAAAAGTAAGGTCAAAAGAATAAATTTAAAATACTGGGTTCAAATAAGCTGTATGTTGACTGCCACTGGTCTCTGCCACTTTTTTACTGTGTGAACAGTATCAAGTTTATCAGTTTTATATATGAATTGGCTTCGTTACCTGCAGTTATTTGAACAGGACTTGCTTTGTTTAAGGTTTGGAGAAGGCTTAACTTACAGTGAATTTACAATACTTAGCATGAGCTTAAAGCCTAAAGACCACTCAGAAACTTCAAAATACACAAACTATCAATTTGGAAATTGGTCCTCTTTCCTGAGTGGTCTCCAATGTATCCATATTACATACACTTTTCACACCTTTCAGAACTTTATATTTCTGTTCCATAGAGGCCTACACTGTCTGTGATTTGGTTCTCAATCTTCTCCATTTATGTTGGAGACAGCAGACAATACTCACCAGGAGACAAGATGATTAGAATATGTCTCCAGGCAGGGAGAGTTCAGAGGTTTCATGCTTTTCTCTAGTCCAAATGTACCCCTGTTCCAAGGAGGATGATCTCTCCTTTCATTGATGACGCAGAGAAGGTTCTTGCACAGAAAGATGTGAAAGGATTAAAAGTAAAGTTGGACTACCTACCAACCTTTCTTATAGCCATCTCACAAACCCATTGATACTTAACAGCAACAGTTGGACTAAGATTCAGAAGTAATAGTACCTGTTTAATTTGAAGGTTGGAATGAAATTTGATCTGAAAACAAATGGGAAAAAATCAGTGGATCACTTTTGGCTTGCCACACTTTGGTTCAATATTTGAAACTGCTTATTGCATCCTCTTATTCATAATCATACCTACTGTTTTTCAGTAGGGCACTATGTTGTTTGGTTTGAACTCCAAGGCTACTTGACTGCAGTGAGGAAGTACTTATGCTCAACTCTAAGGGCTACTCTGTTGGTGTGATTTAGGCCTGAGGGGATTGGTGGCCCACAGAGGTGATTAAGGAAAACTGCGACTACAGTCAGAATCCTGTCCAAATAGCAATTTTATGATGGGATCCCTTAAGACAATGGTTTCTGAAGAGGAGGCACTAAAAAAAAGTTGGCAGTAGGTTATTTTTGCCATAAAACTTATCCAGAAAGAATATAAAAATAAACCAAACAAGCTTTTGCACAAGAGCTAAGCCCCTTTCATCCTGTCTAAAAGAGAAAATCAAGCTTGCAGAGGTCCTGAAATGTAGGACGAGGCCACTAAACCTGGTGGGACAATGGAGGGAGTATAAGAAGAAAAAAAACAATGAAATCAGCAATGAGACCATCAGCAAGGGACTTTTCTTCAGTCAGCAAAAAGATGCATCTTAGAAATCAAAAGCTACACATAAAAATTCTTGTTTAGATAATGGCTTCAGAAACCTATTGGTGTAAGCTTCTGATAGGAACCAAAGTTAGAAGAAAAGAGAAACAGCACTACAAAATTCATTTATTGCTATTTTATGAAAGCAATTTGTGAGCATGATTTATAATACAAAATAATTCTGTCTTACTATGAAAACTAAAGAAGTCTTTTGTTCTTTCTATTTCCAAACTGATCAGTGTAGAAGGGACCCAAACTTTCAGCTATTTCTGTTGGTGTTTATTGCTATGTTTCAAAATATTATGCTAGCTTTTTAGTTTCCACACTGTAGATTAATGGTCTCCAAATACATCTACTTTCTTGTGCTTAGAATTTGTGAATGTTTTTTTGTTGCATGGTAAGTTAATGGATAAACTTATAGCTTTCTGTTAGCTGATTAATAACTTAGGCTCACTTACATTATCTATCCATTGGTTCCTGAATATTCATGGGCTTCCTTTAAACACAGAAAGTATAAGAATAAAAATAGTAGCAGAGAGACTAAAAGGTCCCACTAGTTAAGGACTGGTGGCAGTCCCAGACGCTGGAAAAAGCTAGAGAACAGCTGAATATCTTAAAGTTTGTCATGTGAGACAAGTTTGTTTTTCTGATCCCCAGAGCTATAGGATACTCAGTTTACATTTATAGCACCCTCATGATTTACAAGTAATTGACTGGATAGCAATCTATGCTGGCAAATACATTTTATATAATTTTGAATCCATTTGCAAAGCAACTTCTAATTCATGGCATGCAAATACTGGGAGGGAGTTTTCTTTGGTCCTATGAACCTGTCTTTTACTGTAAATAAATTTCATTTTATGTTTTATTTGATAAAAAAAAGACAATGGTTTCACCCCTTCCTGTTATTTAACATTTCAAAAGAAATTAATTTCATGGACAGACTTACATACTTAGTGTTATATTAAGCCTATATTGAAAATTAGAAGTAAGTCCATCTATAAAAGTTAACATATACTTTGAAATATCTTATGACTAATGGAGAGCAGATCGAAAAACTTGTTACCTAAGTGTTGCAGCTACAGAATAGGAAATAGTTGCTCTCTTAAAATATTGATGAAATAATCATAACTGTTAGTACATGAATTATATCACCACTGTTCCATTGCCAATTAAGTTAATGTAACAGATGAAAAATTTTGAGTCTAGCTTCAGTTCAAGGACTGGAAATTTAACAATAGCTGAAAGGCCCCTGCATTTCCACTCTTCTGTGTTTCCTATCTGACTCATAGGAAATCATAGTGAGGAGTCACGTTCCTTACACACTCACTTAAAAAAAAATTAGGTACAATATACACCACATTCAATGTGAGTGCATGAGTGCCATGTGTTCTTTAGCTTACTTTGAATTTAAGCAAAAAAAAAAAAGAAAATTGATTATGGCACTCTGGGGGATTTTCGCTTTTCTCTTAATATTTTTGTAAGATTCACTCAATACATTGTGTCCAGCTGTGGCTTACTGTCCACTGTGTGAGCATATTGTTAGCATAAATCCCCGGGTTGACAGACATTCACACGGACTAGAGTTTCCAGCTTATGGGAGTGGTTCCACGGTGAATGACTTCATACAGGTCTCACTAAACCTACAGTCAAGCCAGTCTTGGTGTGTGCCTAATATACAAACTGCTGGCTTACGGAGTAAGTTAGGAATAAACATTACAATACATTTTTTCCAAGTGAAATTCATCAGCTTGTCCTATGCTTATTACATATAGATTTTTCTACTGATCTACATATCCTGAAGCACATGGCATTATAAATATTGAAGTTATTACCAGTTGAAATGATGTGGATGTTATCGACCTGTAGCCTTGTGCTGTGGGATTCTATTCAAAGAGTCGAGAAACCAAGGTTTCTTCAGAGAAAAGGTGTTGGCAGGTGTGGAAAGCCGCTTCTTTGTCAGGATGCTTTGTTACTGAACTCTCAGCAAAACCCATGGTTTCACCCAGGCCTGCACCTGGAGACAGTAATGGATAGGATGTTTTGCCATGTTCAATTTCTTTTCTTTGTGACAGTAGGCAGGATGTTTGTGCCAAGTTCACTTCCTTTTGTTCGTGTGAGGATCACAAAAACAGTTGGTTGAGATAAACTAGTTTGACTTCTTCATGAACTTCATCGTATCAAACTGCTTTGCTCTGACTATAAAAAAGGACTGTGGAATAAACCAGGGTGCATAGTTTCTACTGTAAGTCCTCTCAAACAGATCCCATGTGCAGTGGCATGTTTTTTTGTTTTGTTTTGGTTTTTGTTGTTTTTTAATTTTATTTTTCTTAGGCCTCACTCCCCACTCAGGAACTGTTCGATTCTGCTGGCAGGCTTCAGCAGACATGAATAAATAGACTTGAACTACATCTTGTTCATAAAGAACCTGAATTACAAATACAGTTTTAAAATGGGAGGCCGCTATTTATATGATTTTGTTCCTTTGTCTCCCTGTATGGTAATTCATTGGTTATTTTAAAATCTTAAAGAGGGATCCTAAAGCTGCCAGGAATGTAGAGGAAGGGACGGGCACTTGGGGCATGGGACAAAATCTCATGTAAGTAAACCACATGACAGACTCTCTGTCCTTTCTTCAAGATTTTTGGAAAGGCTTACTAAGTATAACAGGAGTTGGAGAAAACATATGGCCAAGTTTAATGTGTATTAAAGAACTCTGCTTTCCCTGCAGGGCTGTTTTTTGGTTTTGTTTTGTTTACCTATTCCCTGGCTCTTAGGGATATTTACCCATTTTTGATGTTTGAACCCCTGCAGGAACAAAGAGTACTGTCCTGGCTTATATTTCAATAGCATCATCACATGGGTGGCTGGATGTTTTTTATTCCAATCAGGGCCACAATAATGCTGAAGACATGCATTAAAACCAATGAAATTATGTGAGAAAAGATCAAAAGATTCCCCCCATTGCTAAAATCATGATATTTATAGAGAGTTTGAAGACACCACAAATAGAAAACTATCCTCCAAATAAGTTATCTGGGTTCTAACCAAGTCTGTATGGGGACTAGAGCAGGGTAACAGGATGCTGATGTACAATCTGTTGATGTCCCACTTTGGGGACTCAATTTAATATGATCAGACACATTTTTATATGTTAGTGTCTTGGATGGCATCAAAGTGCCTTAAGAAATAAAGATCCTTGGACCTAGCTGTCAAAGCCTCCACTACAGACACTATAACATTTTGAAATAGTATATAACTGACTGAGGACAGGATTCCTTGGAATGTAGTACCCCCAAGTGATTTTGTGTGTGTGTGTGTGTGTATCTATTCACTAGCATGGATATTGAGATGGAAACTTACATAATCACCCTTGTGTTTACAAACAGAATAGTTCCATTGTACATATGTAGCCCCTGACTCTCCCCTTGCACTCAAAGAAAATATGGTAAACTGAGGTCTAGTTGGTTCCCTGGTCTGTCGTGATAATATGATGGTCCTATGGTCACAAGAGGAAGAGTCTGAAACTATAGTGGTGAAACAAATGGGGAGATATATTGGTAACAAAAAACGGCAGTAATATAACCAACAAATAAGAAATTTAAAGAGTTAAAAGGAGCTTCTTAGCACATTTTGATTCAACTAGAACTGAGGTAGTCAGACCTAAGGCAAACACTGAGGCATTTATGACAATAGATACAGTTCAAGGATGGCAGTTCATAAGCAAAAGAAGCAAGAGCACTTTACCTGTTTCTCTGAGTGGCAGGATTACCTGACTTTCAGCCCGGGAACCTCTGCATAACTAGGGCAAATTTAGAGTCACAGTTTAGCCTCCCAAGATGCTCAGGCTGCATGTCATGGATGGTCAGGTACTCATTCCCTGTGTGACTCCATTCTTTCAAACTGGATCCAAGGAATCACCTCTGCCACCTTTAGTATAATAGGAGTGGGGGGAAAAAATTAAGCAAGCAAACACGTCCAACAGGGGTCCTACTGTGGTCTATCGGTAACCTAGAAGGATCCCGTGCTTCATTCTCAGTGCTCAGAGCTCAGCCTCACTCTTACACAGCTGGCTGATTTACAACAATGCTGCTGAAAACCTAAGGACAACTTTTTACGACAGAATAAAACCTTGAGCACATATTTTGATCGCAAGAAATGTTAGCCATAGAGGAACTTGTATTTCTGTCAAGCAACTTCATTATACACAAAGAAAAAATTTAAGAGGTTTACTTGAGTCTTTGATAGAAAATGTCACATATTTTTTATAATAAATTTATCTTTAAAAACCTTTCTACATCTTTTTCAAATTTTAATTAAAATGTAATTTTTAAGATTTTCACTTTCTAGAGGGCTGGATAGATGACTCAGCAGTTAATATTTTCATTTTCTGCAAGGCATGATAGCACATGCCTTTAATGAGAGCATTGAAGAGGCTGATGCAGGCCGATCTCTGTGAATTCAAGGCTAGCCTGGTCTAAAAAGAGAGTTCCAGGACAGCCAGGGCTGTTACACAGAGAAAACCCATCTCAAAAGACAAACAAAACAAAACAAAAAAGATTTCTACTTGTTCTCTACCCTCTTTCATCTCTTCTGTCTGTCTACCACCAACTCCCTCCAAAGTGTACAGGTCTCCTTTACTTTAAGCACTGTTGTTACAAACACAAATGAGTAAACTTGTAAATATGAGCTGTTGACTGGGTTTAGGGTTGACTGCATGTATATGCTCATAAGACTAACTACTTGGTATTGATAACCAACCAAGGGACACATCCCTGGTGAAGATTAATTCTCCTGCTCTCCACAGTTATTCATTGTTTGTAGCTCTTCATCTAGGGACAAGAACCTTTTCCCATCTACACTGATAAGTCAAATGTTGTTGGAATTTTCATTCTCCTTTAAGCAGCCATGTGGTTGAGATTTCCTGGGTGTAGGCTTGCTGTCATAGCAAGAACACACAATCTCACAGCAGACTTCTAGGTCCTCTGGCTCTTACAACCTTCTGCCCTCTCTTCAGTAATTTTCCCTGAGCCTTTGGTACAACACTTATGTTGTATCAATTGGGGTTTGGTATTAAATGTTCTCTACATTTGAATTAGTTGTGCCTTTCCATATGATCTTGTTTTGCAGCCAAAGGAAGCTCTTTTAATGAGGAGTAAGATCTACACTTCTCTGTGGTATAGGGTTAAGAATCTGGACTGCAGTTTGGAACTATACTGATCTAGAAAAGTAGTAGTTGTGCATTCTTCTCAGGACTACAACCTCTCCAGCCATGGGTAGCCAGCTAGATTTATGGTGCCAGGTATGATTTGCCCACTGTTAAGCAGCTCTTAAATACAATTACATTTCTGTGGTGGTTCCCAAGATGAAAGTATCACTATTTCATTATTTTGAAATTGTTGCTGGTCCAGACACTTTATAGCTGGATACAGCTGCTTGGTGCTCCTCTCCCTTGGCAGCTTGCAAAGCACTTTCTGATACTGAACACTAGTCCTCAGGGATGAGGCTTCTGGAACAGTTCCAGCTCCTTACTCCAAGTCCTTTGTCCAAAGTGTATCATCCTTTTAGCAATATGGACTTACCCTCGAGTTCTGCAAGGCAACCAAAAGTAATGGTAATGGCCTATATTATGTTGGAAGGGTACTGTCTAGATGTACCTCAACTTAACACAACCTAGGATCAATTTGGAAGAGAGACCTCAACTGAGAAAATGACCTTACCAGTCTGACCTGTGGGCAACCTTGTCATGCATTTTATTGATTGATGATTGACCTGGGAAGACCTACCAAACCATGGCTTATGCCATCTCTGTGCTGGTTTTCCCAACTACTATAAGAAGGCAAGCTGGGTAAGCCATAGAGAACAAGCCAGTAAGCAGCACTCCTTAACGGCCTCTGCATCTTTGTATACCTTCAGGTGTTTACTTTGTGTCTCTGCCCTGACTTCCTTTGAAGATAGACTGTGAAGTGGAGAATAATCCCACTAAACCCTTTCTTCCCAGCATTGCTTATGGTTGTAATCCTTATCATAACAATGAAACACTGAGACAAAAATTGGTACCAAGTTCATGAAATATTACTGTGAAAGGTCTGGCCATGTTTGGATGAGGACTCTGGAAGGAGTTTGGAACTTTGGGCTGTAAAATGCATTGAGTGTTCAGAGATTAATGAGCTGAGAAGATAAGAATGTTGAGAGAAACACAGATGATGGCAGCCTCACTTATGTTTCAAAGGAAAATTTGACAGCTCCTGAAAGACTATATCAGGACCATTTGATATGTTAAATAAAGAATCTGTGTTTCTGGTCAGTTATCTGAGATTAGTAATTGATGATGGTTAACTGGAACGAAGAAATCAGCTGTGGTTAAGAGAAGACCAGTATCACTGAAGCAATCTTCTAGAAATGCTTTTCTCAGGGTCTTCATACAGAAACTGTGATCCAGATGGACCTGAGGCTACATCTCATGCTGGCAGCTGAATTAGGTAGTTAAGAGTCAACTGGGTGGTATTGGTTTGAAGGCATAAGGGGGTCATGGAGAGCAACTGAGGTTTGGCACTGTGTGGCAGGGCTCGAGTCCATGAAGAGAGACTTGGAGAGACCATTGGTAAAGTTACAGCCTCAGCTGCAGTAGAAGACCCAGGACTGAAGCCAGGGAGTATAATTGAAACTTGGATACATGTGAGATTCTTTAAGTTTCTGGAGAAAGCCCATAAGAAGCTACTGTAAAAGGGACGGTTCAGCTGCACTGCAGACCCCTCCATTTTGGAAATGCCGTGGGACAACCAACAAGGACCACAGCAGCTGTGCAGTAGACCTGGCCTGATCCTATGAGACAAGCAGTGTGTGCTAGAGAATGTCCCAGCCATTAGACACTGAGTTTTTTATGCTCAGTTGTAGTTTCTTTAGTTTGTTTTGATTTGTTTAGATTGTGCCTGTGCCCTGATTCTCCTTCTTTTAGTAAGAAGGTATTAACTTATATTTTGTTTTAAAAAAGCCGACAGTCAACAGATTTATTTGTCATATAAATTTTGGATATTTTAGAAAGACTTTGAATGTTTATAGAGACAGATCTTTTCAAGTACTTGAATTTTTAAAGACTGTGAGAGTTTTATAAGTGAAAGTGTTTTATATTGTGATAGTAGTGGTAATATGAGATCGTGGAGATAAAGAAGAAAGGAAAGGTTACAGCTTAACAGTGACATATTTGTGGGTCAAGTTGACAAGTGATCAGTTGTGATGGCAGTTATATGTCAACATGACTTAATCTAAAAATCATTTGACAAGAAAAAACCACAAATCAGAAAATGCTCCAAACAGATTGGCCTATGGGAAACCTTTGGTACATTTCTTGATGATTAATGTGGAAGGTTATTAAAAGCTGTACTGATCAACTGAGAGTTTCTCTGAGGCCCTGGTGTATAGAAAAGGAACATAGCTTCTTCTCAAAACTAAGAACATGCTTGGAGGAGCCAGTAATGGCCAGAGGCCAAAGCCTTGGAGAGACGCTGCTTCACATCCTTAGAACACAAGTCTTCCCTCCTGAGCTATCAGTGCCAAGGTTGCTGTGTGCTGAGTCTGTAATGCTCTTGAGATACCCTGTGTTCTCCTTGTGCCACCTGGATTGGCTTATGGCTTACTAAGCCCTACTATAAAGGGCAATAATATAGAGTCTGCTGATTTTGTCACATTGCTCCCCTGGAAATAGTGTATAAGTAGCTATAGTTCTTAGAAAGTTTGTTTAACATAAGACAGAGTTTGTGCAAGACATCTCAATGCCAAACTCTCTTTCTCATCTTCTATCCTTTTTACATTCTGATCTCCTGGTTCTCTATCTATCTATCTATCTATCTATCTATCTATCTATCTCTATGTCTTTCTCAATGTGACTAAAGAACAATCTGATGGCCCACATCAGGATACCACAGCACTCTCTACCTGATGCTACCCCTGGGCTCCTGGTCCTGGGTGCCTGAAGCAGGCTAAACATGCCATAGGGAGGAATCTGATAAGCAGTACTCTTTCATGGCTTCTTCATCAGTTCCTGCCTCCAGGTTACTATGAGCCAAAAACTTCCTCCCCATGTTGCTTATGTTTGTGTTTTTTTATTACAGCAGGAAAACATTATCTGGCAGGGGATCTCTTGGACTTTACTGAAAAAACCTCCACATAAGATTTCTCATGCCTGGCCCTAGAATTTTTTTTAAAGTCTATGGTTTTTGAAGTATTATTGCCCCAAGTGGTGTAATTTCTTTAAATTATATGTGTATGTATATGTATTATATATAATTTTAAGAAAATTTAAATTAATAACTTCCTGTTTATTTTTCAATTAGTATTATTTATCTCTCCTTCCACCCTCTTAATTTGTTTGACTCTTCATTTCCCTTTCCCAATTAACTTCCCGTTTTTTCCATCTTTCCCTTCAGAGCACCTATGTCCTTCCAGTGCTCACTCTAAAACTTCTTCTTCACACTCCCAGTTTCTTTTCAATTCCTTGTTTCTGTGGTTAATGTGGGTTTTACACATGTATAGTTTTGGAACTAAGAACCAGAAATGATAGAAAACATGGAACATTTCTTTTCCTGGGTCTGGGTTACCTAAGACAATATAGTTTCACTGATTTGGAAGGGATTCTAGCCAGCCAAAGTGTGGCTAACCTGGCTCTGGCAGGTCTGGCCCTTCACCCAAATTCCTCTGCTTTGATAAAAGCCCTTGGAGTACATTCCTAAAACTAACAGCAATGGTCTATTCCCTTATTTGGCCACTTCCTTCTGCTGAGGCTGAATACCAAGGTCCAGCTATGAAAGCAGTGGAGTCTAGAAAGAGAAAGTCCTCTTTGACTCACTTAGTTAACATGCTCACTTAACATTAAACACCTCATCTGAACAGCAAGTTTCCCCTTCTGCCTTTATAAACTGTCATTTGCCTATGGGTCATGTCTGTCTCCTCTCTATCCAGAGGAGTCCTTTATCCCCATCTAGGAAAAAAAGCCATTACATTCTCCATTGTTCCTTTTCCTTACTCCCTCATTTTCTATTTCCTGATTTTGTCTATTTCCTGCCCTTTGTTGCTCTGGGGCAAATATATCTCCTTTGAATTGAGAACTTGGTCTTGAGAGTCCTGCGCAGATACTGATCTCCTCTGATTTACCTGCATATTTCTTTTTTTTATCAGATGGTTCTTTATTTAAATACTCTTTTTTTTAATTTAATTTTATTTTTTTCTTATCAGTTATTTAAATACTCTTGTTGCTTCTTAACTAGCTGGGCACTCCACTGCACCACTATTGATGTCATCTATGATGTCATGACAGTGGCGGCCATCCACATTGCAGCCCACAGACTGTGCAGTACCCAGGATCTCCTTAATAGATCCAGAAAGCTCTCTGGCTAAAGAACAGTGTCTCATTTGTCTGGCAATGTTGACAATCTCATCAGAGGTAATATTTCCACTGTGTTTGATGTTCTTCTGCTTCTTTCTGTCTCTTGGTGGCTCCTTGAGTGCTTTGATGATCAGGGCAGAGGCAGAAGGCACCATCTCAATCTGGGCCTGTTTGTTCTGGATGATCATTTTCACTGTAATCCTCAGAACTTTCCAGTCACCGGTAGCTTTGGCAATGTCATCACCAACTCTTTTTGGAGAGAGACCCAGAGGACCGATCTTGGGGGACAACGTGGATGTGGCACCGACCTCCCCTCCGGTACACCTCAAGCGCGCGACTTTGACCTCGTTGGGGTCGAATTTGGGCGGCATGGTGGAGGCGGCTGGTGTCAGATGAACCTGGATTTGGGTCGACCTAAGAAAGTTGCACCGTTCCTCCTCCGAGCCGAAAGCGGAAAAGCTTACCTGCATATTTCATAATTTTATTTTTCTTTACATTTGAGTATTTTGTCATATATTTTTTGGTTTTGGCGCATTTAACGTTTTCTCCCTTTCCCATTTCCTATTCACAACTATGAATAGAGCAGTAATGGACATGACTGAACAAGTATCTGAGGAGTAGGAAGCTGAATCCTGTACACTTATGCCCAGGAGCAGTATAGCCGTGTCATATGATGTCTGTACCACTTTGCAATTTCACCAACAGTGGATGAAAGCTCCCCCATTCCCACATCTTTCCCAGCACTTGTCAGTTTTTTTATAGATCTTCACAGTATGGCTAGAGTAAGGTGAAGTCTCAAAGTTGTTTGGGGGCATTGGTTTGTTTTGGTTTTGAAAGAGGGTCTCTCTGTGGCACACAGGCTGTCATGGAACTCACTGTGTAGACCAAGATAACCTCAAGCTCACACAGATCAAACTGTCTCTTCCTCCTGAGGCTGGCATTTATGATGTACAGGGTCATGCCTGGCTCAAAGTTGTTCTGATTTTCATTTCCCTAACCACTAAGGATGACAAACACTTGATCTTTTCTTAGCCACGTCTTTCTAGAACTCTCTGTTCAGAACCTTAGCCCATTTATTGAGTGAGATATCTCTTTTTGTTTGACACTTTAGGGTTTTGTTTTGGGATTTTTATTTTTAGTTCTTTCTATATTCTGGATATTAATCATCTACCAGATGTACATTAGCTGGCAAAGATTCTCTCCTACTTTTTGGCCTCTTATTTCACTTCATTAAGTATATTAGCTATACAGAAACCTTTTAGTTTTAAGAGGTTCCACTTCTCACTTGGTATGATTAATTCCTAGGTAAATGCAGTCCTTATATAGGTCCTTTCCTACATCTGTATCATTTAGTCTGGTGTATATGCAGGGTATATTCCCAGTAGTATCAGTGTCCAGGTTTCACACTGAGGTCTTTGGTCCACTAAATTCTCCCCTCTCTCTTCATAACACTCTCCCTCTCCCTCTTTCTCTTCCTTTCCTTCTAGCTCTCCCTCCCCCTCTCCCTCTTTCTCTTTCTTTTCTTTCCCTCCCCTCTTCTTTTTCCTTCTCCTATTCCTTTTATTTTCTTAGTTAATATATAATTGCAACATTTTCACTTTACTTTTCTTCTAACCCCTTCCCTTCTGGAAACAATGCCCCCCCCTTTGGTTGTTATTGTTAAATACACACACACACACACACACACACACACGCACACACAACTGCTCTCAATATTCTTTCACTGTTTGTAGTTCTTTGCCTAGGAGTGGGTCCATGAGAATTCCTCTGTGCATGTTGCATGTGTTCTGGTACTGTAAGACATGGGGTCTCACAGCTTAGGAGTTCAATCGGGCCCTTCCCAGAAACTCCCCCAGACCAAGACTCATTGCAAAAGCAAGAGGTTTATTAACCATTGTACAATGGGGTCACCCCTGCTGGTCAGCAAAGAGTGGCACCAGGAGACAAAGGCCTTTAGGTTTTTAAAAGAAAAATTGCAGGAAACTTGAAGTTGCAGTTTTGGCAATTTAGGATTGGATGAGGAAGTTATAAAGTAAGATAATTGGTTAGTCTTAGGAGCTCAAGCTTGGCCAGTCCTGCCAAGTGTGGATGCAGCTACAATTGAAGGTGGGGTGGTTAGCTCATCCTTGAAGATTAGGGGCTACAGACTTTTGGCTGGAGGTCAAAAGCTACTCAGAAGAAGTCTAGGTTCGTTGCTAAGAAACGCTATCTCAAGGACAAGGGTCTGGTCCTTCTTTTGCTGAGTGAAGGTCATTGCTTGCTTGCCCTTTTTTTATATCTGTCCTCACAGATAGGGTCACATTCCTTCACTCTCTGGAAAGGTACTAAGAGGCTTTAGCTTAACCTGGACCTAAAACTCAAAACTATAGGCTTTAGAAGACATATAGGTTACAAAGTTAGTCTAACCCTTTCAGTACTAGATCTTAGGAAGCCAAGAAAGTGGGTGTGTGTTGTTGGCAAGGCCTCAGCCACGTCAAGAACTCCAAAGCTTCAAACCCATTGGAAAATAGTAAAGCCTTCCACTGCAATAAGACTCAGAGTGATAGAAAAACCTTCTTTGGGGATTCATGTGTGGATGTTGATAATGTGTGCAGAAAATGTCCACCATAGCTTTTTCCCTGCCCCCTGCATATTTATGGCCTGAAGAATCCTCCCCTACAGTGACATCTTCTTCTGCCATTAACTAAACCTGTCTCCTTGTTCAGCTGTAAATAATGACACTCCTTTCTTGTCTATCTTACCCTCTTGTTTATCTAACCCTCTCAGACCACTCAAAGAATGGAATCCAAGGAATTGAGATTTTCCTAAGAATCTCATGTTGAGCAAAGTAAAACAGTAAAGCCTGGTGCAAATGGAAAAGTTTGTGTCCTGAAGAGAGATTTCACAAAGTTCTGACAACTGGTCACATGACCTTGCAGGAGAAAGAAGCTGAGGTGCTAATGCTGGGTTGGGCCACAGCCTGACTGAGACTGCAATAGCTCTGAAGACAGCTTACCTTCTGTTTAAAATGGAACCCCGTGCCAGTAATAGAATGGTGGGCTTGGGCGATTGTCACCTGGCAATGTTTGTTCCATTTCTAATATGACCTCATTGAATCCATCTCTTTTACCTCCTTTGCATTACTACTTTTTTAATTGACCTGTCCTTGCCTTCTACATAAGTCTTGTTAGGGCTGCCAGTGTCCAGGTTCTTATCCTAACAACCCTTTGGGCAACCACTCAGACCAAACCACAACTCAGAGATCAAAAAGCCAAAAGTAGGGACAGAAGGTGACAGCCTCCTCACGAGGACAGCTGTGAGCAGAGCAGGGACCTGATGCCACTGGTTCTCATGGGGTATGCTAGTGGTGCTGAGGTCCTGTACTATAGCCATAGCACCACCATATTCCTGTGAGAACAGGTGTCAACACTGGACTGCTTCTTCTATGTACCCACTAACATGAACTCACTTTAAAACTTTTTAAAGTTGAAGACATTTTAAAAAGAGGGGCCTGAAATATAGACTCTATATGTTCTATTGATACTGCAAGCATGGGATGATGGATTAGTGGAATAGCCATGACAATAAAATTAAGCCCCCTCCTTTAACTGCCTCAGTACCATCCTCCCTCCCTCTTAGCCTCATCCCTTTCCCCTAGTCCACTGAAAGAGAGAGTTCTCCATTTTTGCCATCTGCCCATAGATTGTATTTGTACTGTCTAAAGACAGCTCAGCTAACACACAAGAGTATAAAACATGATTCATTGTTTTCATGTGGCCACTGGATGCACTTAAACTCAGATAAAAGAGTTAAAAGTTTTAATATTCATTAATATCTACCTCCTCTAACTATTCCTTGTTCCTCTGTCTCTCTGGGTCTCTCTAATTCTCTGTCCTCCTTCCCAATAATTGCTCGTCTCATTGATCTGTTAAAATACCTGACAAAGTCAGCTTAAAGAAGGAACGGTTTACTTTGGCTCCCATTTTGTTTAATTTTTCTATTTTTCTTCACAATTTATTCATTATATATCCTGATGGAAGCCCCCACCCTCAACTCCCCCAGTCCCATCCTTCCTCCCTCTTTGCCTCATCCCTTTCCCCTAGTCCACTGAAAGGGGGAGTTCTCCACTTTTGCCATCTGCCCATAGCTTGTTAAGTCTCATCAGGACCGCTTGGACCCTCTTCCTCTGTGGCCTAGCAAGGCTGCATCATCAGGGGAAAGTGATAAGAGAGGTCAACTGTTCATGAGACAGCCGCTGACCCCCTCACTCATAGATCTACCTGGAGATTGAGCTGCCAATCAGACAAATCTGAGCAAGGTGTCTAGGTCCTCTCCAGGCATGGTCCTCCATTGGTGCACCAGTTTCGGCAGGACCACCTTGGCTCAGATCTTTTAGTTTTGTTGATCTCCTTATGTGGTACCATGTTCCCTCGATATCCTTTAATCCCACCCCGTTCTTCTTCCATAAGACTCCCTGCACTCTGCCCAAAGTTTGGCCCTGAGTATCAGCACCTGCCCTGGTTCCCTGTTGGGGGAATCCTTTCCAAAAACCCTCTACAGTAGACTTGAATCCTGTTTCCTCTCTTCCACCACTTCTGGTGTCTATCCTGTTTGCCATTCTGAATGAGATTTAAGCATCCTCCCTAGGGTCCTCCTTAGTGTTTAGATTCTTTAGGTCTGTAAATGGCTGTCCTATATTCTATGGCTAATATCCAATTATTAGTGAGTGTATAACCATGCCTGTCTTTCTGTTTCTGGGTCAATTTATTCAAGATGATTTCTTCTATATCCATTTATGCCTGAATATTTCATGATTTCTGTGTTTTAATAGCTGAGAAGTATTGCATTGTGTAGATGTGCCACAATATCTGTATCCAATTCGCTGAGGGACATCTAGGAGTTTCCAGACTCTGGCTATCACAAATAAAGACACAATGAACATAGTTGGACAAATGTCCTTAATGAATGGTGGGGCATCATCTGGGTATAGGTCCAGGAGTGGTACAGCTGGATCTTGAGGTAGCTCTATTCACAATTTTGTGAGAAAGCTTGGCTCCCACTTTTAACACACACACTCCATCACAGTAAAAACAAGAAGCAGCTGGTCGCATTGCATCCAAAACTGTGAAGTCACACATAGTAAACAATGTGCCTAAGAAAATTCTAGGCACAAAATGAATGCCAGAGAACTCGTTTTAAACTGCCACACTGAAGAAATATTTTTCCATTGACCTCACACTTTGGCAGAAGGTGTGTCTCTTCCTAGAATCCTCTTCACTGCATTCTTTACATCTTTGTTTCTTAAGGTATAGATCAAAGGGTTAAGACTGGGAGTGACAATGGTGTAAAAAAGGGTGAAAAACTGACCTTCCTCATGGGATATGGTATTCTGTGGCTTCATGTACATATAAATGAGTGTTCCATAAAACAGGGTTACTACTGTGAGGTGGGAACCACATGTATTAAGAACCTTTCTCCACCTTGTTGCTGACTTGATCTTCATCACAGCTTGAGTGATAACTCCATAGGAGATGAGGATTAGTGATAGAGGTACAAGAAGAAATATAACTCCAAGAGTAAACACAACAATCTCTATAACTCTGGAATAAACACAAGCCATCTTGATCAATGCTGGCATTTCACAGAAAAAATTATCCACTTCCCTGTGCCCACACCTTGGCAACTTCAAAGTCAGGGAACAAAGAATTAAGGCACTGCCAAGACCACCCAACCAGGCTGACAGCACCATCTTCTGACAAAGAACAGGATGCATTATCACTGTGTAGTGGAGAGGTTGACAGACAGCAGCATAGCGGTCATAGGCCATCACAGCCAAGAGAAGACATTCTGTGGCTCCCAAATCCAAGGCAAAGAAGAACTGGAGAACACACCCTCCATATGTAATAGATTTCTTAGGGCCCCATAGATTCACCAGCATCTGTGGGACAATGCTGGTAGTATAACAGAGGTCCACCAAAGATAAATTAGATAAGAAGAAATACATGGGTGTATGGAGATGAGAGTCCAGATAAGACACTAGAATGATGGTTGTGTTTCCTACCAGAGTCACAATATAGAAGATAAAGACAACCACAGAGATGATGTGCTCCAGTTGGGGTCGACTGGAGAATCCCAGAAGGATGAAGTCTGTCTCAGAGCTTCTGTTGTTTGTTTCCATTGCTCCTTAGGAAAAGCTAGGACACAAGGGTATAATAACCAAAATTAATTTCAGCTTCAGGTAGAAGGGAAAGTCTCTGACTCGTCATTAGTGTTCAATCCACCATCTGCACATGTCTTTTTATTGAAGCATATTTTGAAATACTATCAATGTTCAGAACTTCTCCATATATACTTGTATCCAAGTGATTTTACAGTGTTGTGACCACAGTCCCTGTACATTATAAACCATTGAAAACCATGAATTTGTAGTGTCATCTAACCCATGGCTCTGTGTGTTTTGATTTTCTGTTAAAGCATAATAATTATAAAAGTGAGAGTATATACTATATATGAATGTGTGTGTATATATGTGTGTAGGTATTTGTGAGGACAGGATGAGTGTGTTTGTGTGTGTGTGTGTGTGTGTGTGTGTGTGTGTGTGTGTGTGTGTGTGTCAAGGGTTTCCAGTATTACCTGTGCTGGTCTTCAACAACCATACCCTGCTGGAATAGAAAAGATATTGAAATTTTCTCATGGAACTCTACTATTTATCATTTGATTATGACAAATCTTTCCTTTATCAAAGGTGCTGAGCTTCAAGGAAAAAGTTGAAATTGTTAGATGCTCTACCACTTAAAAACAGAATCACTTTTTCTTGTGTTCATTTACAAGTGCCTATATTCTAGCCATTATAACTATCAAGATCAAACAACCACCTCCTCTTCTGAGCTTTTCTCTGTTCAATCTTATGGTCATTGTGCTTTCTGGTGTGCATTTTGCTATTCACAAATACACATTTTTGTGATTGTCATTGATATACCTTTGCTTGCCAAGAAATGATAACTTTTGTAAATTATTGACCTTTATCTGTTTGTGACATTTTTAATACCTATAAAGTATCACGCTACACTTTCTGCTTAACTTTATGGACGTACTTCAACTTATACATTGAACTAGTTCTAGAATCTTTTGGCCATCACAGACAACAGCCACTGTCAGCTTCTGGTTACTCAGAAACTCCCCAGAAGTAGCCAGGCAGATGATCCAGCAAGAGACAGATCATAGGATAAGCAGTAAGTCGGCTGTCCTTACAAAATTCACCAATCAGCACTGGATTTTCTGGTTACTTTACATCCTGTTAAGGAAAAACTATCACTTGGTTAACTTTAAAAGAGAATAGGTAGGGAAGAAAACCCTCATCAATCTTGATACTTCTGATTCATGTGGCATAGCCTTACATACATGCAATGTCTAGTCACTCATATCTTATTTGTCAGTGAGCTCTGACCATGAACTTCAGACTTACTTTATAGTGTTCTCAGGGGCATGAAAATAAGGCCTCATTTTCATTAAAATAAAGTGATGATAAATTATTTCAAGTAAATCATTGTTGTATAAACTATAAACCTTAGTTAGAGCATGTAAATATATTATTAAAAAGAAAGACATATTCACAAATTAAATTGAATGAAAATGTACTTTTTCATATAATGAACATGTTGATTTGGCTGAGTATCAAGTTTTTATATTAGTAGGATGTCAAGTAAGTGAAGAATTATACTTAGATGAATTTGTCTTTCTTTTCTTTTTGGAGGTGGGGTGGAGGAGGCCAACAATGCCTTTTAAGACAAAGACACTTCCAGGCCAGGCTGGCCTTGAACCTGATGTGTAGCAAGGGATGACCTTGAATTCATTATATCTCTTGCTTCTCCCAAGTGCTGCAAGTGCAGGAATTGCAGGCATGGGCCACCACCCCTGATAAATCCCAAGCAATGTTTATGGTGTTAAATCCCAGGCATAAACTGTTCCTAAGCTATATTCCTGGGCAGTAATTTTTAACGCACTTGACTACTAAGCTTTCCATATGTGAAGTAAATTGAATTATATTCCCTTCTTCAGTGGGAGGTTATGAACATTAGTACTCATGAAAAGACCTAGAACCTAAGTTTTTATTTAATTTTTAAAAGACAGACGACTTACATGTCAAAAAAACACTATTCTCCCTAACCCCTTCACTTTTGCACAACTGGATTTGGTTGATGGGTTAGAGCTAAACTCAAATGTCTTGATTTTTTTGTCTTGATTTTTCTCAACCTGGCTTCTACACTGCACAAATGTACATCTGTGCACAACACAGAAGCATAGAACAATACCTACACTGTGCAGAGAAACCAGGAGCAAGACATGACTTCAGCTCCCAAAATGTTGTGGTTACAAATTACGTGGGTTTCTTTGGATTTCTTAAAGCTGAGAATGCTCAGAATTTAAAGGCCATGATCTCTAATGTTAAAACAGACCTCAGAAGTTCAATTCCAGTCTTCTTCAGCACGGACATTCTTTCCCAGAGAACATTCAGCAACTCCCAATGTATAAGCTTGGTAGCAGGAAAGTCAGCTTTACTTTTAATTGGTGCCTCTTTCTTACACTAAACACATTTCCTTTTCCGTAAAAGTAGGCACCGGCTCTCTCTTTTAATCCCTAAATTATCACCAGTAGTAGTCTATTTAACTACAGCTTCACATCTAAAATGGTTTTTATTAATAAGTTAGCTAAATGCAACAATGAAATAATTAGAAAGATGCAGAGTAGCTAAACAGTCAAGTAACTCAAACCGAGTGAAAAAATTAGTACAACTTCCCCAGAATCCTTCCCTGTGCCTCACACTTCATAAATCTACCTGAATCACCCACTGTACCTGAAGACAAGGTGGTAAAAAGTAGCATGCTACATTTTACACAAAGCCTGTTTGTCAATGGTATATTTCAGCTTCCAATAATATAACATATTGTTACATGTAATAATTTCAATAATTTTTAAATAAATAAACTAAGACTATCTAGGCATAGTTTAATAGGTATAATGATCTGAATATAAAATAGAAATAAAAATTTGAAACTGTCTTAATATTTAAAAACATGTTAGGCAGATCATTTATTAGTGATAATCCAAGAGCTATGTTGTGGTCAACAGACAAAGCCCAAACAGGAAAAAATAAGGTCAAAAGAGTTACTTTAAAATACTGGGTTCAAATTGGTTTCCCATAGTAAGGGGAACAGGGACTATTTCTAACAGGAACTCAGTGGCAGGCTCTTTGACCTCCCCAAACCCCCAAGGAAAGAGCAGTCCTACTAGGCCACAGAGGAAGACTTTACAGCCAGTCCTGAAGATACCTGATAAAACAGGGTCAGATGAAAGAGGAGGAGGTCCTCCCCAATCAGTGGACTTGGAAAGGGGCAGGGAGGAGATGAGGGAGGGAGGGTGGGATTGGGAGGGAATGAGGGAATGGGATATAGCGAGAATACAGAGTTAATAAAATGTAACTAATAATAAAAAAATAATATTAAATAAAAATAAAATTAAAAAAAACATACTGGGTTCAGATAAGCTGTATGTTTACTGCCACCATTCTCTGCCACTTCTTTACTGTGTGAACATTATGAGACTAATCAGGTTTTATGTGATTTGGTTTCTTTACCTGCAGTTATTCAAACAAAACTTGCTTTGTTTAAGGTTTGGAGAAGGTTTAACTTAAAGTGAATTTACAATACTTAGCATGAGCTTGAAGTCTAAAGACCACTCAGAAACTTCAAAATACACAAACTATCAATTTGGAATTTATTCCTCTCTCCTAAGTGGTCTCCAATTTATTCATATTACATATACTTTTCACACCTTTCAGAACTTTATATTTCGGTTCCTTAAAGACCTACACTATCTGTGATCTGATTCTCAGTCTTCTCCTCAGCAGACAATACTCACCAGAAGACAAGATGATTGGAATATGTCTCCAGGCAGGGAAAGTTCAAAGGTGTCACGCTTTTCTCTAGTCCAAATGTACCCATGTTCCAAGGAGGATGATCTCTCCTTTCATTGATAATGCAGAGAAAGTTCCTGTGCATAAAGATATGAAAGCATTGAAAGTAAAGTTGGACTACCTACCAACCTTTCTTATAGCCATCCCACAAACCCATTGATACTTAATAGCAACAGTTGGACTAAGATTCAATAGTAATAGTATCTATTTAATGCGAAGCTTGGATTAAAATTAGATCTGAAAACAAATGGAAAAAATCAGTGAATCACTTTTGGCTAGCCACACTTTGGTTCAATATTTGAAACTGCTTATTGCATCCTCTTATTCATAATCATACCTACTGTTTTTCAGTAGGGCAGTATGTTGTTTGGTTTGAACTCCAAGGCTACTTGACTGCAGTGAGGAAGTACTTATGCTCAACTCTACGGGCTACTCTGTTGGTGTGGTTTAGGCCTGAGGGGATTGGTGTCTCACAGAGGTGATTAAGAAAAACTGTGACTACAGTCAGAATCCTGTCCAAATAGCAATTTTATGACGGGTTCCCTTAAGACAACGGTTTCACCTCTTCTTTTTTTTTACATTTCAAAAGAAATTCATTTCATGGACAGACTTACATACTTAGTGTTATATCAAGCCTATATTGAAAATTAGAAATAAGTCCATCTATAAAAGTTAACATATAATTTGAAATCTTTTATGACCAATGGATAGCAAATTCAAAAACTTGTTATCTAAGCATTGCAGCAACAGAATAGAAAATAGTTGATCTCTTATTTATGAAGTAATCATAATTGTTAGTATACGAATTATATCACCACTGTTCCATTGCCAATTAAGTTAATAGATGAAAATTCAGTTAGCTAGCTTCTCATTTTTTCCAGTAAGAAAACTGATGGTTAATTCTGCTACAAAGTTTCTGTGGTCATAAAAATTGGTCATAAAATTTGTCTGTCTGTCTTGAATGTATAAATTTACCATGTTTAATATGTCTTGGTTATAGATTATTGATCATTGGATATGCTGAAATTCTGTAACATAAAGTTAACTTACTTAAAACCTCGGGTTGGAACCATTCTAAACAATAAATGGATGTTATTCATATCTCAGAATTTAGAAAACTAAAATATGTTCATGCAAAAATTGATCCTTTTTCAGGATTTATCATGGCATCTCTCTTACCAGGAAAAGCCACCAAACACATTATAAGTCATTGCTTAAAATGTTTTACTACAATTGGTATTCCTTCCATTATAAAGAGTGATAATGGTACTGCATATATTAGTAAGCTTTTCAGGGTTTTTGTGCATAAGTGAATATAAGTTATTAAACAGGTATTCCATATAATCCTCAAGGTCAAGGAACTGTGGAGAGTGCCCATGGATCTCTTAAGAACCAATTATAAAAAAAAATTAAAAAACGGGAATCATATTCCCAAATATTAATCATGCTTTATTTTAAAATTTTTGAATGTGTCCAAAGTTTGACTATGCATCTCAGCATATGCTTTGATACCCTGCTGGGTGGAGTATTTCAGACCCTATGTGATAGGCTCCTGTCCCATTCCCTGTTTTCTCCCTCTTCCGATGTCCATCTCATTTGCTTTTCTAAATAAAGATTGAGCATCTTACCCAGGGTCCACCTTCTTGATTAGCTTCCTTAGGTGTACAGATTTTAGTATGATGACTGGAGGAGGAGCATACGAGAAGAAGAGGGAGGGAGGGTGGGATTAGAAGGGGAAGAAGAGGGGGCTACAGCTGGGATACAAAGTGAATAAACTGTAACTGAAGAAAAAGCTTTTGAAAGAAATTTTTTTTAATATGGATATACAAGGCTGTTCTGTGGCAGATCGATTGTGGCATCCTAATACCAAAGATTATTATTCCCAAGTGAAATGGGAAGATCTGAATACTGGAATATGGCATGGCCTCGACCCTGTATTAATATGGGGAAGAGGGCATGTTTGTGTTTTCCAACAGGACACTGAAGGAACCAGGTAGACCCCAAAAAGGTTGGTGCGATTTGTGAGAGATGTTTCCTGGAAGGAGGATAGGATGTTCCTGCTGCTGGCCATGGTGAATGCTGTCCTGAAGGTGAACAGAGAGCTGTATTGGGCTTATGTTCCTGACTCACCTTTGTTTCATTCTGCCCCCAAGTTGTGCAGAGAAACCTCTTAGATACAGTGTGGCTGGACTTGATTGATCTGGTAATCAGGACAATTCTCAAAAAAAGCAGAAAGAATGGGAAAAAGAGGACTAACTTTGGTCTGATTCTGGTTTTCAAAAGATACATATATGGAAGCTTGCCACAAAAATTCTTGGGAAGCCCTGTAGTGTCTCAGAGAGCGTGTGTGTGTGTGTGTGTGTGTGTGTGTGTGTGTGTGTCTGTGTGTGTCTATCCCTTCACTAGCATGGATAATTGAGATTGAAACATACATAATGACCCTTGTGTTTACAAACAGAATAGTTCAATTTTACATAGGTAGTCCCCTGACTCTCCCCTAGCACTCAAAGCAAACATGGTAAACTAAGATCCAATTGGTTCCCTGGTCTGTCATGATAATATGGATGGTCCTATGGTCACAAGAGAAAGAGTCTGACACTATAGTAGTGAAACAAATGGGGAGACATATTAATAAAAAAAATGGTAGTAATATAACCAACAAATAAGAAATTTAAAGTGCTAAAAGGACATTTTGATTCAACTAGAGGTAGTCAGACCTATGACAAAGACTGGGGCATTTATGACAACAGATACTGTTCAAGGGTGGCAGGTCATAAGGGAAAGAAGCAAGAGCACTGTACTTTTTTCTCTGGGTGGCAGTATTACCTGATTGTTAGCCAGGAGCCTCTGGATAACCAGGGCAAGTCTGGAGTCACAGTTTAGCCTCTCAAGATGGTCAGGCTGCATGGCGTGGATGGTCAGGAACTCATTCTCTGTGTGACTCCATTCTTTCACACTGGATCCAGGGGATCACCTCTGCCACCTTTAGTATAATAGGAATGGGGGAAAAAATCAAACAAGCAAACATGTCCAGCAGAGGTCCTACTGGGATCTTTATCAGTAACCTAGAAGGATCCCGTGCTTCATTCTCAGTGCTCAGAGCTCAGCCTCACACTCTTACACAGCTGGCTGATTTACAACAATGCTGCTGAAAACCTAAGGACAACTTTTTACAACAGAATAAAACCTTGAGCACATATTTTGATATCAAGAAATGTTAGCCATAGAGGAACTTGTATTTCTGTCAAGCAACTTCATTATACACAAAGAAAAAATTTAAGAGATTTACTTATTTGAGTCTTTGATAGAAAATGTCACATATTTTTTATAATAAATTTATCTTTAAAAACCTTTCTACATCTTTTTCAAATTTTAATTAAAATGTAATTTTTAAGATTTTCACTTTCTGGAGGGCTGGATAGATGACTCAGCAGTTAATATTTTCATTTTCTGCAAGGCATGATAGCACATGCCTTTAATGAGAGCATTGAAGAGGCTGATGCAGGCCGATCTCTGTGAATTCAAGGCTAGCCTGGTCTAAAAAAGAAAGTTCTAGGACAGCCAAGGCTGTTACAAAGAGAAAACCCATCTCAAAAAACAAACAAAACAAAACAAAAAAGATTTCTACTTGTTCTCTACCCTCTTTCATCTCTTCTGTCTGTCTACCACCAACTCCCTCCAAAGTGTACAGGTCTCCTTTACTTTAAGCACTGTTGTTACAAACACAAATGAGTAAACTTGTAAATATGAGCTGTTGACTGGGTTTAGGGTTGACTGCATGTATATGCTCATAGGACTAACTACTTGGTATTGATAACCAACCAAGGGACACATCCCTGGGGAAGATTAATTCTCCTGCTCCCCACAATAATTCATTGTTTGTAGCTATTCATCTAGGGACAAGAACCTTTTCCCATCTACACTGATATGTCAAATGTTGTTGGAATTTTCAGTCTCCTATAAGCAGCCATGTGGTTGAGATTTCCTGGGTGTAGGCTTGCTGTCATAGTAAGAACACACAATCTCACAGCAGACTTCTAGGTCCTCTGGCTCTTACAACCTTCTGCCCTCTCTTCAGCAATTTTTCCTGAGCCTTTGCTACAACACTTATGTTGTATCAATTGAGGTTTGGTATTAAATGTTCTCTACATTTGAATTAGTATGGCTTTCCACATGATCATGTTTTGCTGCCAGGAAGCTCCTTTAATGAGGAGTAAGATCTACATTTCTCTGTATAGGGGTAAGAATCTGGACTGCAGTTTGGAACTAGACTGATCTAAAAAAGTAGTAGTTGTACATTCTTCTCAGTACTACAACCTCTCCAGCCATGGGTAGCCAGTTAGATTTATGGTGCCAGGTATGATTTGACCACTGGTGATCAGCTCTTAAATACAATTAGATATCTGTGGTGGTTCCCAAGATAAAAGTATCACTATTTCACCATTTTGAAAATGTTGCTGGTCCAGACACTTTATAGCTGGATAGGGCTGCTTGATGCTCCTCTCCCTTGGCAGCTTGAAAGCACCTTCTGATACTGAAAACTAGTCCTCAGGGATGAGGCTTCTGGAACAGTTCCAGCTCCTTACTCCAAGTCCTTTGTCCAAAGTGTATCATCCTTTTAGCAATATGGACTTACCCTCAAGTTCTGCAAGGCAACCAAAAGTAATGATAATAGCCTTTATTATGTTGGGAAGGGTACTATCTAGATGTACATCAACTTAACACAACCTAGGGTCAATTTGGAAAAGAGACCTCAACTGAAAAATGTCAGACTGGCCTGTGGTCAACCTTGTCATGCATTTTATTGATTGATGATTGGCCTGGGAAGGCCTACAACACCATGGCTTGTGCCATCTCTGTGCTGGTTTTCCTGGTTACTATAAGAAAGCAGGCTGGACAAGCCATAGAGAGCAAGCCAGTAAGTAGCCCTCCTCCATGGCCTCTGCATCTTTTTCTACCTTCAGGTTCTTACCTTGAGTCCCTTGTCCTGACTTCCTTTGAAGACAAACTGTGAAGTGGAGAATAAGCCAACTAAACCATTTCCTCCCAGCATTGCTTATGGTTGTAATCTTTATCATAGCAATGAAATACTGAGACAGAAATTGGTCCAGTTTCATGGAATATTACTGTAGAAGACCTGGCCATGTTTGGGGAGGATTGTGGAAGGAGTTTGGAACTTTGGACTAAAAAAAATCCATTGAGTGTTGAGAGTTTTATAAGCAAAGAAAATAAGAATGTTGTCTCTGACATGAACTCAGTGGCTGGATCTTTGATCACCTCCTCCTGAAGGGGGAGCAGCCTTACCAGGCCACAGAGGAAGACAATGCAGCCACTCCTGATGAGACCTGATAGGCTAGGATCAGAAGGAAGGAGAGGAGGATCTCCCCTATCAGTGGACAGGGGGAGGGACATGGGTGGACAAGAGGGAAGGAGGGTGCAATTGGGAGGGGAGGAAGGAGGGAGCTTCAGGGGGCATACTAAGTGAATAAACTGTAATTAATAAAAATTAAAAGGAAATAAGCTTGTCAAGAGAAACAGATGATGGCAGCCTGGCTTATATTTCAGAGGAAATTTTGACAGCTCCTGAAAGACTATATCAGGACCATTTGATATTTTGAATGAAGAGTCTGTGTTTCTGGTCAGTTAACTGAGATTATCAATTGATGATGGTTACCTGGAGTGAAGAAATCAGCTGTGGTTAAGAGAAGACCAGTATCACTGAAGCAATCTTCTAGAAATGATTTTCTCAGGGTCTTCATACAGAAACTGTGATCCAGATGGACCTGAGGCTACATCTCATGCTGGCAGCTGAATTAGGTAGTTAAGAGTCAACTGGGTGGTATTGGTTAGAAGGCATAAGGGGGTCATGGAGAGCAACTGAGGTTTGGCACTGTGTGGCAGGGCTCGAGTCCATGAAGAGAGACTTGGAGAGACCATTGGTAAAGTTACAGCCCCAGCTGCAGTAGAAGACCCATGATTGAAGTCATGGAGTAAATTTGAAACTTGGAACATGTGGGATTCTTAAAGTTTCTAGAGAAAGCCCATGAGAAGTTACTGGAAAAGATACGGTTCAGCTACAGTGCAGACCTTCATTTTGGAAATGCTGAGGGACAACCTCTAAGGACCACAGCAGCTGTGCAGTAGACCTGGCCTGATCCTATGAGACAAGCTGTGTGTGCTAGAGAATGTCCCAGCCATTAGTCACTGAGTTTTTTATGCTCAGTTGTAGTTTGTTTTTATTTGTTTATATTGTGGCTATGCCCTGGTTTTCCCGCATGGAGTAAGAAGTTTTTTTAATTAAATTTTTATTATTTATATTAATTACAGTTCATTCATTTTGTTACCCAGCTGTAGCCCCCTCTCTCCATCCTTCCTAATCCCATCTGCTCCCTCCCGCATCTTCTCCTATGCCCCTCTTCAAGTCCACAAATAGGGGAGGACTTCCTCTCCTTCCATCTGACCATAGCTTATCCGGTCTCATCTGAACTGGCTATATTGTCCTCCTCTGTGGCTTGGCAAGGCTGCTCCCCCATCCAGGAGAGACAGTCAAAGAGCTAGCCACTGAGTTCAGGTCAGACACAGTCCCTGTTCCCCTTACTAGAGCACCCACTTGGATACTGAGCTGCCATGGGCTACATCTGAGCAGGGGTTCTATGTTATATCCATTAATGGTCCTTGGTTGGAGTATCAGTCTCAGAAAATACCGCTATGCCCAGATATTTTGGTTCTGTTGCTATGCTTGTGGAGCTCCTATCCTCTCCGGGTCTTACTATCTCCCCCTTCTTTCCTAAGATTCCCTACACACTGCCCAAAGTTTGGCTATGAGTCTCATTATCTGCTTTTATACAATGCTGCATAGAGTCTCTTTCAGAGGTTCTCTGAAACAGGCTCCTGTCCTGTTTCCTGTTTTCTCCTTCTTCCAATGTCCATCTCGTTTGCCTTTCTGAGTGAGGACCCAAGGTCCTTCTTCTAGCTCACCTTCTGTAGGTGTACAGATTTTTGTAGGTTTATCCTATATTATATGTGTAGTATCCACTTATCAGTGAGTATATACCATATATATCTTTCTGATTCTGGGATACCTCACTCAGGATGATCTTTTCTAGTTCCCACCATTTGTTTGCAAATTTCATGATTTCCTTGTTTTTAATTGTTGAGTAGTATTCCATGTGTTAATGTACCACAATTTCTGTATCCATTCCTCCATTGAGGAACATCTGGGTTGTTTCCAGGTTCTGGCTATTATGAATAAAGCTGCTATGAACATGGTTGAAAAAATGTTCTTGTTGTGTACTTAAGCATATTTTGGATAAATGACTAGGAGTTGGTATAGCTGGATCTTGAGGAAGCGCTATTTCTAATTGTCTGACAAAGCGCCAAATTGATTTCCAAAATGGTTGTACAAGTTTATATTTCCACCAGCAATGGAGGAGGGTTCCCCTTTCTCCACATCCTCTCCAGCATGTGCTGTCACATGAGATTTTGATCTTCACCATTCTGATGGGTGTAAACTGAAATCTCAGGGTCATTTTGATTTGCATCTCCCTCCTGGCTAAGGATGTTGAGCATCTTTTTTAAGTTTTTCTATAACATTCTATTTTCCTCTACAGAGAATTCTCTGTTTAGCTCTGTACCCCATTTTTTTAATTGGATTACTTAATCTGTTGCTTTTTAGCTTCTTTACTTCTTTTTATATTCTGGATAATAACCTTCTGTCAGATATAGGGTTGGTGAAGATCCTTTCCCAGTCTGTAGGCTGTTGTTTTGTTCTGATAACAGTGTCCTTTACTTTACAGAAGATTTTCAGTTTCATGAGGTCCCATTTATTGATTGTTGCTCTTAGAGCCTGAGCTGTTGGTGTTCTGTTCAGGAAGTTTTCTCCTGTACCAATGAGTTCTAGGCTCTTCCCCACTTTTTCTTCTAACAGGTTTAGTGTGTCTGGTTTTATGTTGAGGTCTTTTATCCACTTGGACTTTAGTTTTGTGCAGGGTGATAAATATGGATCTATTTGCATTTTTCTACATATAGACATCCAGTTAGACCAGCACCATTTGTTAAGATGCTGTCTTTTTTTTTTTTCCATTGTATGGTTTTGGCTTCTTTTTCAAAAAACAAGTATCTGTAGGTGTATGGATTTATTTCTGGGTCTTCTATTTAATTCCATTGATCCACCATTCTCTTTCTATGCCAGCACCATGCCATTTTTGTTACTATTGCTCTGTAGTACAGCTTGAGATCAAGGATGGAAATACCTCCAGATCATCTGTATTGTACAAAATCATTTTGGCAAGTCTGAGTTTTTTTGTTTTTCCATATGAAGTTGAGAATTTTTCTTTCAAAGTCTGTAAAGAATTGTGTTGGTATTTTGATGGGAATTGCATTGAAACTATAACTTTTGGCAGGATGGCTATTTTCGTTATGTTAATCCTACCTATCCATGAGCCCAGGAGATCTTTCCATCTTCTGATATCTTCTTCAATTTCTTTCTTTAGAGACTTGAAGGTTTTTTTCAAACAGCTCTTTCACTTGCTTGGGTAGAGTCACACCAAAGTACTTTATGTTATTAGTGGCTATTGTGAAGGGTGTTGTTTCCCTAGTTTATTTCTCTGTCCCTTTGTCTTTGGTATACAGGAGGGCTTCTGATTTTTTATTTTTTAGTTAATTTTGTATCCAGCCATTTTGCTGAAGGTTTTTCAGTTGAAGTAGTTCTCTGGATAAATATTTGGAGTCAGTCATGTATCATCATGTATCTATTATATCATCTTCAAATAGTGATACTTTGACTTCTTCCTTTCCAATTTGTATCCCCTTGATCTCCAGTAGTTTTTCTATTGCTCTAGCTAGGACTTCAAGTACCATATGAAGAGATATGGAGAGAGTGGGCAGCCTTTCCTTGTCCCTGATTTCAGTGGGATTGATTTAAGTTTCTCTCCATTTAGTTTGATGTTGGCTATAGGCTTGCTGTATATTGTCTTTACTATGTGTGGGTATGTGCCTTGTAACCCTGTGATGTCCTCGTGGTGGATTTTTCCTTTGATGAGAATGAAGTGCCCCTCCTCATCTTTTTTGATTAATTTTGATTGAAAGTCTATTTTATTTGATATTAGGATCGTTACCCTAGCCTGCTCTCTGGGTCCATTTGCTTACATTTTCCAGCCCTTTACTCTGAGGTAGTGTTTATCTTTGTTGCAGAGGTGTGTTTCTTGGGTGCAGCAGAATGTTGGATCCTGTTTCTGCAACCATTCTGTTAGTCTGTCTATTAGAGAGTCGAGTCCATTCATAATAGTGACCAATGAATGTTAGTTCCTTTTATTGTGGAGTTGGTGGTGTTACTGTGATTCATTGCTTGTTTTCTTTTAATTTTTGTTGTGAAAGTTATCTGTATCCTATGTTTTCTTGGGTGTAGTTATTTTTGTTGGATTGGTGTTTTCCTTCAGTATCTTCTGTAGGGCTGGGATCCTGTGTAGATATTAAATTTAGTTTTGTCATGGAATATTTTGCTTTCTCCATCTATGTTGATTGAAAGCTTTGCAGGGTATAGTAGTCTGGGTTGGCATCTGTGGTCCCTTAAGGTCTGCATGACATCTGCCCAGGCCCTTCTGGCTTTCATAATTTCTGTTAACAAGTCTGGTGTGATTCTGATAGGTCTGCCTTTATATGTTACTTGGCCTTTTTCTCTTGTTGCCTTTAATATTGTTTATTTGTTCTATAGGTTTAGTGTTTTGACTATGATGTGATATGAAGAGTTTCTTTTCTGATCTAGTATATTTGTTGCTCTGTAGGCTTCTTGTATTTTATGGACATCTCTTCCTTTAAGTTGGAAAAATTTTCTTCTATGATTTTCTTGAAAATATTTTCCAAACCTTGGAGGCTAGAATCTTCTTTTTCGTCTATTCCTATTATTCTTAGATTTCATCTTTTCATGGTGTCCTTGAGAATGAAGGGGCACTTCATTCTCATGTTTTGTGTTTGGGACTCTTCCAATTTTACTTTTTCTTCTCACAAGGACAGCTATGAGCGGACCAGGGACCTGGTGCCACTGATTGTCATGGGGGTACGCTAGTGGTGCTAAGGTCCTGTACTATGGCCATAGCACCACCATGTTCCTGTGAGATCAAGTGTCAACACTGGGCTGCATCTTCTATGTGCACTCTGACATGAACTCACTTTAAAATTTTTAAAGTTGAAGACATTTTAAGAAGAGGGGCCCAAAATATAGACCATAGATGTTCTATTGGTATTGCAAGCATGGGGTGATGGATTAGTGGAATAAAAACAATAATAAAATGAATGTATTTGTGCTATCTTTAGACACCTCAGCTAACATGCGTGATCATAAAACATGATTCATTGTTCACATATGGCTATTGAATGTGCTTAACCTCAGATAAAAGGGTTAAAAGCTAAAATAGTCATTGATATCTACCTCCTACAACTACTTGTTTCTCTGTCTCTCTGTGTCTCTCTGTGTTTTTATCTCTCTCTTTCCTCCTTCTTTATAATTGCTGATATTATTGATCTGTTGAAATACCTGAGAAAGTCAGCTTAAAGAAGGAAAGGTTTATTTTGGCTCCCAGTTTTAACACACACACACTCCATCACACTAAAAACAAGAAGTAGCTGGTCACACTGAATCCATAGCTGTGAAGTCAAACATGGAAAAGTTAACATTTTGCCTAATTAAATTATAGGTACAAAATGAATGCCAGAGAAATGGTGTTGAATGGGATGATTAAGCTGCCCATGACAAGGACCATTGTTTCTTCAGCTCCACACTCTGGTTGAATATTTTTCCGTTAACCTTACACTTTGGCAAAATGTTTGTCTATTCCTAGAATTCTCTTCACTGCATTCTTTACATCTTTGTTTCTTAAGGTGTAGATCAAAGGGTTAAGGCTGGGAGTGACAATGGTATACAACAGGGTAAAAAACTGACCTTCCTCATGGGATATGGTATTCTGTGGTTTCATGTACATATAAATGAGTGTTCCATAAAACAGGGTTACTACTGTGAGGTGGGAACCACATGTATTAAGAACCTTTCTCCACCTTTTTGCTGACTTGATCTTCATCACAGCTTGAGTGATAACTCCATAGGAGACGAGAATTAATGATAGAGGTACAAGAAGAAGTACAACTCCTAGAGTATAAACAACAATCTCTATAACTCTGGAATAAACACAAGCCATCTTGATCAATGCTGGCATTTCACAGAAAAAATTATCCACTTCCCTGTGCCCACACCTTGGCAACTTCAAAGTCAAGGGACAAAGAATTAAGGCACTGCCAAGACCACCCAACCAGGCTGACAGCACCATCTTCTGACAAAGAATAGGGTGCATTATCACTGTGTAGTGGAGAGGTTGACAGACAGCAGCATAGCGGTCATAGGCCATCACAGCCAAGAGAAGACATTCTGTGGCTCCCAGGTCCAAGGCAAAGAAGAACTGGAGTGCGCACCCTCCAAATGTAATAGACTTCTTCAAGCCCCATAGATTCACCAGCATCTGTGGGACAATGCTGGTAGTATAACAGAGATCCACAAAAGACAAATTAGATAGGAAGAAATACATGGGTGTATGGAGATGAGAGTCCAGATAAGACACTAGAATGATGGTTGTGTTTCCTACCAGAGTCACAATATAGAAGATGAAGACAACTGCAGAGATGATGTGCTCCAGTTGGGGTCGACTGGAGAACCCCAGAAGGATGAAATCTGTCTCAGAGCTTCTGTTGTTTGTTTCCATTGCTCCTTAGGAAAATCTAGGACACAAGAGTATAATAACCAGAGTTAATTTCAGCCTTTGGTGGAAGGGCTAGTCTCTGGCTTTTGACATGAGTGTTCAAAATCCATCATCTGCATTTGTCTTCTTCTTAGAGCATATTTTGAAATATTTGTCAATAACCTGAGCTTCTCAGTATTTATTGTATCCAATGATTTTACAAATTGCTGAATGCAGTCCCTGTACATTAGAAACAATTGAAAACCATGAATTTGTACTGTCATCTAACCCATGTTTCTGTGTGTTTTGATTTTGTGTTAAAGAATAATGAGAATAAAAGTGAGAGTATATACTATATACGTTTGTGTGTATATATGTGTGTATGTATTTTTGAGGATAGGATTTCAAGTGTTTGTGTATGTGTGTGTGTGTCTCTGTGTGTGTAGATCATGGCTTTGTAGTGTTACCTGTGCTGGTCTTGAACAACCATACCCTGCTGGAATGGAAAAGATACTGAAATTTTCCCATGGAACTATATATTTATCACTTGATTATGACAAATTTTTCCTTTATCAGAGGTGCTAAGCTTCAAGGAAAAAGTTTTTAAATTTATAAATGCTCTACCACTTTTTCTTGTGTTCATTTACAAGTGCCTACATCCTAGCCATTATCACTATCATAATAGAACTGCCACCTCCTCTTCTGAGTTTTTCTCTATTCAATCTTATGGTCATTGTGCTTTCTGGTGTGATTTTGCTGTTCATAAATACACATTTTTGTGATATACCTTTTTTTGATATTCCTTTGCTTACCAAGAAATAATAACTTCTCTAAAGTATTAACCTTTATCAGTTTATGACATTTTTAATACATATAAAGTGTCACGCTACACATTCTGCTTAACTTTATGGACGTACTTCAACTTATACACTGAACTAGTTCTAGAATCTTTTGGCCATCACAGACAACAGCCACTGTCAGCATCTTGTTACTCAGAAACTCCCCAGAAGTAGCCAGGCAGATGATCCAGCAAGAGACAGATCATAGGATAAGCAGTAAGTCAGCTGTCCTTACCAAATTCACCAATCAGCACTGGATTTTCTGGTTACTCTGCATCCTGTTAAGGAAAAACTATCACCTGGTTACCTTTAAAAGAGAATGATAGGGAAGAAATGATAGGGAAGAAAACCCTCATCAGTCTTGATACTTTTGAATCGTGTGGCATATATCTAGCGATCCATATCTTATTTCTCAGTGAGCTCTGACCATGAACTTCAGACTTAGAGTTACTTATATTTATAGTGCTTTTAGGGACATGAAAATAAAGCCTAATTTTCATTAAAAATAAGGTGATGATAAATTATCTCAAGTAAATCATTGTTGTATAAACCTTAGTGAGAGCATGAAAATCTGTTATTAAAAAAGGAAGACTTACTCACAAATTATATGGAGTGAAAATGTAGTTTTTCCTAGTAGGAATGTGTTGATTTGGCTGAGTATCAAGTTTTTATATTAGTAGGATGTCAACTAAGTCATGCATAGTACTTAGATGAACTTCTTTTTCTTTTTCTTGGCAGGGGGGTTGGGGCATGGATGGCTCAATGCTTTTTTGAGACAAAGACACTTACAGGCCAGGCTGGCCTTGAATCTGTTGTTTAACAAGGGATGACCTTGAATTCATGGTCTCTCTTGCTTCTCCCAAGTGCTGTAATTACAAGAATTGCCTGCATGTGCTACTACACATGATAAATTCCAGGCAAGGCGTTGAATCATAGGAATACACTGTATGTAAGCTATACTCTTGGGCAGTAAGTTAATCCACTTGTATACTACACTCTCCATATGTGAAGTAAATATAATTATATTCCCTTCTTCAGTGGGAGGTTATGAACATTAGTACTCATAAAAAGACCTAGAACCTAAGCTTATATTTAATTTTAAAAAGACAGACTGCCCACATGTCAAACAAGCACTATTCTCCCTAACCCTTTCACTTTTGCACAACTGGTTTACTTGGTGTTTAGAGCTAAACTCAAATGTCTTGATTTTTTGGTCTTGATTTTTCTCAACCTGGCTTCTACACTGCACAAATGTGTATGTGTGCAACAACACAGAAGCATAGAACAATACCTACACTGTGCAGAGAAACCAGGAGCAAGACATGACTTCAGCTCCCAAAATTACAAATTACAAATTACCTAGGTTTCTCTGGATTTCTTAAAGCTGAGAGTGTTGAGAATTTAAAAGCCATGATCTCTAAAGTGGAAACAGACCTCAGAAGTTCAGACTCCAGCCTTCTGCAGCACAGATATTCTTTCCCAGAGAACTTTCTACAATTCCCATTGTAGAAGCTCGGTGGCAGGGAAACCAGCTTTCCTTTCAATTGGTGCCTCTTACAATAAACACAAAATCTCCTTTTCCATAAAATCTAGGCACTGGCTCTTTCTTTTAATCCTTAAATTATCACCAGTAGTAGTCCATTTACTATAACTTCATATCTAAAATGGTTTTATTAATAAGTAAACCAAATGCAATAATAAAATAATAAGAAAGGTGCTGAGTAGCTAAACAGTCAAGTAACTCAGACCCAGTCAAAAAATTAATACAACTTCCCCAAAATACTTCTCTGCACCTCACACTTCATAACTCTACCTAGACCACGCACTTTACCTGAAAACAAAGTGGAAAAAAGTAGCATGCTACATTTAAAACAAGCCTGTTTGTCAGTAGTATATTACAGTTTCCAATAATATAACATATTGTTACACTTAACAAGTTCAATAATTTTTAAGATAAATTAACTTAAACTATCTGGGCATACTTGATATGTATAAGGATCTGAACAGAAAACAGAAATAAAAATTTGAAACTGTATTAACATTTAAAAACATGTTACGTGGATCATTTATTAATGATAATCCAAGAGGTGCATGGTCAACAACGTCCAAACAGGAAAGATTAGGTCCAAACAGTTGCTTTAAAATCCTGGGCTCAGATAAGCTATATGTCTTCCACTAGTCTCTGCCACTTCTTTAACAGGCTAATCAGTTTTTATGTGACTTGGTTTCTTCACCTGCAGTATTTAAACAGGACCTGCTTTGTTTAAGGTTTGGAGAAGGCTTAACTTACAGTTAATTTACAATACTTAGCATGAGCTTGAAGTCTAAAGACCACTCAGAAACTTCAAAATACACAAACTATCAACTTGGAATTTAGTCCTCTCTCCTAAGTGGTCTCCAATGTATCCATATTACATATACATTTCACACTTTTCAGAACTTTATATTCCTGTTCCATAGAGACATACACTATCTGTAATCTGGTTCTCAATCTTCTCCATTTCTGTTGGACACAGCAGACAATACTCACCAGGAGACAAGATGATTAAAATATGTCTCCAGGCAGAGAGAGTTCAGAGGTTTTATGCTTTTTTCTAGTCCAAATGTACCCATGTTCCCACGAAGATGATCTCTCCTTTCATTGGAAACGCAGAGAAAGTTCTTGTGCAGAAAGATATGAAAGCATTGAAAGTAAAGTTGGATTACCTACCAACCTTTTTCATAGCCATCCCACAAACCCATTCATACTTAACAGCAACAGTTGGACTAAAATTCAATAGTAATAGTATCTATTTAATATGAAGCTTGGATTAAAATTAGATCTGAAAACAAATGGAAAAAATCAGTGGATCACTTTTGGCTAACTACACTTTGGCTCAATATTTGAAACTGCTTATTGCATCCTCTTATTCATAATCATACCTACTGTTTTTCAGTAGGGCACTATGTTGTTTGGTTTGAACTCCAAGGCTACTTGACTGCAGTGAGGAAGTACTTACGCTCAACTCTAAGGGCTACTCTGTTGGTGTGGTTTAGTCCTGAGGGGATTGGTGGCCCACAGAGGTGATTAAGGAAAACTGCGACTACAGTCAGAATCCTGTCCAAATAGCAATTTTATGACGGGTTCCCTTAAGACAATGGTTTCACCTCTTCCTTTTGTTTCACACTTCAAAAGAAATTCATTTCATGGACAGACTTACATACTTAGTGTTATATCAAGCCTATATTGAAAATTAGAAGTAAGTCCATCTATAAAAGTTAACACATAATTTGAAATCTCTTATGACCAATGGAGAGCAGAGCAAAAAACTTGTTATGTAAGTATTGCACCTACAGAATAGAAAATAGTTGATCTCTTATTTATGAAGTAATCATAATTGTTAGTACATGAATTATCTCACCACTGTTTCATTGTCAATTAAATTCATGTAACAGATGAAAATTCTTGAGGTTACCTCCAATTCAAGGACTGGAAATTTAACAATAGCTGAAAGGCCCCTGCATTTCCACTCTTCTGTGTTTCCTATCTGACTCATAGGAAATCATATTGAGGAGTCATATTCCTCATGAACTCCCTTAAAAAATCAGGTATATCATCTGTAACACCAGTTCTAGCGATTCCGATGCTCTCTTCTGGTTTCCACAGGCACTTCATACACATGATAGCAAAACATGGAGCCAAAACACCCATTCGTTAACGTGCACGCGCGCGCACACACACACACACACACACACACTGATATAAAAAGTCCCTTACACAAAGCACATAGCCATAAAATGAAGGCATGCCTGCCACACAGACTATTAAAAGTATTCAATAGATACAGCTCATTTGGTTCAGTAAAATAGAACATCACACACAACACAATGAATTTAGTAGTAAGAGGTATACTATCTACATGTAGTGTTGGAAAAAATTACTTTGGCTGTAAGCTGTGAAACAAAGAGGCCGATAAGATAGCTGTTGGAATAGCTCAGGTCTGAGTTGTTGATTATTTAGACTAAACCAGTAGCTAGTAATATGGGGACCACTGTGATGGTGGTGGCTGTAAAAGACTTAGTTAGTTTAATGGAAATGGGAGTTAAGATAGTATTTGTTATTTCTTTATACATTAAAACTTATAACATTTATATAAGACTATTGTAATTCTGATGTACAATATGAAAATGAGTATGTGTGATTACACTGTGAAATTTAAGTACCAGACCTGTCAATGAGCAAGAATGTGTTTGCTCCTATCACTATATGTTTTTCCCCCTATTAAGAGCACAACTTTTCAGACTTGCCTCATAAGTGGAAAACATTGCTGTTTTCCTACTTATCTGTATTGGTTTTTGTGGTTGTGGTTTCTTCATTTTTTTCTTAAACTCAGTATTTTCTACCTGAGAGAATATTGAAGCCTCATTGTATGCAAGGAAAATGGACCTGAGCTGATGAGCTTGTTTATTTACCTGTGAAGAAAAGTTTGCTTGCTACAAAGCTAGTGATGTGGATAATTTAATTACAGAAAATAGGAAACATAGATTATTTCAGAATGCATTAGATTCTGACCTTATTTAATGCCACCACAGTCCACAGAGCATGGTGATTATCCACCACTATTCTCAGGAAACTTCTCTGTCTTGTATGGCTTACAGGGAGAGAATACTCTGGTGCAGAAAACTAAAATATCTAGATCACATTCTGAGCCTTTTCACAATTATGAATATTCAAGTAGCTTTTGAGAAAATGGTGATTACATGAGTGTGCTGGTTATTCTTAGGTCAACTTGACACACAACTAGAGTTATCTGAAAGGAGAAAATGTATTCAAAAGATCCACTCTCAAGCATTTTTTAAGTCAATGATTGACAGAGGAGGGCCCAGGCCATTGTGGGTGCTGTCATTCCTGGGCTGGTGATCCTGGGTTCTAAAAGAAAGCAGACTGAGCAAGCCCTGTGGAGCAAGCCAGTAAGCAGCACCTCTCCATGGCTTCTGCATCAACTCTTGTTCCATGTTCCTTCCATGTTTGGGTTCTATTCCTGACTTCCTTCAAAGATGAACAGTGATATATAAGTATAAATCAAAAAAATCCTCGTTGAAGGATGTTTTTGTGCAGTCTATTTAAATGCTGACTTCTGTACCAGAGATCTGGTCCCAGTCCCGACTTTGAAATTGTAATTATAATGAAGCAACTCATGTCTTCATATCCTGTGAACATTGTTCTCCATTACCTTCTGATTGGTTAAATAATTGGACAGGTGAAGATAAGGCGGGACTTCTGAGCCCAGTGAGAGGGTTCCAGATGGGGACCAGAGAGGAGAGGAGTCACCATCAGGACATGTATGAAGAAGGAGGTGCCAGGGCAAGACTAATTTGGTAGGTAATAGGCCACATGTCTGGGAAGTGAGAGAGGCCAGTATTATCAGTTTAGAACAGCTATCTGCCCAGCTATAGTGCCTGAAGCTTTTAATAAATATAATAGGTCTCAATGTTATTAATCAGAGCATAGGGCAAGCATAGAAAAGCATCCATTTTACAAACTTTTTCTTTCCCAATTTGCTTTTCAGTCATTGTGTTTCATTGCAACAAAAGAAACCTTAACTAAGACAATAAGGAAAAAAAAAAGACTTGAAATTACAATCATGGATTTATCAGTGTGGTTCTGTTTTGTTGTTGTTTTATTTTGGAACTGTACCCTATAAGTGAAATAGATAATTTATATAAATTATAATTCTAATTCTCCAAGTGAATGTCAAAAATCAGATTAAAGCTAGGACATTCCATTCCATTTTTTTTTTTTTTACTTTCAAAAAAAAAATCAGGTATATTATACCCCACATTCATATGTGAGTGCATAAATATCATGTGTTCTTTAGTTTACATGCTTTGAATTTAAGCAAAAAAAAAAAAAAAAAAAGTTTATGCCACTCTGGGGATTTTTCTCTTTCACTTAAAATTTTTTGTAAGATTCATTCAATACATTGTGTCCAGCTGTGGCTTACTGTCCACTGTGTGAGCATATTGTTAGTATAAATCCCATATTGATAGATATTCACAGAGACTATAGTTTCCAGCTTATGTGAGTGGTTCCATGGTGAATTATTTCATACAAGTCTCACTAAACCTACAGTCAAGAAAGCCTTGCTGTGTGCTTAATATACAAACTGTTGGTTTATGGAATAAATTAGGAGTAAACATTACAATACTTTTCTCCCATGTGAAATTTGTCAGTTTGTCCTACACTTATTACATATAGATTATTCTACTGATCTACATATTTTTAAGCACATGGCATTATAAATATTGAAGTTATTACCAGTTGAAATGGTGTAATTGGGGACTGGAGAGATTACTCAGTGGTTAAGAACACTGTCTGCTCTTCCAAAGGTCGTCATGAGTTCAATTCCCAGAGACCACATGGTTGCTCACAACCATCTATAATGTGAACTGATTCCCTCTTCTGGCAGGTGTAAATGCAGATAGAACACTCATATTCATAAAATAAATAAATCTTTTTTTAAAAAGAGAGAAATGGTGTAAATTTTATCTACCTGTGGCCTTGTGCTTGTGATTCTAATCACAGAGTTGAGGCAACAAGGTTTTGTTATACCCAGATATGGAGACCCTAAAAGACTAAGAGAAGTTGAGTCTGTTGCAAAATACATGAGGCTTTATTTAATACAAGCTTGAGCCTGGATCACAACAACCTCCCTGGTGAAGAGGAGGACTGTGGTGGGGTGATCTAGGGCAACAAGGTTTTTAAAGGGCAAAACCGCAAGCGGAGGTGTTACATCCCTTGGAGTTACATGATTGGTTAAAGGCAATTGACTTTTGAAATGATTGGTTTACTTTAGGCACAAAGTCCATAAACAGTTCTGGCCTGGCCATCTGGGTAGATTGCCAGGAGATGGTATATCTTTAAGTGGTTCAGAGCAGGCCATCTGGGTTGGTTTCCTAGCAACTGTATCTCTAGTGGGCAGGGAAAGAATGCAGTAAGGCTGGTTCTTCCCCTCAGGTGGCTGGATATGTCTCTATCTGGCTGGCCTTTGTTCAGCTTCTGCTTTAAACCTTAAACCAATACCCCCACCCAAAAAAAAAAAAAACCTAATTTTTAATTCTTTGGTCTCTCATTCCCCCTTCCCATGATCATTTGAAGACCCAATCTTGGGTCTTCCAGATATGACCCCTGTAGTCCTCCAGATTTACCTTTCCACAATGGGATCTCAGGACCAATACTGTATCACTCCCAAGCACTCAAGCAATTTAAAATACAAGGCCCAAAGGTAAAAATAAAAATGAATAGGGGTCCCATCAGGATAGATATAAGGGTAGTAAGCCAAGGAGAACTATTATACCAGGATTTAAACCATCCTCTGGAATCCTCTCTTGCTAATGTCTCTTCAGGCTTTTTGTCCAGTTGCTACTCCAGCTAAGCAGGTCCCCAAAATAATAGCTAATGTCAGGGGGCCATTTTTGCCTTACCATTTCAGCCTCCCAGGTGGGATTGGGACTGATGGCCTCTTGTTCTGAAACTGATTCAGTTCTGACAATAGGACCATAAGAATAGGGTCTAGGAATAGGAATAGGAATCAGGGCCTAGGAAAGCTGAAATGCCAACCAAAGGCTGGGCAATGGGGTACTATCTAATTAACCATCCAGTTGAAGAGGCATGGAGCCATCGCATTGGCTGGACTGGTTTATTCAGCTTCCAGCAAGTCCAGATTTCAGCTTGCAGTCCATGGCTGATCCCCAAATAGAGTCAAGCAAGTGAAAATCTGCTAAGACAAATTCAGACTAGAGACAGAAGTTAAAACTTGTCTAGTAATTAGGGAAAATGAAGAATCCCAAGTCCAAGGGAAAAACTCATCTGAGGTCCATTTGAGCTACACCAGATCCAGATCCAGATCCAGATCCAAAAAGTCTTCTGACTTTTTGATTTCCTGAAATTCATATTAGCATCACCATTGTATTGCAATTCATACTTTGGAAAAATCAGTTAACAGGTGTCTATAAGACAGAAGAAGTAAACTCATGCCATTAAGACCTAGTAAAATCTATGGCTTTTGGGTCAGATATACACATTCAACAGAAGTTTTTAGCATGATGCACCTTTAAGTCTGTCTCCCAAAGGCAACCAAAATGAAATTAAAATCTCAAGCTTGTGACTAAATAATAAGCAGCCAGTGCTCCACCAACTTATCAAAACTTTACTGACCAGTGTCAAAACTCTGAACTTCTGACATCCTATAACAGCATAAACACAACAATAGCAGAGAGAAGGGAGATATCTGAAATATTTCCCGTTTTCAATATGCCTTAAATTACTTTCTTATATCATTACAACTTATATGCATATACCTCAAAACACCTACCCAGATCCTCCAATATTTTTTTTTGCATTTACCCAAATGTGAAACATTTTCCTAGGCCCTTAAACAATTTTTGTATTCCCATAACTTAAACTTTCATATCCTCAGACCTTACATCTATCCAGTTATTCACTGTAAAACACTGCCAATTAAAATGAAGCCCGTGAGCAAGGCAAACCTGATTGCCTTTCTAAATAAGAGATCAAGTGCCTAGTCGTTCTTACTAGCTAATTAACTGACCAATGAACTAACAGTCTAATTGTCTGCTCTTTAGCTGCAAAGCTACCATTAGCTTAGCTTAGCCGTCAATGTAATCAGAGACTTGAGAAGGATAAATTATAAGCTAAATAAATGTACCAGTCTATGTACCAATCAAAATGACAGTGACGACTAGTCAGTCCACAACCTAGGCAATTGTCCCTGGCTCCTGTAGTCTCATGACATCATGAGCAGAGACAGTTTGGCCATCAGGCACAGAAGATGAGAGACCGTTTATATTGGGGAAAAAAAGAACAGGAAAGAATAGTTTCTTGTCTTCATCAACATGAAACAATGACTCTCCAGGTGTCCATAGTTTTGTCCCAGTCCAATTGTCCAGCTGGACCCTAGTGGTGAGCAACTTGGGGCAGTCTTGCCCAGTAGTTAGCATACCACAATCCAGAGTAAAAGTCATCTGTTGTTATGTCCAAATCTTCTTGGAGACCCTGGGAAGCTAATGCCAGGATTTTGGGACTCTCTGTCATACATTACATGCCACATTCATCAGATCTCTTACAAGCTTGAGGGCCAGCATTTCTGAGTTACTCGTTGCCTATCTTTATCTGCTCCATACTGCATCCTATAAAACACAATTTTATAATCTCTAATTCTGGCATATTTCTTAGATAAGTGTTTTAGAACCAGATCTATTTCAAATAGATCTACATAGGCAAACTTTGTCATTACCCATCCTAGGCTTAACCTTGAAAACCTAAACAACAGACTAGGTAAAGCTCAACCTTGTAGCCAACTGCAGTCATTAGAATAAGTTAAAATATATTTCTGAACTAAAATCAAAGAAAAACTTGCAATCAGATAGTTCATAGAGGGGCTAGCAAATCTTGCTAATCCTACCACAGTGTGTTAAAACTGAACAGCAAAAGTCTTAAAGGACAGAAGTTGCACTTAGCACTAAACAGAGAACTAAACCCATCTGGCAGCCCTTAACAAAGACGGCAGTAAAACAGCAGCTCCACCCTCTTTATCCCTGAACCAACATGGCGGCTGGCTACATGTTGTTACAGGCTGTGGCCAGAAATTTAAAACATAGATATTAGGTTTTGCTGATGGTGTTGTTACTTCCCACGGTATAGCAAGAACTGTGCAACATTTACAGTTTCCCATAACCAAGTAATCAAATAAGATTTAGAACCAACTGCATATTAGAATAGTACAGAACATTTTAAACTGTACTTGAATTATTCTGGCCATACCAAACCTATTGGCCAAAAAGAAACAGTATTAATCCATTCACTCAGGAACTGGTGGTCAGGCATATATTTCATATAATGGTTAACAATGACTTGAATAAAACCGTGTATAACCCTGGGCTAATATGGAGCTGTAGCGCTCTTCCCCCTTTAAAGAGCATAAGAAAACATTTTGCACTGAAGAATCGCCAGCCTTTTTTTTAAGATTTATTTATTTATATGTATATGAGTGCTCCTCTAGATATATACCTGCAAGCCAGAAGAGGGCATCAGGTCTCAGTATAGATGAGTTGTAAGCCACTATATAGTTGCTGGGAATTGAACTCAGGACCTCTAATAAAGCAGGCAGTGCTCTTAACCACTGAGCCATCTCTCCAGCCCATCACCAGCCTTTTAAATGAAGAACAACATATTTTACAGTTCTTTCTCAAATCATAATTGCAGGTATGAAAAACCAAAGAAAATACAGTTCATGTGCCCTCTGGCTTTCCATACATACTCTGACCTTCCATAACATTCTATATACCTTCAGGTTAGGCTTTTCCTAGCTCCATTCTTCTGGCTTAACCAGACATTTTTAGACAAACATTTTTTTTCTTTATTATCCCATTCCATTGCTTTCTCTCTTGCTTTTCAGACAACATAAAAACTTTCATCAAAATCCTCATCATTTCTTTACTAAGTCATTCCATGAGTTTTTACCATCCTGACATGATATACTGTAAAAACTGCATTTTTTAAATTGGATCAAACAGTATGGTTTGGTTTCATTTGATAAAATTAATAAAATAAATACCAAAGTCTTTTGTCCTTCCCCAAAGGGTTTAGAAACTGTTCCAAGTTCTTTGTTAGACTGCCCAAGGTCATTATTTTAGAACGTCTGATAAACTTTAAAACGTTTCATAGCCTTAAACACATTTTTAGAAGAAATATGTTTTTGCAATATCAAAATAAAGTACCTTTTTTAGGAGTAAAACCACAAAGCATAACCATAATTTTAAAAGTCAAAACCAAATTTTAAAACCAAATTTTACCAGTGCAGACAATACAATCTCTAAAATCAATACCAATATAAAATGAGACTTGTCTTCTTAGTCTAAAAGGAAATAGGATGATAAAATGTATTATGACTAAGAGGCTCCATGAAGTTTTTCTTTGCCTTACCCCATACCACGTGGCAATTTCAAGATGGCAGAGTCACATCACATGGCATGGCAAGCCACTTGGTTGCTATTTAAAAACATCCGTGCTGCTATAGATCTTATAAACATATATGCACACATACATGTTCTGAACAAGAGTTTGACTTAACCTTTAAACATATCCAATAACTGTAACTCTATAACCAAGACATACAGAGCATATTAACCATTTAATATCAGTCAGAGATAACACGTAATGGCCATGTGTACATTTAAACAGACAGACACAACTTTCCTTACTCAATCCAGCAGTAATTTCGAGTACTTTGTCCCATCAGCTTGGGCAAGCTTGCCCTGCCCTTAGGAGTTTGGGACTTGCTGGCAGTGTTTCCCGGAGTGCCACACACTGCAGCCATCCCCTAGCCTGTTTCTTCACCTCTGCCCTCTCATGCTGACCTGTAAGACCTGGGGTCTCAGAGTTCAGGAGTTCAATCGCACCCTTCCCAGAAACTCCCCCAGACCAAGACTCGTTGCAAAAGCAAGAGGTTTATTAACCATTGTACAACGGGGTCACCCCTGCTGGTCAGCAAAGAGTGGCACCGGGAGACAAAGGCCTTTAGGTTTTTAAAAGAAAAATTGTGGGAAATTTGAAGTTGCAGTTTTGGCAACTTAGGATTGGATGAGGAAGTTATAAAGTAAGATGATTGGTTAGTCTTAGGTGTTCAAGCTTGGCCAGTCCTGCCAAGTGTGGATGCAGCTGCAATTGAAGGTGGGGGTGGTTAGCTCATCCTTGAAGATTAGGGGCTACAGACTTTTGGCTAGAGGTCAAAAGCTACTCAGAAGAAGTCTAGGTTTGTTGCTAAGAAACGCTATCTCAAGGACAAGGGTCTGGTCCTTCTTTTGTTGAGTGAAGGTCATTGCTTGCTTGCCCTTTTTTTATATCTGTCCTCACAGATAGGGTTATATTCCTTCACTCTCTGGAAAGGTACTAAGAGGCTTTAGCTTAACCTGGACCTAAAACTCAAAACTATAGGCTTTAGAAGACATATAGGTTACAAAGTTAGTCTAACCCTTTCAGACCCTGAAAGACTAGTGGGCACCACCACAGTGGAAGTTTGCCATTGTCATTTCCCCTCCAGGAGACAGGCTTGCACAAGTGGAGCTCTTCTAAGCAGAGAGAGCTCCCTCCCTTGGCCTGCTAAGTGGACACGCACCCTGTCAGCCTGGGTGAGCTCTCTCCACCCACCCCTCCATGATGATGGTGCAGCCCTGGGATTCGGCAAGTGCTGCTTGCTGGGGTAGGGGGCTGTAACACTTGGGGCCGGATGGTCCAGACACCACAGGTGATGCCGCCCCACCCACCCACCTTCCTCAACCAGGCCTTCCCTGCTGTCCCAGAGCTGGTTGCTGCACTCTGTCACAGTGGAAGTGTGTCTGATGGAGCGTCAGTTTCATTTCCGGCCTCACCCTTCCATTTCCACCAGCTGCCTGAGCTCCCAACACAGCGGAATGTTGGGAGAAGGAAAGGTGTGTGGGTGGAAGGGACAGAAGGAACACAGAAGGAACAGGGAGGGATTAGAGGAAGTCTGTCTCATAGTGTCCATCACAGTCCCACAGTCCAATACAAACAAAGATTCACAAACAAGACAGACAGACAAATGCGGGCAAAGTAGCCTCTCGGTGACTGAAAACAAAAAAATGGAACCAAGCACTTGGCTTTCATTCGGGGTGGGAAAGGCGAAAGGGGAAACAGGTTCCTCACCTGGATAGGCACAACATGCACCCAAAAGAGGTTTCATGTAACAAAATAGAAAGACAAGCACAACAGACTCCTGCTCTGGTTTCCCTGCCATGGAAGCCAAAAGCACAAAGAGGAGTAGACAGTGGGATTCCATGTCCACCAAAACTCTCCAATTGGTGCGTGGACTCTCCATCAACCACCCCAAGAGACAAGGCAGATAGGCACTCTGTCAACCACTCCAACCTCGTCCACCAATGTTGTAGACAGAGATTAATATTTACTATTGTTTTATCTTCTTGTAACCCTGCTGTTAATCCTCAGCAGCTATATAACCAAATCGCCACACAGAAACTGGGTTTTTAGTTAACCTAGAACACAATGCTGGGCAATATTTACTCCCTCCTAAACCTCCAAGCCCTCAGTTTCCTAACATTTAGATTTCCCACATTATACTTGCTTTTTGTGAAATCTTAGGTCTGGTTCATGCTCCAAATCCTCCAAGCTCTCTCCTCCGGCTCTGCTCTCCTCGAGCTCCTCCTCCTTCTCGCCCCTTCCTGTTCTCTAGCTCCTCCCCTCTTTCCTGTCCTCTTGCTCCTCCCATTGCACAACATTGTATCTAGTTGCTTTATTTGTGTCCTGTTTACACAAGAGTTGAGACAGGATGCTTATAGTGAGTATCACAATGCAATATCCAGATTGAAACCAGAGAGTTGGGGGTGGGGAAATCAGCATTTGAATTAACAAGGGTAAGGCATACACATTTTAAAAGAACATTATACCAACACACCAAAAACAGGAAGGTGGGCTCTCTGTCAACCAAACCCAGGGACAGAGACGTCTGCCGGAACCCCAACGGCTGTGACCACCGAGTGCATCCACTTCTAGTCACCTCTAGCTGTTTAAACCAACACCTTGAGGGTTTTTCAGAGAACAAAAAGTAAACACACATGCGAACACTGCCCAGAGACACTGAGACAAAAAAAAACTGACCAGGCAGCACTGGACCCTCCAGACAGAGGTTCTGGAGTACTGGAGGGTCCCAGAATCTCAGTGAGACCACCAATTGTTGTACCCAGATCGCAAGACCCCAAAAGACAACCAGAAGTCGAGTCTACAAAACTGGAGTCTGCAAAACACATGAGGGTTTATTTAATACAAGCTCCAGCCTGGGGCACAGCAACCTTCCTGGTAAAGAGGAAGAATGTGGTGGGGTGGTCTAGGGCAACAAGGTTTTTAAAGGGCAAAACCACAAGTGGTAGAGTTACATGCCTTAGTGTTATATGATTGGGTAAGGGAAACTGAATTTGAAATGATTGGTTTGCTTTAGGCGTCAAGTCCATAAACGTTCTGGCCTGGCCATGTGGGTGGGTTGCCAGGAGATGTTATCTCTTTAAGTGGTTCCAGCCAGACCATCAGGGCAACTGTAACTCTATTGGGCAGGGAAAGAATGCAGTGAGGCTAGTTTCTCCACCCAGGTGGCTGGACATGTCTCTACCTGGCTGGCCTTTGTTCAGGCTTCTGCTTTAAACCAATACTCCACACAAAAAAAAACTAATTTTTAATTCCATGATCTTTCAGTTTCTTTAGAGAAAAGGTGTTGACATGAATACACAGACTTGAACTACGTCTTGTTAATAAAGAACATGAAAGACAAATACAATAAAAAAATGGGAGGCCACTTATTTATGATTTTTGTTATTTTGTCTTCGTGCATGGTAATCCATCCGTTATTTTAAATCCTTAAAGAGGGATCCTAAAGATGTTCTGAATGTAGATGAAGGGAGGGCCACTTGTGGCATGAGGCAAAGTCTCATGTAAGTAAACCACATAGCAGACTCTCTGTCTTTCTTTCAGGATTTTGGAAAGGGTTAGTAAGTACAACAGTAGTCGTAGGTCAAGTATAATGTGTATTGAAGAACTCTGCTTTCCCTGCATGGCTGTTTTTGTTTCCTTTTGTTTTGTTTTGTTTTGTTTTGTTTTGTTTTGTTTTGTTTTGTTTTTCTTCGCCCTGATTCTAAGGGGTTCTTACCCTTCTTTGATGCTTGAAACCCTGCAGAGGGAAAGAGCACTGTCCTGGATTATATTTCTATAGCTTCATCACATAAGCAGCTGGGTTGTTTTGTTTTCTTCTCTTTTCAAATCAAGGCCTCAATAATGCTGAAAATGTTATTGAGTCTTGACATTAAAAACAGTGAAACTATGTAGGACAGGATCAAATGGCTCCCCAGTGCTAAAATTATGATATTTATGGAGGGTTTGAAATAGAAAACTATATAAATAGAAATAGAACACTATCCTCCAAATAAGTTATCTGGGTTCTAGCCAAGTCTGTATGGGGACTTGAGCAGGGTAACAGGATGCTGATGTACAATCTGTTGATGTCCCATTTGGGGGACTCAATCTAATATGATCAGACACACTTTTATATGTTAGTATCTTGGATGGCACCCAAGTGCCTTGAGAAATAAAGCTCCTTAGCCATACCTTTCCAGAGCCTCCACTACAGGGAGGCTCTGTAACATTGTGAAATAGTATCCAAGTGATGGAGGGCAGGATCCCTTGGAGGGTAGTGTCTCAGTGTGTGTGTGTGTGTGTGTGTGTGTGTGTGTCCCTCTATCCATTCCCCAGAATGGATATTTGAGATTGAAACATGCATAATGACCCTTGTGTTGACAAACAGAATAGTTCCATTGTAGATATGTGACCCCTTGAGTCTCCCCTAGTACTCAAAGCAGTTATGGTAAAAGTAAGGACCAGCTGTTCCCTGGTCAGTTGTGGTAATATGAATGTCCTATGGTCATGAGAAGTACAGTCTGGAAATATAGTGGTGAAAAAAATGGTAACAAGAAATAGCAGTAATACAACCTACACAAATAAGATTTTTAAAGTGCTAAGAGAAGCTTTGCACCACATTTTGATTCAACTAGAACTGAGGTAGTCAGACCTATGGCAAAGACTTGGCATTTATGACAATAGATACAGTTCAAGGGTGGCAGGTCATAAGGAAAAGAGGCAAGAGCACTGTACTTATGTTACCTGATTGTCAGCTGGGAGCCTCTGGAGTAACCAGGAGTCATGGTTTAGCCTCTCAAGATGGTTAGGCTGCATGGCGTGGATGGTCAGGAACTCATTCTCTGTGTGACTCCATTCTTTCACACTGGACCCACGGGATCACCTCTGCCACCTTTAGTATAATAGGAGTGGGGGAAAAATCAAGCAAGCAAACATGGCCAGCAGAGGTCCTACTGGGATCTTTATCAGTAACCTAGAAGGATCCCGTGCTTCATTCTCAGTGGTCAGGACTCAGCCTCACACTCTTACACAGCTGGCTGACTTGAAACAGTGCTGCTGAAAACCTAAGGACAACATTTTAGAACAGAATAAAACCTTGAGCACATATTTTGATTACAAGAAATGTTAGCCATAGAGGAACTTGAATTTCTGTCAAGTAACTTCATTATACACAAAGAAAAAATGTGCAAGGTTTTGTGTGATTTAAGTCTTTGATAGAAAATGTTGCGTATTTTTATAATAGATTTTGTCTTTAGAAAACCTTTTTAAATTCTTTTCAAAATTTAATTAAAATGTAATTTTTAAGATTTTTTTCACTTTCTGGAGAGCAGGAGAGATGGCTCAGCAGTTAAGATTTTCACTTTCTGCCAGGCATGGTGGCACATGCCTTTAATGTCAGCACTGGGGAGGCACATACAGGCCAATCTCTATGAGTTCAAGGCCAGCTTGGTCAAAAAAGGGAGTTCCAGGACAGCCAGGGCTGCTACACGGAGAAACTCTGTCTTGAAAAACAAAACAAAAACGATTTCCACTTTTCTCTACCCTTTTCACCTCTTCCGTCCATCTCCCACCAACTCCCTCCAAAGTGTACAGGTCTCCTTTACTTTAAGCACTGTTGTTACAAACACAAATGAATAAACATGTAAATGTAAGCTGTTGAGTGGGGTTAGTGTTGGCTGCATGTATATGCTCATAGGACTAACTACTTGGTATTGATAACCAATCAGAAGACACATCCCTGGGGAAGATTAATTCTCCTGCTCTCCACAATAATTCATTGTTTGTAGCTATTCATCTAGGGGCTAGACAGTTTCCCCATCTACAGTGGTATGTCAACTGTGGTTAGAATTTTCAGTGTCCTTTTAGCAGCCATGTTATTGAGATTTCATAAATGAGGGATCCCTGTCATAGCAAGAAGACACAATCTCACAGCAGACTTCCTGGTCCTCTGGCTCTTACAATCCTCTCTTCAGTAATTTTCCCTGAGCCTTTGGTACAACACTTATGTTGTATCAATTGAGGTTTCTATATTTGAACTATTTTTTATTTTTATTTTCTATATTTTCTATATTTGAACTAGTTGTGGTTTTCCACAACTATGGTCTTGTTCAGTAGCCAAAGGAAGCTCCTTTAATGAGGAGTAAGATCTACACTTCTCTGTGGTATAAAGATAAGAATCTGGACTGCAGTTTGGAACTACACTGGTGTAGAAAAATACTAATTGTAGATTCTTCTCTGGCCTACAACCTCTCCAGCCATGGGTAGCCAGCTAGATTTATGGTGCCAGGTATGATTTACCCACTGTTAAGCAGCACTTAAATACAATTAGATATCTGTGGTGGTTGACAAAATAAAAGTATCACTATTTCACCATTTTGAAAATATTGCTAGTCCAGATGGATAGGGCTGCTTGATGCTCCTCTCCCTTGGCAGCTTGAAAGCACCTTCTGATACTGAAAACTAGTCCTCAGGGATGAGGTTTCTGGAACAGTTCCAGCTCAATTACTCCAAGTCCTTTGTCCAATGTGTATCATCCTTTAGCAATATGGACTTACCCTCAAGTTCTGCAAGGCAACCAAAAGTAACGGTAATAGCCTTTACTATTAATAGCCTTTACTTTATGTTGGGAAGGGTACTGTCTAGATGTACATCAACTTAACACAACCTAGGATCAATTTGGAAGAAAGACCTCAACTGAGAAAATGGTCCTACCAGTCTGACCTATGGGCAACCTTGTCATGCATTTTATTGATTGATGATTGACCTGGGAAGGCCTACCACACCATGGCTTGTGCCATCACTGTGCTGGTTTTCCCAGCTACTATATGAAAGCAAGCAGGGCAAGCCATAGAGAGCAAGCCAGTAAGTAGCATTCCTCAATGGCCTCTGCATCTTTGTCTACCTTCAGGTTCTGGCCTTGAGTCCCTGCCCTGACTTCCTTTGAAGACAGACTGTGAAGTGGAGAATAATCCAACTAAACCCTTTTCTCTCAGCATTGTTTATGGTTGTGATCTTTATCGTAGTGAAAGACTGAGACAGAAATTGATCCAGGTTCATGGAATATTACTGTGAAATATCTGGCCACGTTTAGAGGAAGATTGTGGAAGGAGTTTGGAACTTTGGGCTGCAAAACCCATTGAGTGTTCAGAGTTTAATATGCTAAGAATGTTTACAGAAACACAGATGATGGCAGCCTGGCTTTTATTTCAGAGGAAAATTTGACAGCTCCTTAAAGACTATATCAGAACCATTTGATATGTTGAATGACAATCTGTGTTTCCAGTCAGTTAACTGTAATTATCAATTGATGACGGTTAGCTGGAGCTAAGAAATCAGCTGCAGTTAAGAGACCAGTATCATTGAAGCAGTCTTCCAGGAAGTATTTTCTAAGGGTCTTCACCCAGAAACTGTGATCCAGATGGACCTGAGGCTGCATCTTATGCTGGCAGCTGAACTAGGTAGTTTAAGAGGCAGCGGGGTAATATTGGTTTTGAAGGTTATAAGGGAGTCATGGAGAGCAACTGAGGTTTGGCACTATGTGGATTGGCTCAAATCCATGAAGAGAGATTTGGAGAGGCCATTGGTAACATTACAGCCTCAGAAGACGCAGGATTAAAGTCATGGAGTAAATTTGAAACATGGAACCAAGTGGGATTCTTAAAGTTTCTGGAGAAAGCCCATGAGAAGCTACTGGAAAAGGGACAGTTCAGCTGCAGTGCAGACACCTGCATTTTGGAAATGCCGTAGGACAACCACCAATCACCACAGCAGCTGTGCAGTAGACCTGGCCTGATCCTATGACACAAGCTGTATGTGCTAGAGAATGTCCCAGCCATTAGACACTGAGTTTTTTATGCTCACCTGTAGTTTGTTATGATTTGTGTAGGTTGTAGCTGTGCCCTGGTTCTTCCTTCTTGGAGTAAGAAAGTATTTAACTTATATTTTATTTTACAAAAGCCTACAGTTAATAGACTTTAGAATATCATAGAAATTTTGGATATCTTAGAGAGACTTTGAATGTTTAAAGAGACCAAACTTTTCAAGTACTTGAATTTTTAAAGACTGTGGGAGTTTTAAAAGTTAAAGTGTTTTATTTTGTGAAAGTAGTGGTAATATGAGATCCTGAAGATGAAAAAGAAAGGAAAGGTTATACTTTAACAGTGACGTATTTGTCAAGTTGATAAATGATCAATTGTGATGGCAGTTATATGTCAACATAACTTAATCTAGAATCATTTGAAAAGAAGGAATAACACGTCAGAAAATGCCTCCAACAGATTGGCCTGTGGGAAAACTGTGGTATATTTCTTGATGATTAACGTGGAAGCATATTGAAAGCTGAACTGATAAACTGAGAGTTTCTCTGAGGCCCTGGTGTATAGAAAAGGAACATAGCTTCTTCTCAAAACTGAGAACATACTTGAAGAAGCCAGTAATGGCCAGAGGCCAAAGCCTTGGGGAGATGCTGCTTCACATCCTTAGAACACAAGTCTTCCCACCTGAGCTATCAGTGCCAAGGTCGCTATGTGCTCAGTCTGTAATGCTCTTGAGATACTCTGCGTTCTCCTTGTGCAACCTGAATTGGCTTCTGGCTTACTAAGTCCCACTATAAAGCAGGATAATATAGAGTTTGCTGATTTTGTCACATTTCTCCCCTGGAAATAGTATATAAGTAGCTGTAGTTCTTAGAAACTTTGTTTGGCATAAGACAGAGTTTGTGCAAGACATCCCAATCCCAAACTCTCTTTATCTTTTTATATTCTGATCTCCTGGCTTTCTCTCTCTCTCTCTCTCTCTCTCTCTCTCTCTCTGTCACTGAAGAACAACCTTCTGACCCAGATCAGGATGCCACAGCACACTGTAGCTGATGTCACCCCTGGGCTCCTGGTCCTGGGTGCCATCATGAGTTAAACAAGCCATAGGGAGCAATCAGATAAGCAGCACTCCTTGGTGGCTTCTTCATCAGTTCCTGCCTCCAGGTTCCTGCCTTGGATTCCTTCCCTGACTTCCTTTCATGTAAAGTGAGAGCCAACTAGACTTCCTCCCCATGTTGCTTATGGTTGTGGTCTTTATAAGAGCCGGGAAACACTATCTATTGGGGATCTCTTGGACATCCCTGACAAACATCTCCAGATAAGGTTTCTCATGCCTTGTTCTAGAATTTTTTTTAATTCTATGGCTCTTGAAGTATTATTGCAACTTAAAAAAAAAAAAAACATTTAATTTGGAGCACTATGTTTCATATGCCTTAGCTCCAACATTAGACTTATGGTTCTCTTCTTGTACTGTATGTTTTGTTTTGTTTTGTTTTTTGTCACACTTGCCCTTTTCCTTGTAAGCCTGCGTAAGAGTAACCACTATAACCACTAATACCCCAGTGACAGTGTCAATGTTATGCTATCTCGAAATCTTCTCTGCCAATGAAATTAATCTATAACTATTCAAATTAGTCTCAGGTATATTCTTAGGATAAGGTCAAAGGCAAAATGTCATGAGAATTGTCATTATCCCAGTAGCTAATATCATTCCCCTCTGAAATCTCTTGAGTGAGCCTCCATAGTCCACATGGCTCTCAGCATCATTGTCTTCCAAGATCCTACTATGATAGCCCACTATACTCTATTCACTAAACTATTTTTCTAGTTGAAAGTTCAAAAGTCTTCCACATTTCTCCAAAATACAACATGATTGGGTCTGTCGTACCAACAGCCGACTCCTGATACCAATTTCATTCTTAGCTACTTTTCTATGGCTATGACAAAACACATGACCAAAGCAACTTTTTTTAAAAAGCATTTAATCTGTAGCACACTGTTTCATAGGGTTAGAGTCTGTAGCCATTATAGTGAGAAGCATGGCAGCAGGCAGGTATATATGGTGCTGGAGCAGTAGGTGAGAGTTTATATCTGATCCTAAGGCATAGACAGGAACAGAGAAGAGCTAAGAATCAAGTGGCTTTTGAAACCTGAAAGCCTATCCCAATAGCACACCTCCTTTTTGAAGGCTAGCTTCAACATCACAGGGTAAATTAAGCAACTTGTTACAGATTAGCAAAGTATAAGGAAGCAAGGTAGTTTTCCGAGCCAGTTTCTCTTACTAGCAGGCTGCAATTTGCAGCTACAAAGAAAGAATCAATTATCTTATTATTTATCTTAACAAGTAATCTTATGAAAATCTTAAAAGAATCACAAATCTAAACTTTTATATAAAATACAGTAATTTTTACTTTAAATCCTCAATGTGTACATCTACTCATTAATATTTTTTGGTAAATCATATCAGGAAGCTGAGGGAAAAATGGGTTCAAGAAATTTTTAATCAACACCTTGATCACCAGCCCATCTTTAGCAAGAGAGAGGCATGTCATCCAGTAACAGTCAGGCTGCCATCGTTCTTTTTCTCTGACCTCAAAAAGTCCCTAGCTCAACTATTAAGAGTCTACCTTTTTGAACTTTAAATTGTTCCCTAAAATTTTCTACATCAAAGCCACTAACAAAAACATCTTCACCTAACTTTATAAAACTATATAAATCAGGAGTTCTGTAAAGTCATTAATTCATCTAAACAATATCATTTTATGAAAGTTCATCTTTGTATTGATCTGCAGGAAAACTGCCCAGTTGATTGGGCTCTCTCTCAAAAGGCAACCACACCAGACTGTAGTAGTGAGGGTCTCCCTGTGACAAAATGGTGGACTGTCTCAAGAAAGCACACTTGCTCACTGCAGCCCCTCCTGCTCAGCGTCTCCCACCTCCTCTATTAAGGCCATATCTCCTAATTCTCATTTCTTTCTGATTTTGTTAATTTGGATACTGTCCTCTGTCTTTTAGTTAGTTTGGTTAAGGGTTTGTCTATCCTGTTGATTTTCTCAAAGAACCAGCTTTTTGTTCATTGATTCTTTGCATTGTCCTTTTTGTTTCTAATTTATTGATTTCAGCCCTGAGTTTGATTATTTCCTGCCATTTACTCCTCTTGGGTGTGTTTGCTTTCTTCCTTCTATAGCTTCCAGGGGATCTGTTAAGTTGCTAGTATGATATCTTTCCAATTTCTTTATGAAGGCACTTAGTGCTATGAACTTTCCTCTTAGCACTGTTTTTATTGCATCCTGTAAGTTTGGGTATGTGGTACCTTCATTTTCATTGAATTTTAGGAAGTCTTTCATTTCCTTCTTTATTTATTCCCTGACTCAGTAGTCACTGAGTAGGGAGTTGTTCAGTTTCCATGAGATCTGTAAGGGTGATCCATCCATCATTATTCTTTTTGTTCCGGATTGCTTTGCCCACCTTTGTTTTTATTATTCTGAGAAAGCAAGAGCAGAACTAACTCCATCTTGTTTTTCAGACACCATTTTGAATGGCCCTGTCCTTTATATGACCCAAGTTCTCCCACTAGGGACTTAGCAAGTAAAACATCCACAGAAGGAAACTGGCAAATAAAAAAATCCCAGGAGGAACTTGGCAAGAGCAAATAGGCCCACAGGAAGAACATGGCAAGAATAATTAGGCCCTGCACACTTTTATTTCACACCAGTGAAAGTGAAATAAAAGTACATGCGTAGTTCCCAGGACAAGATGTTCCTTTTCAATAGCCTGTTTCCCCCTTGCAGTTTGGCCAACTGGTCTGAACCAATCAGCTTAAAAGTCAATCTACCCACCCTCCTCTTACCTAATCCTGTAATACCAAGGCTTAGAATTCCCCCTTGTGGTTTTTCCCTTTAAAAACTCTGCCTTCCTGAGGCTTGGGGCTTTTCTTTCTGAATAACTGTGTCAGGGACAATTGACAGCCCAAGCTAGAGCTTGAATAAAGACCCTTGTGTGTTTGTATAGGACTCATGTTCCTGGTGGTCTCTTGGGAGTCTAGTGATCTAGGCATAACAATTCCATACAAATTTTAGGATTTTTTTCTATTGCTTTAAGAATGATATGGGTATTTTGATTAGGATTGTATTAAATATGTAAATAGATTTGGTAGAATAGTCATTTTCAAAATATATTTATACAAAAGTTGAAGAAACTGTAATTAATAATAAATAAATAAATACATACATCATATTTACCAACCCATGAACATGGATGTCTTTCTGTTTCCTAGTGCTTTCTTCAATCTCTGTCTTCAGAGAGCTCAGGTTTTCATTGTAGAAGTCCTTTACCTCCTTGGTTAGGTTGTTCACAGATGTTTTTTGTTTTGGTTTGTTTGTTGTTTGTTTTAAATTTATTTAATAAATCTACAGTGTTCTTCCTGAAGGTAGGCCTGTAGTCCAGAAGAGTTCATCAGATCTTATTATAGATGGTTGTGAGCCACCATGTGGTTGCTGGGAATTGAACTCAAGACCTTTGGAAGAGCAGCCAGCTCTTAACCTCTGAGCCATCTCTCCACCCCCCCACAGATGTTTTGTGAGGCTAATATAAATAGGAGTGTAGTATCTCTCTTTCTTAGCATGTGAGTTAGTGAATCAGAAAAGTTACTGACTTTTTAAAGTTAATCCTGTTTCCTGTCACTTTGCTGAAATTTTTAACAATTTCTAGAAGTTTTCCAGTGGAATTTTGGGGATCTCACATACATATAATTTGCAAATAGAGATAACTTGACTTCTTTTTCTATTTATTTCCTTTTAATTTCCTTGTCTTATTGTTCTAGCTAGTTCCTCAAGCCCTATATTGAAAGGAATGGGGATAGAGGACAGCCCTGTCTTGTTCCTGATTTCAGTAGGATTGCTGCAAGTTTTTGCATTTAGTATGCTGTTGACTGTGGGTTTGTCATATATATGTTGAGGTATGTTCTCTCCAGCCCTACTGTTTCTAGAAATTGTATCAGAAAGCTGTCTTAGTTTGGGTATCATTGCTATGAAGAGACACCATGACCAAGGCAACTCTTATGAAGGAAAGCATTTGATTGGGGCTGTTTTACAGTTTCAGAGGTTTAGTCTAGTATCATCAGGGAAGCATGGCAGCATGCAGACAGACTTGGTGCTAAAGAAGGAGCCAAGAGTTCTACATCTTGATACATAGGCAGCAAGGAGAAGACTGGACATCATTGGCCGTAATTTAGCATATATGAGACCTTGAAGCACATCTCCACAGTGACACACTTCCTCCAACAAAGCCACACCTCCTAAAATTCCATTTCCTATAATCCAAGCACTCAAACACAAGAGTCTATAGGGGCCATACCTATTTAAAATACCACATTCCACTCCCTGGCCATCATAGACTTATAGCCATAACATAGTGAAAAATGCATTTAGTCCAATATCAAAAGTCCCCATATTCTATCACAGTCTCAACAATGTTTAAACACCTAAAGTTCAAAGTCTATTCTGAACTGAATCCCATTCAAAATAAAAAAACAGATCACATAGCTCCAACATACAATGGTACAAGATATACATTACCATTCTACTCCCTGTTAGCAGCTTGCCTCCACAGTTATCCCACAGCTCTGTCACTCTAACATCTTGGGAATGCCAAAGCAATCCAGACCTCACCTTCACAGATTCATGCAATGGCCTCTCTGTGCTTCTGTGTAGGGACACCCCAGCCACATACCTGGCCTCAGCAACTTTTCTTAGTTTTGGAGAGAGATTCCATAATCTCTTTCACATAATGGCCAATCTGAGCCTCCTTGAAGGGACACCCTTGCCACATACGTGGCCTCTGTGGCTTTCATTAGTCACAGAAGGAAATTCCATTCTTGATTCTAAAGCCAGGACCATGCAGCCAAAGCTGCCAAGTTCTGTTGCTTTCTGTGGCTGTGACATGGCCCCCTCTTTCAATTACATCTTCACCAGCTTTTTACTTTCCTTGGTTTCCTTCACTGCCTAAATGTGGCTGTTTGGAACTTGCTCTGTAGAGCAGGCTGACCTTGATGCATATGCTTCTGTCTCTTGAGTGCTAAGATTAAAGGTTCCTTCTGCTGGCATTAAAGGTCTGTACCTAAGCTTTTCTTTAATTCCTTTTCATAAGGAATTAAAAGCTTATCTGGGTGGGACCTCACCTGGAGGTCATCATTCCCTTAATTCCATTTAATATCTTTAATCTCCTTGAACACAGACAGGATTTGCCTCTATTGCACTTCCTGATGTCTCTTTAATCCTTGAACCATACATTTTGTATTTTTCCTTTCTAAACTTAATATGTCTCATCAAAATGCTCTTCATAAACGTGAACCACAGGACAGAGTCTAAACTAGACTCTGAAAGGAATGAGGATAGAGGACAGCCCACAGGACAGAGTCTATACTAGACTATTTTGAGATTTCCTGTGTAAATGCAATTAATCTAAATCTCTTTACTTTAGCCTCAGGCAGACTCTTTAGACAAGGGCAAAAAGCAGCCATTTTCTTCACCAAAATATTGCAAGAACAATCTCTAGGAAACGTACTAAATTCTTCTCTTCTGAAACATCTTGAGTCAGGAGCCCTCAGTTCAAATCATGCTCAGCACCACTGTCAATCCTTGCTTCTACTAGTAAGGCCCATTAAGCCCTACTTAGAGCATTCCAATGCTTTCCTAATCCAAAGTCCTAAAGCCCACATTTCTCCAAATAAAAGCATGGTCAGACCTATCACAACAATAACCCACTTTTGGTAACAACTTCTGTCTTACTTGGGGTTTTATTGCTGTGAAGAGACACCATGACCAAGGCAACTCTTATAAAGGAAAGCATTTAATTGGGGCTGGCTTACAGTTTCAGAGATTTAGTCTATTATCATCATGGTGGGAAGCATGGCAGCATGCAGGCAGACATGGTGCTGGAGAAGGAGCTGACAGTTCTACATCTTGATATGAAGAGCTTAACTTAGCTTGGGTGACTCCATTTTGAGTTGAGGAGCCATCTTGTGCAAGCCTATAACCAGGGGCTGAATTCAAGGTCCAAGAAAAACCACAGAATGTACACTTGGTAGAGAACTGGGTCAACTCCCCTAGCAACAGCCAATCAGAGTAAGGCAGAAAATTCCCCAATGTTCCACATGTACTTTCAGATAGCTTAGAATAAGAATAGCAATTGTGGTTAAGCTTCAGCTAAAGGGTCACCATGTTCCTATGATTTTTACACAATACTGTAATGCCAAAGCATGGAAACCCCTAGCTTGCAGTTTTTCCCTTTACAAATCCTATTCACCCAGGACTCGAGTGGGTGCATCTCACTGCTGCATCAGTGAAACTTGGGTCCTAAGTTTGATCACTCTCGCAATAAAGCTCTCTTGCTCTTGCAATAGAGTCATCTCCTGGTGGTCTCTGAGGGTCTCGCAATCTGGGTATAACAGATGCACATGCAGCAAGGAGAAGACTAAATTCAACGGCCAGACTTGAGCATATATATGAGACCTCAAAGCCCACCTCCACAGTGACACACTTTCTCTGATAAAGCCACACCTCCTAATAGTGCCATTACCTATATGAGCCACGTATTAAAACACATGGATCTATGGAGGCCATACCAATTCAAATCACCACAGAAGGCATGCTGAATTTTCTCGAATTTTGTTCTGCATCTATTGAGATGACCATGTGATTTTCATCTTTAAGTTCACTTTCATGATTTACACTTATGGACATAGGTATTTTTGAACCATCTCTAAAATAAATCTGACTAGGTCATGGTGGATGATGCTTTTATATGTGTCTATATATTGTTTACATGTCTTTATTGAGAATTTTTCAATCTACATTCATATTGGCCTGTTTTGTTTGCTTTTCTGGGGTATGTATGAATTTCTTGGTGAGAGTTATTTTTGTTTTCTTTGTTTTAAAGATATATATAGAAAAAAACAAAGTTGATTGGGTAAGAAGGCAGAAAAGATCTAAAAAGTTTGGGGCGAGAAAAATATTAAAATATATGAAAATTTTCAATAAAAAAAATAGTTTGGAAATTCCATTGATAAGTAAAATGCAAAATGGAAAGAAGTTCAAATTTTATTTGGAAAAGTTTTTAGCAAAGTGTTGAAATTCTCTACTATCATATGTTAGATTTAAATTATAATATATATTTGATTATAGTTAGTACCACTCCTGGTACCAACTTTTGTCTTAATTTGGGTTTTATTGCTGTGAAAAGACACCATGACCAAGGCAACTCTTATAAATGAGTTATATTTATTATAACTTCTTAAACTGTATCTCCTTGAATATAGGTTTTCAATTATTATTGATTATTATAATCAATAACTATATGTTATAGTTATTAATTGCTTTCCTGCAAATGTGTTGAAATTAATAAAATGACACATGGGTATGTGTTCATTCATTATACATTTGCAGACATTCCATCATTCTAAATGCAATATCAATGAAGTCATTTATCTTGATTCAGCAAATAAACCTCTACATTGAATGTTTATAAATAAATAAATATCAAATAAAGCATCAGGGATTGATTCTCCTTATCCTGTCAATTGCACAGGCTAAGCCAGGGTGTTCTACATACAGCATGAATGAATCCTAGCCAGCAGCTTATCTGGAGCTAGGGCTTCCAAGGTGGCTTCATTAAAGACTGGCATCAAGCCTATAGTGTCCATGCCTGGTGAGGATTCCCTCTACCAAGAGATACACCTTCTTTTTATGGATGGGGGAGCTCTAAGAGAAGAAGTGGAAGTTTCCAGGCCTCTTCTAGCACTTTTTCATAAGAAAGCACGTCATGGGACCACCCTAGATCAAGGAAGGGGAAAGTCAATTGACAGTGAGAGTAAATTTCTTGGTAATCATATTTGCAGGGAACCTAACAAAATATAATCCCACTCACAAAAATAAGGCAATAGATACTGAAATTTTTAAAAAGTACACAACAATAAAAATGCATGTAGGACTGCAATTACATACACCTTTCAAAAATAATTATAACAGTCTCAGTTCTCCAATCAAAAGACAGACCTAACTGGATTAAAGACTACACCCATCCTTCTATTATCTATAAGATAGGCACCCTCTTTGATTAGGCTGAAAGGATAGACAAAATTACTCAAGGCAAATGAGACTAGGAAGCAAACAGGCATTGGTATTATAATATCTAATAAAAAAAACCTTCAAATAAAGACTAATCAGAAGAGACAAATAAGGGTGCTTCATTCTAACCAATGGAACAATAAACCAAAAGACATTACAGTCCTAGGTTTATATGCACCAAAATGGTTCATCCAATTTCATAAAAAGTATACTACTGGAGTTAAAGACACAGATTAATATAATCCACTAATAGTAAGTCATTTCAATTCCACTATTTTCTACAATAATCAGATCATCTGAACAAAAATAAACAGAGGAACTGGAGAGATGGCTTATCAGTTAGTATTTGTGCACTCAGAGGAGCCGGGTTTGGTTCCCAGAACCCACAAACATCTGTAACTTTAGTTCTAGGTAAACAGCACCACCTTCTGACTTCCGAAGACACCCAGCAGGCACATGGTATACAGACATACATGCAAGCAAAACACTCATATACATAAAATAAAATATTTACAAACTAAACTGAGAAATGACAGAATTAAATGGCATCATACATCAACTGGACTAACAGATATCTACAAAATATTTCACCTGAACATCACAAAAGTGTCTTTAAAACAGATCACTTTCTGGTACACAAAACAAATGTTAATGATTCAGAAAGAGTGAAATGAGTCTGAGTATCCTATATTACAATAAAACTTAAAATTGACAGCAAACTAATATCTAGTAAGTACACAAATTTACAGAGATTAAGCAGCTCATTGCTGAATAGTAAATGAGCCAAAAAAGAAATCAAGAAAAAAAATTTATTCTTGGGACACAACAAAAATAAAAATACAACACAACAAAATTCTGGGACACATTAAAAATCCTACGGAAGAAATTTACAACTCCAAGTGCCTATGTTAAAAAATTAGAAAAGAGCACAAATCAATGACTTAATGATGCACTCAAGAATTTAGAAAAAACAAGAACAAACCAAACACAAATCCAGTAGATGACAAGAAATATTAAAAATCTGAGCAGAAGTTTAAAAACAGAAGTAATAAAAATAATAAAAAAATCAACAATTCTGTGTCAGTTTTTTGAGAAGATAAATGATATTAACAGACTTAACTAACCAAAATCTAAAAAAAAAAAAAAAAAAATACCCAAATTAGCAAAATCAGAAATGAACAGGAAAACATCAGAAGAGACACCAAAGAAATTCAGAATATTATAAGGGAATAATTTTAAAACTTGTACTATATTAAATTGGAAAAACCTAAACAATATGGATGAATTTCTAGATTCATCCAAATGGCCACATTAAATTAAGAAGATATCATCAACCTAAACAGACCTATAACAAATAAGGAGACTGAATCAGTAATGCAAAGCCTTCAAGATAAAAAAATATGTAAGTCCAGATGGATTCACAGAAGAACTCTACCAGACTTTCAGTGAATATCTATAGCCAATGCTTCATGCATTATTAAAAGAAGAAAAGAAACAGAACAATCCCAAACTTCTATGAAGCCAGTATTGCTCTAATACTAAAAATACATATACCACAAAAGAAACTAAAAAGCCAATATCCCTGATGAACATAGGTTCAAAAATCAATAAAATATTTCAATACTGAATACAGACATACTTCAATAAGATTCCACCATGAGTAGATTTATTCCAGAGATGCAAAGAAAGTTCAAACATATGCAAATAAAATGTAATAAATCACATAGGTGGGCTGAAAGACAAAGCACACACACACACATACATACACACACACCTTCATCTCAAAAGAAGCAGAGGACAAAAAGGCCTTGTGCACACTGGTTAGCACTGGAGAAGCCAGGAAAGTTAAACACACAGCTTACCTCTTCATCTGAATGAGGTCTGTTCTGGTCTTCCTGGAATAGTTTTACAACCTGCTGATTCTTTGCTGTCTGATGAGACAATTCTGTCCATATCTCCTGAATTTACTTGTCCCAGACCCTTTCCCCTCAAAACCTTGAACGTTACTTTTAGGCTGCAAACCCATCCTTGGGAGTGATGTCACTTGTACTTTACAACAGCCTAAGTGACTTCCATGCTATCTTAGGGCCAGGCTAGTCCTGACACCCACAGGTGTTATGTTTACCTCAGTCAAGCTCCCTTACCCAATGTAATGCCAAGGCATGTATCCTGATGCTTGAGGATTTTTTTCCCCTTTAAAAACCTTGTTCCCCTAGACAGTCCCTTCACACCCTTTCCTGCTTCCACAGGAAGTTTTGCAACCCAGGCTCAAGCACATAGCCAATAAACCCTCATGTATTTGCAGTGGAGTCAATTCCTGGTGGTCTTTGGGGAGTCTTAAGAACTGGAAATAACAGTTTCTTTAAATTATTCCATGTGGATTTGACTTTGGTAGGTCATATATGCCAAAATCAGATATACCATTTCTTTTAGGATTTCCAGTTTGGTAGAATACAGTATGTTCCTATAAATATGTTCATATAATCCTCTCAATTTCCTGTTTCTATTGTAATGTCCCCTTTTCATTTTCTTTCATTATTTATTTTATTACATTGGTGTTCTGCCTTCAGATGTGTTCATGTGAGGGTGTCAGATCAGTTGTGAGCTGCCATGTGGTTGCTGGAAATTGAACTCAGGTCCTTTGGAAAAACAACCAGTGCTCTTAACCACTGAGCCATCTCTCTAGCCTCCTCTCCCCTTTTTCATTTTCAATTGGCTCATCTTGTTGATTTTTTCAAAGAACCAATTCTCTTTCTTTTCTTTTTTTTATTAATTAATTCAATTTACATCTCAGTCATAGGCTCTGTCCTCCTCCCCACCCTCCCTCCCACATCCCCCTTTCCCTATTACTCAGGACAGAGAAGCTCCTCTACTCAGACACCCCAGCTCACAAAGAACCAATTCTCCATTTCATTAATGCAATACATTAATTGTATTTTTGCTTGTTTCTACTTCATTGACTTCAACCCTAAGTTGATTGTTTCTTCCCATCTGCTCTTCTTGTGTGTTATTGTTTTTCTAGAGCTTTCAAATGTCATTAAGCTACTAATATGAGAGCTCGCCAACTTTTTATGTAGGTCCTTAATGCTATGAGATTGACTGTTAGAACTGCCTACATCATGTGCCATGGGTCTGGGCATGTTGTGTTTTTATTTTGATTCAATTCTAAAAATTTTTCATTTCTCTTATTGTCCATGGTAGTCAGATATGATGCAGGCTGTTATTTCAATTTTCATATATCTTTTGAGACTTGCTTTCTGTCCTAGCACATGATTGATTTTGGAGACAATTTCATCGGCTGCTAAAAATAAAGTATATTCCTTAGCATTGGGGTGGAAGGTTCTCTAGATGTCTGTTAGTCCGATTTGATGATATATGATGTTATTAAAACTCCAGCATTTCTTTTCTTAGTTTTTTTTTTTCTTTTTGGGAGACTTGTCTATTGGTAAGAATGTGGTTATTGAAGTCACCCACCATCACTGTGTTAGTGTCAATATGCGATTTTAGCTGTAGTGGTGTTCCTTCTAGGAACTTGGGTGCTCTTGTGTGTGCTGCACAGATGTTTAGAACTGTAATATCCTCTTGGATTTTTCCTTCACTATGAGTATGTGGTGTCCTTCCCCATCTTTTCTGATTGGTTTTGGTTTGAAGTCTATTTTGTCAGCTATTTAAATAGCTACTCCTGCTTACTTTTTGTGTCTATTTGCTTAATATGCCTTTTCCATCCCTTTACCCTAAAGTGATGTCTATCCTTGATGGTTACATTTGTTTCTCGGATGCATCAAAAATATGGATCCTGTTTTCTAATCCAGTTTATGTCTTTTTGTTCAAGACTTGAGGCCTTTAATATTGAGTTATGAACAGTGTAATTCTTGGTTCTTCATTGTGGTAGTGTGGGATTTCCTTTCCTCTTTTTATTAACTGTTCTGGGATTATTTATTTCTTGTGTCCTCTTGGTTGTAGTTAACCTTCCATTTATGTGAAAAATTTCCTCCCACTGCCTTCTGTAGATCTAGTGAATAGAAATTGTTTAGTTATTTTTATCATGAAATGGTTTTTCTTCATCTATTATGATTGATAGTTTTGCTAGATATAGTGGTCCGGGCTGGCATCTGTGGTCTCTCAGAGTTTACAGCACACCTGTCAGGGCCTTCCTAGCTTTTAGAGTCTCCATTGAAAAGTCAGGTATTATTTTAATAGACTCAACTTTATATGTGACATGTTTTTTCCCTTTAAAAAAAAAACCTTAATATCCTTTCTTACAGTGTTTATTATTTGTCAAAGGGAATTTCTTTTCTGGTCCTGTCCACTTGGTGTTCTGTATGCCTCTTGTGCCTTGATAGACAATCTCTTCTTTTATATTGGGAAATTTTTCTTCTGTGATTTTTCTAAAAATGTTTCCTGCATCTTTGACCTGGGTTTCTTCTCATTCCTCTATACCCATTATCTGTAGGTTTGATCTTTTCATAGTGTCCTAGATTTCCTGCATATCTTGTGTCTGAATTTCTTTTTATATAATATCTATTAGTAAGATATCCAGTGGAGGAGACACATTGTCTTGGCTGTTCATATTTGTAGGTTTTGTCTGGGATATAGGTATCTGGAGTTACAACATTTGAAATATTTCTACCGTAGAAATCTGGTCTCCCTTTTGTCCATCCTTTGACTACTGTTTGCCATCCTGGGTCCTAGGCAAATGTCATGGCTGTGGGGTCCGTGAGTCCCAGCCAGGTTTTTCTGGCTGTAGTGTCCCTGGTAGAGAAGGGTTTTGCTGGTCAGTGAGGGGTCACAAAGCAATGGAGAGGGGCTATACAGTAAGGCTGAAAGGCACAACAGGAAGAACTGGGGAATTCTGGGTCAGCACCAATAGGCAGAGACCCAAGGGAGTGAGCTGAGCCAATAATAAACAGTTTTCAAACATGAAAATATCTCGGAAAAATTATTACACTAATCTCCACTGGTGTATTTCATCATTCAGCCCAAGAAAACAAGTAAAATCAAGAGAAGAAAAGGGACATTGGCCAGGCAGGTGTGGTTGTGCATCCCTGAAATCCTAGCCCTCAGGAGACTGAGGCAGAAGGATTGCTGCAAGTTCTATCTAGTTTCAGCTACTGAATAAATTCTAGGCCAACCTGAGACTGCAGTCTCATTTGCCAAACCAAAATACATCAAAAGGAAGTCTGTGTGACTCTGACCCATCAAGAAATGTGTATTTGGCTTTTGTTGCCAGTTTCTGGTGTAAGACTCTTTGGGGTTCTCTGGGTGGTAGGGGCCTCTTACTCTAATGCAGCAATACTTAGAAGCAAGAGCTTTCTACCTGAAAGCCCATCCCTTGGATAGAAGCCCCGTTCTTTTGGCCCTACCCCTCAGCTATAAGGAAGTTGAAAATGATGGAGTTTTAGCTAATAAAGCTATTTTTGGCTAAGGGAAGCAAACCTTTATAATGATCTTTAATTGAAGCATTCAGGGTTTCAGTTGTAATAATGAATGGAAATCCCAAATTGTTTGATTTTTACCAATTAGACTCAGAAGCCAGATGCTGGGGTGAAAACTTACTAGCTCAGAGAGGCAGAGAAAGCACCCCGCTGATCGTCCTGCTCAGCCCATGTCACAGGAAGAAAGGCCTGCTAACTCACCTGACAGCCTGTTATACCCAGTTCGTGAGCCCCCAAAAGATCTCCAGGAATCGACTCCGTTGCAAAACACATGAGGGTCTTTTTATTGAAAATTACAAGCTGCAGCTTGGGCTACACAGCCCCACCGCTTCGGCGGTGGGAGCTGAGCGCAACGCCCCAATTTAGTTGGGTAATTTATAAGATTCTGGTCCCTCCCAGCATGCCCAAGGCAGGGGCAATTCCTGCCTGGCAAGCATCTATTGGTCAAAATGCTACATTTTGAATTGATTGGCTATAGGAAGGTCCCCAGACCATAATGACCGGGTGTCCCTCCCTAGGGGGATGGGCCAGTTTCCTAGCAACTGTTATCTTTAGTAGATGGGGAAAGAATGCAGTAAGGCCGTCCTTCCCCTCAGGGCATTACTAGATTTCTCCACCCACATAGTTTAGGCTTTAATCTGCTAATTTTTAATCTTTTTGCTCTCTCAAGCCCAGGAGGAAAAAGTCAAAAGGCTAAAAACCAAAGAGATAAAGAGACAAGAGCTACAGGCCAAGGAGTTAAAGAGCTCATTCTTTTCCACTCAGTCTTAAGTATCCCTGTCTCAAAGTACCACCCTACTGGTTAATCCCTGTCAGCTGGTTACTTGCTTTGCCTCTTGACCTAGGATTAACTTTATGAAACCCTGTGTATAGAAAGCTCTTGGATTAAAAGTATGTACTGGGCTGAACCACACCAAAATCACCTGCTTACAATAAACAGAAAGTTTGATTGGATTGAAGGTGTGTGTTAGAGCTGAACTAACAAAACAAAAACAAGTTTTTTTTACAGTTAACAATTTCAGGGTTCAAAATTGGAATCAAATATTCTGCAACAGGGTTTTATTCTGGAGAAGGAACTGGAGTGCGGGAGAGGAAGGCTCATCCAAAGAGATCATGGAAACTGAGTTTGTGCCTGATACCTCACTCCGCCTCTTGCAGTTGCTGCTCCCGAGTTGTATCCTTTATATTGTCTGGAGAATATAAATAAACGCATTCCTGAGTGTCGGGAGCCATGACTCCAGCGGCCTGCTTTGATATTTAAATCTCGGTGGAGAGATGGCTTTTAGGAGGCCTTTACTAACGGCAGAGAAGAACTTGTAAGTCCATCTCCTTTTGTTTGTGACAGCAGGTGGGATAGCCTGTGAGGGTCACACCTCTTCCTCAGGCTCCTTGTGCAAATTAACCTATTGTTCTGCGATATTTTACTGGCTGAAAGTAACTCCTCACAAATAAAGAGGTCTGAGGGCTGGAGGCAGAGGAGGAGGCAGAGACTTGAGACTTGCTGCTTGCTGCAGCAGCCTGCCTTTTGCTGTGGCTGTCGAGTCTGGACCTTTAAAAAAGTTTCCTGTATGCTGTGTGTTTATTTTATTAATATTAATCCTCACTCCCGACTCAAGAACCGTTTGATTCTGCTGGCTGGCTCTGGCAGATTGGCGCCCAACGTGGGGCTTGAGATACAGGGATTCAGTGAAGGACACCTCAGTGTTTGGCGAGCTCACATTAAGTAGAAAGGGTGCGGTGAGTAAATCCCAAAATAAAAATGGGACAAGGCATTAGCCTAGTGTTTTCTTTATAGAACTTAAAGGTAGTCTGTATAAGCAGCAGGAAACTGAAAAAACTAAACTTTCAGGCTCAGAGAGGAGGTTAAAAAGATGGCAGGATTCAAGAGAAAATGATATTATACCATCAGCTCCTCCAGAGGAGTTGTATTGCCCTTCTGATGACAATAATTTCTTGCCAGAAGGAGACTTTGAGAAAGACTTGCAACCTAATGAGGCTGCAGAGTTAGAGGAAGAACCAGATCAGTACTATTCTGAGAGATACCCTCCAATTCAGGCTATACATGTTAAAAAGCGTAAGCCTTGGCAAAAAAAAAAAAAACAAAAACTAAAAGACTGGAGTATGGTTTGGAGGAAATAAACAAAAAAAATGAAAAATTAACTACTAGGAAAAATGAAGCTCAATCTCCCACTCCAAATCCATCATTGGTGGAAGGCTTAGGCCCTCCTCCTGGGAATGCTACAGTTTCAATGGCCCAGAAGACAAGGGGACCTTTCCCTTTGTCCACTGTACGAACATCTGTATCTGCTTTACAAGCTACTTTACAAGAAGCCAGGCAGAATGGAGATGTATCTGAGTTTTATAGTTTTCCAGTTTTGGAGCAACCCAATGGACATGGTAATATGGTGAAAGTCCATGCTCCTATACCTTTTAAACAGATAAGAGAATTAAAATCTGCATGCTCCCAATATGGACCTACAGCACCTTTCACCCTGGCTCTGCTGGAATCCATGTCTACTGAGGCTCTCTGCCCAGGGGACTGGAAACAGTTAGCAAGAGCATGCTTATCAGGAGGAGATAATTTATTATGGAAGTCAGATTTTGCAGAGCATTGTCAAGCTACAGCTGAACTTAATCGAGCTCAGCAAATTTCTATAACTTATGACATGCTTGGTGGAGAAGGAATCTACAGGGAAATAGGACAGCAATTGGATTTTGATGTGGCCGTTTATGCTCAGGTCAATACTGCTGCCTGGGGGCCTAAAATAAGCTTCCACAAGCAAGTAGACAGGTGGAGGATTTGTCTAAAATCTGTCAGAGACCTGATGAGTTATTTCAAAATTTTGTGGCAAGATTAATGCAAGCAGCAAACAGACTTATAAGTGATAAAAAGTCTGGATTGCTATTAGTGAAACAATTGGCTTATGAGAATGCTAACAGTGCTTGCCAAGCAGCCTTGAGACCTGTTAAAAAGAAAGGAGAAAATGGGAAAAAAGCCAATGATTGGGGTACTAAGTTACAGACAATAGTACTCATCCAAATAATTAGGTTAATAACAGCTAAAATTCAAAGCTCTCTGGCTGCAAGGTATTTGTCAGCTCTTTCTGGTAAGGGTCTGCCAATTTATTGAAACTTCAACTAAAATAACCAACTGGGCTTTGTTTGTTATAGCGTAAATTGACTAAGACCCCATTTAAAATTAACAACAGGAAAACTAAAACCACTTTTTGACATTTTATAAAGAGAGGCTAATCCTTTGTCAAAAAGAAAACTTACCAAAGAAGCTTGTGATGCTTTGCAAAAGATAAAATTAGCTATTAAAAAGCAGCATGTTCAATATATGGATTATTCAAAAGAATGGGGTGCATATATTTTGGCTACTGTTCATACTCCAACTGCTGTATTATGGCAAGAAGAACCATTATTATGGTTGCACCTGCCTGTGTCTCCTGTTCGAGTTCTGACACCATATTATGAAGCAGTGGCTAGTTTAGTTCAAATGGCTCGCACAAAATCTCGTAAATATCTTGGTAGAGAACCCTCCTTAATTGGAGTCCCTTTTACCAAAGAGCAAGTAGATTGGTTATTTCAAAATGTAGATTGTTGGGCGATAGCTTTTGCTCATTGTTTAGGACGTATTGATAATCATTATCCAAAAGATAAATTACTTCAATTTGCCAATGAGCATGCTTTTGTATTTCCTAAAATAATTAAACAAAAGCCATTACCTCAAGTTCCAACAGTATTCACTGATGGATCTTCAAATGGAAAAGCTGTTTATGTACTAAAGGTTGGACAAACTTTTGTTTTGCAAACATTGCCAGCCTTAGCTCAAGTTGTAGAATTACGAGCTGTTGCTGCAGTCTTTAAAAATTTGGCTTCTACCTCTTTCAACTTGTATACTGATAGCCATTATATAGCCAAAGCTTTACAAGTTCTAGAGACTGTAACATATGTTAATACAGCTAATAAACAAATACAAGATCTATTTAGAGAGATTCAACAAAGTATTTGGAGCCGTGTGCAGCCTTGTTACATAGGACATACTAGAGCTCATTCAGGGCTTCCTGGACCTTTAACTTTAGGAAATGATTTAGCAGATCTAGCCACACGTTTGGTTGGATTAACTCAACAAGAATTGGCTCAAAATTCTCATGCATTACATCATCAAAATAGCAAGAGCTTAAGAAAACAATTTAATATTACCAGAGAAGCCGCTAGACAAATTGTAAGATCATGTTCCTCTTGCCCTGAACATGTTAATGTACCTCATTATGGTGTCAATCCTAGAGGTTTGACTCCCAATCATTTGTGACAAATGGATGTAACTCATGTCCCAGAATTTGAAAAACTAAAATATGTTCATGTAACAATTGACACTTTTCAGGATTTATCATGGCAACTCCCTTAACAGGGGAAGCCACCAAACATGTTATAAGTCATTGCTTAAAGTGTCTTGCTGCAATTGGTATAACTTCCATTAATATAAGTCATAAAACGGGGATTCCATATAATCTCCAGGGCCAAAATATTATAAAACGAGCCCATGGATCTCTTAAGAACCAATTGCAAAAAATAAAAAAGGGGGGAGTCATATTCCCAAGTATTATTCATGTTCTCTTTATTTTAATTTTTTTGAATGTGGATATACAAGGCCGTTCTGTGGCAGACTGATTGTGGCATCCTAATACCAAAGATAATTTTGCCCAAGTAAAATAAAAAGATCCAATTACTGGAATATGGCAGGGCCCCAACCCTGTATTAATATGGGGAAGAGGGCATGTTTGTGTTTTTCCACAGGATGCAGAAGAAGCCAGGTGGATCCCAGAGAGGCTGGTGCGGTTTGCAGGAGTTGTTCCCAAAAAAAAAGATGTTCCCGCTGCAGACAACTAAAATCTGCCTGAAGGCTAGTCAAAGCTGAGCTGATCTGCACAAGATCATACCACAGTGTCCACCCTAGCAGAAGTTGGTAGTCAGAGACGGGTAAGTTTTCTCTGGGGTGTATAAAAATTCGTGTACAAATATTGACCCAAAAATGGGGACATGAATAAAAAATATACCTTTCGAGAGAAACAACCTAAGACAGGTACAATCTTCTGTTCCATAACTCTTAAGTTATGGTCAAAATTTTAAAAATATAAAAAAGGGGGACATGTCAGGAGCCGTGACTTCAGCGGCCTGCTTTGATATTTAAATCTCGGTGGAGAGATGGCTTTTAGGAGGCCTTTACTAACGGCAGAGAAGAACTTGTAAGTCCATCTCCTTTTGTTTGTGACAGCAGGTGGGATAGCCTGTGAGGGTCACACCTCTTCCTCAGGCTCCTTGTGCAAATTAACCTATTGTTCTGCGATATTTTACTGGCTGAAAGTAACTCCTCACAAATAAAGAGGTCTGAGGGCTGGAGGCAGAGGAGGAGGCAGAGACTTGAGACTTGCTGCTTGCTGCAGCAGCCTGCCTTTTGCTGTGGCTGTCGAGTCTGGACCTTTAAAAAAGTTTCCTGTGTGCTGTGTGTTTATTAATATTAATCCTCACTCCCGACTCAAGAACCGTTTGATTCTGCTGGCTAGCTCCGGCACCTGAGCTCCTTAAGTCATTCCAGCAAGCCATCAAACCTGAGCATGGGTGGTAGGAACCCTCAGCTTGCATCTATGCAGTCGACCGCTGGAGCTTATCACTGGCTTCTGAAGTAGAGAGCAATCTTGGGGCTGCCCCCTTAACCTCTGGGGTCAGAATCAATGCCTCCTTGACTATGCAGTTGCTACACTTGTTGGTCAGTAAAAACTGCATACAGTACACACAGGAATGGAGAGATGGGCAACTCACAAGTCAGCATGGGGTGCCTGACCACCACACCCATTCTGCCTGTCTGCTGACGTTCTCCTGCACTGGTCAAATAGGGTCCCTGGTGGGCAGGAAGGAGATACAGGAGGAAAAGCCTGCAGAGGCTCACTTTTGCACACAGAAGAAAAACACTCAGATGTGTCCATGTGGCCAAGAGGTCTTGGGTGCTGGATTAAGGTTTTGAGCATCTTTAAGGATGTGGGTTTGAATCCCACCACTGCCAAGGATTTTCCTCGTTAACAGTGCTCCGTAGATTCTTCACTCTAATTCACAGTTAAAACACTTTTAATGGCAGGGTGTGGTAATTCAGGTCTCCAATCCCAGTACTTACAAGGCTAGGAGAGCACTGTGAGTTTGAGGCCAGCCTGGTTTACAAGGTGAGTTCCAGGACAGCCAAGGCTAAATAATGAAACCCTGATCCAAAACCATATAGACACATTATTAGATAGATAGATAGATAGATAGATAGATTTACTATTATATCCACTTGGTATATTTATCATATATTTTTTAATGGATGAATCAGTCCTGGAACCTTTAGCCCATTAGCGTCTGTTGGGAATCAGAAAGGTGACCTCAGAGAGAGCACCTGTGTGGTGCCTGACATGGTACATTCCCCCAGCACACAGCCCTAAGCACTCTGGATCCCATGTCCCTGTGGCTTCAGGGTGGCCCTCTGCTCTGGGCAGTTGACTCCCCATGCTTCGGAAGTTGGCTCCTTCTGAGATGCATCCCCTCTTCCCAGCCTAGTCATCCTTCTCCCGGTTCCACAGTTACGCTCTAGGGACTATAAAAGGAACCAAGCAGCACCGACATACAGCACTTACAGTTTAGCAGAGTCCGCTGAGGGATTTACACACATGAATTTATAGTCGATTAAAGAGACCTCTCTGCGTAGGCTTTGAACAACATTCTAGATGCACTCTACTTAGTGTAAAGATGCCAGAACTAACTTTAATTGCTAATAATAATGTGGATCGTGAACTGGATGGAAAGTGGATTCCCGAATGGCCCCATCAATTACTGTTGAAATGAACGATTTCATCCACTAATTTCTGATTAGGAGGAGTGGTGGTTTGAAGAAGAATGGCCTGCATAGGCCCACATGCTTGAACACTTCATCCTCAGTTTGTGGGACTGTTTGGGAAGAGTTAGTAGATAGAGCCTTGTTGGAGGGACTCTCTTCTCTTCTCTCTCTCTCTCTCTCTCTCTCTCTCTCTCTCATCTCTCTCAATCTGTCTCCCTCCCTCCACAACCTCCCCTCCCCCTCCCTCCCTCTCTCCCTCACCCTATCCCTTGTGCTGGTGGATAAAGATTGGGGCTCTCAGCTGCTTCTCTAGCTCTACCCTTGTTACCATTAGAGTTGCGGACTCTAACCCTCCGGAACCATGAGCCCCAAATTAAATGCTTTAGTTTATAAGTCACCTTGCCCACAGTGTCTTATCAGAGTGACAGAAAAGCAACTAAGGCAGGAAGTATTATCATAAAGGCGTTTTAGCAGTTGTGTAACAGGCAGCGGAATCTAGGGAGCTGAGGAAGCAACTGTTAATGAGGCGAAACCTCGGCAGACTAAACCCAGCACCTTCAATGGCTTGGACACACTACCACACATGGCTGTTTCCTTTTGTGTTCTCCCCCATGTGCAGCTGTGAGCCTTTGAAGGCCCTTTGGGTCCTGTCCCGTCCCCCATCCCCAACCTCCGTCACCCCCAAGCCCGCATTTGACCAGTGTTGGAGAACACCAGTGGCCTCACTGATCTGCAACATAAAAAGCCCCAACATCCCACCCTGGCCCACCCTGCTGCATTGTCCAAGGCCAAACTCACACAGCAGACTTCCCAACAAATTGCATCTAGCCAAAGGCCACTCACTTTGAAATGCCAGGGTTTAAGTGCTTTGAAAGAACAGTGGCTATTATGACATAATTTGTCTTGGTATAAAGTTCTGCCCCACCTAACTCCCCCATACCGGGAGGGGGGGGGCTGAGCAATGGGCGGTAGTGAGTGTTTTCTCTTGATCTAGAAATGTGTGACCCAGTTAAAGGAGCCTAAGTCACTCGCTCAAGGAAGACATAAAATGAAAAGGTGGACTATGCCAGGAGAAAAGGAGCTGGTAAGTCCCTTCAAGTTGAGCTTCACAAATGTCCCTGCTTTGTCTTCCTGTGGCCTTCTGCAGGAGCAGAATGGCTGACTCCGGAGCATCACTCCACCCTGCGCCATTCTCAACTCTTAGCAGATATTATTTCCTGGGGAAATTAAGATAATGGCTAAGAAAAAAAGGATTCCCAAGAAAGCCAAAGCAGCACGGATATCCGAAGCCGTGTGTTTTCCCCTGTAGTAGGACTCTGAGCGCTCTGCCCGCCCTGTTTCCTTGTGTCTTAAGAACATCAATACTGATTTTCTCTACAGTGTTTGCATTTTTTTTTTTTTTTTCTGTAGACTACAAGTAGAAAAGTGAGGGCAGAATTTCAGAGGGTACGATCATATAAACAAGAGAGCCTCAGTGGTCCATTAGCTCAGCGGTCAAGCGGTGACTGGGAGAAGAGCCCCCAGCAGCTGCACTCCCCTTCTCCTCATCCCAGCCCAGTCGGGAGCCCCTAAGTGCCCCGAACTGAGCAGGAGCGACAAATATTGATTAGACAGTTACGGGTATGCTACCGGGGTGTTACAACTAAGCCCCGGCTCGAGTTTCCCCCTCGACAGCCGCCTGTCGCATGGCCGGAGGGAGGACAGTGGTTTAATCGAGGTGGCCCCACCGGAAAACGGATGAAGGACGCCTTAGAGTCCTAAACTATCAGGACTCGCTGGCGGACCGAGAGCGCGCTCGTCCTTCGTGGCCTAAAGCACCCTAAACAGTTCTGCGGCGGGTTCCCACGGGTCTGCTTTGCAGTTATGCTCACTGCTCGCTCAAGCCTCAAGCTCTCGGGCTGCACAAAATCAAATAGCTACGGTCGCGCACGAATCGCGAAATTTCGCACGCGCTTGGGCGACAAGAAAAAAAAAAAGTATCGTTCCCTGACCGGGAATCGAACCCGGGCCGCGGCGGTGAGAGCGCCGAATCCTAACCACTAGACCACCAGGGAAGCTGATGGCAGTTCCGCTTGAGAATCCTATGGGCTGGATCTTTGCGCTCTGCTAGGTTAAATAGAACTGTTTAGGCTTTTTTTTTTTTTTTTTGCTCTTCTCTTCACCGTACAGTAAGATGTTCGATCCTCTTCGTTACCCTCGGCTCCTCTCGTTCCGTCACCGGCAGCCCGGGCCTCGGTGGTGACACCATTACGACTCGGCGCGCGCCAGCGCTGGGCGGGGCCGAAATAGCTCAGTTGGGAGAGCGTTAGACTGAAGATCTAAAGGTCCCTGGTTCGATCCCGGGTTTCGGCAAGATGTCCCCCTTGCTTTTTAACTTCGGTGCTTTTGAGTATTTTTTTACAATGACCTCTGGAGAGGTTTACGTCTCTGTGCTTACGCCACAGAACGGAGCCCGGGTCCTCCTGCACATGGTGACGAATCACGCAGACAGCTACGGGCTGCCATTGAGGCCAAGCGACACGACCACCACATCTCAGGTACCAGATGCTCGTCTCCGGCCCTGTGCTTAACCTCCGTGGGCTGCAAACCGACTGACATTGAGAAAAGCAAGATACAGACCGGGGGCAACACCCTGAGAGCTCCCTCTTGTGGCCCTTTCGAAAAATACAGAAGCGTGTGATAGGTTGCAGTTAAGACTATAAATGCAGACACAAGAAAACTGCTTAAGCAGAGATTTCCTTTAAAATGCTAGGACTGGAGAGATGGCTCTACAGCTAAGGACTACGCCTCACAGCCAAAAAGACAAGAATAAGAATTACGGTTCGTGGCGGCGACGGAAGCACTCAGAGGAGGAAGGAGCATCTTCCTGAGTTCACAGGCCGCACAGACGTAGCGAATTCTGGGCCAGCCGGTAGGACCCTGTCTCGGAGACAAAACAAAATAAATAATAATCACAACACTTTTCTGTCTGTGTTTTTCCAGCTGGAACACAGACATGCCTTTAATCCGGGAGACAGGGGCAAGCAGATCCCAGCTCAAGGCCAGCCTGGTCTAGAGCAAGTGTCAGGTAAAGAAAAGCCTGGGTGTGGTGGTACACGCCTTTAATCCCAAACAGTGAAGGTAAGTATGGTTTGTAAAAGGAAGCACCCATGTTTGAAAATGAAGCCTAATTGAGCGGCAGAAAAGGTGATGAATTGGAGAAAGATTCGATAGAATAGGATGTGCCCAACTCTCATGAGAAGAGAGATGAAAGGGAAGCCACTTAAGGGGCAATGCAGAGAGAGAAGAGGCAGTTTTTAACAGGACAGTAATAAAGAGACAAGCTGCAGAGACAGAAGTCAGGTGACGACTGAATGAGCCAGAGAATGAGAAGGAGCCAGGAGATTTGAGCAAATTAGCTTGAGTGAGTTTGAGCCCAAGCAGAGCAATTCAGAGGCCAAGAGAAGCAAATTGAATAAGTCAGCCAGGAGAGGAGTTTGAGCAAGAACAGCTGAGCTCAACCAGCCCCCCAAACCCCACCCTGAGCTCAGTAAGAGCAAGAAAGAGTGAGCTAATTAAGCAGTAAGTCTCCGAGTTTTCAGCCTGCATTAGGTTACATGGAAACCAGAAGCTTCCGGGACTAGGCCTGTGTTAACAGACAGAAATGACAGTTGCAACAGAATAAAAGTTACTGTTACAGTTCTACACCTTCTATGTTTGTAATAATGTTTCTTTGAATCACCTACAGTATTTAGAACTTTTTTCTAAAGGTAGCAGCAAACTGAATTCAGCTTAAATTTCCAGTGGCACTTTCTTTGGATTTTTTTGTTTTGGGGCCTGTGTGGTGCCATGCTTCTCCCCATGACCATAACGGACTAAACCTCTAAATGTAAGCCAGCCCAATTAAATGCTTTCTTTTATAGGAGTTGCCATGGTGTCTTTTCATACCAATAGAACATTGACAAAAATAAAAATAAAAATAAAAAAGCATGACTACTTGGAATTTTGCCTATAAACAGCGCAAGTGCCATGGGTTAAGACAGCAGAAGAGACGGACAACTGAAAACAAAGTGTGAGGAAAATGCCATAACAAGGCCTGTTGCTTTTAGACTAATCGTGTGAACATTTAATCTAAAAACTAAACAACTCCAAAATTTTTTCTTTCTTTTCTAACATATGAATTTTGTTGCAATATTTAAATAGGAAATCCCTAAATAAAATTTATGGACGCCCTGGCTCAGAACTGAGTTCCTTTCTGCCCTAGGTCCCTTCCAACTGACCAAACCAGAACAGAATGACTTGTTTTGTTAAATAATCAGACTGAACTTTGAAAAGGTCCAGATAAACAAACGTAAAACCCAAGCAGTCCCCAACCACCAGGAAGAAGGGGCCCAGGCTACTTGAGCCAGCGTGCTGAGGAGAACACCGCTTTATGCAGACAAGGTAAAGCGATCAGTCCTCCTTTCTTAGTCCTACATTATTGATCCTTTTGCACCTGTGCAATAGCAGAGGGTATGAGGACATCAAGAGGGTAAGTAATGTAAGATAAGCATTAACATACCAATAATGCCAGCATCCAAGAGGCAGAGGTAGACAGATCTCTAAGAGTCTGAGGCTAACCCGATCTACAGAGTGAGTCTCAGGCCAGTCAATGATACATAGTGAAACCATATCTCAACACCCATCCAACCCCACCCACCCCCCAAATAAAAGGAGTCTAAGGAAGATCTTTCTCACTTTCTGTAATAAGTTTAGAGTCTGAATGGAATTTGCCAAAATTTCTATTTGTACCGTCTGTGAAATTGCACGAAGACAAATATGACCAAGTGTCAGTAACCGTTTGTCATGTTCCCTGTACTGCACGGTGCTCCTGTATCATGGGGACCAAGTAGCTGGCACAAGCCCCTTGTGAGAAGAAGGGTTTGAGTGGATCACAGTCTTCGGGCGCTGTCCATCACAGGGAGGCAGAGCAGAAGGACTGTGAAGCCACTGGCCCCTGAGTCCACAGAGAGCAGGAAGGACCCTGGCTTTCCCCTCTTTATCCCTTCTAGATGTCTACCTTCAGCGTAGGTCTTCCTCGGTTAAATATCTCTGGGAACTCACAGACATACCGGGGTTGAGCCACCTTAGTGGATTCTAAACCCCAACACCATGACGAAAGAAATTAGCCAGCACATGAGGGGGGGCTCATTAAGTGTTTGCACTAACCGAGATGGTTTTCAAGGCCTTTTTCTAAATGACAGCACTTAAGAGCTAGGCGAGACATTTCGTTTTCCTGTAGCTCTTGATTGGACGCATGACTTGATAGAGAAGAGTAGGGTCAAGATCTGCCCCTGGGGCTAACACATGGCACTAAGGTCTTCTCAAATTTTCCCTCTCGGGGGTTATAATTTCTCAATCAAGTAGTAATCCAGGGAGCTATATCTGGGTGTGTGTATGTACGTGTGCCTGTCGACTTGACATAGGCTAGAATTTCTGGGAAGCGTGGCTCCATCAGCTTGCACATAGACAGTCTGTAGGCGTCGTTTTGATTAGTGATTGGCTTGGGTGGGCCCCACCCATTATGCACCACCACTCCGGAGCAGGTGGCCCTGGGGTACGGAGGAAAGCTGCTGAGCAAGCCACAGCGAACTAGCCAGGACGCAACACCCCTCCATAGTGTCTGCTTCAGTTCCTGCCTCCGGGGTTCTGCCTCGAGCCCCTACCCTGACTTCTCTGGATGGTGGACTACAAAGGCAGGGTGAAACAATTCCTTTCCCGCCCAAGTAACTCTTGTGGTGTTTTATTGCAACAACTGAAAGCAAAGTAAGACAGGCCGTGAAACATTGTTTGTTTTGTCCAAAATGCTCCTTGCTACTTTCAACTGAGCGTTGACGCTGTTTGGAATTCTTTCCTCGTCTTGTTTTTACTGTCTGACTCATTCCACACCTGTGAGTTTTTGGTCTGTTGTTGAAATAGGTTAATCAGAGTTTTCCAGTGATGTCTGGGTGGTGCTGGCATTTGCGTGATAATCTTCCTCGTTTTCGTTATCCGAACTGTTGAAAAATATGGTCACCATATTCACAGAGTTCAGAAAGAAACTCCCAGAATCTTGATACAAACTAGCAGTGTCTCAGCAGTTAATCTACTTCACGGGCCTGAAGAATGACCCTAACCCTGACAATGTATACTGAAGCTCCATGGTTGGGTCACTTGTAAGGATGGAAAGTCAGGGTCCTCAGCTGCAGTCCGCAGACACAGAAAGACTGCATTGCTCTCCGGGGAAGGGGCTAGGAATTTTAAACGGTTTTGTATTTTCTTCAACTTGCGCCCTTAACGAGGAAAGCCAAACATTCCGTGGCTTACAAGTCCCAGGGAGACAGTAAGGACGGCAAATTCTAGTGTGGAACCAGATCAAACACGGGGCAAGTCTGGTTACATAGAGTTTTCACCTTTTCCTGTTGTCACGCCAGCAGATCCAGAGAACAATTTATTCGTTAAGCTTTGAGATCTCTCATCTCCCTGTTGGACCTCTGGGGACTGAGCATGCATTGTGTGAGAAAGGGGACTAGGAAGAGCCTTGCAGATTTGAGTTGCAAGG